>NC_063988.1:1250000-1875000 GCF_932276165.1 Plutella xylostella
AGATTGGCTGGTAGAAAATGTTTTTAGCATCAAGTCCACCTTTTGTACACTTATATCTCATATTTGTGGAATAACGTAATAAATACTAATAAATAATCTGCCGCAGCCAGGGATCAAACCCTTTGTTATAGCAGTCTGAACTCTGAGTCATGAACCACTACACCATTCGGTCGTAAAAAATCGTAATGATGTAATCGACGCGACGACGCCGTACCGTGAAGAAAGTGTGTGGTACTTACATGACTGACGTGAACTGTGTTTGGTATGTTTCACTTTTTAACGCATTTTCGAATAAGTAAACCTATTGTAAGTAACGCTGTAAAGGTTGTCTGGTAGAGATTACTATAAGCGATAATGCCGCCTTTTTCTACCTATCCATATAGTACATACTCTTACTCTATCAGCTAGCTTAAAGCAAAATTCATCGTAAGCACATTGCTGAATCAATTTAATATGAAGAAGCCATCGTTCAATCATCGATGAGCCGAAAAGACGAATGTTGTATTTCAATTTCGTACTTATATAGTACTTACAAGCAGTATGGAATCCATACTGCGAAATATAAAACTATCCATACTATGGATAGCTTAATATTTTTTTTAGTTATATATTTTAATATTATATGAATTTCAGAGGAATGGCGTTAACAGTTTCAGTAATTGCGTTAGTTAACTTTTTATTTATCTTTTTATCTACTTGATGCATTTTTAGCTACATGTATATTCAGAAAGGGATTATACATTTCCAATCATAAATTAGCATTGTTAATTAAGTACCTAACAGTTTAGCATATTGTGTAAATAAATAAATTCATGGTGTTCTGTTGTACCTATGTGACATAAGGGCTTAATATCTCCGTTTCTAAACCTATTTGTAAGATCTGCATAATTATTAATTATGCAGGTAGTAAACGAAGGTAGGTAGATACTTTTAATTTATTTTTGTTTGAAAATGTAAATATTTTTATCTAAGTACTAACTTTGACAGTAGTCCCACAGAAGGTAGATCAATGAATTAGGTATAATGAGTTTAAAAATAACCTTATGAAACTCTAGTCTCTGTACCTAGTGAATTTTTAGAATAAAATGAGTTTTAAGCGATGAATCTGTCAGATCAGATTCCTAAGAATAATATGCAAATAAATTGTTTAAAGTTTAACTTCCTTACTTGTTACATGCTGCATGCGGTCAACCTAACATCAGCATCAGATAAGAAACCAGGCGGCTTAAAATCTAGACTGTGTTTGTCTATGCCCCTCGACCATAGACAAGAATTTGAAATTGAAAGTGTTCCCACGATGGCGGTTGAATAAGAGCTGGTTCAGAGCTGAGCTGAATCACTGTGACACATTACAGTGTAGAAACCACAGAGATAACGTGAAGATTACACAAAACTTTACTGTAAAATGATTGAAAAGAAAAACAGCATTTCAGTTTTTAACGAAGTACGAGTATGGAACAGCTTTTAACGAATTCGGTGTTGATCCTTAGGTTAGTTTATTGATAACTAGTTCTGTAATACTAATTCTTCGGATCATAAAATTTCTAATGGAATTTCCACTGATCTGTGTGTACACTGTGGTGAAACTGACAAATGAGGCAACATTGTTGCTATTAGTTCTTAGTATTTAAAGTGTTTTAGTCTTGTCTTGTCAGTACGTTGAGAAAATTTGTGAAGTTGCATTTAAAAATCACTAGTTATTATTTGAGGCCCAAAATAGGACAGTTGGATAGTTTACAAAAAACTTTTTATTTATTTATTTTGTATCATCATACGCCAATAATCCACTGCTGGACATAGGCCTCTCCCAAGGAGCGCCACAACACTCGGTCCTCGGCCTTTCTCATCCAACCACTACTGGCTACCCGCCTAAGGTCTTATTTAGTTTTATTTAGTATAACATTAAAAAAACATGTTAACCATATGGTACCGTGCAAACCACTTTTCATCTGGAAACCTTACAAAGAAAGTAAAATTTCACACTCGACGCTATAAAACCTACATAATTAACTACCTAACTTTATGTTTTACAAGCATGGAGAAGGTAACCAATCATCATGAAAGTAAGAGTAGCTTCTTCTATGTAAAATGGGCAATGGACCCAGCACGGTAGTTTCCGTCTTATGAAAATGAAAATTCTGTTTAAGTAGTCCTTATTTCTGTCCGGGATTATTAAGATAGGCAGTTTTATAATAGTATTATATTTATAGGTTTTCTTTTAGTTTAGGTTGTTAATTAGTTTTAGAGTTTAGTATTTTAATTTATTGTTTGTTTAAATAAAAAAACAAACCTTATTTCAGAGAATAGAAAAATAACAGAGTTGATAAGGTTTTTTTCACTTTCCGTTTTCTAATATGACCCATTGACCATATTATATGGTTATTTTACTGCTGTTGGTTCAAATGTTCAGTAACAATAAAAAAAAAACAATTAATTGAGTTAGACAACACTATAAACAGCTAGGTACTTTCTCAGATAGGTAATCTTATAAACAAGGTAAATTTCTGTCACTTTCTGCAAGTACTAAACGGAGAAAATTTATAACGCACTTTACTGCCGTAAAGTAATAATATAACCACGCAAGATTGGGCACTTTTTCAATAAAAAATGTGTTAGTAATCGTCGATTTAACGCTTCGATAGAGCAATTTGGTGTTTTTTATCTCATAAATAATCATTTTATTTGTAGACAGTTAGGCTACTAGTTGTAAATAGGTAGTCAATACGACTACTACGACTATTTCATGGAATAATAATATACAAATGATCCTGTTTATTTAATCCTATTCATATACTAAAAATAAAATATTTCATGAAACAGATATACCTATTACAACAGGTTATCTTACCAAAAGACACCATAGGTAAATAATTAAAATAACTTACATTAAATAAATGAGGTTTAGCTTAATTTAGCTAAACCTCATAATCATAACTTTTCTGTAACGCATTATTTCATTTCATTGAAGCTATACTTCAAACATCTGATAAAGCTATATCGTGATGCAAGTGTGATATAACCTAACTGCAGACTAGGTATTATTTCAAAACTAGCAAGATGTGCGGTTGAGACCTAGTTAGCGCTAGGTAGCCTAGGCTTTGTGGTTTCAGCTCTAGGTAATTCGGATTTAGTTTATAAGTGTGGCTAAGCTTATGTCAACACGTTTAACAGTCGACCACGTAGAGTTTTTAATTTTGATTTCTTCCTGAATGGAGTGGGTGACCTGGATATGTAATTTATCTTTGCTAAGTACACATAAGTAATAATATAATAACATAAACACTCACGGTTGCACTAACATATTATCTCGCATTAGGTAGGTACAGATGCATTGCTGCACTCACATCCATCATCCATAATACTAGTAGAACTAATAGTGTGTAATCCATATTATGTAGTCGAGTTTAACCAAATTACATTCAAAATTATGCTTTAAACAAACAATGCGTAACGTCCAAATTAGCATAAGCTGACCCGGATAGATCAGAAGGCCTAAAGAATTACGGCATGTTGTTTGTTATTGTATGACAATGACATACTTCCCTTATCTTTCTTCTTTTAGATGCGGTTTCGTAGCTTCTGTTTGTTGTTTCTTATTACGGTAATAGGTCTTGGCATTTATGTAATTATTGTAATAAGATGTTGGCAGGAGCAGAAGTTTTAAACACTACAATTATCCCAGAGAAATAAAAGTATTAATGTTGGTTTTTACCTAATTAATAGGTATTGATTTCCCTCTTATAAGATGATAAGTTTACCCGTTAAATACTAGACGCGCGTAACACTGCAAGTTGCGTAAACTGAGCACAAAGCTAGCAAACTGTGAACACTCGCCATACTAAACAAATACGCCTCACTCGGTCGATGGCTAGCCGTTTGCCTACTGCGGTCGCAGCCCAAAGGTGCATTCCTGAACTTTCTGAGGTATTCAAACTGCCACTACCTTTCTGAAAAATGCGTCACATTGAGAAATGCAAGTGGTCCGCTGAGAACCAGACCATACATCTCAACACTTCTATTACAACATACAACAATTTATTGTGGGATAACGTTACTCAAAACGGTAAAGCTTAAATATATATCTAATGAGCTTAACGAGCCTGGATTTTTGCAATAACTCTATTTATCCGATGCTACTGGGGTAAACGTAAGTACATGTGGAATTGGAAATTAGGGTAGGGTAGGGCTACATAATTGACTCAGGATTAAATTGATGATTTTTTTTTTATCTACATAGTGAAAAAAATACTTATCTAAATAAATCTGGTTAGACTACTATACAAAAGTAAAGACATTATGTAAAGATTATTTTTTTACGAACGTAATAGATTGTAAGTAACTATTAATTATATTATAACTAGTAACTTATAGAATAGAATAGAATACCTACTTATGTCTACTATCTTAGATATAAGATGCTTATCATTTGACTTTGAAGTGTTTGATACAATCCCTGCAATTGTTCTTGCTTTTCCGGTTACGATCTTTGTTTTGAAAACATTTGGGAAATATAAAAAAAACAATGCATTATCCAATTATAGTGATTTACGTAAAAATCTTAAGGCTATATTTGGACCTTCGACCTGGACAGAGTGTGTGATACAATCTTTTACTTTGTTAATAATAAAGACATAATATACAAAGTATTTTTTTATCCCTAGGTATTGGACAAAGCGCTTGACTTGTTAGAGTTAGGAAGTACCAAGAGATTACTTTTAGTAATACAGCCACCAATAAAATTGTGCCATAAGTTTTTGTATGTTTGTAATTTGTTATGTGCAACAAAGAGTTAATCTACCAATGACAGTAACACATGATATTAGGCTAACAATAAAGTTAGCATTTTATGCGAAACCGCTTATTTCAATATGTAAATTCTACATAAGTAAGTACCTAAGCATTTAATATTGACATAAATAATAGTGCTAAAGCAATCCGCAAACACCGAACGCCGCTTTCTACCGAGTTTCCGATACAGCATTGATTGCGGACGAATGCCTCATACTAGGGGGGTTACTCTACACTGACGAAAAACAAACGAACGGGATCTGCTATGCTATCGACATGTTCGACAACGAGATAGAGTCCTGGCTCGCACAGCTGCGCCCCGAAACTTTGTTTATCGTCATAGAGTGACCCCCTCAGCCGCTTGCACAATACCTACTGTAAATATGTTTTGCAAAATGGGAAACATGCGTTGTGTTCAACATTATTTGTATTTTTTGTAAGTATAATTTGCTGGTATGTAATTGAGAGCTATATCCGACGTTAAACGGCTGCTAAATGGATTAAATTGTTGGTGTCGAATTTACATGTTCCTTTGTCCATATCCATGTATTTTATTTATTTATTTATTTAACTCTTTATTGCACAAATATTACAAATAAAAGTACAAAGGGTGGACTTAATGCTAAGAGCATTTTCTGCCAGTCAACCCGCAGGAGGTACAGAGATAAAAAGTACGGGTGTGCAAAAACGGAAAAAAAAAAGATCAGTATGATTGTGAAGTGCCTAAATAAAAATAATACCTAACCCTAAAACTAAGTAAATAAATATATATGACCCTATACCTAGTAATACTAAAATACTACCTATACAAAATATATATATAAATATAAATATATATATGTGTACAAGTGTTTAATATCAGTCAAGAGTTTATTTGGTTATTTGGTATATGTGCGGATCACTTCGACCGTTTCATGAAGTATTACTATACGGTGCGAAGGAAGTGGCGGTTGCACCTGTTTGGTTCTTCAGGAAGATGAGGAAATGCCACTGACGTAGAGGTAGCTATATATTAGCCTGTTGAGTCTTCGAAATAAAACACTGGTATTATTGTTCACAATTCACTGGAGATGTTTACTGTTTCACTCTTTCTATTAAACTGACTTGCTGTGAGGTGTTGGCGTCTGCCTTTATACTAATCTCTACCGAAGATAGAGAATTCCAGGAAGCTCTAGAAAAGACTCATAAGAAGTAGAATGTTCTAGATGGGGCTGCCATCTGTTGTCGAGTAGGTGAACTACATGGTCTATTTAGTGCACTATTGATCTACTTCGTTATGCTATTTCCTACTAGATGGCGCTGGCCTCCTCACTTCCTGTCACTATTTATTATTATTATTACTAAAGTAGGTAGGTGCTCGAACAACTAGTAGGTAGGTACATACTTAAACTATATCTATATCTATACACACACATAAGTAAGTATTTATCTTAGCGCTCAGAACCTTCGCGAGCATAATCGAGTTAACTACTTGATCTAGTTATTTCTATGAACTATTTACAAATAAAACAAAACTTCTTTTAGTCGTTCCGTACATCTCTCCCGCCGGTCATCGCCTGCAGGGCGTTGAATTCTTTGGTCGGAACGTCTGGAGCTGTAGGCAGGATCACCAGCTTCTTGGTCGGTCTTCTAAGGGTTCCTCCTTTGGTTTGGACGTCGACTGTTCTTACGATGCCGTCTTGTCCGGGGTAGACAGCCGTGACAACGCCCTTTGGCCACGTGTTGCGCGGTAGGTTGCCGTCTGCCACCATGACAATGTCGCCAACCTTGACTGCTTCGCCGCGTCCGTGAGGCTCCCGCCGGTGCTGAAGTTCAGGCAGGTACTCTCGTAGCCATCTTGCCCAGAAGAGGTCGGCCAGGCGCTGAGAGGCGCGCCAGTGACTGCGGCTGATGAGGTCCTTGTCGTCGAAGCTGCCAGGCGCGTGTACGCGTCCTGATCCGCCGAGCAGGAAATGGTTCGGTGTCAAGGCCTCGGGGTCGTCGGGCTCGAGTAACACATGCGTGAGCGGGCGGCTGTTTACTGCGTATTCTGCCTCGGATAGCAGTGTGCGCAGCACCTCTTCGGCTGGGTGCTGCTCGTTCAGGACGGCGTAAAGGGCGGTCTTCACTGACCGCACCAGTCTCTCCCAGGCCCCACCCATGAAAGGAGCCCCAGGAGGTATGTAGCGCCAGTTGATCTTCTGTTGGGCCGCTTCATCAGCTGTAGCGGCGTCGATTGATTGCCGCAGCTCTCTATCAGCCCCGCGCAGGTTCGTGCCGTTGTCGGACCATAGCTCAGTAGGTGTTCCGTAGAGTGCCATGTGCCTACGCAGCGCCATCACTGCCGAGCTAGTGGTGAGAGAGTCCACCAGCTCTAAGTGTACGGCGCGCGTCGTGAGACACGTGAAGAGCGCCACATATCGCTTCTGTCGAGTGCGGCCCACGGTGACTGTCAGAGGCCCGAAGTAGTCCAGGCCGGTGTAGGTATAGGGCCTGCAGTGGTGTGCAAGGCGGCTCGATGGGTGGTCTCCTGTAGGTGGCTGCGGGGGTGAATCTTTCCTGATGCGGCATGGTCGACATCGATGAATCATCATCTTCACCACTGTGCGAAGGCGGAGTATCCAGTAGTGCTGTCTGCACTCATTAACTGTAGTTTCGGCTCCTGCGTGCATCAGCTGGCGGTGTGTGTAGTCGATCCACAGTTTGGTGATTTGATGATTGCCGTCGAGTATTGCAGGGCTGATGACTCCTTGTTCTATATTGAGTGTACGGCCGATTCGCGATTTCAATAGTAGTATTCCATTTTCAGCGACGACCGCAAGGTGGCGCAGCCTGCTTCTCGCGTTCAGGGTTCTGTTTTTCTGTAAGTCTTCTATTTCTGAGTCGAAGGCTTGCTGTTGACTTAGGCGTACGAGTAGTATTTCCACCTCACGTAGTAGCTGCCCGGTGAGCGGGAGGTATTTTCTGTCTTCTGTAGTTTTCACTGTCGCACGTTTGTTCGGTTTCGTAGCTGTTTTCTTGCGCCAGTCAGGGTCTTTTTCGCTATTTTTCGCAGTTCTTTTGTAGTTGACTCGCTGATCACGTGGCCGGCACAGCTGTATGAAGTGTAAAACTCTTGCTGTAGCTCGTAGCAGTTTTTCCCACTTAGAGAAACGGTTGTAGTCTGGCAGCGCTTCTTTTAGTTGTGCAGACTTTTCGGTAACTGAGGTCGTTTTCTCTTCGCCTGTTTTCTTCGTTAGAAGTGGTTTTTCCGCCGGCCAGGCAGTAGGGTCCTCGAGTAAGAAGGATGGGCCCTTGTACCATCGGTGGTCAGCGTCGAAGTCGCGTGGCACATCCCTTGTAGCGTCGTCGGCCACGTTGAGTTTCGTAGGTATCCAGCGCCATTCATTTGTAGAGCTGTTTTCCTCGATGTCAGCTATGCGGTGCGCGACGAACGGGCGGTACGATCTTGAGCCGTTCTTCAGCCATGTCAGCACCGCCTTACTGTCGGTCCAGAAGGTCTTCGATTCGGGCTTAACTTTGTGTTCTTCAATGACGGCTGCGGCCATACGGCAGCCCATAACGGCGGCTTGTAGCTTGAGGCGCGGGATCGAAGTGAGCTTGAGCGGTGCCACTCGCGCCTTTGCTATGACGAGCGATAGGTATGTCTTACCCTCTGCTGTTACCGCCCGCCAATAAAGAGCGGCGGCGTATGCGGACTCGCTCGCGTCGACAAATATATGTAGCTGTAGACTCGTAGCGTCGCTGTAGCGGGCGTAGCACCTCGGTATTGAGACACGGCGTAGCCCTTCCAGGTGCATCATCCATTGTTGCCATTGTTCTGAGAGGTCTTCATCTATTGGCTGGTCCCAGGTAGTGCCGCGCCGCCACGCCTCTTGAAGTAGCTGTTTTGCTCGCACGGTGACAGGCGCGGCAAATCCGAGCGGATCATACAGCGACATGACGATCTTGAGTGCTTCTCTCTTCGTGGGTATCTTCTTTTCTATGACTGCAGGCGGCAGACGCGCCAAGTCTAGGTTGAAACCGAGCGCATCGGACTTTGGCCGCCAGATGAGACCTAGGACTCGTTCGCTTGATCCATCATCGATCTTAATGTTCATGGGCTCGTTGCCTGTTTCGCCGAGTGCTTTTAGTTAAAAAGCTTTACTCATACGGTGTAAGAGGTAACGTACTCGACCTACTAGAATCATACCTACAAAACAGAAAACAAATTACAGTAATATCAAAAACAAATCCTCAAAATAAAGTAGTTACACAATATCAATCTCAACATAGAACTGTAAAATATGGTGTCCCACAGGGAAGCGTATTAGGACCACTGCTTTTTTTGATATATATTAACGATTTTCCCACAGCTGTAAGTTGTCCAATGTACCTATTTGCTGACGATAGTACCGCTGTTTTTACAGACACAGACAATAACTTGATAATCAATGACATAAATACAAATTTGAATAATTTAATAGACTGGCTGACATTAAATAATTTAATTTTGAATATTGATAAGACGAAAATTATGACATTTACGAACAATTATAAAAATAGCAATTTTAATCAAGTAAACATAGCTTGGGATGGTAAGGCGATAACTTCTACTGATAGTGCTAAATTCCTAGGAGTACAAATTGACTCTAACCTGAATTGGAAGGAACAGATTGAAATAGTCTGTACTAAATTGTACAAATTTTCATACGCACTACATATGCTTTCCAAAGTAGTCAGTCAGAAAACGGTTTTAACAGCATATCATGCCTATGTCGTTTCTACCCTTCGCTACGGTATAATTTTTTGGGGAAACTCTACAGACAGAGATAGAGCGTTTAGAGCCCAAAAAAGATGTGTACGTGCTATGTGTAGACTGAAACAAACAGATAGCTGTAAACCATATTTCAAAAACCTCTCAATTTTAACGCTGACTTCCTTATATATATTTGAGGTTTCAACATTTGTTAAATCAAACATGTGTCTCTTTAGTTCTTTCAGAAGTGAACGACTTCAGAATAGAAATAAAATATGTGCTAGACCAAGAAAAACGGCACTACTTGACAAAAGTATATTCGGAATGGCAACAAAAATATTTAACCATCTTCCTAAAATACTAAGGGAAACCGATGACATCAAAGAATTTAAAAATAAATTAAAAAACATATTAGTAACAAAACCGTATTACAATATTAATGAATTTTTTGATGATTTGATTATTGAATAAGTTTATATAGAATTGTTGATATTTTAACATGACATTGTATACATTATCTAGGTACCTTTATTTATTTATTTTCTTTGAATTTTAACTGACATTGATTTTTATTTTAATTTTTATAATAGAATTGTGTAATTTAATTAATTATTATCTGCATGCAAATATGAAAATTTGTACACCCTTAAGGGTAGAATATAGCTGACCTCTATTGTAACGAACATCATTGTAATTACCTATATTCAAGCAAATAAATATCTTTATCTTTATCTTTATCTTTAGTACTGCCTCGGAGTTTGATGCCCATTGCCGCAGCACGAAGTGGCCTCGCCGGTGTATGTCGCGGACGTCCTGCGCCACCTTGATCGCTTGCTCTTCGGTCTTGTGGCTGTCGAGGTAGTCGTCGACGTAGTGTTTGTTGATAATTGCGTCTACTGCCTCGGGGTGAGTGGCTTCGTACTTGAGTGCGTTAATATTCTTCACGTATATTGCTGTTGATGGTGAACTTGTAGCGCCGAATATGAGTGACGTCATTCTGTATTCTGTTGGCGGCCCATCACGCTTGTTGCCCCTCCACAGGTAGCGAAGGGCATCTCGATCCTCAGCGCGTATCTTCACCTGCATGAACATCTCGGCGATATCAGCTGTCACGGCGACTGCATGCTGTCTGAAGCGCATTAGTACTCCCGGCAACGACTGTAGTAGGTCTGGCCCGGTGAGTAGGTGGTCATTTAGTGAGACGCCTTTATATGTGGCTGCTGCGTCCAGGACAATGCGAATCTTGCCCTTGTTCGGATTGACGACTGCGAAATGCGGTAGATACCACACTTTGTTTGATGTGGTCGGTGGCGCGACTTCAGCGTAGCCCTTTGTAATAAGGCTCTCCATCTGTTTCTCGTACTTTTCTTTGAGGTCAGCGTCGCGATCAATCTTCTTCTCGATGCTGTGAAGTCTCTTCAGCGTGTTCTCGTAGTTGTTTGGCATGCTGAAGTCATCCTTCTTCCACAGTAGAGACGTTTCATATCGGCCGTCGTCTCGTGCTATGGTGTTCTTGGTGAGCAGGTCGAGTGCTCGCTGTTCTGGGTCAGACTTTGGTGTCTTCAGTGTGATCGTTAATGAGTCGAGCGCGAAGTGTCTCTTCAGCTGCTCGTCCATGCTGTCTTCGAGGTTGATGATCTTGTTCACGTAGTGCACGCGCTGTCCCAGTGCGCGCGTGTGTGCACCGTGTAAAACCCAGCCCAGTGGTGTGCGTGAAGCCACTGGTTGGTGTCGCTGTCCCGCTCGCACTTCCGACGCCATGAGCAGGTGCCAATTGTCTTGCCCGATGAGCAGGCCTGGCTTCATGTCTGCGTGCTTCAGCTCGTGCTGGATGTCTTCTAGATGAGGGCAGCCGGCAAGGTCTTGCTCTGTGACACGCTGTGCGGCGAGGTGCAGCTTTCTTACTGTGCGTGCGTTGACTATGTGCGTCCCGCTTGCCCCCTCGAGAGTGAGTGTGACGCGACGTGATGCGGACTCTTCGACGCTTGTGTCAGCGATCACTTCTATGAAGAGAGGGTCAATAGGCCCCCTGGCTCCGATCCTCTGTGCAATGTCACTGTCGATGAGCGTAACAGTAGATCCGTCGTCTAGGAGCGCGCATGTGTCGACCGCTCCCGCTGGTCCGGAGACTTGCACCTTTACTATCTTGAGATACGCTTGCGTCTTCGGTGTCCACGAAGAGGCGACTGCTTCCGTTTTCTTTAATTCGGGCTCGTCTTTGCGCACGAAGTGAAGCAGTCGGTGATGTGACCTCTCGCAGCCGTCAACTTCGCATTTCTTAATTCTGCATCGGTGCGTCTTGCTGCGGTAGCGTAGACAACGAAAGCAGAGTCTGCTTTCCTTAGCTAGCTGCCAACGTGAGTCGATGTTGCTCTCTACAAACTTGCGGCATTCTGCTATGTTGTGGCCGGCGTTGGAGCATACTGGGCACGAAACTTTCTGTTCCGCAGTTGCGTGTGCCCTTTGTGCGCGGCGTGGCTGCTGCTGCTGTTGCTGCTGCTTCGGTTCGTAGGCGATGCTCGACGTCTTCTCATGTGCGTGCGGCCCGCATATCGAGGCTTCCCGAGTGAGGAAGCGGCTGAGCTTCAGCAGGTCGGGTTCCTCGGGCGACTGTGCGGCGGAGAAGTCGAACCAGCGAAGCTTGTGGGCGGCGGTGAGCTTCTCGACTGTGAGCTGCGTGATCTCGGGATTGTTGAGGTAGCGGTCGCGGTGCAGCTCTTGAAGTGTCGTTACGATGTTGCTTACTTCGTTTGCAAAGAAGCAGAACTCTGTAGCGATATCCGTAGGCCGGCGTAGTGCGCGCAGACGTTCCAACTCGGCGAGCGCGATGCTGTCCGGGCGCCCGAAGCACAATTCGAGTGACTTCATCACGTTCTCGGGCGTCGTGCTGGTGATGAGCAGGCGGCTGACAGCTTCCTTCGCTCTTCCTTTCAGGCATCGACGTAGGCGCCCCATGTTGTCGCAGGGCGCGAGTGATGCGGCGGACTCGTAGTAGGCGGTCTTGAACTGTAGCCACTCGTGCGGCGCGCCACTAAAGTACGGTAGCTCACTAATGTGACGCGGAGCCGGTGGCGGTGGTGGTGGCGGCGGCGCCCCGGCTCTTGCAGCTAGAGCAATAGCTTCGGCGAGGGCAGTGAGGCTCACAGAGTCGCTTGTCCGCGGCTGAGCGACAGGGACGGCGGCAGTGGAGGCAGGGTCGACGGCGGTGGCGACTGGCGGCGGTAGAACGTAGTCCTCATAATGCTGTCTGGACTCCTCAGCAGCTTCTGTTGGCGGTGGTGGTGCTGCTGACGCGGAGTGAGGCTCGTTCTTGATGGCCAGTACATTCTGCTGTGTCTTGAGCCACGAGTCGACCTTGAGCGTACTCTCCATCTCGGTACTGATGCTGCCGTCGTCGTCATCGGTGTCGGATTCAGCTTCAATAACTGCGAGACGGGCGGCGGCGAGTTCAGCTTTACGACGTGCTATTTCTTCTTTACTACGTGCTATTTCTTCTTTTGCTTCGGCGATTTCAACTTGACGACACGCTAATTCTTCTTTCGCTTCGGCGATGCGGCGTGCCTTTAATGACTTGGCCTTCGATCTTGCTGTAGACGCTGGCGGAGTAGCCCGGATGCATGACGGTGGGCAGGGCGTTCCGGCAGCAGCTGTAACCACCCTCGCGGCAGTGGAGGGCGGTGGCGGTACTCCCCCGAACACAGGGAGCGGTGCCCCCCCTGTTATGGGGGGCGAGACGCTATCCACCCTGGCGGCAGACGAGGGCGGCGTCGATACTCCGGTGGACACACCCGTCGATGTTGATGCTTTCACGGCGGTTGACGGCGTGTGCGTGTCGGAGTCTGTACGAGTAGCGGTGGCGGTGGAGGTGGTGGCGCCGGCGGCCGACGATTCTTCAGTAGGCCTCTGTTCTAGGCCGCCGCGCTGTAGCCTCCCTGTCGTGGACCTCGTTACAGGCATTCCAAAGTCTTCAATCCGGCTCCGATGGACCAAATGTGCGGATCACTTCGACCGTTTCATGAACTATTACTGTACGGTGCGAAGGAAGTGGCGGTGCACCTGTTGGTTCTTTATGAAGATGAGGAAATGCCACTGTTGAGGTAGCTGTTAGTCTGTAGAGTCTTCCAAAGAAAACACCGGTATTGCTGTTCACTGTTGACTTCGAGTGTCTCTGGAGATCTTCTCTGTTAGGCTGTTATTAGTGGACTGTATGTTGTTTACTGTTTCACTCTTTCTATTAAACTGACTTGCTGTGAGGTGTTGGCGTCTGCCTTTATACTAATCTCTACCGAAGATAGAGAATTCCAGGAAGCTCTAGAAAAGACTCATAAGAAGTAGAATGTTCTAGATGGGGCTGCCATCTGTTGTCGAGTAGGTGAACTACATGGTCTATTTAGTGCACTATTGATCTACTTCGTTATGCTATTTCCTACTAGATGGCGCTGGCCTCCTCACTTCCTGTCACTATTTATTATTATTATTACTAAAGTAGGTAGGTGCTCGAACAACTAGTAGGTAGGTACATACTTAAACTATATCTATATCTATACACACACATAAGTAAGTATTTATCTTAGCGCTCAGAACCTTCGCGAGCATAATCGAGTTAACTACTTGATCTAGTTATTTCTATGAACTATTTACAAATAAAACAAAACTTCTTTTAGTCGTTCCGTACAGTATATACTTAGGTAGCATTTAAAACTATGAAGATAGCTTTTGTTTTCAAAAGGAGTACAATTTTTTTCGCTATGGCCACCCAACGAGTAATTGTGATTCAATTATAAAGTGCAAAATTATCATAAATTCCAACTTTATGAATACGATCAACGAATTATTGCAATTTTTGCATTCCATAATTTTTTTTCAAGGCTATCCTGTCCATCTTTCCTTTATTTTATGGCTCTATAAAATTGGATAGCTATTATTAAAGTTTATGCATGATATTTTTTTTCACCTCAATTATCAGATTAAAATAGCTCTCCAAATCAGAAACATTGTTATTAAAACACTTGACATCCTTATATCTACACCGGTAAGGTATATATACCCTACACTACACGTGCCCCCTGGGTGGTGCTAACGAGTGACAACGCCGAATGTCGGGCGGCGGTAAATCGACCCGACCTCCTCTCCTAGCAGAGGCGGCGATCTCCCGCCGTAAAAAAGGAGAATCACCAACACGCCTGCCAAGCGCGGTGATTATGGCAAATACACCTCCTAATGATGGAAAAAACAAAGCCCCGGCCCCCAGTCCCCGGCAGCCCCGCTATCCCGGACTCCGGTAGCGGTCACGGTAACGGCGGGGCAGGGGGTGCGAAGAATCTCCGGCAGAGAGTCGGCTACCAGCCCAACCGACCCTTGCACCTGGCAACATATAACGCACGGACACTGAGGGAAGACGTGAAGATAGAGGAGCTGGAAGAGGAAATCAGCAAGTTAAAATGGGACATTATAGGGTTATCCGAAGTCCGACGAGAGGGAGAGGATACGGAAATTCTCCAGTCCGGAAACTTGCTGTACCACCGGGAGGGCGACCAACTGTCCCAAGGGGGTGTCGGGTTCATCGTCAACAAGTCCCTCGTCAACAACATCGTTGAAATCGGAAGTGTGTCGACACGGGTTGCGTTTTCACCTCAATTATCAGATTAAAATAGCTCTCCAAATCAGAAACATTGTTATTAAAACACTTGACATCCTTATATCTACACCGGTAAGGTATATATACCCTACACTACACGTGCCCCCTGGGTGGTGCTAACGAGTGACAACGCCGAATGTCGGGCGGCGGTAAATCGACCCGACCTCCTCTCCTAGCAGAGGCGGCGATCTCCCGCCGTAAAAAAGGAGAATCACCAACACGCCTGCCAAGCGCGGTGATTATGGCAAATACACCTCCTAATGATGGAAAAAACAAAGCCCCGGCCCCCAGTCCCCGGCAGCCCCGCTATCCCGGACTCCGGTAGCGGTCACGGTAACGGCGGGGCAGGGGGTGCGAAGAATCTCCGGCAGAGAGTCGGCTACCAGCCCAACCGACCCTTGCACCTGGCAACATATAACGCACGGACACTGAGGGAAGACGTGAAGATAGAGGAGCTGGAAGAGGAAATCAGCAAGTTAAAATGGGACATTATAGGGTTATCCGAAGTCCGACGAGAGGGAGAGGATACGGAAATTCTCCAGTCCGGAAACTTGCTGTACCACCGGGAGGGCGACCAACTGTCCCAAGGGGGTGTCGGGTTCATCGTCAACAAGTCCCTCGTCAACAACATCGTTGAAATCGGAAGTGTGTCGACACGGGTTGCGTACCTCATCCTGAGAATATCTAAACGATACTCAATGAAGGTCATACAGGTTTACGCACCCACATCTAAGCACACCGATGATGAGGTCGAACTTGCGTATGAAGACGTATCGTCTGCCCTGCGTAAGTTCACTACTCATTTCACGGTGGTGATGGGAGACTTTAACGCGAAACTCGGAAAACAAGAAGGCGGCGAGACGAAAGTGGGGTCACATGGATTAGGAGTCAGGAACCATCGTGGGCAAATGCTGGCTGACTTCTTGGAGAAGGAGGGCCTCTATATGATGAACTCCTTCTACAAGAAGAAGCCACAAAGGAAGTGGACGTGGATTAGCCCCGATGGGAAGACTAAAAATGAGATCGACTTCATATTGACGGATAAGAAGCACATATTCAATGATGTCTCAGTGATCAGTAGGGTTAAGACCGGCAGCGATCACCGACTCGTAAGAGGCACTTTGAATATAAACTGCAAAATAGAACGCTCCCGTCTAATGAAGTCCACGCTCCGTCCTACTCCTGCCCAAATCCAGGATCCCGAAAGCTTTCAGTCTGAGCTTTGCGACCGCCTGATATGTTTAGAGAATTGCGTTACAGTTAACGATTTAAACAATAGGTTTGTGGAAACTGTCCGAGAGGTAGGATCGAAATATTTTTCGTCCCGAACCAACCGAGGACCTCAAAAACTCTCAGATGGGACTCTGAGTCTCATAAGAGAACGGAGAGAAATGAGGTTGCAGTCTTCAGTTGATATGGTCGAATACAGACGTCTAAACAGACAGATCGCCAAAGCAAGACGTTGCGATATGAGACGCTACAATTGCAAGCGCATTCAAGACGCAATAGAGCAAAACAAGGGCTCCAAAGTCTTTGCTAGAGATCGATCTGTTCGGCAGACTCTGTTGACCCAACTGAAGACCGACACTGGCAACACCGTTTCATCAGTGCCCGAAATTCTGGGAGAAATTGAGAGATTCTACGGACAGTTATACACCACAACACAAAACCCTATTACCAGCGGTGCTCACGACAGCCGAGCGCCACTCACCCGACACTATACCGAAGATATTCCGGACGTCAGTCTAGACGAGATTAGTATAGCTCTCAAACAGCTAAAAAACAACAAAGCTCCGGGAGATGATGGAATAACGACAGAACTTCTGAAAGCCGGCGGTAGACCGATTTTAATAGCACTTCGGAGGCTGTTTAATTCCGTCATACTCGAAGGCACAAGCCCGGAGGCATGGAGCAGAAGTGTAGTGACTTTGTTCTTCAAGAAAGGCAACAAAGCCCTATTGAAGAATTATAGACCCATTGCACTTCTGAGCCATGTGTACAAGCTGTTTTCGAGAGTTATTACGAATCGTCTCGAGCAAAGACTCGACGACTTCCAGCCACCCGAACAAGCCGGGTTCCGAAAAGGCTATAGTACCATAGATCACATACACACGCTTCGGCAGGTTATACAGAAGACCGAGGAGTATAATCTACCTTTATGTCTAGCGTTTGTGGACTATGAGAAAGCCTTTGATTCTATTGAGCTCTGGGCGATGCTTCAATCCCTTCAGCGGTGCCATATAGACTATCGCTATATCGAGGTGTTGAGATGTATGTACAATGCTGCCACAATGTCAGTTCGATTACACGAACATAGCACAAAACCGATCCAGTTGCAAAGGGGCGTGAGACAGGGAGATGTTATTTCTCCGAAACTGTTCACCTGTGCACTGGAAGATGTTTTTAAGCTTGTAGAGTGGAAAAGACTGGGCATTAACGTCAATGGCGAATATATCTCTCATCTACGATTTGCTGATGACATAGTTATTATGGCGGAAACGCTGGAGGAGTTGGGCGAAATGCTCACAGACCTCAATGATGCCTCTAAACAAGTTGGGCTGAAAATGAACATGAACAAGACAAAGGTCATGTCGAACGAACATGTTTCATCATCGCCCGTAACTGTAGGAGGTGTCACCATCGAAGTTGTTGATCAGTATCCCTACCTAGGACAAGTGATCCGATTAGGTAAATCCAACTTCGATAAAGAGGTAGCTCGTAGAATCCAACTCGGATGGGCAGCGTTCGGGAAATTACGACACATCTTCACTGAAAACATACCTCAGTGTCTGAAAACAAAAGTTTTCAATCAGTGCGTGTTGCCAGTGATGACTTACGGAGCCGAGACGTGGTGCTTCACCAAAGGGCTTATCCACAAGCTCAGAGTTGCTCAGCGTGCTATGGAAAGGGCTATGTTAGGCGTGTCCCTGCGAGATAGGATTCGTAATGAAGAAATCCGCAGGAGAACTAAAGTTACCGACATAGCCAAAAGGATTAGCACGCTGAAATGGCAATGGGCTGGCCACGTAGCCCGCAGAGCCGACGACCGCTGGAGTAGAAAGGTTCTGGAGTGGAGACCCCGTGTCGGCAAACGGCGTGTCGGTCGCCCCCCCCAACCCGTTGGTCTGATGATCTGCGGAAGGTAGCGGGAAGCCGCTGGATGCAGATGGCGGGTGACCGTTTGGGGTGGCGATCGTTAGGAGAGGCCTATGTCCAACAGTGGACTACGGAAGGCTGAGAGAGAGAGAGAGAAGGTATATATATATATATACCCAGGCATCGCGGAAAGGATTATACCTGTACATTGAGGTGCGAGAGGCTGTATCTAGTTGTTGACCTTTGCCGCGCCCAGTGGCAGTCGTTTAAAACATAAATGTAGGTACCTAGCTACGAAAGAGTCTGGGAATGCCGCACCTGCTAGGTAAGATAAAGCTTCATTGTACAACAAGCATTCTTTTGTTTTTTTAAGTTTGATGCGATCAGAATTGATTTAAAGAACAAAGATTTAATTAGCGATATAAGAATGTATTTTAGGCTATCCACTGCATTCTTAAGCATGTATTGTGTGGTCTTAAAACTAGTTTTTTGTCAAACGTCTAAATGATACCTAAGTAGTTGTGGAATTGTATGAAAAATAAAATTTATTGACCAGTTTATAGTCAAACCAATTAAATTATACCTACAT
The DNA here is from genome assembly GCF_932276165.1 of Plutella xylostella. Taxonomy (NCBI): domain Eukaryota; kingdom Metazoa; phylum Arthropoda; class Insecta; order Lepidoptera; family Plutellidae; genus Plutella; species Plutella xylostella. The sequence continues at coordinate 1,268,829 of NC_063988.1, forward strand.
ACAGTGGTATTCTTTGATAAATGAAATAATTAATTATAAGTGTTATTATACACTTTTATAAGTGGATTTACAAATTGCCGTTAAATACATGGAAAATTCTGTAAATGCATTAAGTTGCGATAAGCAAATTTTTTAATTAAATTTACAGATATAATCAATTAAATTCTTTAAGAATATGTTTTTTTTATATTGTGATTGTTACAAAATTTAGAGAAAAAACTATCTAATACGTATTATACATAATTTAGTTACTTAGTTAATATTTAATTTTATCTAGTAATAGGTATTTCTAGCACCTGTTACATTTTACATAGTCGTAATTTTAAATAAATAAATTTGATTTATACATATTACTTCATAATATAAATCATAAAAAGTATAATAATAAATTTTTGGTACTTTAACAACTTTCTAAGCAAACACTTGACATTCCTATATTAGTTGCATAAGAGCTAAACTACATAATAGGACTACTACGTCCATTGAGTCGCGTGCTCCATACAAAAGAGTTCAACGCGGAGCAGCAAAGAAAGTTCTATTCATATCAGTTATAAATTATATTATTATTTTTAAATCATTTGCTACTTGTCATTATGGTAATTTAGTGGAAAGTCTTATTAAAATGTTTAGTTAATAATTATATTGTTTATATTTTTATATGTTTTTTTTAAATTTTAATAACTTAAGTATATAAAAACATAGGTACATTAATTTTGCCATCTCTTAATTCACATAATATTATACAAGAACCAGTAACACTCAAAGTGTGAACAAAAACATATTTAACAAAAAAAGGTAAGCCGACATATGTATAGCGTTGCGCACGCGTAAACACGTAACAATTTCATAATAATTGTTCAAAAACTTGCACCTTCGGCTCAGCAATTACTGAGAAAAAGAGAATTCCGACTGTACATGGATCGCGCAATAATTATAGATTCTATCCGCAATTTTGCAATGCCTATGTCACTTATTCTTTTACAACATAATTTGGGAAAGGCTTTTTTATTGTCTTTTCATAAACTTTCTTCGTCAATGCTAAGGTTATCTATTTAAACATTATTATGTATGAAAATATTTAAAAAGTTACTCAATATGCTTCGATAAGCAGGTGGGTTAGATACCTTACCCAGTTGATTAGCGATTAGACTCCACCTTGTCAGTACTTAGATAGTTTTGATGATTTTTTAATGAATCTGATCAACTGACAAGTATATTCTAATTGCTAATGAACTTTACGTAGGTATAGTTCGAAATATTTAGCAGAACATAAATTAATAAAATGCTCTAAAACCAATATTAGCTTCACTATTTTATCTCCATTAACAAATATCGAAATATACTACAGGACGTGGCTGATCTCCAATAAATAACTGTGAATTTATTGACATAGACTGTCGCTATAAACTGTTAAGGCTCGATTACATGCAGGACGGAGTGAAGGCAGATTGTGAGGCGCCAAGGACGCCGGAGGGTTACTCTATACTGACGAAAAACGAACGAACGAGAGCTGTCGTGCAATCGGTACGTTTAATATATATTATAACGAGATAGAGCCGTGGCTATCGCAGCAGCACTCCAAAACTTCGTTTAGATAGATACAAAATATATATAAAATACTTTTCATATATAAAATAAGTGTATATTCGCAGTAATACAGGTTTAATTCGATAGCTTCCTACACCTCATCATCACGACCCATCACGTCCCCTTCATACACATAACTATGTGAAAACATAACTAAACATTCCTGGTCATAATAACTAACTGAAGTCATATTATAATACATTGTTATATCATCTCAAGGATACTATAGGAATGCCATGAAGCAGATATTTAGACAATGTAATCCTTGACATTCTTAATTTAGGCTCTCGCTATACTTAGGTACTATACAACACAAAATTTAAAAAAAAATCTTACCATTCTTATTTGCAAATGTATGGACAAAGTTACTTAATTTTAAAAGTTATTCGATTTTGCAAACGGGTTATCTAATTGACTAGACATACTTAGTGTGGTTTAATGAGTTTGGTGGACTACATAGTTACTTACCTATTATGTTATTTAGAATAATACTGGGCATCTTTAAATATTTTATTAATTTTGTAACTAATTAAAAAAGTATTCTCTAAACTGAACAGGTTGGTTGGTGATTTATAGCAATTTATACGGATAGTTTGTAAAGTTACTTTGATTTAGTAATACAATACATTAACGATGAGCTTTTAACTCGACAAAATCTATTTGTGTCGTATACAAAAAGTAAGCAAGTAGATATATCTACCTAGGTGTACCTATAAACCAATAATTCATTAAGGATCTTTTGCAATATAACTAGGTGCTTTAATCGATTTCACATTTCTCAGTATACGAGCAACAGTAAAATCGCATTTGTTTCTTGCCTTAATGTGGCAAGGCGCAAGAAAATGCGAGTATACCTATAGACATACGCAGCCGGTGTTCATTTACAACTATAATCATGTTCCTACCTCCAGCAATATTAAGATAGAGAAATCTTCACCGAGGAGGAGAAAACTCTTATTTGTAAGTAGTAATAAACGTATTAATTAATAACCAGTTTATTATCCAATCTAAATTAGCATTCCGGAAGTCACCCGCCGAAATACCTCGCTCACTTTCGGTTCGGAAAATCAAGTTTTAAACGTATGTTACGTATTCACAGGTAATACCTGTAATCATATGATGGTGTAGTCAAATATTATGCACGTAAATGATGTGATTACGTTTAATAAATAACGTGTAACTTACCATATTGATCAGCGATTTTCTCCTTTCAGAGCTCCCCATGTTGAACTTTCAAAACATTTATTGTCCACTACAATCAATTGAAATATTTGTATATAAGTATACTTGTAACAAAACTTCAAAGAAACACCGCGATACAATAAGTTATCACATCATTCACAAAATCACAACATCCATGGTCAATACTTTTTTCACTTGAAAACTTTTTAAAACGCAGAAATCGTTGCACGCACGGCAAGAGGAAATAGTGACAGTTTCGTAGCGTTCTCGATTCAAATGTTTCGGCGGGAACGTCGCTTCGCGCCAACTGCGCGCCACAGACTAAGCAAGATGGCGGCTTTTTTTGACGGTTCACACGAGTCAACGACTGAATTCACTTTCTACGACCTTACGTTGCATGCGACGACTGGTTGTAATTAAGCATAAACGTTTACGTAATCCGACGGTGGCAATGTGTACCGTGAAAATCGTGTGCTCCCGGAAAAATTAAGGGAGGGTCTTCTTCTCCAACCCAATTTAGGTAGGTGGGTACCTCTCATTATCATCCATTTGTTATCATAACAAGAAGACAGAGATCCTATTTACTGGGCATCCTATTTACTGGAGATAATAATATACGTCCAGCAGTGGAGTGCTATAGGCTAATGGTGATGATGAATAATATGACAACGGGTTTTGAGGTCCCAAACCTCACCAAATATCACCAGGGGGGAGGGGGGGGTCAAAAAATGAGAAAAACGACCTCACGTGATTAATGGACGGCCCCTATACTAATTAGTCAACGGACTGTTCAGTATTAATCGCAATCGAAAAACACAATCTAACGGCGGGATATCATTAAAATTAATACAAAATGAAAATACTTTAGTATGTTAATTTTTTAGCCATAGGTAGTAGGTATAATAATAAATACGAGGTTCTGCCTCTGTGGTCTAGTGGTTTCTACCTTCGCATGACCCTGAGGTCCCGGGTTCGATTCCGGGTGGGACTGTCAATTTGTGTTTCTAAAATTGTGGTTCTAAGTTTGGTTAGGACATAGAAGGCTGATCCCCTGTTGTCCGAAACAGTGAAACGATCCATGCTGTCGGATGGGCATGTAAAGCAGTCGGTCCTGCGCCTAGCTCTCTCCAGTCGTATCGGTTAGTCCGTCCCATTGGGTTATGAGAGTGATGGAACAGAGAGTGCTCCTGTGTACTGCGCACACACTCGGGCACTATAATCTATATACTCCTGCGTAGATGGCTGATCTCAATTGAGATTGGCCGCCGTAGTCGAAATTCGGCTAGGAGGACATTATTATTATAATTACGAGGTTGGATTTTCCTTTTAAGTGAACTATGTATAGGTATGTACCTAGGTTGTTAACTTATGGGACCCCCTATATATTAAATAAGCTTAGGTATTTATGTAATCACTACGTACATGATAATGAACGTGTATGATATGAAAGATGCCAGTAACATAGCTACTTGATAGTCTCAGCTCAGAGTAAGTTCCCCTCTAGCAATCTAGTCTCGCCCTAGCTAACCGCTGAAGGCTAGAAAAATTAATAGGACTGGTTTTAAAATTATAAACATTTATTATGAAAGTGAAGTTAATTATGTTGTGTTAAACAAGTAATAATAATGTGGTACGTTAAACGAGTTGCGAAAGATTCGTGAACTACCACGTGACTACCACTAAGCAGCGTCACCACGGTGACAAGCCTTAATCCTTTGTCATAACTATTTTACATGTTTGTGGCTGTTTTATCCACACAGAAGAAATAAGTACTTTCGTCTTTCCATATTAAATTTGCAATCCTCTTTAGTAAAATAGGACACCTTTCTCTTAATATTCTTCTATTACTATTAATATTCTAGATTATAGATGTCTGCCCTGAGCGCATTGTAGTTACTCAAAAAAGAGGCGATACGGCTCGCAACACGTGACAAAATAAAGTACAGCGAAAAGCGGGTTACGAGTCTCCTCTGACTATCCCTTCGATTACAGTCTTGAGCATAATACATTTAAGTATATATATATTTTTATCTAACTTTTTATTGTAAGAACAATCTTAACAAAGAATCGAAAGATTTTAGAGTGCAATCCTCAGCTTGCAGGCACGTCCCCACAAGGTCACCATAGATAGTCATTTTCCAAGTACCAACCGAAGTTTTGACTTTTTACCTAATAAGTAAGTACCTACATTCCTTCATAAGCATATAGTTGGTATATTTCTCTAGCTTCTGCTATAGTATTCGTAATGCGTAAGTTTAGTTCTTAGCGCTGACCGCCAGCCACCGGACATCCGGCGCGGCGGTAAAGAGATGAATCATGATTTAAATAGCAAGTACCCCCTTGGTTGCGCTCGGTCAGTATTCGGTGATTCATGAAGTACCTACTGGTTGAAATGTAATGCAATTTGCAGTATAGTAAGTACCTATACCAGATCCAGACATCTAGTTTGTGGTTCCTACTACAAACTTTTAGGGGATGGAAAATGGCCAAAACTGCTTCGAGAAAAGGATGGTGCCTACGACCGTGCCGCTATTTTTGCTCGACTTGGCGGGGGCACTGCCGTGCCCCCAGATTTACATAGGGCACGAGCTCAATGATTCTTACGGACAGGGACAGAGAGCTGGGACTCGCCAAGTTTAAGTTTTGCAGTTCTTTGTGATGTACCTGTAAAAATATGAATGACGGCCCTTGTAATTAGTAAGAAAGTTCAACATTTTCGTATTGTCATCAAGATTCGATTGTCACCTTCATAGTCAGCTGTCAAAATATTCCAGCTGATAAGGCAGGGGCTGGTCATATCTGCCGAGGAACCGGTAACCGTTGGGGTAAACGGAGGATTTCTCAAGTGGAGGCCACGAACAGGCAAACGCAGCGTGGGACGCCCTCCTGCCCACTAGACCTACTAGGTAGTGGCTGGATGAGGAAGGCCGAGGACCGAGTTTTATGGCGCTCTTGGGAGAGGCCTCTGTATTATCCAGCAGCGGATGATTTTAGGCTGATGATGATGATGATGATCAAGATTGGTGACAAACACTAGAGCTTGGTTAGTCCCACTATGATAATGGTTAGCCAAGTAAACTTAATGTTACTGCCATCTATTGGAATTTTCAGTTTAGAATGTCTCAGTTTTTTTACGTAGAATAACGCCATCTATTATTAAAATACTAAAAATAGAAATAGTGTTGCCATACATAAATAAACTTTTTTTTTTTTTTTTTTTTTTTAATCTATTTATTTTATTGAGGGTTTAGTACACTAAAGTGACTATGTCACCCTCGTAGGGGTTTTATCTTATTCTAACTTATGATCTATTTTTTAAACCTATTTTAACTAGCGTATACAATAATTTGGCTTCATCTGATAGGGGACTACCTAGAGCTACGTTACAACCACCCAAGTTATTAAACATATCATTGTGATATATCTGTCGTCTAAAAGATTCGTTCCGGACACACTCCAGCAACAGATGCGTGGCGTCCTCCAGGACACCACACTCCGAGCAGTTCGGGGACGGGACTTTTTTCATTAGGAAGCCAAATTTGTTAGTCGGTATGTGTCCGGAGCGAATTCTCATGGCTAGGACTATATTATTTCTACTCATCTCACATCGGTCAAACCAGGGAATTCGTGGTGGACTCGATTGGATGGTCTTGTACCATACACCCGCACTTACTGATCTTTCATCAAAATGCTCATTCCAAGCGTTTTGGCATTGCAACTTCACATCAGTAATTAAGTCTGTATAAAACGGTAAGAGCACTTTTTCGGAACCGCCCACTATAGCTGTTTTCGCGAGCTGGTCCACCTGTTCGTTCCCTGCAAGGCCGACGTGGGATGGGATCCACTGCAATATTACATTCTTATTTCTATATTTCATGTCACAGATAGATTTCAGAATGGTATAAGCTATCGGTGCACATCGAACGTTCGAGGTGCATCGAGCTATATGTTGGAGGGCGCTTCTTGAGTCAGAGAAGATTACAATATTACTAGAATTTAAACATTGGGCATATTCTAACGCTTCTGCAATAGCAAAAAGTTCCGCAAACATTATAGAGATTTTAGAGGATATTTTATAACTGCATGACTTTTGTAGATGAGTGTCAAGAAACGCTGCTCCAACACCAGTATTATCTCGTGAACCATCCGTGAAAATAGTGTGAAAGTTTCTATATCTATCTACAATATAATCAGTCAAAATTAAGTTTAGTCTATTTACATCGTATTTTTTCTTAGGTTTTTCTATATTATCCACTTTGTAAATAATGTTAGTATCTATGTCAATATTTCTTACCCAAGTGTTCATACTAAACATTTCTAATTTGTCTGAACAGTGAATAGGAAGGTCAAATAACAATTCATGCACTCTTGCTAGAGCTGGCCACTTTTTGTTGCGCCAGTATGGAGAGTTTTTACAAGAGTTTGAAAGTTCACTCACCAATGGCATGCTAAGGTTCTCCTTTAAGGACTTGGATCGAAGCCAGAATTTGCTTGCTAGATACCTGCGTCGTATATGAAGAGGTTGTATGCAGAGTTCGCTCTCCATGACGTGTATTGGGGATGACTTTAAGAAACCACCTATAACGCGCATCGCTTGATTTTGTATTTTATCCAGCTTATAAAGGTGACTTTTTACACTATTGTCATATAGGAAGCTGCAATAATCTAACCGACTGCGTATAACGGCAATGTAAAGTCTTCGTAAATGGGTAGGGTGTATTCCCCAACCAGAGCCGGATAGAATTTTAAATACGTTAATGAATTTAAGCGTTTTTTCGGAGATTTCATTAATGTGTCGGCCCCACCTAAGTGAACGGTCTAGCCATAAACCGAGGTATTTGACACTGTCGACAAGTTGTATGGCACTGTCATTGATTTTTATATTGACTCGCTGTCTCTTAGACCCTCTACTAAATAAGCATACCTTGGTTTTTGATGTGGATATTTGCAGCCCCAATTTTTCAACTAAGGATACCAGAAGGGTTAAAGCTGTTTGAATATCAGTTACCAAGCTAGTAAGGTTGATGTTAGATGCATATAGGACGAAATCGTCTGCGTATTGCGACACATAGACATTAATTATATCGCGACAAATATGTGCTGTGGCCACGTTAAATAGTAGTGGTGACATTGGGTCACCTTGAGCCAGGCCTCGGCCCGACGTCCGATAGTCTTGTTCAGTGTTGTGAAAATCTGTACGAACACTCAAATGTCTTTCTCTTAAGAATTCGAACAAGTAGTTGCATATCGGGCCTCCAACCCCAAAACCATCGAGCGTGTTAAGTAAAACAGTAATATCCACATTATTGTAAGCGTTTTGAATGTCAATGAAGCAACCTAACGTAACCTTTTTATCAGCGAGCCCTAGTTGAATAGTGGAAACTAGCCGGGTAAGACTGTCAAGACAAGACCGTGATTTTCGAAATCCTACAACTTGGTTAGAAAAAATTTGTTCTTTTTCGAGATACCATTCTAGCCTGTGGTTTAAGATGGAGTGGAAAATTTTACAGGGGCATGACATTAGAGCTATAGGGCGTAGACCTGGGTTGGCGTTAGGCACTGCGCTGGCTTTAGGTATAGGCACAACGTTTACTTTACGCCATTGTATTGGTACGTAGCCATCCCTGAGAAAACGATTGTATATCGAAAGTAACATGGATTTCCCTTCCATTGGTAAGTTTTTAATCATAGAGAAAGATATCCCGTCGCGCCCTGGGGCTGTATCCTTGTTTTTAATGGCTTTTTCTAATTCGCACATGGATACCTCCGATGACAGGTTTAGGTTAACGGATGTAAAGGCCGGTGTGTTTGGTGAGGCGAAATCAGGAGCCAAGGATCTCAGTAAATAGTTAGCTTTTTCTTTGTCTACTTGGCACCTGGGGAGTTTGTAGCCTTTCAGCCATCTCATTTTTTGCCACATTTCTGTAGACGAAGTCACATTGTCAATGCTATTACAGAAATCATGCCAGGATTTACTTTTCGCTTTTCTTATCAACTTTTGCGCTGTGGAAATTTTAAGTTGAAGTATGTTTAAGTTATCTGGCGTGGGATTAGCTCTGAGTTTAGCGAGTGCCAGTCTCCGTTCAGCTACCGCGTGAGATAACTCTTGGTTCCAGTATGGTTTTGGTGAAAAATTTCTTTGGGGGTTATTGCAAATTTTAATTTTAGGTATGAAAGAATCTGCTGCGGTATTAATTTTGTTTATAAATAAGTCATATGCCTCCTGTTGACTGTCGGGTATTGAGACATTTGAAAACGAGTTTTTAAGGCTATTGCGATATCCTTCCCAGTCAGCATTTTTAAAGTTTCGCCTTATTGTCGGAGTAATATTTTGACGTATGTTCGTTTTAATTTTTATGACCAAATGATCGCTTCCAAGTGACTCGCTCAAAACCCTCCAGTCAAACTGTAAAGCAATATCTGTAGAGACACAAGATATATCAGGTGAAGATTTTTGAAGTCTCCCATTAACCAGTTTTATACGTGTCGGTGCGCCATCATTCATTGTTATGAAGTTGTTGTCTAGAATAGAATCAAACAATAAGGAACCCCTAGAGTCCGTCCTATAAGACCAGTTAGAGTGATGGCCGTTGAAATCGCCGGCCACTAATGTTTTATTTGTAGAATTTGAAAATATATGGTCCCAATCGTGTTGTACTGTGCGAACAGTAGAGGGGCTATAGACCGCTACAATATTTTCTAAATGATCGCAGTTTAATAGATGAACTCTTAGTACCTGTATCCCAGGATTAAGTGTACTCATTGTCATTAATTGAGATTTAACCGAAGTATGGACTACAATCGCTATACCACCATATGAGTCATCTCTATCCTGCCTGTAGATCGTATAGTGTTTAAGTGTTAAAGCGCTTTCTGGCTCCAACCAAGTTTCACTTATTATAGCTATATGAATTTTTTCTTGGTTGAGTAAGCTTTCAAACTCTAGTAATTTGGGGCGTAAGCTCTGCGCGTTCCACTGAACGATATTTAGGTTAATAATTTTAGAATTAGTCATTTATGAGAAAAGATTTAAAAAACGGAAAATCGGATACATACTTCACCGCAGTAGTTAGGACCCAGTCAAAAAGAACCTTAACACACTTACTAACTTTTTCCCCACAAGCCAAGTTTTTTGAAAATATAATGTCCTTAAGTTTCATAATTAAGTCTCGTATTAATGTCATGAATTTACCTTTTTTCTGTCTTCGTTCTTGATTTTCTGCCTCCGCTGCGGCTTCCGAGGAGCTGTAGTTGATATTGTCTTCGATTTCAGAAGATTCAAGCCAGTCCAAGTTGTTGTCATTTATTGTCTTATTTTTTTTACGATTTTTCTTCTTTTTATTTTGTGTTTTTTCTGATTGTGTACATATTATATCTTTATTGTGGATTTGTGCAGAAGTTTTCACTACATCAGCGTATGAGAAAGCCGCGGGAGTAGGTGCGTATACGTGAGGGCTGGGATCTCCAGCCCGCGACGAGCTGTCCTGCGAGCGCGCTGGTTCTTGTACTTCAGGAGCTGGTGACGGTGGGACGTACAGCGCCAATGCTCTTTTATATGTACAGTTAAATTCCGACATAAGCTCGCGAATCCTCTTTTCCTTTAGGTACATAGGACATATTTTAGCTAAAGCCATATGTTTTCCTTTGCAATTGATGCATCTAAACTTACTGGTTTCGCAGTTAGCGTGATTCAAACCGCATTTAGGGCACACGATTTTGACTCTAGGGCACGTTCTATGAGGGTGGCCGAACTTCCAGCAGCGCGAGCATTGAGTCACGGGGTGGAAGTACTTTTCAACTTCAACGCGGAGATCGTGAATGTGTACATGTGACGGTAGCGACGGACCCTTGAACCCTACTCGTACTACTTCGCTGGGTTCCCATCCTGCGTCTTCGCTTCTCCTGTTTAGGCGTTTCACATTGATAATGCTGATGGTACTAGACAACATTTCTAAAATCTCATCGTTGGTAAGTTCCAGTTCAATATCCCTCACAATTCCATATGAAATTCCGACCTCAAGAGTTTTCGAAAATTTGTATCCCTTTGATAATAAATTCTCACTTTGAATCAGTTTCTCAGCGCTCGTCTCCTTACTAAATTGAATTAGAGCTTTGTAAAAGTTAACATATTTGATCTTAATAACATCGGTAATTCCTTCAGTTTTAAATAACCGCGCCATCCCAATTTGCTTAGGTAATTTCTCTTTAGATGTCATACAAATCTCAATTCGTTCAGTAGGTATTCTCACTCGCCCTTCTTCATCGCCGCTGACGGCTAGTCTCTTCTTTCCCCTCTCCACAACAGTCCAGATTTCATTTAAATCCATATCTCGATTCCTTTTCTTACCCGTTGCATTAACACCCAAGTCGTCCGTATAGGGCCCGATCTCGCTCTGCGACGCAGGTTCTACCTCCAACGAGTTGTTTAGGTACTCTTCATTGTCCGGTAATTCGCCGTCACTATTCATGGCGCGATAACATGTCGAGCGGTACGGTAGGTATAGTTAGCGTCGCCGTTGCTTATCGCGAACCTGTTTTGCGCACACGAATGAGGCAGGTAAACGTTCACCCACGGCAAGCGCGCAAACGCAACTGATAAATAAACTTCTTTAAAATGCAGTCGACAGCGTAAATATTAAAGATAATAGGAGAAACAGCGATATTTAAACTTGCAACTAGTACGATATTTAAACAAAAAATATATATACCTAATGAGGATTATAAATAGTGCAACGTGCAACTAATATTACATTATTAGAAAAATAAAATAACGTTAACTAATACCTTACATACTTTCTGAACGTACCTGTAGGATAAATACTATCTACAACTGGCAACATTTTTATTCAGTTGTCAAAAATACTTCAAAGACGAAGATTGTGAAATTTATTGAATTTTATTGCAAAACACTAAATAAAAGTAATGAAACTTATTTACAACGCGTTGTATGTGTGCATATCGACCTACATATTAACGTTAGCCATGTGATAATTAAATATATAGTTCCGTTTAGCAGCAAAATAAACAAATAATCAAAATGGCAAAGTAAGTAAAATGCAATAGATTAATGAGATTAAACCTTATAATTTCGCTATAGAAACCCTAAAATAATACTATTGATCCACCCGTACGACTTTTAACTAAATTTAGACGAATCTTGGCCGTAAATTACGTATTTACTTTAGTTGTTGGAAACCTGTAAAATTCCATTGAGATTCCTTTACTTATCATTATGATACTGCTAGTACTTACCTTCACTTAATTTCTTGACTGGTTTTCGAAAGTAACATCTTGACGCTTTTATAAGTATGCAAATCAGAGTAGATCTCCTGATCTCTACTGTAGGCAGCCACTTCCCTCATTGCAATAAATAATAAAAATGTTTATATGCCAGTCTTGTTTTGATATTATATTTTATGATGTCGTAAAAACTGACTCACAGACCTACATAAATCTGATTAATTATTTACTTTTATGTAGGGGTTGTGTCTCTGTAACCTGTTACCTTGAAATGCCTATATGGAAATAAAATATGCACCTACATGTATGTCCCTATAAAAAAGAATACATGTATCTCTTAAGAAAGTAAAAACAGCCCATTTACTTTGTTATTAATCATCTTATAGAGCACTCTTAGCTACTGCACACTGTGTAGTGCACAGGGATGTTGTTTCATCATAACTTAGCATCAGTTTAAGTGTGGACAAATGTAATAACATATTTTAAAAAATATTTTCTGCACAATTTTCTTTTTCAGTGGTTCATTATAACATCCTTTACTTGTTACTCATTTACTTACCAATACTTAGTATAAAATTCCTTTTCCTTTGTACCCTATTATGAACTGGTAGATATTGTTTTTGTATCAAATGTCATCTTCATATTGCAGGGAGATGATGATAGTGTTTGTGTACGACACTCTGGCGTGCACGGCGGAGGAGGACGACCCGGCCGACGCCGTGCTGTACTTCCACCCGGGCTGGGTGTCCGACACGCAACGGCATGCTCTCGCTGGACAGGTGAGTGTTATTCTTTGTATTTATCTAGTTATATCAGCTGTCCAACACCCATATTATAGCCATGCCTGAACAGATGCCAGTGTGTGAAATCCCATCATATTTATGAAGTTTTGGTGAAAAATGCTAGAGTTATAGGCTAGGATTTGAATGCTGGTTAGAGGATATGCCAGTTAGATTAGTCACAGTTGCTGACAGCCCAGGTGCCCAGTGTGGACCAGACTTATGTTAAGCACAGGTGAAAGATACATCACCAAACAACGCCTAAAATGCAATTTTACTATCTGTATCAGATGGTTTATTCTTGTCATACACTGTGATTGTGAGTTTTTTAACTACTACTACTACTACTAATTACTAAGTTTTAGGCCAGAACAAAAATGTTGCTCACCAGTTTTACAATATCATAAAGAAATAATTAAAAGACTTGATGAGTGTGTATAAAAATAATCAGTTAATAGTAACATAATTAGTGAATACATTAATATATTTTTTACTGGTTTATTGAACCACAATTATTTTTTTAATTACCTTTAGGTATGTATGATAAATCAGTTTATTTGGGTAGATACTAGATAGTTTAATGCTTGTTGTATGTTGTACTTACTCAAAATGGGAATTAATGTCCTCCCCTAAAATTAATCAAAATCAATTGTCAGCCAATTATTTCAAGGGTTTCTTAGGGTGACTTGCACAACAAAGTTAATCAAAATTTAATCTATGACCTCTTGCTCTGACATTATACCGTCAGAGCAAGAGAAAAACTATTTAATTTTGATTAACTTTGTTGTGCAAGACGCCCTTATTTATAATAAATCAATATTACCTACCTACTATCCATAAAAAGGAAGGGTAAGACCGGAAGTGATAACTGATAATATCATGTGGTTACTGCTACCACCTACCCAGCCTAAAGGTCTTGTTGTGGTGGCCACAAACTCGCGGTTTAGAGCAAGCTGAACTTTCAAAGTTTTTTACTACATGATAATAAGTTATCCCTGACATAGCTTCCCCTTTATTATATGTATACTAACATTCCTTGCGGGAATTATGTACGACAACGCACCTACTAAAGTTTACATCTGCTTTCTGTTTCTGTGAAATATTCCTGAACAATTACTATTATAATCTAATTAGTTTCCCAACGCAAACTGTTCTTCAAACTCGCAGTGATAGTTTGTTGAAGATGTTGATTAGACTTACACGTGAAAATAGATTTGTAATGTAAATTTAACTTTACATATTATTGGTTAATGGTGATGTATGGCATAAGTTTTCCCAATGAAACTTGATCTTTCATTATCTGACAAATTCTATATGTGTATATATCTGCAGGTGGTGGGCGCGGCGCACTGCGTCAAGTCGCTGTTCTCGCAGCCGCTGGCCATCACGCTGCAGAGCGGCAAGTTCATCATCCGGGAGTACGGGAGGTACATACTGGTGAGTATTCAACATTCTAGCTGAAAGTTTTTAGCATAAATGAGATAGATTCCTCTGTTAAAGATCACATTTTTTGGTTCATTGATGGTTAATTAGATCGAGAGTGTTCTAGGCTATAAAAATCTGTTCAGCTAGTTCAAGAGTTACCATCTCATTTGACAAAATTCTCGGTGGTCTTATTTGATTACTTAAATTTTATCCATATACTCCACTCACCAGTCCATTCTCCCGCCAGGCCATAGGCAGCGACCGCAACATCCCCGACTGGGTGCTAACCAACCGCGCGGACCTGCTGACGTCCATGATCCGCGTGTACCACGGCGACCTGGCGTGCCTCGCGCAGCAGCCTCGGGACGGGGCGCACCGGGACAAGCTTTACCAGGTACCCTAAACCTTCATGATACCAGCTTTCCGAAGCCGTAGCTTTTATCTGACATGAGCGTTCAATGCTGACAAGCGATAAAGCGGTATTTATAATCGCAAGGCATTAGGGACTCTGGTAAATTTTATTTATCCTATGATAGGGTAAGTAGACAATAGACAGCCTAATGCGCCTGTTTCTTTTAGAAAATAGCGACCCGACTTACTAATGAAATTCAATTCAAATGTATCTTCTCACCTCAACCCCGTATCCTGTGTGTTCCAGATGCTGGAGACGTACCTGCCGCAGCTGCAGTACGGCGCGCACTGCTTCCAGCGCGTGCCGGCGCTCACGCTGCCAAGGGTCAGTGAATTATTGAACGTTCCTTTCGGTATTTTCATTCATTTGTGAGATTTTGAGTGCCGCGTATTTATAAATTGTGTCAGTGTCAAAGCAGCTGTACACTTGTGTACCTTGTCAAAGTAACAAACCGCCTATGTTCATTTAAACATTGTAAGTGTAAGTAGGTAGCTTCTTATGAAGCTGACCGTGACCGTTCCTCCCTTCGCACTTGATCGATTAACTGTAAAAAGAAAAAATCTATGGACTAAATGTACCTACGTGAATAGGAAGGCTGTGGACACACCCCTTTCTAATAGAGTAGCCGCTATTACCTATATAGCGGAGTGTTGACTGTGACCATTTGGTGTTTCCAGACTGAAGGAGGAGTGTTTATGGAAGCCATGCAGGTGCTGGAGTACTGTCGCAGGAATAGAGGCGTGTTGGGCGGGATCATACTTTATAATAACAAGTAAGTACCTGTATAGCTATAACTTGAACTTGCCATGTGTTGAGTATACACACATTAGTTACATTAGTGTAGGTTTAAAAAAGTAACTACGGTATCATCCCTAAACTTCCATTGAGCTTCTTTTTCTGAGAGTTTCTTTCGCCATTTCTTTCCTCCTTAATGACGGCGCCTTTGTGAAATATATACTTTATTCTCTTTAAAAAATACCTTACCTTTCCAGAATAGTAGCAACACAAATCCCGCCCGGCCTGACCTCCTACCTAGCCGTAGTGGACCCGTACAGGATCAAGTGCCCCGCCGAGCCGGTGAGCACGGTGGCGCCACTGCCGCTAGGCGCGCAGCTCCTGGCGGTGTACGTCGGAACTAAAACGTACGAGTCGCTGAAACGGCAAGCGGAGACGCTGCAACAGTTCTATGAGAATGGCGAGGAGATGGTTGCTGGGTTTAGGAAGGTAATTATATTATTTATGTTACACTAATGCTGTAAAAAAATACGCAGAGATATAAAAGTAAAAAACTTAGTGCCGACTGCCGACATCTCCCTAACCCTGAATGCGTTGTTAGAGAGCTGAAAACCATATTTCTACCCGAATGCTTACTAAACTAGACGACCGAATGGCGTAGTGGTTAGTGACCTGACTACTGAGCCGATGGTCCCGGGTTCGATTCCCGGCTGGGGCAGATATTTGTTTAAACACAGATATTTGTTCTCGGGTCTTGGATGTGCCCGTAAAATGGCAATAGGCCCGCCCCCTATTACATTGGGACTAACATAACACTCTGGCGAAAAGTGGGTGCAGCAATGCACCTCTGCCTACCCCGCAAGGGAGTACATTAGTACAAGGCGTGAGTGCGTGTTTTTTTTTTTTTTTTTTGCTTACTAAAACATCATTTCTATTCCAGAATGAAGCCGAGAAAGAGAAGCCATTCCCACAAACGGGGATGAAGCGAGACAAGTCGCTCCTCTTCACCGCTGTGCCAGAAGAGGACCACACGATGATCTCGCCGCCGACCAATCAGGGCGAGGGCGCGCCCGAGACTCAGCGGAAACCCACGAGCATTCCCGATGTCGTGCCCTTCAACAACCGCCCGCGCCCGCGCCCCAACAAACTGTCGCTCAGCTTCAAAACACAACAGTCCGTCGACGAGGAAACAAAAGAAAACGAAAAAGTATTCACAGGACAGACCAGCGTATGTTCCACCCCCATGGTGGAGTACAAACGCTTGCACGGAAACGTACTCTCTATCTGCCAAAACCCCGACACTCAAGTGCCAAAAGAAACGGAACCCGACGTGCTAAAGAACATAGAAAATTGTGCCAATTACGATGCCCTAGAAAGGGAAAAGAAGGACAATAAAATGAGCTTGCAGTTTAACTGTATAGGCGACCATTATATCAACAAACCCGCGCCCATGAAGAAACCAGCCAGCGTCATAGACATACAAGAGAGTATGCGGACGATTTCGAACAGAGCCACTTCGAAATTTAAATTAAAAAGTCCTAAAACAGAAGACGATAATACTCCGACCTCTCCAGAGAGAATGCAGAAGTCTGTTAGCACCATGACAATAAACGACCCTTCCTTCCCAGTGTTCCGGGAAGATGGTAAAGAAATATCTGAGTCTTTGTTCAAGCAGTACCTAGAGCAGCACTACGCTTCAATGAAACAGGATCTATCCAAAGAGGATAACCTCTTCACGTTCAATATGAAACTGGCCGAAAATAAATTCGAAGGTTTCGACTCTGAAATCACGAACTCACCGCACAGAACGCCGAAGAAAAAAGCCAAAGACAAAGAATCTACAATAAACAAAACACTGCCAGTGGACCAAAGCAGGCGAAAATCGTTGTCTTTGCCCTTAAAATCGCTGTCAGAGAGTTCGGATTCGCAAATAGGTTCGGATAGTGAAGGAGTTAGTTTTAAGAAGAAGTTGAGTGGCGTTCAGTTGACTCCGTTGATGGAGAAGCTGACTCATTTGGCGTTTTCTGACAAGTCCAGTGGGTACAGCAGCCGAGTCATGACGCCGCTTGAACTGAGGGAATTCACGCCTTCTACTGAGAAGCAGACTTCCTTTGCGGATAGGTAAGCGAGATGGCTATATTTTATAACGTATTTCTTACACCATTATTCTTCCGACATTGGGACTAACATAACACTGGCGAAAAGTGGGTGCAGCAATGCACCTCTGCCTACCCCGCAAGTGAGTACATTAGTACAAAGCGTGAGTGCGTGTTTTTTTTTTCTTACACCATATTTTCATCTTTTGTGACAAGCTAGATTAGGGTTTGTTACCTTGGTGAAAAGATTGGTCAGTCAGATTAGCGTCAGCCGAAGCATGCTATACGTCACTCGGGGTACCTTCGTGTTTCTGAAATCTTAGAGATTATTAATCGTTTTATACTTTCAGATCAAAACCCCACGGGCCAGGGTGTGAGGATGACGAGGATTCTGATGTAGACTTGGATCTTTTGCCAGAGTACAGCAAACACTCTGGTAAGTGCAATCTTATCTTATAGAACGATTTTTACTACATATTTCTTTTAAAAAATCTATAAGTTAATTTTTTGTGCTGCTCATTATCTCTCAAAAGTGTTAGTTACTTTGTTGGTTTGAGGGAACCCTAACCCTAAATACGTCGTGACATTCGTGACTAGATCAAGTTGAGCCATAGAACAACGCGGACTCGGGTGTACCCTCGGGAAGCGTCATAGCGATCTTTCTTGATACAAAAAAGTCTGCCAATTTTTGCGGGGGGAAATTTTACCGTTTACCTTGATTCTGTCTCATAGGACATATCATTATAAGTTTTAATTCCCAGCAATAAG
The DNA here is from genome assembly GCF_932276165.1 of Plutella xylostella. NCBI lineage: Eukaryota > Metazoa > Arthropoda > Insecta > Lepidoptera > Plutellidae > Plutella > Plutella xylostella. The sequence continues at coordinate 1,287,053 of NC_063988.1, forward strand.
GGTTACGTGAAGTGACATTTAATAATGAACACAGTGTCTTCATTTTTCTTGCCAATGGATGTAACAATTATCGATAAGTGTTATCGATGAATTCGAGAACATGGGTTAGAAATACTAATTTCAAATTAATTAGGTATAGTTAAATTTAATTAGGAATGATTAATAAACGAAGTCACCCGCTTTTCGCTGTAAATTTATACTCACGTGATAGGTCGCGAGCCGTATCGCCGTTTTTGAATGAGTACAATGCAATGAAGTTGTCGAGTAAGTGGGCAAACCGACGTTCAGATGCTTTCAAGCCGCCCCTTCGGGCGGCCTCTGACTAGGCTTAACGACTGCTGCCGAAGCAGCAACCGGGACCCACGGCTTAACGTCCCGTCCGAAGCACGGAAGCGTCCAGAAAAGAACCATTTGAAATCGGTAACTCATGCTGTACCTACCAATGGCTGACCGTGTCAGTTGTTGCTTAACCTCAGTGATCAGTTACGATTACTGAAGCCAATTCGACTACGGACGCTTCCCAACTATGACCTTTTTTGTCGATTAATACATATCTACATACCACCGGTACATCACTATTGCATTTTTTTGAAATTGGTTGCTAGGAAACAGCTAATAACAATAAACCATGACCAAATCTGTGATCAAATCCGGAATCCGGATATTCTATGAATTGAAGCTGTCATTTTAGTATGTAAACAAATCATTTTCTATGAAACGAACGCTTTGCCAACTAGATTGAGTCTAGTGAAAATTGAGACTGCAACTAGTTTTTATAAATCGGTGGGCCTTTCTGGCCTACCACCCCGCCAGAGGGGAACGTCTGCCTATTTCGTCTCCAGACAATTCATACTCAATGAGTTGAGCTGAATAAAATCAATGTTTTTTTTTTATTTTAGTGAAAACTGCACTGTTCGTCTGTGGTCTACAGAACATGGCACTCCTAGTCTTGGTAGAAATGGATAAAGTGGATAACCCAGAACTTATTAACAATTTGGTAAGTTTATCTGTTTATTTCAATAGAATTTGATATTAGCTTCATTATCCTCAGTAGGCATACGGTCAGCAGCAGAATTATACATTTTGTCCCTTGTCAAACTCACGAACCGATCAATGTTGCACGAGTTGGACGACTGTTAGCTTCGTCAGTTGTCTGCCCTTCTATATCCTATTTACTATGGCTGTAACACAGAGTTCTAAACTTACCAGTGTATCAAATAGAAAAAGATACATTATTATTTATCATTTCTCACATTCCAGTGGGAGACCTCCCTCAACGCGCTCGGCCCAATAGAGCACTCCTGCATGGCGGTGGCCGCGGCGTCCGACGCCACGGACTACAGCTACCTGACGCTGGAGCCGGCGTGGGGCGCCGTGCACCGCGGCGGGCGCTGGGCCTCGCTGGACCTGGCCGCCATGGGGCTGCAACACGCGGAGAGAGCCGCCGACCCGCTGCTCAAGCAGATTGCTACGAGGTACGGAATTTTAACTTTTTTCTTAGTCTGGTGGTGAGAAACGCGAGTCTATAGAGCGTTTTGCCCGTTTGGTGTTAGTGAAAGGATTAGCCAGTGAAGGTAGCGTCTCAGTCTCTGGCTGCCCAGTGTTTATACATAAACACTATTCAAACCAAGGCCAAATTAACGGTGGTAGCTCAGTTGGGTAAGCGCCCGCTTCTCTCGCAAGAGACATGCGCTGACATGTACCAATGAGTTCTTTTAACATAAGTACAATGTATATTGTATACCATCGCTCTTACGGTGAAGGAAAACATCGTGAGGAAACCTGCATATCTAGATTTAGCACATCTAGATATTGTGAACCCGCCAACCCGCAGTGCACCAGCGTAGTGAGAAATGGTCCAAGCTTAGGAAGGCAGTTTAGACCTTGGGGATATGCACAAAGGTTCCACTCGAGAGAGCCAGGTGCAGGAACTTACACCCCCACAGAGAATAGAATAGAAGGCCAAATCAACTCGAGATCTGAGGACATATGGATCACCATTAAATTGAAGTCAATGCAGGTGCCACTTCATGTTTGCGTTATCTATTTATGTAAACAAAAAAATGGCAATTCTTTTTCTGACCAACTATCAAACTTTTGTATAAAACTTAATAATATTATAATGTCTAATCCTTTTGATAAATTTTTAATTGTAGGTGATTTTAATATGAGTAATATACAATGGATACCAAGTCAAAATTTACCCTATTTTTTGCCGTATAACGTAAGTTCTAATGACCGAATGGCGTAGTGGTTAGTGACCCTGACTACTGAGCCGAAGGTCCCGGGTTCGATTCCCGGCTGGGGCAGATATTTGTTTAAACACAGATATTTGTACTCGGGTCTTGGGTGTTGATATTTATATTTAGTATCTATCTATCTATATATTTGTGTAGATATATCAGCTGTCCGACACCCATAACACAGGTTCTGCCTAGCTTGGAGTCGGATGGCCGTGTGTGAGATGTCCCCACATATTATTAAAATTTATTAAAAATTTATTAATGATGAATCGACCTTGATTGACGAGATGAATGTTTGTAATCTTTTTCAATATAATAATACAATGAACAATTTTAATAGAATTCTAGACTTAGCCCCTGTTCCACAATGTCTGGTTAGTGGCTACCTGTAAGATAAAATACATGCTGTCACTTTCTGTTATTATTTTTTTGACAGTGACAGCATGTATTTTATCTCACAGGTAGCTACTAACCAGACATTGTGGAACAAGGCCTTAGTATTTTGTAACGATACCGTATCGGTCACTAATATGACCAGCCCTTTAGTGCCGTTAGACCCTCACCATAATGCTATATTAATCTCTATTGAATTTGCAGTATATGAAGAATTAAAAGCAGCTCCTCGTACTAAATTTTTCTATCATAAAGCCGACTTTGTTTCAATTAATAATGAATTAGCGGGTATTGATGAGTCAGTAAACGCATTTTATGAAATCCTTTACAAGCTTAGAAACACTCGTGATACATTTATTAGGTACATATGTACCTAATAAATGTATCAGTTCGGACTCTTTCCCGCCGTGGTATTCACCAACTTTAAGAAAAATTATTAAGGAACGCTATAAACACTTGAGAAAGTTTAAAATATACGGTAACAAGGCTGACCAGCTTTCAGCTTCAGTACTTAAATCTAGAGCGAAATCGATTGAGTCTATATGCTATGACAAGTACATTACCAAAGTAGAAGACTCTATCAAGTCTAATCCTAAGATGTTTTGGTCATTCTTTAAGAACAAGTGCAAGTCCAATACTCTACCAAGCCTCATGACTTTAGGCACGATTACCGCCTCATCGGGTAAGCAGATTTGTGACTTATTTGCTGAGTTCTTTAACTCTACTTTCTTGGACCCTGTCACGGACCAATCAGTTAATGATAAACCAAGCTTCAATCTTCCACTCGATGCCAATCTTTCTTGTATAGAGATTAATGAAGAATTGGTGAAAGTACATCTGCGGAAGCTCGACGTTTCTAAATCTGCTGGTCCTGACTTTATACCACCGTTAATGCTACGCAACTGCACTGACACGATGGCTCAACCTCTCTCACAATTATTCAAAAGATCCGTATCTGAAGGCGTAATTCCATTAACCTGGAAAAAAGCCTTCATTACTCCGGTACACAAAAAAGGCTCCAAATCAGAAGTTACCCATTATCGTCCGATATCTAAGTTGTGTATTATCGCTAAGGTGTTTGAAAAAATTATTTACGATCAAGTTTACAACTCAGTAAAGAACTCTTTCAACTCCTCCCAACATGGTTTTTTGAAGAAGCGAAGTACGGTGTCAAACCTCATATTGTTCAACGACTGTGTCACTAACAACATGGAAGAAGGATTTGAAACTGATGTCATTTACACCGATTACAGTAAGGCGTTTGATCGAATTGATCACTCTATTCTGATTATGAAACTTGAAAGTGCCGGCATACGAGGAGACCTTCTACGGTGGTTCAGGTCTTATATCAGCAATAGGTCGCAGGCGGTTGTTACTAGTAACTACATCTCCAGCTGGACAAAGGTCCCTAGTGGTGTTCCGCAGGGGTCACTGCTAGGTCCCTTACTCTTTGTTATTTTCATCTCAGACATTGATGAGTGCTTCCCTAACTCTCAAGTCGTTAGTTTTGCTGATGACATGAAAATATTCAAAAAAATTACGTCTGAGGTAGACTGCGCTCTCTTGCAGGATGATCTCAACCGGCTATCTTCTTATTGTGCTATAAACAGACTTGACCTCAATGCAGCTAAATGTTACTGTGTTACTTTCTCCCGTAAACTACAAAAAAACAACTTTAGTTATAAATTGAAAGAGCATCAAATAACAAGAACTGTAACTATTAAAGATCTGGGTATAATACAGGACGATAAGCTGCATTACGATAAGCATGTTGAAACCATCGTGAGTAAGGCAAACAAAGTTCTTGGGTTTATACTTAGAGCATCAAAAGACTTCAAAAGTGCAAAGGTCCTAAAAATACTATATTGCACTTATGTTCGTAGTAATCTAGAATATGCGTCACAAGTATGGAACCCCATGTACAATGTCCATATTGAAAGACTTGAAAAAGTCCAAAGAAAGTTTATGCGGCATCTCATCTTTCGTAACTTTTGTAATGTGAGCGATTATGAAGAGTCCTGCAGAAAGCACCATCTACTCCCCCTGACCGAGCGTCGTGCTATATCGGATATGGTTTATCTAATTAAGATCGCGAGAGGTGAGATTGACTGTCCTAATCTGCTTAGTAAGCTTTCATTTTATTATTGTAATCGTCCAGTAAGACATACGCATACATTCCATACCAATGCGGTTACTACTAACTATAGAGCAAACTCATTTCTCCTACGATCCTGTAGGAAATTCAATAAGCTGGAGCGCGAAGTAGATCTGGATCTATTCTTCACAAGCATTCCAAAGGTGAGGCAGGCGATTAGCAGACAATTTTTTGGTGCAAGCGATAAACCATAATTAAGTTTTGTTTTTTGTATTTTGTAAACCAGTACAATACTGATAATAGTAATAGTACAGTAGATTTAAATTAGATTCTCAGACAACGGGAGAGCATCATAGCGTTGATATAAAGATTGATTCAGTTCACTGCTCTCTCGGCTCAAAACTATTAAAGGGCAAGACATTTAAGAATGAATTTAAAGTGGTACATCAGAATATTCAGAGTCTTTCTTCTAAATTGTTAGAAATAGAACTATTTTCGGAAAAATTTAACATTGATTGTTTATGTATCACAGAACATTGGTTAGACGAGAATAAAATGATGTTCCAATTGAAAAATTACAAACTTATAAGCTGTTTTAACAGAAAGTGCAACGAGCATGGCGGGTCACTTATATTTCTTAAAGAAAATTGTAAATGTAAAGAACGAAAGGACATAGTAGCTCTTTCTGTTAAACACCATATAGAAATTTCATGTGCAGAGCTAAACAAGTATATAATAGTATGTACCTACAGGCCACCTACTGGTGATTTCATTACCTTTGAGACTGTCATGGAGGATGTTCTAAGGTTAGCTTCCAATAGTAAAAAGGAAGTAATAGTGTGTGGTGACTTTAATGTTGACCTATTAGGTGACTCTCCTAATATGTCGAAATTACTGTTACTTTTTAAATCATTTAATCTTTTTAATGTCTTTCTGGAACCAACTAGGATTACATCCACGTCGGCCACTTGTCTAGATAACATATTCTGTAACTGTGAGTTTAAAGACAGTAGTGTGATAAATTGTCTGAGGTCAGACCACAGTGGGCAGACCATTACCTTAGTAAACACTGACAAGACAAATAAAACTAAGGTTAGATGCAGACCGATTACTACAAAGAAAATTGACAATTACTTGAAGAAACTAGACGAAAAACTTCCGAGGGTTAAAGTAGATTGCAATTCTAATGAGATGTATACTAACTTATTTAAGATAATAGCTGATGAGTTTGAGAGTAATTTTGAAACGAAGGAATTTTTGATAGACAATAAAATTAAATTTTGTGACTGGGCTACTGATGGTATTCGCAAAAGCAGGGCGACATTATATGATCTGTATGAGATGAAAACATTCATACTCCGCCCTGACTTTCAATCTTATGTGAAGAAATATAGCAAAATGTACAAATGTGTCTGTCACTGTGCGAAGACAATTTTTATTAATAACAAGATTAAAGACTCGGCTAACAAATCTAAGGCCATTTGGAATATTATTAATAACGAAACGGGGAAGAATCGAACACGCGAGACTAATTTATCTTTAAAGGTAGGCAATGACATAATAACATCAAATGACGAGGTGGCGAGAGTTTTTGAAGAGTTTTTTACGAACATTCCTTTGGAGACTACTTGCAACCTAGATTCTTCAGCTACATTAGCTGAAACCCTGATGAAGGAGAACGCACCTTCAACCGATAAGGAATTTAAATTCAGATATACAGGGTGTTAACTTAATTGCGTTGGAGCGGGAAATGGTAGATACAGCTGATGATACTGAACACGATAAGACATTAAAAAACGTATTTTATTTGCTTAAAGCTGACCAACATAAAACAGTTTTATTTAGTACATTTTAAAATTTCATAGTCACCCTATTCAGGTTTAGGTACGTTTGACAGAATGACCATAAACTTGAAAGCCAAGATCAAGGCCAAACAATTCAAAGCCAAGGTCAATAAAAAAGTATGCGTGCATCAGCACCACACTCGTGGAGCTACATCGTCAAGGTACCTACCGAGATTTTGGGTACTAAAAGTACCCAATCCATTGCAGACATTTCATTTTACTCCATAAGTATCACTTTATTGATACAAAATTATCTTTTATGAATACAGAACATTTTCATTTTATGCTTCATAACATAGGTCACACGTATTCACAGCACAGCACAACATAAAACGAAATGAGGAACAAGGCTTGGTAATCAAAAGATAGTATTGTAGGTACCTTTTCCCTTTTAGGTAATACTTAATTGTAAAAAATGATTGTAAACAAGTAAACAACAATGACTGACTGACAGACTAGATCCACAGAGAAGGTAATGACTATCATAAATACTCGATGGTTATGATACGCGAGATTGTTATTATTCTACTGGTATTTAAAGTGAGGCCATACTTATTATAAGGATTCCCGTACTATTCGTCATCAAAGACGTCTCAATCGCAAGTACACAACACAAATCGAGATGAGCGAGTGTAAGTAAACCAATTCGTCATTGAAGTAGACCCTGTTATCATCCTGTTATGCATTGTGGTCTTTTAACTTTAGCTGCATACAGACCGGCCAAACGAACGCCAACGAACGGGTTTTGTTGACCTTCGTTGCTCAATCTGCCCCTGTATTATGTATGATAAATGTCCATCGGTGGGCGTTCGTTGGGCCGGTCTGTACGCATCTTTAGGTAATAAAAGAAAAATAAAATGTGGTGAGTATCAAGGGTGAATACTAAACTCTTACCTTATTCTGAGTAAAAAGGTTTAATTATTGTTCTGAGCTCCTAGAAAGTCATAAATTATATTCTGTACGATCTATCAAACTTTATGACAATCAGCTGTTTAATTGTTGATTAGTATGTCATTAATCACCATGAATAATTTCAATTTTATTTAATAATTGTTATTACCTACTGTGTAATTAATTACAATCATAGTTACATCAAATAAATTATGAAAAGTGAAGTTGATAACAAATTTACAGTGTGTGTTCTTTTGCAATCGAATGTCTCATTGGTTATGTGTTTGTGTAGGGTGACCATGTTTTTGATTAAGGTAAAACTTTCCACTTTACTTTAGACTTTAAACATAAATATTCGAGATTCTGATGTTTTTTTTCTTAGAAACGTGCTTGGTTAGACTAATACTAACCCCCATTTCCCGCTCAAACGCATTCTAGTTAACACCCTGTATAAATACATTAACTATTATAAAAACATTTAAGTCCTTAAATATGAAGAAAACTGAAGACTTGTGGGGAATGTCAGTTAAATTTGTTCTTTCTATTATTAATAAAATCGCCCCAATTTTGGCTAACATTTTTAATAAATGTATCGCTGAAGGTGTGTTCCCAGATCTTATGAAATTGAGTAAAATTATACCTCTGTTCAAGAGTGGGGATATGGAGGACCCTGCAAATTTCAGGCCTGTCTCGGTTCTTCCAGTTTTGAGTAAAATATTTGAGAGGATCATACTCAGTCAGATGCTTTTGCATTTCAATGAAGCTCGACTGTTTCATAGCCAGCAGTATGGTTTTACAAAAGGCAAATCAACAACCGATGCCGGTACTGCGTTAATTAAGCACATATTTGACGCCTGGGAAGACCATCACGATGCTATTGGAGTCTTCTGTGATCTGTCGAAGGCGTTTGATTGTGTGGACCATCAGACTTTAATTTCGAAACTGAGATACTATGGAATAGGAGGAAAGGCTTTAGATTTGATAGCTTCATATTTAGACAAGAGGCAACAAAGGGTCGATATTAATAATACTAAATCACAGGGGGCTCATGTAAAGATAGGCGTCCCTCAAGGATCTATTCTAGGACCATTTTTATTCCTCATTTATATTAATGACTTGCCTTTTATGGTTGAAAAATTGACTAATATAGTTTTATTTGCTGACGATACTTCTTTGCTTTTTAAAGTTAAAAGAAGTGAAAATATTTTTTATGAAATTAATTCTATTCTATCTGACATACACGATTGGTTTACCGTAAATAATCTTTTATTGAATTCTAAGAAAACGAAATGTATTAAATTAACACTGCCGAATGTTAGACAATGCGATACTAACATTATTCTAGATGGGAATAAATTGGACCTAGTTAATGATACTGTCTTTCTTGGTATGACTATAGATTCAAAGTTACAATGGGGACCTCACATTGCCAAATTGGCTGGAAGGTTGAGCTCGGCAGCTTTTGCTGTACGGAAAATTAGACAACTGACCGACGTTGAAACCGCCAGATTAGTTTACTTTAGTTATTTCCACAGCTTATTGTCGTATGGCATTTTGCTTTGGGGTAGAGCCGCTGATATTGAGACTATATTTGTATTACAGAAAAGAGCCATCCGCTCTATATACAAACTAGCAGTGGCGGCTGCACCTTAAGTGCGCCCGTGCAACGCACTACCATTTAAAAACCTTCTAAATATGTACCTTCCTTCTTCCTATACCATACTAGACTAGGTAGGTACTAGGTACGTCTAAAGAAAACTTCACAAAAATACCAATATAACAACCGTAATACCTACCCTAAACAGAAATTACATAAATCATTCGAACGTTACGAGTTAAATTAAATCGAGCTGGCCTATTTTGATTTCTACTGCGAAAGAATTAGATCTTATTTTTGCTTGAACAAAAACGGCCTCGTGCGCTCGGATTGTCGCACGGAGCGAGCTCCTACACATAGTATGAAACAGGATGGAAATCGCCTGGCGCGTGAGACGGAAGATGCTCAGTACAAACTGTATGCAGTTCTACACTCATCACAATATAAGAAGTCCGTTTGGACAGATCATCATTTTAATAGAATGTAACCAAAAAACTTTACGTTTGAGATGAACGAAACATTTTAAAATCAATACTTCTCTTTTTGGATTACAAAATCACATTTCTTTTTCGAGCGTTATATTATATGTAAGAATATGTCTCCTTTTATTTTTTTGTTCAAGTAAATTCCTAATTAAAATGTATTTTGAATTGCCTCGAAACGTATCAAAAAAAGTTAGGTTCTCAGCCTTTTTTTTTTTAAACACTAGTGCTGTACCTGATTAATCGTAAATTTTTACCGATTTTATCTAAGTCCGTAAAAAATCGAATCGAATCGAATGGAAGAGCATAAAATAATATCCGATTGACGTCGCAAACAAATTTAAAGAATCGTTTACTACATCTTTCTCCCTAAACAATCATTCATAATGCATTGAATTTAGTCGATCTTTACTACAAAAAGTATAATGGAATATTTTTTTTGCACTCACAGGTAACTTTTTTTTTATGGCAACACTATTAATTAATTAGCCTTTCTATTTAGTCCGCGTTCCTGTTGGATCCATTTCATTCACCATTTTGGAAGTTAACAGTGCGGTTCGGTATTTTTTTTGTGACTTTGTTTTGATTTTGGACTGTTTCTCTTACTATCACGTTGACCTTGGCTACTGTTTTCTGGACTTTGATTGAGCACTGTGATTCGGACTTTTCTGCAGTTTGTGCCGATTGTGGTGTGTGAACTTCTTTTCAAAATGTCGAAAAGAGGCCGTACTATTCAAAGCCAATCGCGTGAGTTGATTGTGAAGTTGCACGATTATTTTGAACGGGAATCGCTGAATGGTGGACCTTTAGTACCGGTAGCTCAAGTACATGATCGCATCATAGATGCGCTTGGGATCGGTACGAAAACTATACGGAAAGTCTTAAAGGAAAAGTATGGGCCTTCCGGCAGTGAAGACAATGTTTTACGTACTCCTAAAAAGCGGAAGAAAAGCAAGCCAGTGACAGGTATCGACTCATTTGATGCAGATGCAATTCGGAACCATATTTATGGATATTATTCAAGAAAGGAATACCCTACTGTGAGCAAACTCTTGGTATCACTGAAAGAAGCTGGCTTGTTTACTGGCAGTGCTACATCTCTAGTCACAGTTATGAAACAAATTGGATTCGAATATAAAAAGAGTGACCAACGAAAGATAATTATGGAGAGGTATGATTTAGTACTGCTAAGAGTTTCATTTTTGAAAAAAATGAATAAGATAACTGATTGGGATAACGTAGTTTTCATCGATGAGACATGGTTGAATTCCAACCATACAGTGCCACAATCATGGACTGATGACACAAAGGCATCATGTTCTAATGTGCCGATGGGAAAAGGTGGACGACTGATAATTTGCCATGCTGGATCAGCTGGGGGAGGTTTTGTGGACAATGCTTTGCTTGCATTTGAGTCAAAGAGCACAAAGGAATACCATGAGGAAATGGACGCTGTTAAATTTAAAGAGTGGTTTGCAACAAGTTTACTTCCTAACCTCCCCCATAAATCTATCATAATTATGGATAACGCACCGTACCATTCGATACACATTGATAAGCCACCCACTCAGGCAAACAAAAAGGCAGATATAGTGGCATGGTTGGAAAGACATGGCATCGAAGCCGACCTGAACAGTTTAAAGGCCGAGTTATTACAATTGGTGAGAGAAAATAAACCAACAACACCGAGATATGAAATTGACGAACTTGCACAAGAGCATGGACATACCGTCATCCGGACACCGCCGTACCATTGTCAATACAACGCAATCGAGTTAATTTGGGCTCAAGTTAAAGGTTAGTTTTCTAATTAATTCTTTTATGTAGACTTATTATTATTACTTATTTATTGAGCAGTGAAAGCCAGTTGGAGAAAATTCATTCAGTATTTTAGAGAGGCCATGGTATAGTAGATTCATTTTGCTCAGGGTTGTTTATTATAGTGGGGTGACAACAATTCAGAAAATGTACTTACCTACTATTTTTTTACGTTACCTGGCATACTATGCATAACAAGGCATCTTTACTGAATAACCATATGAATTTAATCTTTTGACAGGCTACGCAGCACGAAAAAATACAGAGCGACCGTTCTCCACCAAGAAAATGATGGGTTTATTGAAGGAAGCTTGTGCAAAAATCACAAAAGAAGACTGGGCAAAGGTAGTGCAAAGAACGAAAAATTTAATAAAGGCTGATTTTGATAGGGACATCAATATTGACAATATGATTGATAACGAAATAATTATATACACAGGCGACGATAGTTCAACGGATTATGCTTCTGACGAAAGTGAATAAATATTTATTTATTAATCTGTTTGTTTTAATTCTGCTGCAATACTCATTTCATAAAAAGGTATAACTAGCCAAAAATAGAATAACTAGCCCAAATTTGACCTCAATAGCAGTGACAGGTAGTTAACCCTTCTCATTGTTTTAGCTCTTACCTGAAATAAACGGGTTATCGATAACAATGCATGCAGGCCAGCCTAACCTTGACCATTATGTTGTATTGTAATTTATGCATCTGATAAGAAAAGTTCAGTCAGTCATCTCAAAACGTTAGGTAATGCTACTTCCCAAGGGTGTGACGCGTTCCCTACTGTTTTACCTACCGTCCCTACTGGCAGGTAATTAAAAGAGGTAGGTAGGTCCAACTAAAGTAATTTATTGATGGCCTACTGCGAGTAAATTATAATTTTATAAACAGGAAACGTTTTTAATTCAAAACATGTTATACCTACTAATAATGTATATAGAAAATGATAAATAAATGATTAAAAGTATCAATTGTTACTTTTGTTTAAATTCATCAGACCATTTAGAATCGATTTTCGATTCGAGAATCGGATTTTCAGGTTAACGATTCGTTTTGTCACATCCCTAATGGCGTCACAATGACAGCTGTCCAAACGGACTTCTTATATTGTGATGAGTATAGGATAAATTCGTGCGCCGCACGCGACCGGAAATTGCCGAAATCATACGAATGACGCCTCGGGAATCTCGGGATGCGCGGGCGGTGGCCTTGACCGGTGGCGTGACCTACGAACGATGCACTTGTCATGTCATTGTCGCAGTTTCACCTTTCGCGCGCGAATACGTAATTAATTTGTTACTCTAATTACTTATTAACTAAGAAAGTAGTAAATATTTCGTGAGTGTGTATGTGTGTGTGTGAGTGAAAATGAGTGCAAAATACAATATGGACTTCATAAAAAGCAATAGGACATTTCATAATAGACTGGACATAAAATCTGCTGGGCCGCCTCGGCCTTTTCTCATCTTAAAACAGGAGTGCAAAACAAAAAAATTAACTTATACCTGAATTTCCAAAAGTGAAATGTACAATAAAAAGAAATGGTTATGTGGATGTGAGAGACTAAATGCTTTATTTTGCTTTCCGTGTGTTGTTTTCGTTTCGGCGGAGAAGCAATTTCGCGTCAAAAAAGGCACGCAGAATGGATTTAAAATATAAATAAGGTAAAATATTCAGTTGTAATAGGTACCTAATCTATTTTTCTTCCAAAATTTACTAAACCCATAAAGTGCACTACCGGGTATCTGAGGCACCAGCCGCCACTGCAAACTAGGTTCCAGGGATTCATTGAGAGAACTATTTAAAGAAATTAACATCCTTACAGTTCCATGTCAGTTCATTTTTTCCAATTTAATGTATGTACGAAAGAATATTTCAACTTTTGATACAATTGGCAGTAATCATGACATTAATACTAGGAACAAGCATAAGCTGGCTTTTCCAGCGATGCGTCTGGCGAAAGTTAATAAATCGTTTTTAGGGTACTGTATTAGATTTTATAATAAGCTTCCAGCAGAAGTTGCTCAAATGCCAGAGAATAAGTTTAAGTGTTACATTAAAGAGAAACTCAGTAAAAAAGCTTATTATAGAATTGATGATTACTTAGAGGACGTTAATGCATGGCTGTGATAAGTAGTTAGCTCTGCTCATATTATTATAATAATAATAATTAAGCTTATATGTATTGTATACCAACTAGTTTTAAGTCTTTTTTTGAAAAGATTGCTCAGGAGTTTCTTGCCTCCGTTCTTCTCCTTAGACAGAAAGAGCCCCCCCTTATCCGAACGGAGAGTAATTTGTAAAAATTGACGTTCATCAGAAAGTTTTATATTTGTACGATGAATAAAAAATTTTGACTTTGACTTTTGACTTTGACAGTAGATTACTTTACTATATAGTAGGTGACTATATTATAGTAGTATGTACTATGTTTCTCGTAAATAGTGTGTTTTACTAAGTAAGCGCTTATCACTTTTTTTTTTCTTCTTGTTCTGTATTCCATCAGTGGTCTCTTTTAAATGGCTTATTGATTCTATAATTATATACTTTACTGTGTAATGAATAGCTGTTAGTGACCCGTAAAAAATAAAAAAAATAAATAAAATAAATCTGCGCGCACTCCTGCATGGCCGTCGCTGCGGCGTCCGACGCTACAGCTATCTGACGCTTTTACTGACCAAAGTTTTTAGTGGTATCATCATCACGACCCATTACGTCCCCACTGCTGGGGCACGGGTCTCCTTCCAATGAAGGAAGGGTTTAGGCCTAGTCCACCACGCTGGCCAAGTGCGGGTTGGTGGACACTTGTGGTATACTTACTATGAGATCTTGTAAATATATAAGATCTCTAACTACATACCATACTGCATACCTACATCAAAACCCTCCCTCTCTTCCAGAACGGACGACAGCGTAGTCCTGGGCTCCATGTGCGGCGGCGCCGAAGTATACTACCAAGAGAACAGCGTGCGGCAGCCGGGCCCACCAGCTCCTTCCGACGCGCTCGCCGCCGCGCCCAACCGCGCCAAGAGACGGTTGATGAGGGACCTGGCCGTGGTGCTGTTGTAAACTGGATCTGGTTGTAGGAGTTATAGGAGTGGGTTTTGGATGTCGTTTAGCCATAGAAGTCGAGAGACCGCTGTGGTGCTCTTAGAAACTGTATCTAGGAGGAATAAGTGTGGGTTATCGTTGGATGTTTTTAATCATAGAGGTTCAGAGACAGACCGCTAGTGGTGTTAATACAACAGAAATAAGTGTAGGTTTTGGTTGGATGTCCTTTAGGCATAGAAGTCTCTCGACAGATCGTTGGGTGCTGTTGCAATCTGGATCTATTTGTGTAGAATAAGAGCGCATTTTCAATGCTCGATATCCTATGGAAATAGGAGTGAATAACCCGCCTATGGTGGTTTTCAATTTGTACCCATGGTGGTATCAATGGACAGTAGTCGAGTCTTCAAACTAGTTTTGAGGAGCTTGGCTGTAACTGGTGTGTACTAGATAGTTCTGTGAGCAGTTAGCCAACAGACAAGAGATATCCGACACCTGATAGTTAATCTGTAGATATTTTGACTATTTTTGAGTTGGAAAATTCATCGAGAATGTAAGTAACAGAAGTAGTAGGAAAAATATTAGTTTAAATTGCTGATTCATGTTACATGAATGAGTCTCAGTTTGTGTTTGAAGTGTAAAGCTGGGTCTACGCTAGACGAACCGAGCACGAGCGGAGCACGAGCCGAACACAATTCGTATAGTGTGGACCGACCTACAAGTCTCGAACGAGCGCGCTGCGAACATTTCGTTCGTGCTCGGCTGCGTTCCGCCTGTTATCGGTTTTTTGACGAACACAAAGGGTTTTGCTTCGCGCTCGCAGTGCTGCGACTGCGATCGAAGACAGTGATCGTTGTAGGTTCGTTGTACTTGTACGTCCACACTTGAAACCGTGAACGACGAAACCGGAATGGCTCCGCTCGTGCTCTGTTCGTCTAGCGTAGACCCAGCTTAAGGATATGTCCTGAAAAGCTCACATCAGTCGCTAAATACTTTATTACCAAAACATTTTTATATGAGTAGAACGAAAGAGGTTCTAGGGCCCACTACATATCCATGGTAAGTGGGAATTGTCTTGGCCTTAGACAGTTGTCCCACCGACTAGATAAGCGAGTAGAGCTAGACCAACTGGGTGGGACAATTGCCTTAGGTCTTACTAACTGCAATTTTGAAAGAACTGTACCCGTATCATGAAAATTCGAGCTAACGAATAGAATCGAATGCGAGTGCGACTATTGTCAACTTGACAGCATTTTCAAACACTTTTTACCTTTCGAATGAGTTTCGAAAAGAATGACCACAGAGTACATAATATTATTCTGACAATGACCTATGGAATGATAGCTGTCAAACTTTCGCAAATCTGTACACCGCAATACACCGCCATTTTGTTGTTGACAGGTTGACAGCACTTTCGAATAGACTATCGAATAGAATGTGCTGCGTTTTTTCCGGATAGCTCTACTGGCTCAGAATGGTTGCAGTCCCCTAG
Organism: Plutella xylostella; assembly: GCF_932276165.1. Classification (NCBI taxonomy): domain Eukaryota; kingdom Metazoa; phylum Arthropoda; class Insecta; order Lepidoptera; family Plutellidae; genus Plutella; species Plutella xylostella. Next base: position 1,302,960 of record NC_063988.1, read on the forward strand.
ATTATAAGCAAGTAACCTTAGAGAATCAAAACAGCCAAATGCATTAGACAGTAGCCTAAATGGAATTATGTTTTTGTTACAATGGTAATAATTAATATTTACTTTAGATGTATTTTTGACAAGTCATTTAATCTTTATTTTTTTGCAATGTTATTATTAATTGACATTAAATCGGGATATTTAAGTGCAATCATTTATATTTAAATAAGTAAAATTAGTACATTGGATAATTAGTCCGATGAGGTAAAATAATATACTGCATGTATTGAAAAATGCAAACATTTTGTTATGTTTATGTATGAGGTGTACTAGTTACTAGACAAGACAAATGGGCATTGGAACTTGTAAAATGGAAGGACACCAGCGACTTTAATTTTAACCGTAAGCGTAGTAAATTCTCTTCCATACAAAATTATTTGCCAATATTCTACTTTGATGTGAAGCTCACACACTCTTGCCATTATAGACTAAGCTTATCTTGCCAATTTAGTAGTAAACAAGCTTTTATGGAGCTAAAAATTCAAAACCTTGCCAGTAGATAATACTTTTTGTTTTCGTAAGTTTTATTTTGAGACAGTTTTTTCATAGCTTTATATTAAATTACCAACATTCCATTTTTAAAAGCAAATGTTTTGTTTATGCAGTTTACATTCCTGTTTTGAAAACATATTTTATACTGTAGTTATCGTGTTAATTCAGTATTATACATTGTTTTAACTCTACATATCTGTTTTTTTTGTATTCGAAGCTCGTCCAAATGAAATTGTATCTTCTAAAAGATTTATTTATATTTTCAATGTATAATTTTAGGATGTTACACATCATTGTTTAATATGGCTTTATTTTATGAAGTTAAATATCAAAGGACTGGAGAAATTAGAGTGCCATTGACATTGGTTATGATATCTATAAACATAATAATTATCTATTTATACATAACATAGTCGTTACTAATTTTAATAAAACCCAATATAGTGAATAAATACTGGTGATTTTAATATGAACTCCCATAATTTGTTAATTAAACCCATAACTGATATGAATAATTACTTTAAAATATTTTAAACGTTAATTTCTAATTTAATGACAAATATTACATACGGTACATAGGATAAAATGGTTGAAAGAAGGAAGGATACGTGAATAAATACAGAACAACGATGGAATTACAAAACTATTTGTTTATTAACAAATCCCTCACAACACAAGTCTACACTAAAATAAAGAAAATGTGCACAAAATGATGTCGGTCACTACAGCTGAACAACATACATTACATAATTACTATATAATATACTATTATATACTGTTGCGTCAAATGCACGAGAAGATCACGAGTGAGCAGTGTGCAAGTGTGGAGAGATACTGCAGAGAGAAACGTTTAGTAAACGAGTGAGAAGATAGAAAGAATATGATCTTCGAGTGGTCTGTGTCGCTGCCGCCGCCGCCTAATCCGCAGATCATATTCTTTGCGCTTCTTTCTTTCTTTGGACATAAACGTTTTCGGAAAACTTCGCTCCGGCCCCGAGTTTCTTTAACGCCGTTTCCAACTCGGCGGGTTTCGGCAAACGCCTTTTCGAATCGGAATTTTCAAGTAAACATTTTCAAAACTTCAACACAGTTAGTTTCAAGGAACTTCATCCTTTACTTCTTGTTTCAATACCTTTTCAAACAAACAAAATCAATATTAGACTTATATTAAATCTTTATTTACTAACATTACATTCTAGAGGCATAGCGTGTCCTTAGGGACTTACAGGCTAACTTATAACTAGACCCTTTTGGTGTCACGTCAGTGCGGCCCGGGCAGATCACGCGCCGTCATGGCGGCGCGAAGAGCCTTATTTACAATATCAAATTAACAATAGTTAAACTATTACGGCCAAAACTATACAGGTACAAGTTTAAATGCACATGGAGGCCAGTAGAGCGTCAAATGGTAGTAAGGTATGTAATCTGCTGTTAATTGACGACTCAGCAACACCAACTTACTAATAACGACCTGCAAAGTCAAACAGGGGAGTCACCATCGAGTACACAGAGCGTAGTGGATGAGGGGAGATAAAGGCATTTGGAATAAATATGCATTCATCATTAAAATAACTTTTTGAAATACCGTTCGTTGGCAAAGGTGTAAATAGAAAATCTATAGAATGCATCTGATTTTTATTCCAAACTTAGGGATAGTTTGGTGAGACAACGAAATATGCAAACTACTTGAATGAATAGTAACGAACTCTTTCGTTGTTTCACCATGGTGATGATGACAAAGCTTTTATACATAAGTAAGGGTGCTCAAGGCAATATAACAATGTAACACATAATAAAAACTAATAATTCACAACTAGTAGACATCAAAATAATAAAAGAACATAAAATAAACAGGCAAATTATATTGCCTTTTAGTCGTAAATTATCGAAATGCTAGTGGAACGAGCTTGACCTCTCTTTTAACTAGCTTTATATCAAAAATACAATAAAGAAATCCAGTAGACATGTAAGTGTTTGTCTAATGACTAGACTTGACAAGAGACATTTAGATGAACAAGCGATAATATCACGCCTGTATTTTAAATGGACATGGATATAATCATATGACTACCATAATAGGAGACAACTAGCAACTGAGCATGCAAAAGACAGTTGTAACAACACTGTAGCAGGAAGTAGTCACAGATGGAAATTGATCTACATAGCTAGCTTTAAGTGACCTCTGTATCTTAACGAAATCCTCCTGGCCAGTTTGAATTTAGACACGGTAACCGATTCTGTAGCAACACAACTAATGTTGCCGCACCACAAGATCACATTTTAGCCCAAAAATTCTAAAGACAGGTCTAAATTTAAGTTATGTTGCTAGATAATCGGATTGAAACAGGATATATTACAAAAAAGCCTACCTATCTAGTGCCACCAACTTATCTGACCCGATAACATAAACACAGACATCCTGTTCAGTCTTTCAAGAATCTATTTATTATTGTTAAATCTATGAATGATTTACAGGTATTCAATTTACAGCTGAGGTATGATATCAACGAATACTGACGCTGTTGCTCTCTTGGCCTATCTCTATTGGTCGATATTTACTGTTGGTTGTCATCAACTATTATGTTTACTTGTAATGAAGTATATCGGGTCAGCTAAGCCGGAGGCTGTGTAGCTGACACCCTAGTCCCTAGCGTGGCGGTCCCTCGGCCAGCTCTCTTGGTACTTACGCGGCGAGTAGGAGCGCTCTCGCTCGTAGCGGCGCGAGGAGCGGCGGTAGTGGGGCGAGGGGCTGCGGTGGCGGTAGCTGCGGTGGTAGTAGTCGCGCTCGCGCTCGCGGTACCCGCCGCCGCCGCCGCCGCGGTAGTAGTAGTCGCTGGAAGTTGAGGAAGTGAGGTTAGATAATATCTAAATGCCTATGTTTCTCTGGTAAGGGCAAACATCAATGGCAAGGCTGGCAAAAAGTTGACAGAAAGGTTATTACTATAATCTCGAGGCTTAGAAATAAAATTAGATATTATAATCATATGCTAAGAGCGTCGACAGTGCGCAATCTTTTGGGAATATAGCTTGCATTCGAAGTTACATCTAAGATTAGAGGAAACTTATCCGAATACGTAATCATTTTGAAGATGGTTAGTAAATGAATTAGATTTCAGACTCCGATAGCCCACATCTTCAAGAAATGGTTATTAACAGTTCAGTAACTTACTCTCTGTCTCGGCCGCCGCCGCCGCGCCTGTCGTAGCCGTTGTCACCTCGCACTCTGTGAACCAACACATCCACACATCACAATATGTTTCATGTACAAGTCAACTAATCACTGGAATAAACTAAAAGGGTAAGAAAAGAGTGAGAGATGAATGTACAAACAGGCCTTTAGTGAGCCCACTTATCTTCGAGTGGGTTCGCTCTAAAACTGCTCTGATTTAATATACCAACACATAGGACCTATTCTAATAAAATTAGGTAGGTTTTCTATGTTGGATATGCATCCAGACTTAGTTACAGTTGCCAATGGTATAACATCAAGAATCCTCGAGTGGAGAACAACTAAACATAGCATGGGACGCCCCCAGTGCTTTAGGCTGAAGACCTTAGACAGGTATCGGATAGTGGTAACCAGCACTAGCTATAGACTGATTAATGGTTCTACAAGCAACGGGAGAAACTCACATTGGTTTTCCCAGATATAGTATAGTGTGATACATTTGGGATTTATGTTCAAACTATAGAACAAGCTACGGAACAATCTCTCTGAACTCTACCACTACAAGGTGTAAACTCACGTAGGCTTCCCCATGTAGATGCCGGGCGTGGGCGTGTGCGCGCGCTGCGTGATGGAGAAGTCCACGCGGATGCGGCGGCCGTCGATCTCCATGCCAGAACAACTCTTATCTACACAACTACAAGGTGTAAACTCACGTAGGCTTCCCCATGTAGATCCCGGGCGTGGGCGTGTGCGCGCGCTGCGTGATGGAGAAGTCCACGCGGATGCGGCGGCCGTCGATCTCCATGCCGGTGCACTCGTTCTTGGCGATCTTGGCGTCGTCCTGCGACTCGAAGTACACGAAGCAGAAGCCGCGCGAGCGACCCGTCTGTGGAGAGCAAGGTTTTGATACATGCATACGCTATACGCTCACTACTGTAATCCCCGAAGGGGTAGTCAGGGGTGACTCGCTTGCTAGCTGTACATAAACAATACAATAAGCGACTTGAGAAGCGGGCGCTTACCGACTGAACTACCACAGCTCTCAAGGTTTTATTGTTATGGGTATTCTTATTCTTTGTGGCGATGTAAGCTACTGACTGAAGCGTCCGTAGTCGAGCGGGCCTCAGTGATCGTAACTGATCGCTGAGGTTAAGCAACAACTGACACGGTCAGCCATTGGATGGGTGACCAATTTCAAGTGGTGCTTTTCTGGACGCTTCCGTGCTTCGGACGGCACGTTAAGCCGTGGGTCCCGGTTGCTGCTTCGGCAGCAGTCGTTAAGCCTAGTCAGAGGCCTTCGGGCGGCTTGAAAACATCTGACAGTCTGGTTGCCCACTTACCCGACAACTCTCCCAGCACAAGCTTGCTTGTGTTGGGGTCCACCAACCCGCACTTGGCCAGCGTGGTGGACTAGGCCTAAACCCTTCCTTCATTGGAAGGAGACCCGTGCCCCAACAGTGGGGACATAATGGGTCGTGATGTATGTGATGTAAGCTACTGACTGCACCTGGCTCTCTCGAATGGAACCTTTGTGCATATCCCCAAGACTCCAAGGTCTAATCTACCTTCCTAAGCTTGGACCATTATCCCACCATGCAAGTCCACAGCAAGTTGGTTAGTTCACTCATACTGAGACACCCCTTAGTCTTACAGAGCCACTTTTATAACATCCTCTTTTTTAGTAATACCTACTGAGTACATAAGTATGAGGTAAATAATAAGGTAAGCTTAGTTAACTTCGTGATTGTAATTATTACTTTTGATTGGCTTCGGTATGTGGAAAGATTAATTAAGATAAGACCAGTACTTCCACTTAATGTTTTATCCTACAATAAGTATACCTGCAATGTTATCATAACAATGTTTCATATATTATTTATAATGACTCTTTCCTGTCCACGGCTACATTATGCCATTTCATATCATTATTTGGATCGAATTTAATTCTATGGCTATTACATATAGGCCACATGTGACGTAAAATATTGAGAAACATGCTATGAAAAACTATAAACCTAACTATAAAACTAAAAATATATTTTATGTCCATCACACTTTGGTGTAGACTCCAACTTTCTGTCAGGATTGGAGACACACAGGCACACACTGAGGTTTACATATAAGTATAATTTTGCTAGCGCATTAGCTTATCATGGCTTACCTTAGCATCAATGACGACTTGGGTTTTCTCGACGGGGCCGTATTTGGAGAATATGTGATTGATCTGCTGCTCGGTGGTGTAGAGACTCAGGCCAAACACTCCGAGGCAACGGGAGGGGGTCGGGTTTTCCTGTGTACCAAAATAATTCACCATTTGTAATGGACCTCTTACAACAAACATAGTAAATAATAATCCAACACATTATTCTTGTTCAGCTACTTGATAGAGACCTAAATCTTGTGGAAGTATGTTGGCTCATCACCTCAGTTCAGAAGCTAGAGGTTTAAAGGTGTATCTATTTTATTTAAACGTAAGAATATTTAGGTTAAAACTATTAGGACTGTTACCAGATACTTATAAGAGCTTGGCTCAGTAAGTAGGTAGATAGTTAAATATTATTTATGGGAAGCCACTAAAGAGTAGAAATATGATTCCCTCATGGCTCCAAAGTCCTTATAGCTATCGTTTCAGTTTACAGTAGGTACTAGGGCATGCAATACCGTAATACCGGGATCCCGGACAAAATCCACGCTTTTTCAATACCGGTATTAGTTAATACCGGTATTGAAGCAATACCGGAATCGGACATTTTTTAGGCTATAAATCAAGCGATTAAGATATAGTTAGCCTTGTGCTCCTATATACTATAAAAGTGCACTTGTTTTCAACCGTTACATGCGGTTTTTGGCCTTTAGAAACCTACTTGTTGTCCATGCGTTCTAAAATTTTAATTCTAATACTCAATTCTCGTAAAAATATTACATAATACAGAATTTGATTGCTTTTTCTTGTTGTATTTTGCCCTATACGACCTTTAAACAAAATATATGCCATAAATACCAAGGAAGTCTAATACCGGTATTAATACCAGGATCCCGGTATTGAGTTCTAATACCGGAACTCAATACCGGTATTGAAAATGTTACCGGTATCGCATGCCCTAGTAGGTACTTAGCCTACTTCCATAGGTGTTTCTATGTTCATGCAAATCAGTAAGCATAACTTTTTTGAAATTTTTGCTGTTAAATCTTGGTGTTAACATAAATAAACACTACAGTAAGGAAATTGCATAGCATAGCATAACTAAAATTGAAAAATTGTTAAGATAAGCTAACCCACTTAAAAGTGTTGATAAGAATCATGGCAGAAGTGGACATGGATTTATGGTGTCTACTTTCAGTCAAAGTATAGGTACAAATGCTATTAAGTTATGCAACTTCTTATTTTCTGAATAAGTTGCTTGGGTATTTAATGAAATACACTAATTTATTGACAACGATCACTTAATTATTGTGATCATTAGCAAACTAATTTAGAACTAAATGATATAGCACGCTATTATTAGATTTACACATACAGCATATTGCATATAGCAACTGTATCAACACAACTGCCACTACTACTTACTAATATTCTTATTTATAAATATTCTCTACTGCTTGTCCTCTAAAGCTGTTGACATTCATCTAGTCTAGCAAGACAGACCTACTAAGAGCTTACAAATCTACCCCCTTATTCATAGAATATTCATTTCTATGAATAAGGGGGCTACACTGACTAACTACCAACCTCATTAACTAAGTAATAAAAAGCCAAAGTTGTTTACCACAGTCCTCACCTGGGCGCCCTGGTGGCGGCGGCGGGACGACATGGGGCTGTGCGAGTGAGAGCGGCGGTACGACCCCCGCGGCGAGTAGGAGCGGGAGCGGCTGCGCGAGTAGCGCGCCGAGCGGTACCGCGGCCGCGGGGACCCCGAGCGCGAGCGCGACCTGGTGGTGGAGCTACAATCAGCAGCGATTTACTGCCTTAGGATTAACATGCAAAGCTGGGATGTTGGGTGGGATAGGTTGGTTAGGGGGTGACTTGCAAGGAGTGGGGGATGGTTAGTAGACAGGACACAGTTGGAAGGAAGGTGGAATAGGATGATGGATTTAAACCGCAGAATAAAACTGATGGTAAAAAATCAGAAATGTTGGTGTCACTTTTTGTACTTCTCTGAACCATAGCCTACTCTTGTGCAGTGTTGGTAATTTAAAGTAACAGCTTTACCCTATAAAACCTATCGCAGCAGAATAATTATATGTATATGAAAACCTTGAAATAGTTGATTATAAAAACAAATGCATATTGGATGGTAGATCTACATTTTGTTATATTCTGTATTGAACTCCAACTTGCCTCATTACAATTTATAATGGAGTTTTGGTATCCCCTAACTGTAATATACAATACCTATGAAGAAAATTTGCTATTACATACATAAGTACATGCATTTTAAGTAGCTATAAGCCCCTACCATTACTATTGACAAAACCTACCCAATGTTTGTATAGTTGCCATGATAACATCACTTGTTTGGTCAATGTGGTGGCAAAACAAATGCATTATTACATGAATATTTTTTATGACTACAACTTGGTGCCGATTTCACAATCACACATCTATGTTTAATATCGAGGCAACGCGGAAAACACAAAAAGTGACCTTGGCTACGAGGTTAGGAGTTACTCTCCCATGCAAGCTAATATCAAGTTATGACCTTCTATATGATTTCGATTCTTAATAGCTGATAGGTCGTTAGTTAGTAAAGCTTGAATACTCACGGGGTTTTATACCTCCTACTAGATTTAGGCGGGGGCGGCGTCCGCGACCGGCTCCTGGAGTGCCCGCGGGACATGGTCGGGGGCTTCGGAGCCACCTCGCGGCCCTCCCGGCCCTCCCTCGACCCGTTGCGAGTCCTAGATCGGCTTCTCTGGAAACCCCAAGCATAAATTCAAACCAAATACTACCGCACGGCTCGTAAATAAAGCACACGGGCAAATAATTCAACACGCGGACCCAACAATTCGAACAGCAATTTATTATTGTCATTGTGCAAAACAAAAGGGATTAAATACCTCTCGGTCAGACATGATGCTCTGCAATTTGTTAAACAAAACTAAAACAACACGAAATCAGTCTATTTCTGTATTTATCACAAGGAAAAATTCACGCACAAGCACACCGCACCGAGCCGAGACGCGACGAAAAATTGAAAAAACAAAATGGCGCATTGACAAATGAAGGCGGGAGTTATAATCTGTGAGTGTCTATGGTTTTGGAATCCATAGACCATAGATGGAAAAATGGAAAACGTCCGTCGCTCCTTGGTCGCTCCGTGCTTACAACTGTCAAATTAATCTGTGATTTGCTGTCACTTTGATCACATCTGTCATATGTTATCTGTCAGTGTCATTCTGTCATTTTATCCTTGTCCGTGTGGCCGTGTGCCGTGTGTTTTTCGTGTATTTGATTCTTTATTGTGATAAAACTAGCCATAAATCATAAATTAAGTGAAAACTGTGTTATCACCGAATTAACTATGGCTGATACTGATGCTGCAAACGGTCCCACGGGGGATCAGCCTCAAGAAAAGACCGCAAAGCAGCTTGAAAAAGAAGCAATCAAAGCTGCAAAGTTGGCAAAACTCAAAGCCAAGTTGGACAAAAAGGCCACCGCTCCAGCTGTGCCGAAAGATAAGCCTGAGGTTACTATAAAGTTTATCAATATCAGCTTAACGTATCTTTATTTTTGGTGGTATTTTAAGATATGTTTCGACGTAAAATATGCGGTGAAAGGTGAGGTTATAATTACCTGTAACTTCGCAAAGTACTCGCATGTACGTGAAAGTAAAGTGTCCGCATACACAATAGTAGCTACAATTGCGTCATTGTTGCACGTTCTCATTGAGCTAGCAATAATCTGATCTGATGTATTGAGAGCAGAAAGTGAACAGTATGCCATTCCCAATCTTACTTCTTTTTAATACATATAATCAAATGTTTCTGTACTAGCATACTTTTTATGTACTTATGTATGTTTTCCTATCAAATATTGCATTAAATTTTCTAAGACACCTTAAGAATGACTCATTTCTATTTAAAACAATTATGCATAAAATAATCAACAAGTAACCTTTTAAATGCCAACATGTTCTACTTCAGATGCTCACAATGTTAATATGTATTTATTCATGTTTTCCATGCATAACATAATATAGCAAAAATCCAAGGAAGTTATTATTTTGAGAATAATAAGTATTCAAACTTTTTTCTCTAACAGAAAAAGACAAAAGAAGTAAAAGAAAGTGCAGTGTATACAGCCAGTACTGCCCCGGGAGAAAAGAAAGACATCACAGGAGACATGCCCGATGCATACAGCCCCAAGTATGTGGAGGCTGCCTGGTACGCATGGTGGGAGAAACAGGGCTTCTTCAAACCAGAGTATGGGGTAAGGTTTTATACATACTGTAAGTTAATATCTAATATCTGTCTGAATACAAATATCTGGCCAGGCCTGGATTCAACCCTGCACACTAAATTTGGTTCTTTGGGCCCTGAATAACTAAATTGTTAAGTTAAAATAAATTAAAATTTCTGATTCACATCATGGCCATTGACTAACTAAAGCATATGCTATGAATGTATTGTGTAACTTTAGGCCTTCATAGTTAGTTGCAAACAATATGTCCAAACACTGAAATCATATCTACATGTTTAACACACATGAAAATAATTTTAAAATTGTAACAGATATAATTAATCTTTTCAGAGAAAATCAGTCCTAGAAGAGAATCCAAAGGGCAAGTTTGTGATGGTTATCCCACCACCCAATGTGACAGGAACTCTGCATTTAGGACATGCACTGACTAATGCTGTTGAAGACGCTATTACTAGGTGGCACAGGTAAATAAATATAAATGGAGAAAATTTAATTTTATTATTTGGTTGGTTAATCGTATTTTCTAATTAGAATAAAATAATATCTCAATCTCTTAATGATCTCCATCCAATGGTTGTCTGGTGAAGATCGCTTTTAGTGATAAGAACGCGTTTTGTACCCTAATTAAGTTACAAATTGTTAATTTTATTATTCTCTTTTGGTGTACGAATAAAGTGTATTCTATCTATCTATTTACCTATTTAACCATACTAATTTGTCCCCTCAGAATGAATGGGCGCACCACGCTCTGGAACCCGGGCTGCGACCACGCCGGCATCGCCACGCAGGTGGTGGTGGAGAAGAAGCTCTGGCGCGAGGAGAAGAAGACCAGGCATGACCTCGGACGAGAGGAGTTCATTAAGCGGGTGTGGGAGTGGAAGAACGAGTGAGTATTAGTGGAAATGCAGCCATCACATATTGTATTAGTGTCTTTAGGATTACAGGGTTAGCAATGGCGGAGTTGCATGGTCCCGTACTTAGTCACCTCCGTCTACCCCTTCGGGGTTTGTCCTATAATGAAAGTCAATCAATATGTTGGGTTAATTGAAGCACTAAACACTTATGTCTTCCACTAATATACTCCCTGGCAGGTTAGAGGTACATTGTTGTACAGCTAGTGCTTTATTTAGTCTCCTGGTATATTCTGTACCTACCTGACACCAGAGCCAAGAGTTTATGTAAGATAGACTACGGACTACCAACAAACTTCATCTTCATCAAAAGCTCTCTTAATTTCCAGAAAAGGCGAAAGAATCTACGAGCAGCTCCGCTCCCTAGGCTCTTCCTTCGACTGGTCGCGAGCTCGCTTCACCATGGACCCGTCAATGTGCCGCGCGGTCAACGAAGCGTTCGTCAGACTACACGACAGTGGCGACATCTACCGAGCGAATAGACTGGTCAACTGGTCCTGTACGCTGAAGTCTGCTATTTCTGACATTGAAGTGGATAAAGTTGATGTTACTGGACGCACGCTGTTTAGTATCCCGGGCTATGAGAATAAGGTGAGCTTTATTTGGTTGCGTGAAGGAGTAGTTTTGGTTAGTTGGACGACAGTGGTGACATCTACTGTTGAACATTCGTCAATTGGTCCTAAAGTAGTGTTTATTGTCACATGTTTTATTAATAATTTATCCAAATTTATCTTTACAAAGCGCCACATATTAAAAGTATATAACTGTGGCGACATCTACCGGCTTTTAGGTCGACTGTAGTCCAACTTTGACTCAATGAGACCAACAGTTTAACTCAAATCTTCAACTATACAACATATACTGCATTTTTTTACTTTTAGTAAAAGGTGAAGAATCATAGTGTGTCTTTAAGTTGAATGAGGGTATTTAAAATAACCCATCTGTCTTCCTCCACAGGTAGAATTCGGCGTTCTCATCCACTTCGCTTACAAGGTGATAGGCACAGACGAGGAGATAGTGGTGGCGACGACGCGCATAGAAACAATGTTGGGAGACACGGCCGTGGCGGTACACCCCGAGGACACACGATACAAGCATCTAGTGGGCCGGCTGTTGGCACATCCCTTCTGTGCGAGGAAGATACCGGTTATAGCTGACTCGTATGTGGATCAGGCTTTTGGGACAGGTAATTAGTTAGTTTTTATCTTTAAAAGTAGCTATTTCTCGTAGTGATAGACTGTTTTAATGTGGAGGGTGTTGCAAAAGTGATGTAGTAAGCCAAAAAGGCGTGTCTGGGGATTCCTTCTAAAAAACTTGGGTTATACTACAATGAAAATTAATGAACCCCTTTTTAGCTTACTTTTATTTAAAAGTTTGTAGGCTTGTTAAAAAGTGTGTTCTTGTGCATAGCTTCTGGAAAACTGGCACGTTTAAAATTGGGCCCAAAATACCTTCCATGAGCAGTGCAAAAGGCCTGAACTATTGTGAATGTAACTTGAATATAATCGTTTTATTCTCCAGGTGCGGTGAAGATAACTCCGGCGCACGACCCCAACGACTACGAGATCGGCAAGCGCCACCAGCTGCCCTTCATCACCATCTTCGACGATGAGGGGAAGATTGTTGGTGACTGCGGACAGTTTGTTGTGAGTTATTAACGATTGAGGTTAGCGTGGGACGCCCTGCAGCCAGCGGGGACTGTGATAGTAGAGAGGTAGCGTTGTTGGGTGACAAGTTCACAATTTATAACATCCGTGAATAAATAAGTCTCGCTCTAATCATTCTTACTCCCACTTATGTTACGGCCGCCATTTTCGTTATTGTTTCTTTATTCACGGGAGTTATTACGGGCTAATGATTATGAAACATTCTCTTCCTCATATTTATTCAGGCATTTTATTGTGCCGAAGTTTACCTTACGTTAACTTTAAAACAAACCTATTGTGGTCCCACTTCTTACCAAAGCACTACTAAATATAATGAAATGTCAACCCTAACCCCACCTCCACAGGGCATGAAACGCTTCGACTGCCGCCGCGAGATCATCAAAGCTTTGGAAGCGAAGAAGCTGTACCGTGAGACTAAAGACAACCCCATGGCGATCCCGTTCTGCAGCCGCTCCAAGGACGTCGTGGAGCCGATGCTGAAGCCGCAGTGGTGAGTGCTGATGATGATGAGGTGGTTGGTTTGTTGTTTATTGAATTATGGTAAAGAAATTTTAAGTAACTCCTAAAAGGTAGGCAAAATTGGATACTCCGTGTGGCATTTTGTATTAATAATATTTTTTAAATGTTTCCGAGGTTATTTTGAGTGGAAATAGGTTTAGAAAGTAGTTCATAAGGTTGGAATATTCTGGAGTTTGTCACGGCTAACTAAAAAGAGACATACAGATTACGTAAAATAATTAATAGATAATATGAAGAAGTAGAGTGTGGAGTGTGTGAGAGTATGACATAGGATAAAATGACACTCAGAGCCGACGCTGCTAAATAAGAACAAGGCTAAGAAGAACCTTCTGTTTTAAACTCATACACAAAATCTCTTTCCAGGTACATAAAATGCGACAAGATGGCCGCGGAAGCCATAAAGGCCGTCCAAAGCGGAGAGCTCAAGATAATCCCGGACGTCCACGTGAAGATATGGAACCACTGGATGGAAGGCATCAGGGACTGGTGCATCTCGCGCCAGTTGTGGTGGGGGCACCGCATTCCGGCCTACAGGGTCAACGTGCCTAAGGATGAGGTGAGAGTTGATGGAGTTTGTTTCTGTGAAGTGATTGAGTCGACAATTAATATAAGGTGCACTAGGATTCTCGTAATTCGCAAAATATCATTTTGAAGGAGTGAGTTCATGTGCCAAAGCTGCGCGACTCCTTATGTGTGCGCTACACCGATGATCGAGCCTTTTTCGGCAAGAATACTCTCCGAATCATCATTATCATTCGTTACTAAATGCAATCTTGTTTCCATGCCATAGATGACAGAAATTTTGGTCAAGATACAGTGATCCTAGTGTACCATTTTCGATCATCATAAGCGTATATCTTTCTCTTTCACGCCGCAAGGAAACAGAAGTAGTGACAAAGACGGCACCAGCCCGCCGCCGCTCTCGCACCGGACGGAAGAAGTCAAACCGGATCCGGAACCGACTGCCCCCCACTGTCACTGCCAATAGGAGCGTCGCCGTATGTTGCTCGCATCAGCCATGCTTGCTGCACAATACGTGTTCTATTTTTGAGTTGGAGTTGTGTGTTTGGTTTTAGCATGATTGTTGTTACAACAAGATTTTCTGCTGAATGAAGAGTTTTTTTACGTTTTAGTATGTCGAGATCTGCAGCTAGTTTTTCTGAGCTGAAAATGGTAATTTCTATTCTGAGCAATCGCTAAGAAAACATGAAATCATGGATTCAATCGATCAGACTTGTTTAGAATAGAATAGAATACTACTTTATTGACTTAACAAATAACAATTAAATTTTATAATACAGTGGATATAACGCAATAGGAGCTGAAGTTTAGTTGGAGCTTTAATGAAAATCAATCTTATTTTCTTTTTAACTGTTTTGTTATTGTTTGTGGTTGATTTAATTTTTGCATGTTCATCGGCTTGATATGCGAGAAAATCTTTCTTATACATAAGTTAGACAGATTTTCATTCTGACTAATGAATTATTATTTTCTGACTTGTTAGTTTTCAATTTGAAATAAGTCCATTTTAAAATTATATTTGCACTAAATAATCCATTGCTAATTATTCAACTTATAATAATTATAACAAATGCAATAATTTTTAAACCCACTTACCTCGTTTAACAAAAAACATTCCACCCTAACAATAACCTGTCCTATCGTTGACACCACACATTCCTAATAAAATGTTATCTCTATCCACGAAAACCAGCACCGTCCACTATCAATCAAACCCCACCCTCATTCCCAGGAGCTAGAAGAGTGCTGGATCGCGGCGCACAACGAAGAGGAGGCGCGTAGTAAGGCCGCCAAGAAGTTCAACTTGTCGCCGGCAGATATCGTGCTGGAGCAAGATGGCGATGTGCTGGACACGTGGTTCTCGTCCGGACTGTTCCCGTTCGCTATATTCGGCTGGCCGGATAATACCGAGGACTTACAGGTGAGAACTTTAGCAAACAAACCACAAATAATATTATGACTGTCTGTCCAGCCGTGGACGATTGTGGGTTTATTATGATGATATTTTGACAGTTATGGCTTTATCAGCCCATATACAATACAATTCATTCATACATTCTGAAACTATGAACAACTTTTGCTCTAGTACTTTTGAAAATTCGAAAAAAATATAGCCGTATTATATTCTAACACCACCCCGATGTCTACCCGATGGCGTTCTACAGTGAAACACAACATCTCGACGTTTAAAGCGTCTTATTTATATTAATACGTGTTTGACATGGAGCTGTATATTCTGATAATATATAATTTACTCGTGTCTATTGTCAGGCGTTCTACCCGGGCACGCTGCTGGAGACTGGTCACGACATCCTGTTCTTCTGGGTCGCCAGGATGGTGTTCTTCGGACAACGGCTCATGGGGAAACTGCCATTCAAGTGAGTACATGATTATACAGGGTTGGGCAGAGTGACCGGACCCCGCTTGGGAGTGACAACGGTACTGAGAGGGGTTAGGTCACTCTGCCCCCACTACTACTGTACTTCCCATCAGAAATAATATATACTCGAGATATAAACATTATCTTATAGTAAAATGATATGGACTAAGTCATTTCCCAGCAAATTATCATCAAAAAGCCTCGCAGCACTCATTTCCATGCTAGCTTTAGATATATAAATAGAATAAATAAATAAAAAACATTACCCTCCTCCTTCGGCAGTCGGGTAATAAAAGGACCACCACAAAACTCTGTCCATTATGATCAGGAGGAAGTTACAAAAGCGGGTAAAGATTCGAAAAAAATTTGGACCACTTTAAAAAATATTGCAAATATAAATGTCAAAAAGGAAATTTCCAATGATTTATTGACCTCTTACGCAACTCCACGAGAATCAGTAAATGGGGCAAACAAATATTTTGCTGATATAGGTAAAACTCTAGCAGAGAAAATTCCAATTCGAAGCGAACCTATGGATTTTAGCAAGTTTGGTGCAAAAATGTCTTACCCTAATTCATTTGTTTTGCTTGAACCAGATGAAAGCGAAATTAAAACTCTAATAATGACACTACGCAAAAACTGCGCAGTAGGCTGTGACAGTTTATCCACAGATTTTATCAAGACATATAAAAATATTATTGTCCCTCCCTTAACTTATCTTTGCAAACTTTGCCTCGTCTCGGGAGTCTTTCCAAAGATATTTAAGAAGGCACTTGTGACTCCAATCTACAAAAGTGGTGACAGAGGCTGTGTCGGAAACTATCGCCCAATCTCTGTTCTTCCCGTTCTCTCAAAAATCCTAGAGAGACTGATTAATAATAGACTTGTCACATACCTGAATGCCAATAACTTACTTTCTGACCAGCAGTACGGATTTAGAAGTGGAAGATCCACATCCGACGCAGTTCATGAACTTGTGGATCATGTTGTGAAAAATATGGACAAGGGAGAAAAAGTACTCTCTATATTTTTAGATCTGGCGAAAGCGTTCGACACAGTCTCTGTGCCACTATTACTATGTAAGCTTGAGAACATTGGGGTGAGAGGTATTCAACTGAAACTCTTTAAGGATTACCTCTCAGACAGATATCAGAGAGTTAAGATAGGCAATTTCCAGAGTGATGATCTACCCCTAACCTTTGGTGTTCCTCAGGGCAGCATTCTGGGACCAACACTATTTTTGGTATACATTGATGACCTTAGCAGACTTAAGTTACCGGGGTGTAAAATTGTCTCCTATGCTGATGATACAGCTGTGTGCTTTTCCTCTAGGTCTTGGCGTGATACATTTAATCTAGCACAATATGGGTTCGATATCATAAATAGGTGGTTAAATGTTAACACATTAACATTAAATACTGATAAAACTAAATTTATTGCCTATTCCATCACAAATCGTACTCGACCTTCACCTTCTTTTAAAATTATAGCTCACACTTTCTGCAATAACCCCAATGGCCCTAACTGTCGATGTCTCCCTCTAAAAAGTACAACTACTATGAAATATCTCGGCATTCTGCTCGATAAGAATTTATGTTTTAAAGATCATGTAAATATGTTGGTCGGAAGAGTGCGTAAATTAATATATGTTTTTAAAACCTTAAGACATGTCCTTAAACCCAACATCCTAAAAACAGTCTACTACGCTTTATGTCAGTCCATTATAATGTATTGCATTACTGTATGGGGCGGTACGTGCAAAACTACCCTACTCCCCCTTGAAAGAGCACAAAGAGCAGTATTAAAGGTTAGCACTTTCCGTCCATATCGCTTCCCAACCGCACAACTCTTTAAGTTTTGTGAGGTGCTAAGTGTTAGGCAGCTTTTTATTTTTCATACCATACTTTTAAAGCATAGGGAAACTGCTTATGACCCTAGTTTAAACAGAGGAAGGAGAGGTTTTAAATGTCATTTTCCTGATTTCTTTTGCCCAAAAACTTCGTTTTCACAAAAGTTTTATCCTTTTTTGGGGACATTTCTATACAACAAAATAAATGTAGCTGATGCAATTTACCCTCTAACGATAAATGAATGTAAGATTAAACTTAAAGTTGTGTTAAGCACCTACAATTATGAACAATCAGAGAACTTGTTAGTTACAATTAAGTAAATTCCACCAATTTCCAATTTTCTGCACTACAAGCACTTTTGCATGTTGCATGCTTAGTTTAGTTTAATAATATATTTTCTTAATATTTGTTTAAAAATGGAGCAATAAAATTTGTTTTAAACAGGGAGGGAGCTGGTGCCTGAGATACAGGCCACCACCTAGTTCAGGCCCCAGCGCTCTTAAAACTTGTACTGTGCTTAGTCCTAAGTCAGTTTGTAATTTAATTTTAAGTTGTGTACATCTATTTATTGTATTAGGCTAAGCTTATTGCTCAATAAAAAATAAATAAAAAAAAAAAAAAAAATATTAACTGCTCCTAAATACTTCTCCTCAATATCCTCAAACCACCATTTACCCCCGCAGAGAAGTCTACCTCCACCCTATGGTCCGCGACGCGCACGGGCGCAAGATGTCCAAGTCTCTGGGCAACGTGGTGGACCCGCTCGACGTGATCCGAGGCATCTCGCTGGAGCAGCTCAGCGCCACGTTGCAGGATTCGAACCTGGACCCGAAGGAGCTGAGCCGGGCTCTGGCGGGGCAGAAGGAGGACTTTCCGAATGGGATTCCGGAGTGCGGGACTGATGCTTTGAGGTATGTCGTTACTGGTGACTCAATGTCTTGTGACTTGTACCAAACATTGAAACAAAATTAAATATATTGCTGTCCTGCTTAGTCAGTATACTGTCAAAACAAGAGAGCAATAGATTTAATTTCGTTTCAATGTTTGGTGCAAGTCACCTTATGTCTTGGATAAGCTATCTTATCCAAAGTACATAAAATACAATAAACAAACAAGATATAGTCAAAAAAAGCTGTATGAATATTTTATGTACTTATACTGATACATTTATTATGTGAACTGCAAATCAAGATAAATCAGTTATAAAGTCGCAGTGTTACATAAAAGGGCTCCACTCTAATATCACAGTTTAAAAAAAACTCATTTTTCCCGTCCACAGATTCGCCCTATGCGCCATGACGCAGGGCCGGGACCTGAACCTGGACATCCTGCGCGTGCAGGGCTACCGCTTCTTCTGCAACAAGCTGTGGAACGCCGCCAAGTTCGCGCTCATGGACTTCCCACAGGACACCACTTATGAGGTGAGAAAATCATTGTAAACCTATATAATCATTATTAGCCAATAGAAAGAGCGCCACAACACTCGGCCTTCCTCATCCAGCCACTACCGGCTACCCGCCTAAGGTCGTCGGTCAAACGGGCAGGAGGGCATCAATAAACTTAATGGATTTGTAGAAAATGCTATCACCTGTACTGACTATGTTCCCATATAACTGATGATACTTAGTAAAAAAACGCTCTGTGTCCATATTTTAACCAAAATAAAAAGAAACAATATGTAATGGCCGCCGTTACATAGGGAGGTGGGAGTAGTACAGAGAATTGACAGACCTCCGAGATAATGATGATGTTGGCCTCCACGACGTGTCCTTCGACGACGTCACCTTGTCAGACCTCCGAACAAAGCGAGATAGCATGAGTCCATCCGATATTTTGTCATTGTTTCTTTTCCTAAGCTTCCTGTTTTTATTATTCTGAATTCCCCTCCCCAGGCGTGGACCGGACCCCTACCATCGTCTGTCTCGCTCGCCGACCGCTGGCTGCTCTCCAGAGCCGCTCAAGCCGTGGCCACAGTCAACACCGCGTTCCAACAGTACGACTTCCCAACAGCGACCTCTGCCTGCCATAGCCTGTGGCTCTACGACGTCTGCGATGTCTACTTGGTGAGTTAGAAGTTCTAGCTGTTGACGCTAGATGGCGTTGTGGATATTTTGGTGAATAATTTCCGGTCAGTTTGAATAGATGGCGTTGATAGCAAACAGTTCTTCTACTCGACGCTAGATGGCGCTTCCACCAAGGAGGTTATAATAATAAGTTTGTAGTTCCAAATTTCTACAATAGATGGCGCTTCCACCAAGGAGGTTATAACATTAAGTTTGTAGTTCCAACTTTCTACAATAGATGGCGCTTCCACCAAGGAGGTTATAACATTAAGTTTGTATTTCCAACTTTCTACAATAGATGGCGCTTCCACCAAGGAGGTTATAATATTAAGTTTGTAGTTCCAACTTTCTACAATAGATGGCGCTTCCACCAAGGAGGTTATAACATTAAGTTTGTAGTTCCAACTTTCTACAATAGATGGCGCTTCCACCAAGGAGGTTAAGTTTGTAGTTCCAACTTTCTACAAAAGATGGCGCTTCCACCAAAGAGGTTATAACATTAAGTTTGTAGTTCCAACTTTCTACCATAGATGGCGCTTCCACCAAGGAGGTTATAATATTAAGTTTGTAGTTCCAACTTTCTACAATAGATGGCGCTTCCACCAAAGAGGTTATAACATTAAGTTTGTAGTTCCAACTTTCTACAATAGATGGCGCTTCCACTAAGGAGGTTATACCATTAAGTTTGTAGTTCCAACTTTCTACAATAGGTGGCGCTTCCACCAAGGAGGTTTTAACATTAAGTTTGTAGTTGCAACTTTCGACAATAGATGGCGTCAACCAATATATTTCAAATATACTTTTTTCTTACAGGAATACCTCAAGCCGGTGTTCCAGTCCGGCACAGATGGAGAGAAAGAGACGGCTAGACGCACTCTGTACACGGTACTGGAGTTAGGCCTCAAGCTGTTGAGTCCCTTCATGCCTTTCGTCACTGAAGAGCTGTACCAGCGGCTGCCGAGGAAGAATAGGGAGTGCCCGTCGATATGCGTGGCTAGCTATCCTACTGTGAGTACTTAGACCATTTGTGACTATGAAGTCATATGAAAGGTATTATTTGATAACAGATGTCAAATGTTGACAAATAGTTAAGTAGGTACCTGTTGAATTAATTAGTTTATTAATTTTTTTGTGTAAGGCGAAGTTTGTCAGACAAACCCACATAGCTGCTAGCTATATTTATTTAATCCTTTATTGCACCAATATAAAAATAAGTGTACAAAGGGTGGACTTAATGCTACAAGCATTTTCTACCTATAAACTCTTACGAAATAATACTAAACAAACAGATAATAATTCGTTTCTACTCATACAGGAATCCGACACACCATGGAAAGACGAAGCTCTAGAGGCTGACTTCGCGACTGTACTCAAAATGGTGCACCTCATTCGCTCAACTCGCTCCGAGTACAACATCGTCAATAAACAAAAGACGACGACCCACCTCGTCATAGCTAAAGACTTGGATGAAGAGAAGCTGAGAGGGTTGTTTAGCAGTCTGCAGTCGCTGGCCAATAGCGAGCTGGCGACCGGGGCGCCCCCTGCCGGCTGCTCCATTCTCACTGTGTCCGACAAAATTGAGATTCATTTGGTTTTGAAGGTGAGGTTTCCGTGCTTTTTAGTTAATTTAGTATGGTATTTATACATTTTATTAAATTGTATCTGTTATATCAACCAGTCTAAAACTAAACTGTGTATTTTACAGGGCCTCATCGATCCCCAAAAGGAAATAACGAAACTGGAAAAGAAGAAAGACCTCCTTACACAGACCATAACCAAGCTAAACCAAGCAATGGCGGCGGACGACTACACGACCAAGGTCCCGGCTGATGTTCAGAAGAATAACTCGGAAAAACTTACTCAATCACAGGGCGAAATAGAAAAACTTGAAGCTGCTATCGAAAGATTGAAACTTATATGAACAACTTAATGATGTAAAGAAAATAGCGCCCTATTTATTTATTGTTAAGAAACTGTTTTGATAAAACTACCCTGTCGTCTTTTACAGCATTTATGAGTTTTATTTGCATCCCAACTATTCCCGCTTACCTATAGGCATAGGCAGGCTTCTCTGGGTGCTTAGGCGCTCCGCTCGAGCGGACTTGCGGCGTGGGCAAGGTGCAGTCGAGGCGAGAACTTGACATTGTAAATGAAAATCCCTGCTGTTGCGACTGCGACGCCGCCGCAGTCGCAACAGCCGCCCCGACTCTGCAGAGCAGCGGGCGGAGCGCCTTACGATGATACCATCATTCGACATTACCGCCATAGCGGAGCGGGTTAGCGGACAGGTGTGCGAGGCGACAATCTTCCAATGAAATTGCATAAGCGGAGTTTTTATGCAATTTCATTGGTAAACCTCGGACACCAATCCGCTCTGGTGGACAGGCAGCATTACATTCTTCAGTTTTGAAACTACTGTACTGTTTTACTCGCTAGGGTACTTCCACAAAGTGGGTACTTCACTACTGTGAATCAAGTTGCCTGTGTTGTGTTGAACATACTCTGTGGCGTAATGACTTTACAAACTTTTTGACAGCTGTCAAATTAAAATTAACCTCACAATATTTTGTAAACAAAACTTTATCTTGCAAAATCAAAAATAATTTAGCTGAAAACTCTAAATTAAAATGGAGTTTCCAACTCTCGGAGAGCATTGTCAAGAAGAAGGCTGCAACCAAACCGACTTCCTGCCGCTGCAGTGCAAATGCGGGAAGGTTTTCTGTCGAGTCCATTTCAACGATCACTGTACGTCGGAAACCTGCGACCAAGCCCCGAAGCCGAAGGAGATCAAGTTCAAAACAGATGACCAGATATTCAAGTGCCATGACAAAACGTGTAGGAAGGGAAACCTTCATGAAATGCTGTGCCCAAAGTGTAAACTACACTTCTGCATCGAACATAGGTTTCATGAGTAAGTGACTGCTTATTGTAGTCTTTAACAACTTTCTAAACTAATCTATTAAGTAAATTAAATTTTATTATGCTTTCCCAGTCCTCTTTGTATAATGTAATTAGAAGATCTTAATGTAACTTATGTAAGTACTTACTTAAGTATATCAGTCATAGATCTCCAATCAATGAATCCATTATATCCTTACAGATCCTGTCCAGAGATAGATGATGAAACAATGGCTGCCAAGATTGAACAATTGGAAGCTCCGAGAAGACAGTTCCAGGAGGCCAACAAACATTTGCAAGAGAAGGTTGGTTTAACATTTCCTGATTAATGTTACTTATAGCTACTGAAGTTGACCGTTCAAAATAAATAACTAATAAAATCTTTTTTCTTTTTTAAAGATTACTGAAAACATAAGAAAAGCTCTGCAATCATCAGCAAAAGTGAAAACAGCCTCGAAAATCCACCTCATGAGGATCAAGCAAAAAGCTGTCGGTCCCAAGACTGTGCCACCTGGAGATAGGGTATACTTTTCTATAACTAAGCCTATAAACAAAGATGCTAAACCAATCAGCATCATCCAAGATGTAGAAAAGATTCAGTACATTGAATCAATAACTCTAGAACCAGATTTGAAAGACTGTATTCCTGTATTTATATCTTCAAAATGGAGTCTTGGTCGAGCCATGGACAGTATTTGCGAATCTTGCAATATTAAGAATGAAAACAATAAAATGGATGGGCCTAAGCTGAGATTGTTTCGTAAATTGGATGGCTACTGTGTAGGTCCCGTACGGATGGATGCTGAAATCAGTGATTTGATGAAACTAGATGTTTTAGTGGAAGGAGACAAATTAGTTATTGAATATGTTGATAGCAATATGTTTAGCGATATGACTGAAACTTCACAGGTATTTTTAAAACCTACAGACTCATGACTGCAAGGCTGTTTTAGAAATCAAACACAGTAATAAAATAAATCAATTAATTTATTGACTATTGTTGTTTTATAAATAACTCTTCACATTCATTCTCAACATTCTTAAACTATAAATATGAAAACATCCTTACATAATTACATACCTAACATAAATAATATCCACATGGGTTTCCCCACCACACAAACAGACTTAAAACTAGACCAAGGCCGACGCGCCTTCTTCGAGATTAGATTCTTTAGTAGTCTGAGACTGACTCCTTCTATAAGAGGACTCAACGAGCGGCACCATCGTGCCAGGCGTGGAGGCGTGAGTGTGGGCCGTGGGGGGCGGCGTCGTGGCCAGCTTGTACTTCTCTATCACCCAGTTGCACCTCCCACTCCGCGCTATCAGAGTCAGCAAGTCCCTTCTGTACTGCTTCGTTAAAATAGCGTAGAGGAACGGATTAGCGCACGCGTTTAGAGGATAAAAGAACACTATGAGGACCTTCCCGTGACTGACGTCGACTAATGGTACCCCTGCTAGGGCTGTCACTCCGAAGAACGCTACAGGCGCCCAGCACAGCAAGTCAGTCCCGATTAGCAAAGCCATTTTGTTGGCAATCTTCCGTTCAGCCGCAGCCGCCGCCCCCCTGCCCCCGTAGCTCTCCCCTCCCCCGCCTAGAGATCTGTAGATCTGCACGTAACATATGACTATCGTGACAAAAGCCAAGGCGTTAGTCATAAACAAGGACCCCTGGTAGATTGCATCGCCGACCACTTCGCTCTCGACTGGCAGGCAGATGGAGGTCGAAGAGTAGTCAGATACTCCAACTAACGGTAGCCCTGCCATTATGAAAGAGAACACCCATCCGCCAGTCATAATTTTAGCTGCGGACGCCAGAGAAATACGGCGCTCCAAATAAATAGCATAGGTTATCGCGAACCATCGCTCCAACGTCACTATAGTAAGTGTGAACACTGACAGCTGCCCCGAAAACACAGACAAAAACCCTGCAATCTTGCATCCAACCCCGTACTGCCAATCATAAGCGTAATTAAAGAACTCCCCATAAGACCTCAGGTCGACGACTGCCAACATAAACAGATATAATCCGGTGAAGAGGTCAGCCAATGCCAGATGGCACATGAGGAACCTCGGCACAGTGAGCTCGTTGTGGTTGGAGAGAAGGACCAATAGCACGGCGAGGTTGCCGACGACGGCGGCGGCGACCACGAACCACACGCTGGCGCGCAGCCACGCCCACCCCATCACGTCCTCACAGGGGTTTAGAGCGTCCGGCTGGGGAGTGCATTCCACTTGGCGACGGCTGCAAAAGAAAGGTTAGAAACATGTAGATAGAACATAGGAAATTCTTACGGTGGTAGCTGTATATGTCCAAAGGCCAATAAGAAAATACTACGGCCTACGATTCATACTTCTTATTGTATCATGAAAAAATAAGATTTCTAGACTAGGGTTTAGCCGTGATGAGCCAAATAAGCGTCAGTTTCTGTCTGCCCAGGGACTACATAAGGGTGAGGCCAGACTAGCGTAATTTTCTCAACTCACAAAATTACTCTCGTGTGGCCTCACCCTAAGTAACAGATGATACGCTTCTCGACGACGGGGCATCTTCAGTGCACCCCTTTATACAAATCGCATGGATATAACAATGTCGCCAGACAAAAATAAGTTCTATTTATACGATGAATAAAAGCATTTGACTTTGAAAATGCCATGCTCTCACCTCAAGCTAAGGTTCCCGCACTCGGCGAACACGGCGCCGCCGCGCCGCGTGTCGTTCACCGGCTCGTGGAAGCCGCCCTGCTCGTAGTCCTCGAAGCTGCCGCTGTCAGACACGTACTCCTCGGATTGCTCGGATAGTGGGGGAGGGTCGTCGCCGTCTTCTGTTGACTCTTCTTTTGAGATTGAGCTGGAAGGTGGAAGAACATTTTAAAATGTAGACTCCAGTTAGATAAAATATTCGTTATATAGTATTTTTTTTACAAATTAGTGTTCTGAAATTGTTTGTCTGCGTTGTTATTGGCCCACGACACGTAATTTATAACTGTGTTGCTATTGGTCCTAACAATGACCCATCTCACTCTATCTATATCGGAAATGTGCAAGAGACATACTCGTTTGTTAATAGAATATAGCAAGACTTTTTTACTTCGTGGTGCCATTGAGGAAAGCTGCTATACCATTTGTTTTGGTCACTGAAGCCCATACCTCCAAGCCCCATTAGTCTTCCCCTCGGCCCCTCCCCGGCTGGTGATCTTGAGTCCATTGGTGTGCTCCAGCTGTCTTCGCCTCCTCGATGCGGGGGGTGATGGGGACTGCCCATCTCTATTGTCGCATCTCTATAAGAGGGCAAGTTTTCGTTACTAAATTTGAAAGAATCGAACTTTCTTTGGGATAGATATAAAGTGCACAATTATAACTAAGTATACCAAGTTGCCAGATGCCATTCGTGCACATTGGTAGATCATCACAACCCATCACGTCCACACTGCTGGGGCACGGGTCTCCTTACAAAGAAGAAAGGGTTTTCGTAGATCGCTGCGAGGAAATCGGGTCCTCTTCTGGTATTTAAGACCTTCATGATATAATAAGTGAATGAGATTATACCTCGGCCATGATAGACAGTTGTGTCTCGAACAGCGCGTGTCTGGCGGGGTCGTGCCGCTCGGGGAACGCGAACGCGCAGCAGTGGAAGTGGTGCGTCAGGTACGCTTTCTCCAAGTTCTGGTGACACACAGAGTAGATATTAATACAGGGTGTACGCACATGTAGGTTTCGGCTTAGTACCCTACCCTTTTTGCAACACCCTGTATAAAGGTCAATTATATCGACACACATGACTTTTAACTCGTACCTGGTTGCAGAAGCCCTACATAGGCTAAAATCTTGTAGACCGGTAGTTTGGAGGGTGGAATTTGATTTAGAAACGAAAACTGACTTTGCATCAGTTTGCGGTTTGGCTAGTGGTAAAGCATTAACTGTGGTACCTAGACACGTTACTAATCTCGACATGATTTCCAGATATTCAGATTTCTAGATATTCATCAGACATTGATAAAAACCATACCGATTAACTGTTGTAAATTTTCAGTTAGGAGTGTATGACTAGAAAATCTTAAATTCCATTTTCAGCTAAACAAAAGACACATCAAGTGACTCGTTTCAACACAATGACCCATTCTGTCTTGTTTAAAGACAATCGACACTATCTTAATTAGTGCTCGTGTCCACGACCTTGACACTTATCTAGAAGGTTCCCAGATTCAGAGTACCGACGTTGGATTCGTTGTTACCAACAGGCGAATGTAACTTGGGACGCCCTGCAAGCCGCTGCCCGACAACCTTAGAGTTAGACAGGTTGGTAGTGTCTGAATGTGGAAGACCCAGAAAGGCTAGCACGGGGCGCAAGACACGCACGTTAAGACATGACAAAAGTTGACCGTTGCACGATTCTCAAAGCAACGCAACTTGACTAAGTGAGACGCAAAACTTTAGTAACGTGTTATGCGCTCCGTGCTAGGCCTTCTGGTAGTCAGTTAGGTGTTTTGATATTTTCTTACCTGAAACTCGTATATGGACGGGATATACTTCAGTGTGGGCGTTTTCTCTATTCGTAATATTTCTAATTTTTCCAGTCCTTTCGTTGGCAGTGACGTTATTGTGGTGCTGCTGAGGTCCCTGTAAAAATATTCAGTCTATAAAACATACCTAATTAATAAAGATCATTTATAGGTACATATAGACTATATGTGTTACAGTGACCATTAAAACCTAAGTGGAAGGTGTTTGTTCATAACTTACAGTTGTCTAAGGAGTAAATTTCCCGCAAAGGCTTGTTCATCAATCCTTTTCAGTCTCGCATTGCCCCTGAAACTCCTGAAAAAATAAGGAATACTTAGAATTGACGTTCTAATCCTTCCTACTAATATTTATATGCGAAAGTTTGTGAGTATGTATGTATGTTTGTTACTTCTTCACGTCAAAACGGCTGAACCGATTTTAACTAAGTAAATTTGTTTTTTTTTTGCTAAGACACTGGATTAATACATAGACTACTTTTTATTGCGGTATTCCCACGGTAAAAACTTAAGAATTCAGTCATACATAAAATCTTTATAAATTTTATTTCAACTTACAGCTTCGATATTTGTGCATTCTTGAAGGCAAATGCTGGCACCTCCTCTATCAAATTGTAGTTGAGTGATCTGAAATAATTTCAGCAAATTATTATATGACGGTGGAGTAAAAAAAGGGTTATGGTTTTCATTGCTAATTTTAAGTAAAGGTAGGTTTACAATTTGGTTATAGCTTTACGAAAGTTTACCATATCTAAAAATGGCAGTAAAGATAAACAAGGTGATTCAATTCAATGTGCTTGGTTGTATCAATAAAAAATAAAGTGTAATTAGTGATGTACTTAATCACTTATGGCGGGGTACTAATCGTTCGCTTTGATTCTTTGCCATTTTAGGAAACACAGTAAGTATTATTTTTTATGCATACATATCGAACAAGTCTTGTATCACTAATAGTAGCCTCTGTAGCCTCGTGTATCACTAATAGTAATTAAAAGTGTTATAAATAGTGAGATTTCCTGTGTATTCATAAACTATGAAGTAGTTAATCAGTGATTACGTATTGTAAATTTTGTGAAACATATATTTAGTCGTTATTTTATATTCTTTCCAATTTGGGTTGCCAGAAGGCTTGACTCTGTTCTTGAAATATCTTGGACATTATATTTGTTTCTGTTCGGTATACTTGTGAGAATGCCGAACGGTTTTTATAACCTACCAACAGTAGATTCTTAGATTGGTATGTATTCTAACTAGTTAAACAGAATTATTGTTGAGCGTTTATTAGTTCAACCTTTGTTGCTGGTTGCATGGTCCGCGGTATGTCCAGTCTTTCAAATAAAGATTAAGATAACATTCTAATTGCAGCTATAACGGCAATAAAGGGTTTATCTCCATCCACTAATTCAGTGATAATGGTCTCTTGGGTATTTGATCAGCAACCTGCCTGCCTGCTATCCTGTATATTTATAAATATAATTATTATTATCTAGGTGCTAGTTTTGTACCAGATTATGGCTGAGTAGCATGAAGGAACTTTCGAAAGTGAACTTTAGGAAGGAAGTCTAACTTTAGTCTAACGTTTGGTCCGTATAGTGCACAAGGCAGCAATAGATTTAGGGTCGACACACGCGTCGACATTCGTTTAAAGTTTGATTATCGCAACTGAAAATATGTCCGAGCTTGGCACATGACATGAATACAGGTTATTTAAGTATTACAATGTAGAGAATTGGTTGTATATTTTTAGTAAACATACAATACAAACCCTCTAAAATTTTAAAAGAAAGTTATTGGCAGTTGTGACTGAAAATCGAGATAATTATTATGACTGTTATCTACAAGACTGTACCTATAGGCACTTTTATCAAATCCCAGGTATAATTCCGAAGTATTTTTCTTACCAAGTATAGTAGAGTACATAATAATATTATCTTTTTTTTTTTTTTTTTTTTTAAAGGGTATGATAAATTTATTTGTACACACACATAAAATAAATTTAACTACTTAACTTATACTAAACTATCTATATATTTACAAATAAAAAAGATAATAATATAAAATACTTATAAAAACATCCTGGCCTGGAAATATTCTACCCTTAATAAACAGGAGTTTATCAAAGGTAGAATATTTCTTTTAGTTCGCTGCCGTCGCCCGGGATGGTTCCGAGGAGGCTGGCAGCGTTCCCTCTCTGTATAGCCAGGCTGATGCGCTGGCTGAGATAGCTGCCAGCCCTCTGGTCCCTTGATACCTCGACCAGGCGCGACGAAAGTTCTTTTACTAATCGTCGCGCTTCGGGTCCCCACGGCCCCAGGGTCTCAACCCCAAACGGCACAAATATGTAGCTGTCAGACAGACCGTTGTATTTGCGCCGTTTGAGGTTTTCAGTTAGTACAAATAATACCTGGTTCGTAGTAAACATTGCGTGACTCTTCGTTTAGATGTAGCTACAAATATCAACCTGAGTAGATATGTATTGGACGGATTGCAAATATTTTCAGCAAACACTCAGGAGGTTTGAACCTAATGAAATAGCAATGATATTGGTCTCTCATTTCGTCTGGATATTATTAGAGGATGTTGCCGAGTTTTTGTTGGTGCCGTACCATCACGGAAATAAATTAACGTAGTTACAATACCTAGTTAAGATGTTAGAAATAGAAACCGATTTACTTGTTTGTATTTCTATTACAGTAAATATACTTACGGTTCGGCGACACGATATCGTGTGAATTTATGCACATATGTACCTATAACTGTATATTTATGACTTGGCTTTCCCTAATTTCAGCAAAAAAACAAAACAAAAAAAACTTTCAGTAATCTACGTAGCGTATTTATAAATACTTACTATTATAGTTGTTAAAAACTTTTCTTTTACCAAAGCGTCTGTGCCACCACTCTTCATAGCTTAAAAATATAAATAAATTAAATAAAATAAGAAAAAGGAAGCCGTATGTACCTAGTGACTTACACTTGGTCAGCGCGGATGCGCAGCGCGTGCGGCGGCAGGCGCGCGATGTGGTTGCCCTCCAGGTCTCTGCCAACAGGGATTATAGTGGTCATTGTGAATAGCATAAAGATCAGTGCCCATTTGTTTTCGACTATAAAAAAAAACGAATGCTGGGAATACAGACCGCCAACGAACATCACCGAAAGTTTGTTAGCATCATCAGCCCGTAGGTACCTATATAATCCCATAGAAGTACTTCAAACTAACGTTCTTTATGAATCGTCCTCTGTTGGACATAGGCATCTCCCAAAGAGGGCCATCTCTCTGTTCTCGATGTCATCCTCTTCCAGCCACTACCGGCTACCTGTCACCTGCCCGCGTGGCGTAGTGCCGGCTAATGGAATAACGCCTAGCGACATAATATTATGTTACTTACACAGCTTGCAGGTAGGACGTGGTCTTGTCATGGACGTGGCTCAGGTTGGGAACCTCGACTAGTCCTGAAGTCGTGATTATACTGAAACAAACAGTAGTAATAATTCCTTTGTCTCCTATATAAAGGGATTACTCAATTTTATTTTTAAATATTCGGAAGGAGTTTGACTAGTTGTGAAAAACCGACCCGCTGACTGATAGATACGGACTGGCTCGGAAGACAGCATAAGGGTGCTTTTACACCAGATATGTGCTACGCGTTGAGACGCTCAGTAATACCCAGAATAACGTTATAAAATTCATAACACAAGGGTGACTGAAGAATTTATTCTGCCCTGTAAAATTGAACTAATACGAGTAAATGTAGGTAATAAAGAGACATACATACGTACAATGTGCGCAGCTCGGGCAGGGGGGGCAAGGGGGGCACGCGGCGCAGGCGCGGCGCCTGCGTTATGAACCTGTAACACACACTCCGTAAAATAAGGAACATAAACGGTGAATGAAAACATCGTGAGGAAACCTGCAAATCTAGATATGTACCTACTCTAAATGCATTGTACTTATTCATAAACGACTATACGGTGAAAAGAGGGTGGCTCACTTGCGAGTCATCTCTGACTAGCCCTTCGGGGATTACAGTCGTGAGCATATTAGTATGTATGTACAATTGTACATAATATGTAACTATGAAGATGTATCTTTACTGTCACATAAAACGTACAGGGTAGCCCTGGTTCCTAAACTAGGGTGACTTATTGTGTGTCAGGAACCTGAAGACGATGAAACAGCAAAAACTTAATTGTGAATATCTAAGCCCTTACAGAAAGCAAAGGAAGTGGTTAAGTGATTGTGGTAGCTCTCCTTGGAATAGGGATCGGGCATTCGCTGATGATCTGAACTTATAATAGATTATAGGTACTTATTGAAATTCATAAACTTACAAAGATTGGAGATTCGGCATCTTGGTTAGATCTTCAACTACAATGTGCTCTAGGTTTGGTGCGTCCATTATGGATCTGCAAAGAAGATTAAATTTTATAAATAACGTCCACTAGACCTTATGACTGCTACAGTTTACAGGGAGTTGCCAGCAATGATACATAGCTCTCCATCTCGGCTGATTTAGGGTCCCACCTTCGGCTACATGCTAAATAAAGTCACTAGCCAGATTACACGCGGCAGTAATGCTGGGATTTCAGCTGGAAAAACATTACACCTAAATGTTGCAGATGCGGTTGTTAGTCACAGAGGTTTGTGACAGAGATAGATGCCCACATATCCTGCAGGACTGTAGACAGACAGAGACAGCTACAACTCACATGTGCTGCACGAGGTGCAGGTGGTAGCCCGCGTGGTGGATGGCGTGCGCCGTCAGTCGAGTCAGGTTGCTCTGGTGGAGCAGCACGGAGGAACCCTCGGCCGCGGAGACACAGTTCTTCCGCCGTGCTGAGGGTAAGAGGGAGTGGTGAGTCAAGTGGTTAAGAATTAAAAATACTAAGTGTGAAACTGTACAAAGAGCAATGTCTAACAGCCAACCCACAGGAGTTGCTTGAAAATGTATCGGTTGAATTTTTGGCTAAGATTATTATTGTCAATAGTACTGTGTAATGTTGGTGAATGCGTGTCCGAACGTTGCTAGTATGTATACTATATTCGTTTGTATAGAAAACACACGCAGTCTAACACAGAAAACGCATCTATGAGCGCTCATACGAGTATAATAACTAGGGAATGCAATCTCGTCTCGCCGAGATCTCGATCTCGCGAGATCGCTAATTGCGAGATCTCGCTAGGTGGAAATCTCGTACGAGATTGCATTCCCTAGTTATTATACTCGTATGAGCGCTCATAGATGCGTTTTCTGTGTTAGACTGCGTGTGTTTTCTATACAAACGAATATAGTAAACGAATAACGCACCGCACGCAACATGCAGTTTGATACCGGGCTGTGTGAGAATCGCCTAAACTTTATGAATAAAATACGATGTTCAAAAACTTCTGTTTTACATTTACAACTCAATCCATCTTCGACAACCAAAGCAGGCCAAATATTTTAAAACTAATAATTTATTTTATGGATGTTTAAAATATGCCCATGACTGTGCACTTGAGTTTCACAAAAATATCTTCCAGGCTATTAGCACCGGCTATAAATACATTTGCAAACGTTATGAATATTCTGAGTCCTACCTATCTGCTTTTCCAGCAAGTCCACGGCTCTGGCTCATTGCCAGCCAACCTGTTGATAATATTGCCCGCCATTTGATGAGTTTGTGTAATTTATTGGTGTGTTAATACTATTAACTTTAGAGGGGTGCAGAATGAGCACATACGGACCTACTGACATCACCGTAGTGAACGGCTCTGGCATAAAACCGCTAATGAAAGTTTTATTTACCTAAGTACTCGTAGTTAACTATATTAGTACCGCCCGCCGATAATATCACCGTGTGGAGACATCTTCTATCCTACTAATATTATAAAAAGTTTGTGAGTATGTGTGTATTTTTGTTACTTCTTCACGTCAAAACGTAATTTAATTTAATTTTAATTGGAAAACTTAACTATATGACAACAATACATTAATTAAGACTAAATATAAAATACCTACGTTTAACAAGTTTTCACCTATATATGATAAAGAGAAGTAAGCATAGGCAAAGGCAAAATGGGGTGTACTTTAACAATTATTACTTATAGAAAACTTGCAACAAAACTAAAACTATCTAATTAATATCTTATCTTATGAACCGATTTTAACAAAGTTTGGTATGGAGTTAGCGGACACCCTGGCTGGATTAACACATAGGCTACTTTTTATCGCGGAAGCTCGCGGGAACAGCTAGTGAGAGTATTTATAAAGAAACTAGCAGTTCCCGCGCGCTTCGCTTCGCCTTTAAAAGTTTTCCCGTGGGAATTACGGGATAAAAAGTAGCTTATGTTCTTTCCCAGGGTCTAGACCGTATGTATACCAAATTTCATTTAAATCCGTACAGTAGTTTTGGCGTGAAAGAGTAACAGACAGACAGACAGACAGACAGACAGACACAGTTACTTTCGCATTTATAATATTAGTTAGGATACGTGGGACGAACATATCGCCAGTGGAGACGGCTCCTAAGCATATTCTTTATAATAAGTATGTCCTTTATGGTTTTGTGCTTTCGTAGCGGTCTATAGCTGGAGAACCTCACCACGGTAGTACTTACTATAGGTACCTATATGTATAATGTATCTATCTACCACCTAATGGGAACGGGGCCCAAGTAAATTAAGTACATTACAATTCTTTATACTCTGAATGCAAAAACATCTCCAAGATTAAAGCCAATAATTTACTAAAAGTTTTCCAAACAATCTCTCTGTTTGTAGAATCAAGTCAATCAGACATCAAAGATGTAGGTTTTAACGAGTATTTATTTATCTTTGTTGCAGTTCAAATCTCATTTAGGAAGACCAGACTGTAAACATTTTGTTTTAGTGGTTTTCATTACAAGATTAAGGTTTTAGGTTAAGGTTTATTATAAACCTATTAAGTATTATAGTCAGGTAAATGTCCACTGCAGGCCATGGAGTCATCATTCTACCCTCGTTCTACCACTTCTACCTCCTCCAGCTAAGGATTATCGACCACCTCTCTAGTTCGTCAATCCTACAAGGAGACGAAAGGTGACGGTCCTATACTCGCTTACATTTAAGTAATTTTAATTTTAAACACAATAACTTAGTGTTTATATTGTGTAATTTTTTGTTGATTCTGCTGCGCTTTTTTTTTTACTTTAATATTGCTTACTTTTCCGTTTAGGAGTAATTTGGTCAGCTGCATAAGTACACTTTTGTACCCTGTCAAACTCACAAACTGCCTATTCAAACATTTACGGTTTGTTAAGTAGGTAGTTTGACAAGGTATAAACATGTATAAGTAGCTACTTATGCAGCTGACCGTATTACTACAATAATCCAAAAAAATGGTTTCATCTTGATTGATTTGTGCATTCAGAATGGCGTTTCTAATAAATACTACGCATTGCAGATTCAATAAATCTTAGATCAAAGCGCAACCATAAAATTAATTTATATTAGGTAATTTCCAGCTTTGTAACATTACAGTTCATATTATGTTCAAAGGAGCTAATCTAACCCTGGCTTGGCTTCAGGTATGCTATTAGGTACACCTGGATAGGTATTACCTAAATACCTACTTAGGGTTTACATTTTCGAGAACTTTCCCCAAACTTGTCGATCCGCGCAAATCTTAGTCTAAACAAAGTAAACAATCATATTTGCTCAGAGAATGGTCCCTGATAAGGACCAGATAGTGGCTGAAGAATTTTTATTATTATGTAACCTAGGCAATAGTTTAAACCGTAATCTTGTGTATTCAGTGGAATTTCAGTGATAACGAGGAGGGTCACTCTATACTGACGAAAAACGAAAGAAAAAGAGCTGTGCTGCAGTCGTCATAGAATCGCGGCTCGCGCAGCATGAAATTTAGTTTTTCGTCATAGAGTGACCCCCAGATTCATACTATAAGTAATCATGATCATGGGATTTCTCATTTGCTGATTTCATATCGGATTATAATGATTGCAGAAGTAAAATTACGTTCTTTTTGTTTGCATGCTTTCGAGAAACATGCAGATACCTCATAGGATTGGTAGGTACATAACTTATTGATATAAATGAAAATAACAGGTTAAAAGTACCCAAAGTTTAACTGCGCATTTCAAAAGAAGTTTTGTTGTGATAATGTATTTAAATTCGACCGCGGCTTTGACGTTGCGCTTAAAAAAACTAGAGCGATTTTATGATCGATAAATGTATTTTCGAACGATCAATAGGTAGATATTGGACTTTAGGATCAACCTACTGCTTTCAAAAATCAATAACGTTAAATATACGGCGTGTCGCAAAAGTGGTAAGTATAGTAAAGTAAGCCGATGTTCAGAATTCAGAATTAGCTCCTAAGTCAGCCCCTTTTGGCTTGCTATAAGTAGGTACCTGTACCGGTTTTGTAACCTCCTATGTACTCAACTACTCAGTATTAACGACAAAATTCTATAGGTATGTATACCACCATCAGGACACCACCAGGGTACTATAGGAAAGGACTACATCATCTAAGTATAATAAAGTGATGTTAGCTATTTGCCACATCTCAAGCTTTTAAAAACACGGAAGTAGCAAAACTACGAGTAAACACACAAAAAGTACTTTACTCTAAATTATATTTATGTTAATACATAGGTCTCTAATGCATAGATCACGGCCAATCTAGCCGCTAAGTGAGAAAGTCAACATGTCGCAGGCAAAGTCACGATTTAGTCGTTTCGCGTAATGGCCGGGTACTGTGTAATGTACACGCTCTGTCAACAACACAAAAGGGCACCGTGACAGCGACATGTGTCAAGAAAAAAGCAATTAGGAAAATTAAAGTTGTTTGTGGCGTAAAAGCTGAAAGCGTGTTATGTTTCAGAGATAATTATTAAATTTAGGTATGATGGGTATCATGGGTAGGTGTCTCGGAGTTAATACGATTTATGGGAGAAGAGAAAGAGGGAAACTTATTTTGCTCTGTATGATTTACCTATTTATAACCATTGTACCATTGAATAAAGTCACAAATCTTGTAAAACCGAAATAATTCAAATTAAAAGCTCAGTGGCAGAAGTGTGATGTTATTTGTCGAGATGTTTCTTTTGCACTGGCACTCCATCTACTTACCTAGTTCGTATTAAAATATCGTTGCTTATAAATCAAGTGGTTGTAAATGTTGTAATATCGGTTTTTCACAATTGGTTCAGCTTATGATGTACGATTGTACGTATTTGTACCTATACGAGTAACGAATATACTTACATGATATATTTTAGGTTAGCTTAATAATAGACGAGTTATTTGGTAAGTACATTTGCTATAAGGTATCGTTGTAGTTAAGCAGTACCTATACTACCTAGGTACTTAATCAATTACTGCGTAACGCCTCACGGGCATACAACTAAATGCTATTACAATACAATACACTTTACTTGTACCAAGAAACAAAAAACAAAAACAATCTAAAAAATAAAACAGTACTTACAAAGAGGCGGCCTTATTGCTTATAGCTATCTCTACCAGACAACCAACAACTATTTAATTATACTTTTCTATCTTTATTCTCAATCTACCTAGTTACGTATCCAGATAGATATTAGACTCATGTGCAATTAATTGACCTCTTATATTGCAAGTGTCGTAATAGATGATACATCATGTCGGAACAATCTACCTCCCGTGGCTCCTGTCAGTACTTACGAGTTACGAGTACAGTCAGAGAGAGAGAGAGTAGTCTGCGAATCATAAAGTAAAGTAAAAGTAAAATCATTTATTTGTTCCAGAATTTGGGTACATGAAAAGGTGTTATATACATAGTTGGATCCATCAAATTCAGCCCTATGGGCGTACAAATATTTACAATAATTATCTTATTCTTTTAAAAAAACTATTACAGTAGGTAATTATCACGAGAATAATATATACAAAAATATCAAATCATTAATTATTCATTAAAAAATTCATTAATTGAGTAAAAACAATTGGAAATTAAATATTTTTCTAATTTAAAAAAAAAAAAAAAAAAAACACGCACTCACGCCTTGTACTAATGTACTCCCTTGCGGGGTAGGCAGAGGTGCATTACTGCACCCACTTTTCGCCAGAGTGTTATGTTAGTCCCTATTAAGTTATTTTTCTAATTTACTTTTGAATATTTAAATTTTTAAAGTTTTAAATTCATCAGGTAACTTATTGTACACTCGTATGCACATACAGTATACATTGTTTTTATACAATTCTAATTTAGAGGTAGGAAAGTATAATTTATGTTTATATCGTTCACCAGTACGACTGTTCATTTCCTTTTTGGTTTTAAATATTTCCGGGTGCTGTTTAACAAATAAACAAATCTCTTGGATGTAAATACATGGAAGTGGCAAAATATTTAGCTTCTTAAATAATGGTTTACAGGAATCCCTATAGTTAGCCAAGCACAACGAACTAATACACTTCTTTTGTGCTTTAAAAGTGCGGTCTACGTCTACTGAGTTTCCCCATATAATGATTCCGTATCGAAGTACTGAGCCTATATAGCCATGATAAGCACTAAAAGCGGCCTTCTTTGAAACTGTTTGCCTAATATTTTTCAATGCATATAAAAATTTGTCTATTTTAGTACATACCATTTGTATGTGCTCCTTCCAACTACAGTTCTTATCAAAGATTACACCTAAAAAATTTGTAGATTTTACTTCTTCTAGAGTTTTGTTTTTGTATTTAATTTTTAATGGTTCGATTCTTGCATTATAAGTACTAAATTGAATTAATTGTGTTTTATTTATATTTACATTTAAATTATTATATTCTAACCATCTAATGACTTGTTTTAGGACCTTGTTTATTTCGATGTGAAAAGTTTCCTTGTTAGTGCACTCAATTGCTACTGTAGTATCATCAGCGTACAGTATGCTTGTATGTTCAATATTTAAAGGTAGATCATTAATATATAGAATCATTAATTCATGAAGTATGACCGAAGAATCGAAGATGTAAAAATACAACCACTATAATACTTCATTTTATGGACGTAGCCCCGTAAAGTGCTATAGCGCTTGAAGCTTAGTGGAAGTGAAATGCCAATTTCGCCATTGACAAATCAGTAGATATAATAACAGATGAAAACGCTATTTTTGCGTAAAATTGTATTACACTCGAGGCACTGCCCAAATAAAAATATTTTTTCTAAACTTTCGTATATAAGTTTTGCTAACTTCTGTAGGTACCTACGTCATCGTTAGTGTCTCGCACTGTACCTAGCTAGTATATACTTAGTGTACTTACACTGGAAGTATAACAGTCGGCAAGGCTGGAGACACAATTGAAAGGGTCAAGTTCAATGGGCAGATAAGATGATGTGCTTGTTATCAGTCCTTATCTAGGAGGTTTTTTCGGCTATTGTTTGGGACAAAAGAGTGCCTATATCATAGGTGTTTATTGTCATCTTGCGTGTTTTATTATATTTTGTGTACTTAGGTATATACTTAATACCTAGTACCATAGACAATAGTACCTACCTACCAACTATCAACCCGACTTTATCAGCCAACCTACCTGTCTATTTTTAACAATATCTTAGTTTTTTGGTAAATATTTTTTACTTGTAGCACGTGTTGTGCTCATTAGATAACTGTACAGTCATCTTCATTAGTAGCTAATGGGCTATAGTACGTTTTGTAGGTACCTGTGAAACTCCGAAACTCCTATTCATTGTCTCACATTGACGGTGTGTTATTTTAAACCCCCGACGGAAAAGAAGGGTGTTAACGGGTCGTAACGTAAGTATAACGTGTCTGTGGTAGCGTAGCTCCCAAACGACACAACCGTTTTTCTTTCGTTTTTAGGGTCATATGTAATATTAGAGTGCTCCCGAGTGCTCTTAACCATATTTATCAAAATCGGCTGAGCCGTTTAAAAGTTATGCGACTTTTACTATTGAATGTCGGGGATTTCTAAGGCCTACATAACCAACCTTGGTTGAGTTATGATATGACACGGTACAAAAGTTAGCTACTATTAATGAAGCTGACATTACGTTTTTTAGAAGACTTGAAATAATTTCCGCAAAAACTATTCTTCTTTTTGAAGTTATCGCGTAGTTAATTGTTATCTGTCGTGTGTCGGCGCTTTGTGTTAATCTCTCGTAATTTATTAGGAGCATTTCACGGGGCCACATCAGTCATCATTAGACGACTGAAAATACACTCGTGAGCAATGAAAAAGTTCCAGAGACATAGCACCACATTACTCCTACACTCTACAGAATTATAGTACATATACAGGGTGTTGCAAAAAGGATATACTAAGCCGAAACCTACATGTGCAGCATGTTATATCTAAGCCCGAAACTGAAATCAGAATTTGAAAATTCGCGAAAAAAAAAAACATTTTCCATACAAACTTCGTTGGTCACGTGAATTTTACTATGGAAAAAAAAAATTTTTTTCGCGAATTTCCAAATTCTGATTTTAGTTTCGGGCTTAGATATAACATGCTGCACATGTAGGTTTCGGCTTAGTATACCAATTTTGCAACACCCTGTATTTAACAGCTCAGAGCTCATCAAAATATTAAGTACTTACGAACTGAAACCTTGAATAGGTACGTTTTGTTAAATTGTTACGTTAAATATTTGAAAAAAATGGGGCCATTCGGTGTCGGCAT
This sequence comes from Plutella xylostella, assembly GCF_932276165.1. Taxonomy (NCBI): domain Eukaryota; kingdom Metazoa; phylum Arthropoda; class Insecta; order Lepidoptera; family Plutellidae; genus Plutella; species Plutella xylostella. The sequence goes on from NC_063988.1 coordinate 1,342,559, forward strand.
TTTGTGAGTGGAACTTTTTCATTGCTTCTGACAGTATAGATGATGAAAAAATGGTGTTGAGTACTAGGTGTTGCTAAAGTACTAGTACACGCCGAAAAGGGGTGGCACGGATCTTAGGACTAGATCTTAACTAAATTTATATTTTTGAAATAGCGTTTGTTATTTTGATCGTATAGTTAAGCGTATTTTAATTTATCGATTTTTAAAAGGAGTATGATCAGTTTGTAAGTTATGTTGAAGTAAACGTGCTGAATTATTATTTTATGAAATAAACTGAAAGCTCCATAGCTTTCATTTTATATTTGTAAACTTCTTACTTATAAAATTTTAAGACAGAAGATTTTTTTTACGATAGGATACCTAATTTATTACACCAAAATACTTACCTAAATTGTGCTACCTAAAGTACAGATAAACTAAGTATATATATGCACAATATATATTAACCAAATAGCTATACCTAGTATACTAGAGTAGGTAGGTACCTAGATTCCGTAATGCAATTATTTGTCTCATGTCAAATTGTTAATTATCAGGTTATGTACACAAAAACCTTCTTACAATAGCAATGAATGGAATATAAGGGATTTACTTGTCAGGAATATAAGTACTCATCTATTAAATATTATTATATCTTCCTGTCATAATATTATGCTAATCATTAATAATTATTTTTATTAATTATTGTTACTCAAACCCGTTGGTTATTTATTTTTCATAATATGCATCTTTCCCTCATCACTTTTGAGAATTAGTCAAAAACTCAAAATAGGTTTAGTCAGTGGGCACTGTTTATAAATTAATTTAAATATACGGCATGAAACTAGGTACACGGCATACAGGGACAGTTATGAAAACTTTACTTACCCAGTAAAAATAAGCACACTGTAAGACTAAAGTTTTTAAACGAAAACATTGTCAATGTTCACTTTATAGACACAAAATAAACTAAATACTTAAGTAAGTATATTTATTTTAAATCGCATTCACACATTCATATCAATAAACAATTTCACCAACATCATTCTAAACATAAATTCTATTTTAAAGTTTTAAAATTAAACGCGCGCTATTTAGAAAAAAGAACTTTCTAAAACACATCTCATTGCGATGTCTATGTCGGCCGATGAACGATAAGGTAATTTCAGAACGACACAAGTGACACGACCGATGGCTGTTGCGCGCTGTTTCCACTGAACCGCCGATACTGAAGTTACAGCGGGCTGTGACGTCAGAGAGGCTGAAACTGAAAGCCGTAGCGGTCCCGAGGGCGGGCGGTTTAGAAGGCGGGGTGATGTATATTTGTACATACCTAGTGCATTTTGTACATAAAACGATTTTTGTAACATAAATAATATTTGGTATTTCTGGCTGTAAGTCATGAAATACTTTGCAACAAATAGGACGCCACATCGTGAAGTGATACAGTACCTAATAATACACTTAATAATAATATGTATACATACATAATACTTTCGTTACGATAACATTGTAGAAATGGAATTAATTGTTTAGGTTCGACCTGAGAGTACTGTAAACTGCAAATATAAATAAATATTAATTAAGGTACTTATTAAAAGTTTTATAATAGCGATAATATAATCTAATTTTCTTCTAGCCGAGCAGTAGTCCAGCCTAATTAGCCGTTGCGTTGTTGTCATAATAATATACTCATGAAATCACTAGTAAGTAAGGTACCTAGGTGGTCACTCTAGCTTACGAAACACGAGGTTTCGGAGCGTAGCGCTGCTAAGCTAACCCACTCTGTTTCTATTAGTACCTACTAATTATTGGTTTATAATATACTTACATATAGCATGTAAACATATACTTACTAAGTAAAGTAAAAGTAAAAGTAAAAAAAGTTGGGTGATTGATCTGTACCTATCTATATTTGTTTAATTTGTGTACTTGCATTACCTAATGTAAATAAGTATTAAGCAATAATGTAAACAACGGAATTTGTGCCAACACATCCCACGGTTTGGCAAATGTATATATTAAATTGTATATTTTACTGTTATACTTATATAAATATACGTGTTTAAGTAGAAAAAATACCTACAAACTTTGAGTCTATTTGTACTTTGTCTTGTTCTTACATTTTTGTTTATGCTAAAGTAGCCCTCCTATTGACATGGTGTTGCGAGTGTCGTGACGTAGCGGCTGCCTCGGGTGATGGATGAGCGGGTCAGGTTACCTTCATTACGGAGGTACTTGTCGTGGTGGCGGCGTCGGACTGATTTCTGAACGATTTAACAGTTTTCAGGGACTTTGTAAGCCCAGGCAGTGGATAGAACTGGGCTAGAACAATACACTACGTATAGATATTGGCTGGAATGGGTCTGGGACTTAGACAAGTAAATATCTCTGGTCTGGGAGTGTCGGACCAGAGTCTAGATACTATACTACTCTAATATTCGTCGATTGATTTTCATTATGAATTTTTACTAACTTTTTATACCACCTATCTATACCTATTACGCAGCAGTTAAATAACTTAAGACTACATTGCTATATTGTGAGGAGTGACGTGGAGGCATACAATGTTACTAGATAAGTACTTACCTAATAGTGTGAAACTGTAAATTATCTATGTTTTATACCTGTTTACCCGCATCAATAGACTACTGAAATTCTGTGACATACTTACATTGGTAAACCGTAAATTCCTGATGTCTAATGTTATTTTAGGCGATACAACCACAATTCCAATTTCTACTTCCTACATACCTAAATCCTACAAATTTAGAACTAAGCTTGACGTTATGTTTTTAACTTGTAGTTAATTTAAGAGCAACATTATGTACGTATGTAAGTATGAATGAACTAACTACCTGAACTTACATATTTTTGAAATTACATCGTAGGAGTGGGCGACTAATGTCCACATCACGTTGTCTGTAAAGTGCTAACAGCCGTGTTTAGACTGGCACCATCTTCACATCACACTGAAAAAATCAGCCATGGTCTAAAAATACTGATTTTGGGAGCAGACTTGCATTTGAGATTGCAAAATAGTCAACGCCATGATGTCCCTATATCATAAGTATAGTCATACTTACCTATAGCGTAATTGAAAAAAAAACTATTTGGCACGCAGTTGAGAATCGAGGACTGCATAGGTAAAAACGCGGTCCTACTTAGGTGGGTGAATTTCCCGCGGCCAAAATTTGCGTGGCATCAATGAAATCGGTACTAAAAAACAAAGTTCTAATTTTCTAATATTTTTTTCCGGTTATGTGGAATAGTAATCTATATGAAGCACTAAATATTTTATCAATAGGATTAATGGATACTTTACAAAAAAATATTAAACCTCCAAATCTTTCATTGCCGTGTTTGTCCCCAGGTCATCTCGTTTTGTATTATTCTTCACTGATGAAAAAATATTGAGTGTTTAGATTTAAACTTAGTTTCATTTGATACATTAATAGTTAAAGTATTGTTACGAAATACATTTATTCAAATAAATAAAGAATATAACGAACGGTAAGTGAAAATTCATGTGTCCCAGAACTACATTTCATCGCCGTGACCTAAACATGATCAAGGATATTGTTTTATCTATGAACTTGGGTCCCCCCCTCGGTGCGCTAATCGTTTTTTACAAGTGTTGCCTAACTACTCGACGTGGAAAGAGGTACACAGGTGTCAACGTTTTCGCGCTATAGTGAAAATTATATTTGTTTTTGGTCACTGGACATTTTTTCTTTCATCGCCGTGGATAGATATAACTTCTATAAAATTAAGTTTGTCTTCTTGAGTAAGCATTCAAAAGAAAGCATTTTGAAAATATTCATCTTATAAAGTGTTTGTTTCTTCGAATAGTAAATACATTTTTTGTTATTTATATTTAATGGCTTGATTTTCATCGCCATGCTTTCATTTCCGTGGTTTCCGTGGCCAAAATTTGCTATGGCAATGAAAAAAAAGTGACGGCAATGAAAAAAATTTCATCGCCATGTCTTGTAAAATAATATGTATTCATTGCCGTGGCCTGGTTATTCATTTCCGTGGCCAGGTTATTCATTTCCGTGGCCAGGTTATTCATTTCCGTGACATATGTTTTCATCGCCATGGTATGTACGATTAGGCAAATAAAAATATATTTACCATCTTTTGTAATACAGTTAATAATACCGATCACTGAAATTACCTACAGGACTTGTCAAATTACCTTTTTTTGCAGTTCGATAAAACGGGCGCGTATCGCGATGTATAAAAACTAAATGTATAATTTATCATTAATAACAATCACAAAATAAGTATTATTATCGTCACAGGACTAAGGTTACCGACATAGCTGTCAAAATGTGCAAACTTAGGCAGGTAGCCGGTAGTAGCTGGATTAGGAAGGCTGAGGACCGAGTGTTGTGGCGCTCCTTGGGAGAGACATATGTCCAGCAGTGGATGATTATAGGCTGATGATGATAAAATACATTTCATATTATTATATCAATTAAAATATACTTTCATTTAGCATAGAGCTCATAAAATATTCTATCATATCACGTAATCTGTGTAAAATCCATCAACATCCACAACACCATCAAAACCCCTAACACCAAAACCTTAAGATAGGTGCGATAACAAGGAAAGCGAGGAGGAGCGGTTAAGTGCACATGCTGCGCCCCACTTCGCTGTTGACGAACATGTGCACCTAACTGCACCTATCTTTAGGTTTTCGTGCTTTTGGTGGTTTGTTCGGTGATTTGTAATTCAGCACAGATCATGTCACATCATAATATATTTTAAAATTAACAGTTCGTATACTGTATAATATTATCATCATCATTATCATCATCATCTCAGCCATAGGACGTCCACAGCTGAACATAGGCCTCCCCCAATGATTTCCACCTTGTCCGATCGGAGGCGGCCCGCATCCAGTGCTTCCCCGCAGCCGGTACGTGGTCTCCACTTGAGGACTCTTCTGCTCCACTGACCATCAGTCCTTCGAGCAATGTGTCCGGCCCACTGCCATTTCTGCCATTTGACTCGATAGGCCATGTCGGTTACTTTGGTTCTTCTACGGATCTCTTCATTTCTGATTCGATCACGTAGAGATACTCCGAGCATAGCCCTTTCCATAGCTCGCTGGGTGACTCCGAGCCTATTTAAGAGGCCTAAAGACCACGTCTCGGCACCGTAGGTCATCACTGGCAACATGTATAATATTATACTTTATGAAAATATAGATGTTATACTAGGTAAGGTTAATTATATGTTGTGAACGATATTAGTGTGAAATTAAACATTTCGTTTTTATAAGTTGCAATACGAACCTCATAATACTACTTAAAGAATTCCATACTACATTCTTTTTTATTTTATACATACTGTCGTTCTTTCTTTCGTTTCAATATCTATCCAAATATTTCTACCATACATAATCTGTCTAAGTTTGCGTTTCCCTCACAGTTTTTTTTTTTTGCAGTGGATTGATTCTTTCATATCCATAGCACAGTTCTTTCATTGCCGTGGACGTTAGTTTCATTGCCGTGGACGCTTATTTCATTTCCGTGAACGCATGTGTCATCGCCGTGGCATGAAATTTTTGATCATCTGTATCTCGTTAAGTTTTTAACTTATCTGATAGCCATTAAGTAAGAACACTAACATTAACAAAAACTTTCATAAAAGCGCTTTTTCAATATAAAAAACCTAAAGATAAAAAAGTCCACGGAAATGAAGATTTTTTAGGACTTGTTGAAATCCACCCAGGTAAGTACCTTAGTTAGAAAAATGCTTAGGAAAAATGAGAATGTCCATAAATTCCCGAAAAGCCCATAATTTTCTATAATAAACGTCATAACAAAGCGAGGCTACACTATACACCGCACGAATTATATTGCGTGGCTAAACACCATTAGTTACCACAATAATAGTGTTTGTTGTTACAATATTAGGGATAGGTAGGTATTCAGGAAGCCGGGTAGAGTAGAATCATAACTATGATAATATAAGTATCTAAACTACGTAGCTAGGCATTTTACAAGAGTTCAGTAATACTAGACGTTGTCATCTTATCACTTTATGTACCTACTTAAGTTTATATGTAGTTCTCGACTGGAAAACACTGTCGTACTCCGTGGGACTCCCTCCGGCCCGTTGGAACGACGTAGGTAGGTACCTACTTACAAAGGTAATGGCCGGATGAGGCACAGCTTCTTAAGAAGCTGTGAACTATATACCTACTTAAGTATAGTTTCCCTAATCATAATTTCGTCGACTATAAATGTAATGGCTGGCCCACTGCTGTTTCGGCTTGCTGTTTTTAACAGCTAACGAAATATTACTGGATTGCTGTGTCACATCACATACATATATTCTTAATTTCTGCTACACACCCACCTATCTATTACGTACGTGAATATGTTTCATTTTATCTCCTACTGGTGGAAAGTAAACTGTGTATGTGTAGTGAGTGATATAATATGATATAACCGTTGAAAGCATTTGATAAAATAAAATAATCAAATAAAAATATGATGCTGGTATCGATTGAAAATGCTAGTGCCATTGCTAGGTACTTACTTACATTGAAGTTGACCTACTATAAAACATTATAGGCAATGGTAACCAAAAAGGTATTTTTGAAATAAGCCCGTGTTAATAAGTATAAAAAAATATTTTTAAAAGTAAAGCACTGCTTTATCCATTTTAATACTTACTTATTTTAACACAGCATAATTTCCGAACGCAAATAAACTTGAGGGTAGTTTCACAAAATATCCAGTTTGACACAAGTCTTTGTTTATCAGATAGTCAAAGTTAGTTCTTCTCTGGTGAACCTGTGACCTTCAGGCCGTGCGATGGCGACGGTGATGGTCATGAAGTACCGGCAACGACAACTGTTCCCCGCCCGGATGTACCAGGGTGAGTGGATCCATCTTACTCATTCCCGAGGCAGGCAGAAATCACTTTCCTCGTACCTGGCCTCTTTTCCTTCTATCATGATTCATGGCATCTAGGTAATATATAGGTATAACTTGGAGGAGATCCATCCTCAGCGAGCTCAATGCCGTCGAAATCTCCCGGGACAAAGCCAACGAAAGAGCCCGGGACAGGAACGTCTGGAGAAAAACTGTGAAGGCTCCTCGTGGAGATAGAGGATTAATCAGCAATCTAGTTGGTACTTTACACCTAGTCTAGGGTCTGCATTACAGTAGGAAGGTGCATAAGCGCATTGTTTCTTTTTCATGTCCAATCTAAAATAAGCATCGTTTTGTGCGTCATCGTTTCATTAGAATATCTTATTTTATTTAATCATGAAATTATACTTTATTTGTAATATACAAAAATAGGACACAATCACATACATTAGTTTCTCATATCGGTACATAAGGCGGTATTTTATCACTAATAGTAATTTCAGCGAGACAACCCCTTTGGTGAAAGGTTATGCGACCAAGTCCTTTTCTCAATAAATAAAAGACACAATAGCATTAAAAAACTTCATAAAGTAAAAAGGTTTACGATGCTATAAACATAAACTCGAATCTTAAAATGCAGGGGTCGTTTTAGGGGTATAGTTATGTGAATAAAGAAACATTAACATGGTACCTACTTAACATAAATGTTTATGCATAGCTGACGACCAAAATGGTGTAGGTAGTGATTAGTGATCCTTACTGATATGCTGAAGGTCTCGGGTTCGATTTCCGGTCGGGACAGATATTTGTAGTCGATTCTTGGGTGTTAATTAGTAAGTTTCTGGTTTAATTAATAAATTAAGAAAAAAATAAAATTAAAGAAATGAATGTATGTAAGTAGTTAGTTAACGTATGTGTGTCGATAAATTAGCTGTCCGTACCCATACCCATATTGCAGGCTCTGCCAAGCTTGGGGTCGGATGGCCGTGTGTGAGATGTCCCCACATGTTATTTTTTTAACAAATAAAATAAAATAGATTAGATAGGTACTTATTCATGGCGTGTCGGTGATAATCAAAACAGGTTTAGGGTTTATTATCGTGGTGAAAGGATTAGCAGTGCGCCAGACGTAGGTACTTATAGTTATTAGGTAGTTACTTTTATAACGATTTTGACAGATGGTTACTTTTGATTAATGTCAAAATCGTATGAAAGTAACTACCTACTTACCAGTTATGGATAGATAGAGTTATAGAAACTGGCAGTAAGGCTCCTATCATGCACCCCTTGTAGATAGGCACAAGGTAGGTACTTACACCATGGCAAAAAATAGTAGAAAACGAAAATTGAACACCTTTACTTTCACATCAATCTATTTAAAAGAGATTTTCAATCGGTAGTTATCTTTATATACTTACATGACCTTAAACTATTTCGATACCCTTTACGACAAATTTATAATTTATAAAAACTCTTCGCAAATTTCATATACCTACGTCAGTTTTAATTATTTTTTCTCCTCTTTTTTGTGTGTCCGATTAAAGTCGATACAAAGTACTCTGTGGTCGATACTTTGGTACATCACTATATTTTATTATATTTTAATAAAAGCGCCATCTGTTGATGATGGCACCACAACTTTGTTAAAGCGCCATCTAGCGACGAGTAGGAAAACTATTTGCTGTTTTGTGGTGTTGCCATAATAAAAATATTTATCAGATCCATAGACTAATATACTTTTTTTTTATATGTCTATGCTCAGTATAAACAAAAGTTTTATTTTAGTGTTTTTCATTGAAAATTTAGGAGTTAAGAACCAGATCACGTTAATTAATTAAAATACTGCTAATAAATGATGTAATTAGAAATAATTTTAATTTATAGTCCTAAAATTTAAATAAATTGTTACTATTTTTGTCTATGGTTGACTCTATTTTTTTGCGTCTGCGCACTACTTGATGGTCTACGCGACGTACCTAAAATCATTTTTATGGAAAATTTGAAGTTTGTTGTTATATTAGTGACAACTTATTTATAATATTTATGAAAACTTCGTGCTGATTACCATTCCAGGCACAAGGCTGAATATTCCCTGGTGTTCAACCTGGATGCTTTCAGTCACTTTTGTGCAGTTTCGAGCGGTGTACGGTAGCCATCTTGGAATCGAACAAAGCTTCAGATGTGTAGTTTGTCTGTTTATCAATAATTTTTGTGCATTTTATTGTAAATAGTTTGTATGTTTAGGATATGTACGAAACGTTCGTCCACATGTGTAAATAGCTATGGCTGCGACAAGGAAATTACAAGGTAATTTGCAATGTTATCAGGTTATAGATTCGACCCCAACCAATACGTGTTCTAGAGCATTATTGTCAATTTGGCGACTTCTATGCCATCCTGGCGATAATGAATCGCAGCAGATTGTTAGAATCTTCAGTATAAATCATTAATATTTTATTGTAACCTGTGAGGTAGCGACCCATAACGGCTTGACGTTTCATGGCATTCATTCTCAAGTCCTATTGTATTTTTTCTTGAGTGCTCTGATTACGATAGCAATAGAATTTCGAAAGCTGAAAGTACAGCAAAGATTTTATCATTTGCCTGAAAAGTGTCTGAGGCAAGTCATGTGTTGTTGTCATAATAATAGGTAGTTTTGGAAACTGGTTTTTCAGCTTGGATACTCATGTGTGTTGGTTATAATTGCAGGTGAAATAGACAGGTGCTTAAAAAAAGTAACGGAAGGGGTGGAGACTTTTGAGGACATCTGGCAGAAAGTGCACAATGCGACGAACAGTAATCAGAAGGAGAAGTATGAGGCGGACCTCAAGAAAGAGATCAAGAAACTCCAGAGGCTACGAGATCAAATTAAGTCATGGATCGCCTCCGGGGAGATTAAGGATAAGAGTACACTTTTAGAATATAGGAAACTAATAGAAACGGTGAGTGAGTCTTGGATTCTTGCCACATGATAGTGTATTCAGTTTGATTTGTTGCCCCTAGTGAGCTATCCAACACTGTATTTCATATTGAATTGAGTCCAATAGTGTTGATGTATAAAAAGGTCATCAACATTGGCTCATGGAGATTATCTTGTTTGTTGTTATAAAGTTGTAAATGATTACTTGTAAAGGTGATTTTATGAATTAAACTTGAAGAATATGTAGTTTTCAAAGTCAAAGTAGCATATTTACATTTATGTGCAATGTAAATAAAATGGGGGTATTTGTAAAAAATACTTTAACAAAAGAATAATTGTTTTTTTGTTACAATCAACAAGTTATGAATGAAACTACTACTAAAAAGGGTTGGTGTGTAAAATTGTAGACTTAAAAACTGTTTTTTGTACCTCACACCATGTATTTTTCATGATGATTCTATTTGACACCAAAATTATTCATATTTATCATTCAAGAACATCATAGTCATTTGTAAAACTTGCTTATAAATAAGTCATTATGTGTTCCAATCCTTCTGAAAGTTTTATGAACTTCTTAGATAAATGCTTATGATAAATGCTTGTGTAATAAGAGTATTTATTTGTGTGGTATTTATTAAAAAACTAATTTGTTTATAGGTACCTATGTACCTTTGAGTTTACATTATAATCATTAGCTTGTAATCGTCCACTACCTGACCTGGGCTTACTTTATATGCCTGGACTTAGTTTAGAACTTTAATTTTTCTTCCTATTATTATAATAATATGATTGTTTCAGCAAATGGAAAGGTTCAAAGTGGTTGAAAGAGAGACAAAAACAAAGGCATATTCAAAGGAAGGGCTTGGGGCGGCACAAAAACTAGACCCGGCACAGAAGGAACGCGACGAGATCTCAGCATGGCTTGTGTCATCCATTGATGCACTTAATCTACAGGTAAACACCATAAAGATACTGCTAATGTAAGTAAATTGTACTTGTTGCACGTCCAAGCTGCCCAGTAATGCTCATTATGATAACTATAAAAAAGGTGCTTAACTTTGCATAGGTTTGTATTCAATTCACCACCAAATATGTTATTTAAAACTAAACAATCTGCTTGCCATGAATGTGCACAGGCTTGGTTAATAAAGAATATACAATCATGGCTATTTTATCTAACAAGAACATCCAGATCTTCCCAGCTAATAATGGAGCTAGTTTATCTCAATAAATACTTGAAAAATAAAGAGATTATAATATGATTTTGGCCAGGCTCCCTGTCCAAAGTTGCATTGTGTCCTTGGAGCAATTATTGACTAACCTTCCTTGCATGTTTTGTGATAAACAAAAGGATAAGAATTGTGGTCAAAGGATTCGCCAGTCAGATTAGGTCCTATTCCGAGGGTGGTGTCGTCTACATAAGGTACAGTTGATAAATCACTTTGAGGATGCTCCTTTCGTGCCCCCCATTGTCTGATATCTTATACAGTTCAGTGAGGAATTTCTTCCACATGAAAGATTTAACCCTTCTCTAGTAACAGACATGAGCTAGTACCAGTAGGTACCTCCTCCAAGACTTGTTGCCATGCCAGAATAGCCAAAACAAGCTGCAACTTTTATTATTCAATACAGCACTAATCTAGTTCATCTAATCAGTAAACCACACCATTGTTATTGCACCTCATTTGTTGCTCATGTGATATGGCGTTCAGTATTACTCAGTGAGAGTCGTGTTATTTTAATGTGAAGACATAATTAATTACTATGGGCAGGATGGTGTGGGATGTCATAATTATTACGATCTTTTATCTGTGTTATCTCATTGTAGGTCTAGAATTCTTTAAGAAATAATGTTTGTGAAATATTTATATCTAAATCTTACACTATATCATAACAGCATAGATGATAATGGTCATCTTACCCAAATCTAATATTTTGTAAGCCACTACAACCCATAGCCTAGCAACACATTGCTTCACAAGACAGAAACCTGTGCACTAATTACCTCCACACCAAAGTTTCACATAAAACCCAAAACCCAAGCAATAACAAAACGAACGCATTATGAGTTTCTTCCCTCCGTTCTTCTCCAAAAAAAGGCCTTTTTCAAATGGACAGTAGTTTTAAAACCTGACGTCCATCAGAAAAAAAGATAGATAAAAACATTTTACTTGACATCTTCCAGGTGGATCAGTTTGAGTCAGAAATTGAGTCACTGTTAGTTGGTAAGAAGAAGCGTCTGGACAAGGAGAAGGCGGACCGCATGGAGGAGCTGAAGGCCAAGCTGGAGAAGCACCGCTTCCACATCAAGAAGCTGGAGACGCTGCTGCGGATGCTCGACAACATGTCCGTAGAAGTGGAGCAGGTTAGACGGGTCCCGGCCCGGCTTAGATGTTGTATGCACCACTCCCCCTCCCCTCATTTCTGCCCCTTGGGGATGTTGCAAAATTGAGGTTGCTGTAAAGAAAGCAAGACAGTCAGGTTTTAAAATGTACTGAATGGTTTTTTGCTTATTTATGAATGAATTACTCAATAAAAAATAAATTCCATACTGACTGTAAGTAAATTAGAGAGAATATAAACTTCGTAGTAGAAGCATTCTCATGCCATAAATCACTCAGCTGAACACATAACATTGTCTATTTTGCAACATCCCTGTATATGATAGGATCATTTTTATTTTTTTGTTTTAGAAGTAGGTTTAGGTCTATCCCTATTGTTGCCCAGAAACTAAAGTGCTATTTCAGACTAGGAGAGACCTGTATGCAATGAATGGGCAAAACAGTGAGGTATGTTTACTACAATGTGATCAGGTGTTGTATGATGGCGGATGATAAGCACACTTAATCATAAGTGCCACTTGTTTTCATAATCTAAAACCACACCAAGGAATCGGTGATACCCATGACCTTACTCATAAAGTTGTTACTTACCCTATAAGACTTCAATATTCAACTTCTTGGAACCAATAAACTAAAGCCCTGAAAGTTCAATTTATGTTTACCTTACCTAATAACCTACATATATCTTACACCAAGCCCGCTATAAAATAGCCCTATCAGCCCCAAGCTTAAATTAATCATTCCAATCATACTCAGCATAGGTTTTAAACTTATAATTTCCCCATCACCCACCACCCCTACCCACTCCCAGCACATCCCCACGTTTGCAATCGCGCCCAACCGCAGAGAGCCTTAAAAATATCCGTAAAATTAGTTCGCCCCGTTCATGTTGCAGATAAGAAGGATTAAGGACGATGTGGAGTACTACATAGATTCGTCTCAAGAGCCAGGGTTCGAGGAGAACGAGTACATCTACGACGACATCCGCGGGCTGGACGAGATCGAGCTGAGCGGCACCGGCCTGCCCGGCTCCGCGACTACTGACAGCAATAACAGCAACGACTCGCCGGGGTCGCCCACCAGCATACTGTCAGGTGAGGTCTACTGCTATACTGTCAGGTGAGACAATAGGGAATATGCGTAATTTTTTTTAATACTTTTATTGGATAGTTTTACATCACTTTATTATAGTAAAAAAAAATTCAACGCCAAAATAAGTAATTTAAGGTATTTTAAAGAAAGTTAAAAAATTACAACCATCACGACCACTTTGAAATTCCCGTCAGGATGGCGGGCTGTCGTGACGTCATAATCGTTTAATTTCAAGGCTCAGAATAATGAGTCCCGTCAGTCGGCATAGATTTTTTACCTAATCAAGTAATCACAGAGTACTTTTGTATTTTCAACAAACCAATGTTGTCATGGTAACAAACGAAAAAGGAAGTGTATAAAGTGTGATCAGTGGCTGTTTTGTAATGGTAATAAAGTGTGACCAGTGGCTGTTTTGTATTGGAGCTCGTAAATAGCTGCTAGTAGCTCTTTTGAAATGGGAGCGCGCAAACCAGAGGACCTTTGTACACAATATTACGCTATTATGGCAATATGAATATAAAGTAATATTTGTATTGTATGTAAGTACTTACTGTAACTTTGGTTCTCAGTAAGAGAGACTAGGGTTAGTGGGTCATTCTATTCTATTATCTGTGGGGGTGTAAGAACCTGCACCTGGCTCTCTTGAATGGAACCATTGTGCATATCTCAAAGGTCTAAACCCCCTTATCTAAACTATCGAATAAGAGTATAAAAATATATGCATATTCCCTAATATTTGCGCACACGGCTCTCGACTTTTCAATAGTCTTTGCTGTCTTTTTCCGCAGCTGGCCACAGTTTACTCGTTCATACTGCGTAATAAATTTAATGTGTCCAGTTCTTCTGATTACGAGAATTCTTCCATAACTTAATTTAGAAAAAAATAACAACTTTTGAAATATACTAACGACTGCCATTATAACCCAAAAGTAGAAAGAGCAACTTGTGTCATGTTCATGTCATAATACTTACAATGCAATATAGAGCATATTTGAGTGGCTCGTTGACTAGCGAATGGCTGTTTACGCCTCATTACAATAGAACAACTAGTGGCAGCCCATACACTACCAACAAAAAATATAAAAAGTCCTAAACTTTGCAAACAAACAAGCATATCAAACAAGAAGTGGAGAGGTTATAGGAGGCTAGGATCTACTCGTATTGGAAGAATTTTTATGTGATCCATCGTATCTGATCACAACGAGCATCACAAATACTCGGTGACATTAACATTTCTTTGTTTACACTTGACATTTATTTAACTATACGCAAACGCAAAGAAGTTATTATTCTGAGATTGATATATAAAGAATTATGACGTCACATCCGCCCTAAGAAAATGGGTGACGTTTCTCGGAAGTTAGAATTTACCGAAGTTTTTTTGTACTTTTCAACTTCATTTACTTGCTCAAAAACAAATTATAATCAAAAATAATGATGGAGTCGTAGTTATGAAACAACAAAGTTTATTATAAATAATATTTGACCTTTATTTGAACCACTTGCATATTCCCTATTGGGTGCTGCAGTGAGGGTCCCAGGTTCGAACCGCAATCCGGACAGATATTTTTTGTTTTGACTTCTCGGGTTATGGTTGTACCTGTATTGAGCCTACACACATCACTGGTGGTAAGTTTGCCTGCACTGCATTAGTAAAAAACCTATATACCTACTTACCTACCAAATATTATCAGAACTCCTATGCCCTATGTATAGGTATAGGTACGGTCTAGGTATAGGTCGATATGATTAGATTTCACTCCTGGTCGAACATTAACTTCCTACTAACTTCTCAGGATGGCTTCCCCCTTCGAGGTTTGCTCTTGAACTTCGCAAAACTTTACCCACACGAAAATCAATAAATTATTGAGGCTATTTAGTATTTAGAGGCAAATTATGAACTTTAGAACCCTCTTAATGTTGCTAGAACCTACCTACCTACTAACACACTACCGGCATCGGCAACCTGCCTAGTTGCTTAATCCAATAATTATATATTAAAACAATGTATATTTTTGTAAATTTCCAGGGACGAGTCCTGTGACGTCACCCATCACGCTAGAGGTCCACAATCACTCCACCGACTCCATAGACATTGAAAAGAAAAAGAAAGAAGACCTAATAGTAGGCAAAGTGAGTATACCATTACATTAATATAGTCTAGTAGACAGAAATACTGGCCCTTATGCCGCCGGTGTAGGTTCAATACCTATGCAAGAACCACTATTTAATTTATATATAAATCGTACATTAATACCCAAGGGGTACAACCGAGGGAAAACTGTGCGTACTAATAAGAGGAAAATAGAAAAAATATATTTTCTCTGATCACAAAAAGATTTTCAAGGGACATTTTGGGCACTTCTCACCTACGTGATGCGTGATGGGAAATACATTTGTTAGGGTCATGATTAATATTTATATTATGTAGGTGTAGTAATTATAAAATGTGTTGACATTTTAATAGAAACTTGTCCTCTAAGATGTAGGTAGCGTTTTCCCTATAATGATCCATTGTCATTAATTATTTATAATTGCCGTTTAAATGTGTTCAGCAGTATTATAAAAAACTATACCACATTATTAATAGCTCTTCTATGAACTGAAAGATAAAAAAAACTTCCTTCATTTTATAAAATGTGTTGACATTTTAATAGAAACTTGTCCTCTAAGATGTAGGTAGCGTTTTCCCTATAATGATCCATTGTCATTAATTATTTATAATTGCCGTTTAAATGTGTTCAGCAGTATTATAAAAAACTATACCACATTATTAATAGCTCTTCTATGAACTGAAAGATAAAAAAAACTTCCTTCATTTTATCAAACATACAAAAAATGGCAATAAAATTCAACCTATTCTATCCGATATTTGTAACGCATAAACAATAAAAAGTACATAATTAAATTGGTTCGCTATACTTTTCTGTTCTCTAAATACCACCGAACCAATATGAATTTAGTTGATCCTCCATGTTTTCTATCCGCTGATCACAAATACATGGAACAACCTTTTACTAAATTATCGAGACCCTAAATCAAAGCAGACATTGCCTGAAAATCTGTAAATATAATCATTTTTTTATTCTCACTGGCTTTATTATAATGGTAAACTTTATATTATGGTGATTTAAACTATGTGTTTGTTTGTCCTCAGCCGGTAAAACCCCTACCACTGAGGCCGGTGGCGGCGGCGGTCAGTAATAGCACGAGTAATGTTAGTTCCTTGCTCAATAACTCCACAGCGTCCACGAATAGGTAAACTATTACATTTTGTTTATTTTCTTTACTGTGTCTAAGGAATTTACTGTCGTATACTAGAAAGAGATAGGCTTTCTTTCCTTTAAAGTAGGTACGATTTGGATTTACATCAATGGGCATGTTGAATAGAAGGATGATTGAATCATAAATTGGTGGGTCCTTGATTGATTTGTGCCCTATTATACAGACATAACTGTGTATCTGAAGGCCACTCACATCTTCATATTTCCACTTATTTGCAAGAAAATTTATGATCCAATTCGTCATAGATTTTCTGGAGAACACAACAGAACCATCGAACCCTCTTACGCACAGTTTATCCCCAGCTGTCAATCTAATTTGATCTCTATCCCTAACAGTATAAGCAACTGTATCCTGGTGAGCTCGGCGCCGCCGCACAGCCCCGCGCCACCCGCCGCGCGCAACCACTCCGCGCCGCCCGAGCGGACCGACCCCATACGTGAGTTTACACTTTATGTCCTTGATTTTAAAGTCCAAAATGAGTTTGCACAATGTTAAACGGATAACCCTATATGGAGTTTATACTTTATGTTGTGTGTGTGTCCTACCACAAAATGACTCTGCGCAATATGAAAGGGATGAGGCTATACGTGAGTTTACTTTATGCTATTGAATAAAGCCGAGCATCCACTGCGAGCTAAACTAAGTTAGTTCGCATAGTTGAGACAGTTTTTCATACATGTGCGTCCACCGCAAACTATGCACTATATATGAAAAACATTCAAAACTATGCGAACTAAAATTGTTTAGCTCGCAGTGGACGCTCGGCTTTCGGGTGCCTGTCCACCAGAGATGATCTATGCTGCGTTCCTATGGATGTGTTTGATATGCACCAATCATATTCATTGGTTCTCTTAGAACTGGTGCAAACTGATTTCTTTCACATCATCACAGCATGTGATGTGACGCTGGATAGGCACCGTAAGGTTCTAAGCTAATGGAATCTTTGACTGGTTGAATGGTCAAAGCAGGTAAGGGGTAATTGGTAAACGCACAGCAGAGTAGAATGGACAGTGGTATCTGTTAGTAGTTCATTTCACATCGCATATTTATAAAAGTATTCATAAACACAAATATTTTAAAAAAACACTTAGCAAAATGTAAAGAATGAGAAAGTAACTGAACAAACCATTCACTGATGTGACAGTAACCCATTTACATGCGCCAGAATAGTAACAAAAAACGTACGAATTTATTTTTACAAAAAGCACGAGATTGACACAATTTCTATTCTGAAAACGCATTACACTTATTTTATAATCCTAATCGTGTATTACACATCCTACCCCAATAATTGGCTACACCCGTGTTGCCAGCCGTTGCTTGTTTACAAATATCTGACACATCAGTATGAATGAATCGGTATTGTGCACAGTAACCCTGGCACTCCGCCAGGCTTTGTACTCACCAGCAGCCTGGCTTGAAGCCAAGTGGTGACCAGCTAGCTAGCTCAGTCGACACACAATACTCCACTGAACGATACCGAATACCCGTTAACCATGCGTGTTAACTTCAATAACGGTTAACCATGGACGATGGTAAACGTTAACAGAGGTTTATGCATGCATTTTGTGTTGATGAAGTGTGTTTGCGCTGAAAAGTAAGTGGTTTGTGCGTTTTGATAGCGTTTTGTTGCTGGTTTTGCTTCTAATGTTAAGTTCAAGGGGATGCGTTCGTTATTGTGTTTTTTTGCTCGCTTCATGTATGTTGTGACGTGTGCTTTCGCTATTTCTTGTGTAGTGTAATGTAAGTGTTACGAAAGTTTTGTGATATTTTGAGGTAGTTTGAGGTGGGATGTCAACAATTTGCCACCAACAATATTCCTTGCCAAATAATCCGACTCGTCACGCTATTTGTTTTTATGCACGCTCCTGTATACGACAGAAAATAACATCAGATTCAGTACATATACGAAGTATGCTGTCTTATAATATTTCATGATTTTATGAGATGATTAATAATGACTTTTTTATTACTAATGTAAATATAAATCTCGCTAAACGACAAGCCGTAACTGTTTACATCATCATATACAAACTACGGTCATAAAACTTACACTACATCTAAAAATAGCACAAACAAATCAGCTGTTAGGTAAAACAGCATTTTATTTACAAACACACGCGCCTCTATGTCGTGTCTATGACTCACGCTACACGTGGGTACTACAATAGTAATGCATCATTTCTATTGGTATGTTAATTTTTATCACAAATCGCTTGTCACACATTATTACATTCATTTGTTTGTATGAAATCGTGGATAGTTGACGTGATGTGTGAATAGTTCATTGTTTTGTTTAGCTACAATATTATTATTAAAACACAATTAAAAACCACTGTTACTGGTTAATTGGTTATATGCTAATTCCTAATAATTAATGATGCATTGATAGTTTACGAGTATTTTCCTTTTTTGTTGCCTAATAATATATTTTACGCTTGAATGATAATTGGTAATTGGTACCAGTTTACGTTCACTTATAAATTAGTTGAATATGTCTAGTTATCGTTGTGGTTTGTTTGATGACATATAATTTTATGTTATCAATTTATCATTATTATTTTTATCAGTCAACGATCTATAAATCTACAGAGTGTTGCAAAAAGTGTAAATAGTAAGCCGTAAAGTGGTGAGATTATTTTTTCCATGAATTCATTTTAAGAAAGTTGTACTTAGATTAAATCTTGTTAAGAATGATCCCCTTCGGCTCCCTATATTTTTGCAACATTCTGTATAATACTGAAAAAAACCCAACTTCCTCCTAATACTAACAGTAGCATGTATAATTGTTGCAGAGGTGGTGGAGAACGGCCCGCTGCCGGTGTCGCTGCCGGCGCCCGCGCCCGCGCCGCCCGCGCCCGCGCTCGCGCCGCTACCCACTCCTGTGAGTACACCCTGTATACCATCTACCTCATTGTTATTACCTCCCCTTCCATCTTAGAAACGGGAAAATAATAAGAAACTGATCACTGAGGTTTAGCAACAACTGGCACGGTCAGCCATTGGATAGGCGACCGATTTCAAGTGGTTTTTTTCTGGATGCTTCTAGTCAGAGGCCTTCGGGCAGCTTGAAAACATGTGACAGTCAGGTTGCCACTTACCCGGCAACTCTCTCAGCACAAGCTTGCTTGTGTTGGGGTCCACCAACCCGCACTTGGCCAGCGTGGTGGACTAGGCCTTAACCCTTCCTTCATTGGAAGGAGACCCGTGCCCCAGCAGTGGGGACGTGAAGGGTCGTGATGATGATGATGATGGAAGGAGCCTCCTCGGGTGACCTATCACCGGTTCGTTATATCCGTCCTTCTGGGACTCCATTCCGGGCAGTCAGATACTGACACTAATCTCAAAAGGTTACCTTTCATCACCAGAAGAATAATTTATAGTATTTCAGGGGCGCCGAGAAACTCCGTTCGTTGACAATTTTAACCCTTGCGGAAGCTTCAGAGACGTATAACGTCGAGCCAAGTTTTTTGTGGTCTTTTTTATGATTTCATACTTCCTGGTATCATAAAAAAACTAGACCCTAAAACCCAATTTTTGACGTTGCATTGACTACTTTTATTCTTATAAATTTTATCATATGTTGTTTTCCATTCGCAGCCACTAAAGAGCCTAAGCGTGTCCGCGTTGCCGGCGGCGGAGGCGCCGAGCGAGCCCGCGCTCAACGGCCCGCAGACGCGGCTACTCAACAACACGGACCACCACGCCACGCACAATAACACGTGAGTACATCCACAACTATACAGAGTAGAATTTATCAGTGTGTTTACCATCGACGGGTGATGATGATGACCATCACGCCACGCACAATAACACGTGAGTACACCGACAAATATACATGACGGAGGTTATGAGTGTGATCCCCGTCGACAGGTCATGTACCCCATATACTGGGCAACTTCTGTATTGGGGTTAACTCTGAAATCGCTCCAAACAGCACTGATGAAATTCCAACTTGGTATATAATGGTTCACAAAAATGCCGTAGTCGTGTGTCCATAATATAGACTCGTAAACGAGCAAGCCCTTTGGCTGACCACTATTGGCTACCTGTCCTAGATCGTCCGATAGTCAAGCTAGAGGGCGGCCGATTTGTTTGCGTGTTCGTGGTCTCCATTTGGGAACTGGATATATCCGAAATACTGTTTCGCTTTACCCCCTATCTCGCTACCTACCTACCTACATACCTCTTGAGAAAACTGAATGCTAAGTACCCCGCAAGAGTGTATAGTATACACTCTTGCGGGGTACTTAGCTTAACTTATACACTGTATACAATACACTGTACATTTTAGACACCTTTTAAACTGTATTTATTTGCATTCTTAACTAATAATATCCCCTCCTACTCTACAGCAGTGTGTCGATATCGAGCGACGTGTTCCCCGCGTGCGCGTCGCCGCCGGCGCCGGCCGCCGCCTCGCTCAAGAGCATCGCGCAGGAGGCGCTGCAGAGGGCGGGGCTAGATCATCCGCCGCCGGTTTGTATAGTATTATACACATATTTTATGTATGTAGTAGATTACTGTGCCCCACTGCTGAGCAAAGGCTTCGCGCTTGTTCCACACGTGTCCTTTGTCGATCTCGTGATGCCATTCCGGAAAAAAATTGTATTGGTCGTACCACCGTCGGTGCCTAGGCCTTTGCCCGTGGCTCGGCACCCACTAGGGTATAATTTTTGCTTACCGGGGCTTAGCTGGCCAGCTGGATACATGTGAGTAAGGTCTTTTGAAAATTCGTGAAAAAAAAAAACAACTACTACTACCACACTGTGACCACACTACTTTTCCTAAACTCTGTCTATATACCAAAATTCGTCTACATTATAATTATTAGTGTGATGTTGTATTTACTTGACGTTTATTGTTGGTGTTTCAGAGCGGGCGACGGGCCGGTCCTCTAGCGGAAGCACACATTCCACCGTTACTGGGGGTCGCGCCGCTCGGGCCCCTACCACTCAACTCGGTAAGCAAAACTGCACTATTTATAACTATAATATGCTAGCTATCATAATCGGCCACTGATGGACATTTTCCTCCGCCAAGAAGCTTCATAATACTCTACTGTAGTCCTGGCAATCATTACCCATCCATTAAGGTCATCGATCCAGGTAACCGGCTGAAATGATCGCCTGTCCCAATAATATTATCGATTCTTCGACCGGCTTACCGGCCGAATATTACCGGCTTTACTTCAGTCAGTGCAGATTTTAAAACCTATGTCGGCTACCTCAGTTATCTGAAGAATTCCCGATGCGATCATTCAGAGAAACGTAGGCGTGAGTCCTAATAAAAACACCGTATATTGCAGGAACACCAGCTACAATTCCACCAGATGGAGTCCGCGTTCTACCACATGCCGCACCCGTCCGACTCGGAGCGCACGCGGCCCTACCTGCCCCGGAACATCTGCCAGGCGCCGCTCTACTACAACCAGGTACCTACTTTTCACCAATAGAATAGAACAAATATTTGTGTAAGAAGGTAGTAGCTGTAGCAAGTATATCTTTTTAAACAATAAAATGTACTTTGACTATACACGCACAGTCTTACTACCTACACTGTTGAAAAAACTGTCCTCGGGCTTCCACATCCAACCACCACTCTGTAATATTGTTGGTCCAGAGGCCTGGAGAGCGTCCTACTATATTTGCATATCCTTAATCTCCACTCAATAACTCAAGCTCGTCTCATATAGGTTCTTGGGGTGCATAATTTAGCTCTTGTTTATAACACCGACTCGATAAGTAGATCGCTTCTTCATCAGATGTTAAATAAAATCATGAACCACCAACTAAACCCTAACATTCTCTAGTTCCAAACTAAACCTTCCATTCTCACCCCAGGTGCTACTACCGCACTCGGACAGCGTGGAGTTCTTCCAGCGGCTCTCGACGGAGACGTTATTCTTCGTGTTCTACTACATGGAGGGCACCAAGGCGCAGTACCTGGCGGCCAAGGCGCTCAAGAAGCAGAGCTGGCGCTTCCACACCAAGTACATGATGTGGTTCCAGCGCCACGAGGAGCCCAAGGTCATCAACGAGGAGTATGAGCAGGTAAGGAGCTGGGGACTGTGTCACCTCAAAACAATGATTCACGGGTGTTTAGGATGGGTTTAGATAGATTTAGGCAGTAGACAGTGTTAAACATCTGTTGAAGAAACATTTAGGGCTGCTTACTTGCTACTAATATTCGGCAAAGCTGTGTGTTGAATAATATATGGCTTTGCCGAATAATGCCGGCCGTTTATGTGTGTTGTCTAATGCCTTACAGAACAAATTATGTCACATATTACGGCATCACAGTAACGATATCACTATTATGTTGAATGTGCTTTTGTGTCCTAGCTAACAAGTGGATGTACTTCATCGAATTCTACTTCACGCATCCTTCGCATTATCTATTTATAATGGAGAAACTGGATTTCCTTACACGCCTTGCACTATGCTTTGTAAATTATGTGTTTCTGATGTTGTAGCATTTGGTTTTGTGGTTCTATATTTTTTCTGTGACGTGTCTAACATTTAATTTCCTATATGTGCTTACTAATTGTCTTCTGCTTTGCTGGCGACTGTCTCTTGCTCGCGATATATTTCAACGTATTAGAATGCGACTTTTAAATATTTTATCATCATCAATCTTGTTGTCAGCTATTAATGCTGCGTACAATAATATGCTGTCGATTCCTTTACTCATATCATAATTATGTCTTCCGTTTTTGGTTTCAGCCAGCTTGGAATTTACTAGCATGTTCCCACTGGCAAACTTTCTAAACCTATAACCATTATGTAGAAGTTGACAGATTGTGTTTGGTGTTCCAGGGCACGTATATCTACTTCGACTACGAGAAGTGGGGCCAGCGGAAGAAGGAGGGCTTCACGTTCGAATACAAGTACTTAGAAGACCGAGACTTGAACTGAAGAGGAGTCGCCCGCCGCCGCCGGCCCCGCCGTGCACCGCTCACACGAATGACGACTCTATCACGTGGAATCAATGCTCAGTTCGCAGTGAAGGACGTTCCCAACGATGGCTCGTAGTTTTAGGCACGATTTCGCGTGCAGTCTGAACCCGCCGCCGCCCGCGCCCCTTGTTAAAGTATTACGTAATGTTTATTATAGAGAGACGGGATTGACTTGCCTTTCCTTCACAAATAGTGTATGTGTGGTGGCGCGGACGGCGGCGGAGTCACAGGCCCCGGGCGTGTGGCGAGGCGCCTTCCAACTAGTGTTATCTCGAAATTCATAGACATACGCCCCACAAAAACTCGTACCTAATTTAAGCTATTTTATAAAGTCTCGTCTCACGCCACACGCCCGGCGGCCGTCGACATGCAATAAACCCTACATATAGTGATTTATTTTTATAAAACACCAATATAGGAACATAATGCCTCAGTTTCCATAGAATTGTTACATTGCGGATGGTATGATGCAAGTGAATCGGAGTTGGATTCCAGAAGAACGATTAAAGATTGTGTCGATGGCGGGCGCCTGCGGTCACCGCGGTGCCGGCAAGACCCGCCAGACAACTACGGAAATGCCTTGCCTTTGTTAATAATAGCGTTATCGATGTCATAAATGCAGTAAATTTCTCATACGGATCGGAATCTCTTAGCGCCATACTGTTGTAAATTACCACGTCTCTTCG
Organism: Plutella xylostella; assembly: GCF_932276165.1. Taxonomy (NCBI): domain Eukaryota; kingdom Metazoa; phylum Arthropoda; class Insecta; order Lepidoptera; family Plutellidae; genus Plutella; species Plutella xylostella. The sequence continues at coordinate 1,366,720 of NC_063988.1, forward strand.
TCAGGCAGTTGAATGTGAAGTGTACAGGCAGACTTGCATGTTTGTAAGAGATCATGTGATGAAATAGTTTTAGTGACCTATTTTTGTTCCAATGTTGGCAGGAGTATTTTAAAAAAATGCGAATGTGATATTGTCTGTTGTCGGGCGGGCGGGGCGCGGGGCGGGGGCGGCACGTTCTTTTGACTGCCGCCCGCGCGCCGCGAATGGGCATAAGTGGGCACTCAAGAGGACCACTTTTTTAGTCCCATTGGGACGTCCAGTTTGCCCCATTCCACCAGTCCCCTTCCATTCCTATAATGTTACACCCAGAGCAATGCTAGTCGTAGTCTGAACTAAGCGTAAGTGTCCCCCGAGGCACCCCCGCGCCCGCCGGCCGGCACTGGTGATGCTCACACGCATGTCGCAGATTCCAGTGTGATTTAACGTTAGGATAATAATACACTTTTTCACCTTAGCGATTAGTTGCTAACGAGAAATTTCCTTTCAAAAGTATTGTGATGTTATGTACATTTAATTTTAATTAGTGCATTTAAATTTAACCAAAAGTGATAAATTATGTAAGAGCATGTATGTAATTCACTGCCACACTTGTAATATATCGGGAATAATTGTTAGGTTAATTTGTACTTATTTATTTGTGATAAATTATTTGTATGTGATCCAGCATTTTCGAAGAGTTGTCGTGAGGTGAAAGAGTATATTATTGTGTGAAGCGGCGGCGGCGGCGGCGCCAGCGGCCGTGCGATATGTTGATAGTTTTCACTTTTGTAAAAAGTCTATCGTGAGAGCTGATGAAAAAGTGGTAAATAATAATTTAAAAAATTATCTGTACAGTTCTATTTGTATAGAAATAATAAATAACGATTAAAAAATTTAAAAGAACGTTGTGATTTCTTCTTAACTCTGTAGTGTTAAGCGTCCGCGCTCGCGCCGTGTTTTCTCGGCGGCGACGCGTTTTGGCATTTCTTTTTTCGTATTTATTTTTTTTATTGAAAGAAATGACTGTTTAATTTGTAGAATAAAGTGTAAGTAAACATTTACACGGCTTGTTTGTTTCACACCTGTGATCTACTTGTTGAATAGTACTTTAGATATTCTAAGTTAGGTATTCAATCAGTAAGAAAAAACAATTAATTACATTTCACGCAACGTATGTAGCGGGAGGCAAGGCACAAACCGCACAAAATACTAGGTTTTGTCACCGTGGTGAAAGTATTCGTCAGTCAGATTAGCATTAGTCTCTGGAAACCCGAGGTATATCACGAGGCATAATCATTTATAAGTTCAACACTCAATGAATCATTGAGCCATAAACCTCACTTTTCGGCGACTTAAGAGTTAAATTCCTTTAGTAGCCGCAAATACACCTTTGGACAACAAACTAGAGGTAACGTATTAGGTAAGTACAATGTACATGGCTCAGTCATTCTCGCGAAGAAGATAATGTTCCTTGGCACGCTACGTGTTTCTGATCTTCGATTATTTTTTTAACGATGTTTTAGCAGATCGCATGATCTCTAGACTAAACCTTATTGAAATCATCAGAATCAGGAGAGCAAAAAAACCACATCATCATCTTAACATCTATTTATTAACTCAACCTTCACTCTATCGCTTCTTCCTCTTCCCGCCGTGGTTGTGTTGCTTGCCGCCGCGCCCCCCCTTCCCCTTGATGCGGCGCCTCACCCCCGCGGCCTCCTCCGTGTCGTCCTCCGAGTCCGCGCCCCCCGCGCCGCGCTTCTTGCCTTTGAAGTTCTTCTTGTCTTCTAGCTCTTTCATTTCCTGTGGGAGGGATAGAGATGGGATGTTAGGTATCTGTTCAACTTGCCATTATTATTATGATGATGACAAAACCCTGGTCTTGTGGCCCGTGTCCAAAATTTGACTGCGATAACTAAGATTCAAAGGGGTGCACCAATGCACAACTCATATCCCACAAGAAAGTGCAATCATTACACAATGATTATTTGTTCCAAAAATCTTAAAATGATGTGTCAGATAAGATTAGGTCTTGAATCCTACTAATATTATAAAGGCGAAAGTTTGTGAGTGTATGTTTGTTACTTCTTCACCGATTGTAATAAAATTTTATATGGAGTTAGCTGACACCCTGGATTAACACACACACACACACACACGCACACACGCACTCACGCCTTGTACTAATGTACTCCCTTGCGGGGTAGGCAGAGGTGCATTGCTGCACCCACTTTTCGCCAGAGTGTTATGTTAGTCCCAATGTAATAGGGGGCGGGCCTATTGCCATTTAACGGGCACATCCAAGACCCGAGAACAAATATCTGTGTTTTAAACAAATATCTGCCCCAGCCGGGAATCGAACCCGGGACCATCGGCTCAGTAGTCAGGGTCACTAACCACTACGCCATTCGGTCGTCTTGGATTAACACATAGGCTACTTTTTATCGCTGAATTCCCACGGATCATAATTATATAAAATCTTACAATCTTGGTGAGTCTCTGCGCTTCAGATACTCTCTCTTGAAGCACCATGACCTCGCTCTCGTCCGTCTTGTAGAGGGGCAGTTGTTTCCCGATTAACTGCTCGATGCGCTGGTACAGCTCCACGTCGTACTGGAATAGAATCACGTGGTTAATAAAATTATACTTACGCCTAGCTATGGGACCGAAGGGCATATTTACTATAGAATGTTGTGTTTTTTTTCGCGAATATTAAAAAATTCGATTCAGTAGTAGAACAAAAGTTGTTATAAAAAACTTCTTCAGTCACCTACCCTTTCGTTTCACTATACTCTTTTTTTAATGCCATGTATAAATAAAGATAAAATCAATACGACATAAAACTAAATGAAGACCTCAAGAGGCTAGACTCGAGTGAACCATGCAACAGTGAGTAATGCGGCGGAGGCACATTTTAGTTCCCGTTGGAAGTGCGAGAGGTAGATCCTCAAGAAGCACGGTAGGCATTAAGTCCCTGACAGGAATGATTTTATGGAAAACGGCAAATAAATAGTAAATACCTGAGACACAAAAGTGATGGCCTTCCCCGCGCGGCCGGCGCGCGCCGTGCGGCCCACGCGGTGGATGTAGTCCTTGCTGTGCAGCGGGATGTCCAGGTTGATCACCACGTCCACGTGCGGGATGTCCAGGCCTCTGCGGAGATATGGTGGTGTTAGTAAGGAACAATGAATGGCGGGGCTTAGGTGGGAGTCATGAAGTATTGACAGAACTACGAAAATTTATGTAGTTATTTTGAAGACTTATATTATGTGCCTTTTCTATTTTTATCGTATCAGAAAGGAGGTAATTCGTCAGAGAAATAAGAAAAGTGTGTGCACGCTATCAAAAGAATAACCATTGGATAGTTAGTTTAGGATGTTTGGTTGAGGATGGCTGAGGCGAAAATTATGACCAGTAGTATTTTAGTATACTAGTTTTAGTATATTATTTATAATACTTTACTTTCTTAATTTTAACCTTTTAACTTTCTTAATCTAAACACTCACCTAGAAGCGACATCCGTGCAAATCAACACCGACCGCCCTTTACTCTTAAACTTATTCAACGCCGCCAGTCTCTTATTCTGCGACATCTGCCCGTGCAGCGGCACCGCGGCCAGGCCCAGGTGCCTCAGCAGCAGCGCGCAGCGGAGCGCGCCGGCGCAGGTCGACACGAACACGATGAAGGAGCTTCCTGACATCTCGTTCAGGATATGGACTAGGTATACGTCCTGTGGATAGGGAATTAGAAGGTAGAAAATAAAAATGTGTGATGAGAAGTTTAATAGATTGATGGTGGTATTTGTGTCAATGGCATCAAGTGGTAAGGTTTTAAATATTTAGGTGTCATCATGTACAAACATTTTAATTCAATGGTCCATAAGAGCATCAATGTACTGATTTGTTTGTATTGCTTTCAGGCATCAAAATTTGCTTAGACACAGTTAAAAGCCTGGATAGCAAATCTTAATTTACATTAGTTAAATATTAACCCAAGAAACTCTACTTCTTTAACAAGAAGTTACTAACCTTATACTTAACAGGAATGAACAAATAGCACTGTTGCAGTTTCTCCACCGTCTGGTACTTGGTCGACACCTCAACCTTCACGGGGTCCCTCAGGGAGGCTCGCTGCAGTTTCTGCACCTTCTTAGTCATGGTGGCAGAGAAGAGATAGGTGCGGCGCTCACGCGGGATGACTCGGAGGATCTTGTCTACTTCTACCTCGAAGTCCATGTTGAGGATGCGGTCTGCCTCGTCCATTACCTGTGGTGGATTTGTTTAGCTATTATTGATAAACTTAGGCCACAGAGGAATTGACTATTGACTGCATGAAAATTTACTTAGAATAGAACATGAGCTGAGAGCCTGCTGGATATGGAAAAAAATACATATTAGGAGAAAATTGTGAGGCTTCAATTTTTTTTTCTTTATCAAATAGGGCACAGTTTTAAGTGGATAAAGTTATATCATAACCAAGACTACTTACCAAGTACTTCAAAGCTTTCAAGTTAAATCCTTTAGTATTCTCAAGATGGTCGACGAGACGGCCGGGTGTGGCGATGATGATGTGCGGCTTCTTGGCCAGCACCAGGGACTGCGCCACCATGTCCATGCCGCCCACGATCACCGCACACTTCACTCCGATACTTGCACCTGGAGGTAATGGACGTTACATTAATTATGGTGCTAGTAGCTTAAGTTATGTGATATATGTTTTCATGAATCTGGGTTTCTATTGTATAATTATGTTTTAAATAAAAAAAAGTGTTTATTCCTTAGGCTTCAATTGATCATAATTGATATGACAAAAACGTATTGTTTTAACAAAACAGAACATACTTTTTTTCTTTGATTCAGTAGTAGGTCTATAAACTGTAAAATTAAATTTAAGGAAACAGAACTTACCCAAAGCTTCAAATTGTTCAGATATCTGGAATGCCAACTCTCTGGTGGGTGTCAGTATAAGTGCGAAGTACCTCTGAGGACTCTCCAGAAGAGCCTGCAGGATGGGAAGAGCAAAGGCCCCGGTCTTACCAGACCCTGTCTCTGCTAAACCAATGATATCTTTGCCTTGCAGTGCTACTGGTATTGACTCTTTTTGTATTTTCGATGGGTTCTTCCATTTTAATTCTTGACACGCTTCGCATAGCACGTCTACAATACCCTGGAATTAGATTTTAAGTTTTTAAAGTTATAACCTAAAAGTTTGGTTTGTTGATAGTTTTATATACCTTATATAGAAGTTATTGGATTAGATGGATTCGAAATAGTGGTACTCATTATATAAAGAATCAGTAAAGAACTAAATTAATATCATTTGAATCCAAGATATATAAAAATAACAAAGAGACTTACCAAGTCCTTAAATGTTACAGTTTCTTCTTCCTCGTCCTGCTTCTCTGGCTCGGCTTCTACAGCCTCTTCCGGTTTTTCATCATCTTCAGAGCTTTGACTTTCTTCTTCAGTACTATGTTTATCTTCAGTCATTTTGTAAATTATTAAAACTCAAACAACACGTACACGTGCGATTTTTTCATGAAATCAGATTGACATTTTGATTTCATTCCTCTCCATGTCACTGCCAAACAGACAGCTGTCAACTCGATAGTTATTCTGTGGAGGCGTAATAGAGTCACATAATTTTGCAGCTTTATGGTACACCGGATTGCAGATTGATACTAGACTGCTGTCTAGGATTACTTTACTCCGTTACTTCTTGGTTTGTTTCGCTTTGGGCCGGGGCACCGCGCCGCGCCGCCCCGCCGCCGCCGCCGCCGCCACATCCACATACAGAGCCACTCCACGCACGCTTTATTTAGAATTTTCATGGGACTGGCATCAAAATGAACGATCTAAATGAACTTACGATTTGGTTCAACTTTAACTTCACTTTTTTACTAACCATGAGATTTGTCACTTCGACATTGTAAGTCGCGCATAAAAATATTTGCGAACGCATCCGCAATCCGCATCCTTGATGTTGGGGCTCCTAATAATTCTTTGGAGCATCTACATTATTACTTACCTTTTTTATAATCATATTTACAATATTTTAAGTATCTATGATTTGTCAATAAAAATATGTCAAAAGCGCAACATCGCATAATTTTCGTAAATAGATAAATCCCTTTGCAAAAAGGCAATCTTCGAAGTTTTCCAAGAGAACCGTGTGCCGGACCAGCCCCGCTACGCGGCTAAAGGTTGGTGCGGCCACATTAGTGGCGACCGTGACAGGACTGGGCTGGTCCGGCACACGGTTCTCTTGGAAAACTTCGAAGATTGCCTTTTTGCAAAGGGATTTATCTATTTACGAAAATTATGCGATGTTGCGCTTTTGACATATTTTTATTGACAAATCATAGATACTTAAAATATTGTAAATATGATTATAAAAAAGGTAAGTAATAATGTAGATGCTCCAAAGAATTATTAGGAGCCCCAACATCCTCCCACCTTGCGATGTGGAATATCGCAACATAGTCTTGCTGCCGCGGGGGCTCCGAAGACTCAGTAGGAGCCCCAACATCCTCCCACCTTGCGATGTGGAATATCGCAACATAGTCTTGCTGCCGCGGGGGTTCCGAAGAATCAGTAGGAGCCCCAACATCCTCCCACCTTGCGATGTGGAATATCGCAACTACTTAACGCTGGTCTAACGGGTCGACTGGAAGCCATCCTTGTTGGCCACCACTTCCAAGTTGCAGTCAGGTAGTTGGATCTTCCTCTCCCACCATCCTCTCCACCACGGAGGTGCAGGCGGGTTGACTATCCATTTCGTTCTTCTTCTTTTCCGAACTTTTCCTAAACAACAACAAGCATCGTAGTTCTCTAATCCATTATGTTTCTCAGGTTTTTTTGAAGTAGCTTTGAGTCTTATCATTACCGTTTCTTTGTTGCTTAGTATCTCAGGCTTTTCATCTTTCCAGGGCAAGGACACTTCAAATCTTCCATCATTATTCATCGAAACAGAATTGTCAAAATTGTCTTTAGCCACTTGTTCTCTCTCCTTCTTTGCAGTGTTTTCATCTTTGATGATTATTGTTGAGACATCTTTTGGTATTTGCTCTTGAATTTCCGCAATATTTCTATCACTGTCACCAGAATCATCAGAGACTTCCATTTTCTTTAATGAAGAAACCTCATCATGATCCTCAACTTCCACCTGCCTTTTTTCTACGTTGACATCAAATTTGGGAAGCTCCAATTTTGGTAGCCTCAACCATCCCATGTCACGAGAACTGACTACCGGTGCACTGTTATATTTGCACTCCTCTGCTTTATTAATTACGTCTTCGTATCTGGTCTTTATCTTGATCCACTCCGACTCATACTCATTAATGGCTTCTAATTCCTGAAAGTATAATTCTTCGTCCAGGTTCTCCATGTTTAGCCAGTGCTCTTTAATTTTTTCATCCACCTCGAACATAATTTCAGCATGAACGGCAAAAAATTTGTATTTTACCTTTAACGCCATGTTCGGCTTTGGTAGGTTGGTGGTCAATAAAAATATGTCAAAAGCGCAACATCGCATAATTTTCGTAAATAGATAAAATCCCTTTGCAAAAAGGCAATCTTCGGAGTTTTCCAAGAGAACCGTGTGCCGGACCAGCCCCGCTACGCGGCTAAAGGTTGGTGCGGCCACATTAGTGGCGACCGTGGGATAAAATGGAAAACTTAGAAAAGGAGAGGTCAGTAATGCGAAGGCTATTTACGAAGGCGAAGAATGAGTTGCTACCGTTATTGACCACCAACCTACCAAAGCCGAACATGGCGTTAAAGGTAAAATACAAATTTTTTGCCGTTCATGCTGAAATTATGTTCGAGGTGGATGAAAAAATTAAAGAGCACTGGCTAAACATGGAGAACCTGGACGAAGAATTATACTTTCAGGAATTAGAAGCCATTAATGAGTATGAGTCGGAGTGGATCAAGATAAAGACCAGATACGAAGACGTAATTAATAAAGCAGAGGAGTGCAAATATAACAGTGCACCGGTAGTCAGTTCTCGTGACATGGGATGGTTGAGGCTACCAAAATTGGAGCTTCCCAAATTTGATGTCAACGTAGAAAAAAGGCAGGTGGAAGTTGAGGATCATGATGAGGTTTCTTCATTAAAGAAAATGGAAGTCTCTGATGATTCTGGTGACAGTGATAGAAATATTGCGGAAATTCAAGAGCAAATACCAAAAGATGTCTCAACAATAATCATCAAAGATGAAAACACTGCAAAGAAGGAGAGAGAACAAGTGGCTAAAGACAATTTTGACAATTCTGTTTCGATGAATAATGATGGAAGATTTGAAGTGTCCTTGCCCTGGAAAGATGAAAAGCCTGAGATACTAAGCAACAAAGAAACGGTAATGATAAGACTCAAAGCTACTTCAAAAAAACCTGAGAAACATAATGGATTAGAGAACTACGATGCTTGTTGTTGTTTAGGAAAAGTTCGGAAAAGAAGAAGAACGAAATGGATAGTCAACCCGCCTGCACCTCCGTGGTGGAGAGGATGGTGGGAGAGGAAGATCCAACTACCTGACTGCAACTTGGAAGTGGTGGCCAACAAGGATGGCTTCCAGTCGACCCGTTAGACCAGCGTTAAGTAGTTGCGATATTCCACATCGCAAGGTGGGAGGATGTTGGGGCTCCTACTGATTCTTCGGAACCCCCGCGGCAGCAAGACTATGTTGCGATATTCCACATCGCAAGGTGGGAGGATGTTGGGGCTCCTACTGAGTCTTCGGAGCCCCCGCGGCAGCAAGACTATGTTGCGATATTCCACATCGCAAGGTGGGAGGATGTTGGGGCTCCTAATAATTCTTTGGAGCATCTACATTATTACTTACCTTTTTTATAATCATATTTACAATATTTTAAGTATCTATGATTTGTCAATAAAAATATGTCAAAAGCGCAACATCGCATAATTTTCGTAAATAGATAAATCCCTTTGCAAAAAGGCAATCTTCGAAGTTTTCCAAGAGAACCGTGTGCCGGACCAGCCCCGCTACGCGGCTAAAGGTTGGTGCGGCCACACTTTGCTTTGACACTTCTTTGACGTTTTTTTTTAGGCATTTTGAGGTTATATTGGTTTGGTGTTTGTTTGCAATCAAATAATTGTATTTCTGTGAACTTACAGCTACAAAAGATTAAATAATGGCAAAGCACCACCCAGACTTGATATTTTGCCGAAAACAGCCGGGAGTTGGTAAGTAATAATCATCACAATCGTCTTTTATCGTTTGCACTTTCCCGGTTTTTCAATCCAAAGTTTATTTTGTTCATTGTGTTACAGCTATCGGAAGGTTATGCGAGAAATGCGACGGCAAATGTGTCATATGCGATTCATACGTGCGTCCCTGCACACTGGTTCGTATTTGTGACGAATGCAACTATGGGTCATATCAAGGAAGATGCGTTATTTGTGGAGGTCCCGGCGTCTCAGACGCGTACTACTGTAAAGAATGCACAATACAGGAAAAAGACGTACGTATTTATTTACCTTAAAATAACAGAAACAGATAAGCTCAACCTACAGTAGTTCTCTTCAATTGCTTGTTATAGTTTTTTTTAAAGCTCATTTAGTTTCCCACTGCTGTTATAGTTACAGATCTATGATTCATTATTATTTTTTATACTGCTGAGAAAATTCTTCCTATGCCTGTGTGTTGTTTAACATAATCTAACACTTTTTCCTTTATTTCAGAGAGACGGATGCCCAAAGATTGTGAACCTCGGCAGTTCAAAGACTGATCTATTCTATGAGAGGAAAAAGTATGGCTTCAGGAAACACTAGCATCTGGTGTGTGTGTGATGTGTGCAGACTTCAGGAAGGTGACTTTTTGTGGTTTACCTTTTTATGATTTACTTAGGATAATTTATGGACTCTATTTCATTTATGATGATGTTGTATGTGAATTCCAACCATTATAAAATGTGTTACAGACATTTTCCTATTATAGTATTCCTTGTATCTGCTATAAGTAATACTGTAAATAAAAATACTTAAAATGGATTACATTTTTTATTCAAAAATTATAGTTATTGCACTCTTTTACTTATAATAAAAATATACATGGAAATTATGTACAATGTCCTTATTAGGTATTGATATACTGAGATAAAAGCAAACCATATTAAGTGTATCACTATAATTGATGTATTAAGTATCTATGTAGTTTTTGAAATGAAAATCTATAATGTAGGTTTATCATGTTTAAATTATTGTCACGAAATTATTAGAACTCAGCAGCAATCCACTTGATGCTAGATCAGAATTTTATAATACACACTCACATTCACTCATCCAATCATAACAATACTTCCATGAAGTTCAGACATACAATAATTGCATAATGATCAATTTGGAAAACTGACAATGATCCCTACAATACCACTGCAGACAAAAATATAGTACTACCTAGACTACTTTACTGGTAGTGAAATCTACATTAACAGACTTGTAATTAAAACTGAGGGCAGTAAAATTCTTGATCACACATACAATAAAAGTTGCATGGTTGAGAATTGGTACCCTAAAAATATCTAGATCACACTATGTTTCAAAGGCTCTAGCTGCCTCCACTTCTGCTGCTGGTATTGGCCGAAGTGACTTCAGGGTTGGTCCAAATGTTGGGCTGGTCTTTTTCACTTTGAGCAGTTTCTGAATAGGTTGGTCGCGCTGGAATGATCGGCGACCTGACACAAACACTGAAATAATTAATATAATTTTAGTAATTTGTTAAATTAACATTTAATTTATGTTTACTAACAAAACAAACAATAAGGTACAGATGAAGAAATATTAAATACTGTCATAGTGAATTTGTAGCACATTAATGCCCAAGCATTGAGTTGACTTTCTTTTTTCGCACGCAGCAATAAACTAGAAATTCACCATGGTGTATTCACAAGACAAAGATGTTCAGAGATAGTAGTTATTTTAGGGTTTATTCAGTTAAATTTTATTATTTTAAAATGCCAATTTATATTTTATTTACATGTGAAGGTGATACATAGCTTGGAAATTACAATTCATGTGCTAAAATTTCGTGCATGATTACACCAATTTATCATCATTCATTTTATATTTGGTCAGGCTTTTAAAAGTTTGATATTTTTATGTTGTTATGTACATTTGGTTTATAACTTGCATGCGCGTGCATACATAGGGGAGGCTAGTTCCCCCAATGTTGGTACCCACTGACCTCCGTCTGGTTATCAGCCGACGCCGAGTATTGTTCTACAAAAACGATCATTCATTTTACTCTTTAGGTATTATTAAATTAACTATCATTATATCTAATTAAAAATAGGTAGTCCATCCATACCCACTTTCAGTGTTATAGGTAGCCGAATTAACAACTTTTAATAAAATTCAGTTTAATTAACCCTTCCTTCATTGGAAGGAGACCCGTGCCCCAGCAGTGTGGACGTAATGGGTCGAGAAGAATAAAATTCAGATTCAATTTACTTTTATATTCATATTTTACATAACTTATTGTGTCAGAGACAAACAAAGTAGGATTTGTCACCGTGGTTAAGGGATTGGCCAATCAGATTAGCGTCAGATGCTTACTGCCCTGCTGAAGCGGGATTACTACTAGCCATCCATCACACCAGGCTCCTTCCATCCCTCAACAAAAACTCACGAGTTAACATCCTCAAGCTTCTTCAGCAGGCGTTCGTTCTCGCGGCTCACCAGCTCGTGGTCTCGCAGCATCTGGTCTCGTATGGAGAACAGCTCTGTGTTCTCTCTTCTCAGGGCCGTGTTCTCTTCCATGTGGATCTGGACTAGGTCCACTAGTTCTGCTGGTGGTAGTTGGAGTAGTTTGCTCGGCTCGATTTGGGGCAGGGGGCGGCGGTTGTCTGAGGAAGGTTGGGACAAGACAATGGTTAATATTGGTTTTGTTTGTATTGGATTTGACAAAAGTAAAATAAAAATAAGGCAGCGAAATACACACATTCGTATAGGTCGTAGAAGTAATAAGTACCTACTGATTAGGTATGGGTAAATGAACAATTTGACTTCTTTGTAGGTACAAATGAAAATTTGGGAATATTTAACCTTACTTACCTACATATATTACCTTACCAACGCAGGGCGCCTATGAGTTGAATAACTACCTAGTTTGTTAAGTAAACGAATGACCTCTACAAAATCTATTGACTTTGTTGTCTTCTATCTAAGCTATAAAATTCACGATATCTTCCCATATAGCTAACAGATAAGTAAATAGGTATTATGTACTCACTATAAGAGTCAATACTGTAGTCGGTCTGGACATGCAGGGCGGTTCTTAAATGCTGGTTCTCCGCCTGCAAAGCTTCCACTTCTCTCTTCAGACTTAGTATTAGTGCATCTCGGGCATCCTAGAAAATAATGCATAGGTATTATTGAACCTTTTTTGTATGGACCTAAAGGTATTTTTAGGGTAAGGGATGTTTTAAATAAAATCTTACCATTTTAACGATGGGTTTAGTTTTAATCTTCTTGGCTCGGGAAGCGTATCGAAGTGTGTTTATAGTTTCGCTCAAGTTCGTCTTGGTTGGCGCTATACACGCTATCTGCAAATAATGATCATAAGGTTACGGTTAGGACGGCAAACGCACTGTTAAATTAGTTCTTCTACTCGACACAAGATGGCAGTACTTGTATTAAAATTTACTCCTTTTATAATAGTTCTCTTGACGATTTGACTTTCAGACCCCTTAGCATGAATTTTCATCGTAAACGTGAAGTAAAATTACTCGATGAATTTTGTAGGAAAATTTTAGTTCTGCTACCGACCGCCAGGGGCGTTGTTCATATTTTTTTTTCTTACAAAATTACTCTATGAATTCTACTTCACGTTCACGATGAAAATTCATGCTAAGGGGTCAGATAGGCGGATATAATAATGTATCTATATCCCTTTTCACAAAGTCCGGACTGTAGGAATGCCTACCTACTTGAAACTATTCTGCGGCAGGTCATAGGTAGGTTCTTACTTACCATAAGTGTGACTCCGTTCCCAGCGAGACTGTCGGCCAGTAGCTTGGTGAGCTTGCTATCCCGATACGGTATGTGGCCCCTTTTCTTACCATCACTGAGTTGGGCTATGCAATAACCTAGAAAAACAAAAAATATATAATAAACGGTAGGTATTTGGCGCCCAACTAGGGTTGTGAAAGTCCACTTTACATGTGTGGCGCCCAACTTGGGTCAATTTTTTATTTGAATACTTCACGTTGGACATATTTAAGACCGCTGCTGCCGCTGCTCTCCGATTTTGTCTATATCAGATTAGATAACAGATAAAAAACACCCAACCCATAAAAAAAGTTGGCGCCCAACTTGGGACCTTACCTAAAACCATCAAACTCCTATTAATATTATTCGCTTCCTCCAACGTTTTCCCACTGCTCTGGGTCTTCTTGGTCATCTCACTGCCGGCTAAGTCCACGAAGTTGATCTTCCCGTGAGTGGAGCAGGTGACGGACCCATCAGCTCGCAGGTCTCTTCGCACCCGTACACAGAGTAATGTGTGCGAGCGAGACGAGTTGGCGTTCATCGCGTGCGCGCCTACTGCGCGATTGCGCATGCCTGGGGAGGGAAAGTTGGGATTATTTTGGTATTTCGCCTGTTGAGCTATGATTTTGGGGTCCATTTGGTCCACTTCATTATCGTCATTAGTACAGAATCTTGTACTGCTGCAGCTCGACAGTTATGCCTCTTCCCAGGATATCAGAACACTGTCGTTAGCCTTCTTAATCTAACCTAGCGTGGCCTAATGTTACCCTTGCCTGTTTGTGCTTTCCACTAGGGAACTCATTAAAAACCAGCCAACGGTACTGACTGGTAGCTGGCCCACTGTCACTTGGTCCTCTTATATTTTACGCTTAAATACCTACCTACCTATATTTTCTATTTGTTTTCAATCTTACCTTCTTCTAAAACCGCAAACAAGTCGTCTAGTTCCTCGCAGTCGACTGTGAACAGATTCTCCACGTAGAAGCTTCTGGACTCCTTCGACCATCGCACTTGCAGCGGCTTTCTGGCGCTGCCTGGATTTAATAAGTCTATTACCTGAAACATAGATTGGGGACATTACATTAATTTGATTGAGAATTAAGGCTGCGTAGGGCTAGTGGACGCAAAAAATCATTGTGAAATTGCTCCATAATAGCATGAATTGTATTATTCAGTGCACTCGTTTTAGTCGAAATAGGATGCCAGAACAATGGCTGGATGAGGAAGTAAATATTTGAACATCAAGAAACATACATGCAGTCTACGGGTTGAGCTTTTTTCATCAAAAAAGAAGAAACGGGCATCTCTAACACTCTAACAGCTGCCGCTACACGGGTTCGTTATCGACGTAGACAAACGTCACTATATCTCAATTCACCGTAAATATAACGCTGTGATTTTCGGAACGAGTTTATCGACGTCGCTAAAGAGAACCCGTGTAGCGGCCGCAGCTTCACTGACCTTTTCATTATATATTTCTAGGAAGGAAGCCTTGAGTATGAAGTGGCTGTCGGGGCGGTCCCGGATGAGGCGGAACAGGTGCACGAACGAGCGCACCACCAGCCCGTGCTCGGGGGCGTGCGGCGACGTGCCTTTTTCCACCTGGAAGAATCAAATCAAAAATTAAATCCCCCTCTTCTCGATTTGGACCTATTGTCGGAATATCTTGATTAATTTTAGATTCTACTTTATATGTGAGCTTGTACTGAGACAAAGTTTACAAATTCAAGGACCAAGAGTTGTTTGACCTCCTGCCAGTATGATTTTGATTGATATTCTGAATATTGATTAAAATGGTTTGATTTGAGAAAGATATCCTTCAAACTTTCAAACAACGCTATGTCCCATGATGGGCGCCAATATATTGTGATTTTGGCGCCCACCGTGGGGTATGGCTTAGCGCAGTAGATTATAATTTCTGCATTATTTTTCACAATACATTTCCAACATGTACCCACTCAGTGCATGACGAATCAGCATTTGTCACGTGTGACGTGCCGTGCATCCAATTTCCCAATTGCCTTTCTATCAGGACACTCGCTCGCACGCTACATAGTTTGTTCCCGTTATGTTACTGTATTCCTTATTAGTAAGATTGCATCGTTATGTATACAATCGAAAAATAATTTTGTAATCAATATTATCAACGCTATTATATGTACCTACATTGTATAATTTGTCACATTTTGGTGTCAGTAAGAAGTACCTAGGTACTATTAATTAATTAAGTAACTTGTTTTACATAATATGTAGGTTGTCCATTCTTGGCATACTAAGAAACCATCACCGAATCATAGGTAAGTATCTCAGTTATTAGGATAAGATGATAAAATACATGTTGGATTTTGTCTTCAGAAGTATTAATTAGTTAAGTATACATTCGATTAACCAATCGCAATTTTGCCAACTCCTGACATCGCAATATTCACCAACTAAAATACCCACCCGTTTCAAAAGCCTCGTCAAACGGCCATGATTACCTCCCGTCACAAGTCCACAGCATAACGCGGCTCCAGGCATGTGTTCCACTAATGGCGATCACAGATAACGCGATCGATATGGCGTGAGGCGACCGTACTGTTTGTTAGGACAACATTTGTATTGATGGCTTATGGACTTGACTGGTATTGGCCTTACTTTGAAGCAAGTTTTATTGCCTATAGATGTAGATAGTCATTGCATGTCATGAGGTGTTTGTGCGCGGAAAGTGAAATGAATAAATTATTGCTCAGGTAGTTAGTGTAGGTACTTCATCCACTTGGAAAAATATCTTGTTCATTTCTCACTAACTTTGTGAAAGCTTTTATAAATGATAATTTAAATACATATTTATTCACTGGTGTCGCTTCAGTGGTCAACATTCCATCGTTTGTCACTAGAGCTTGAAAGAATAGGGCTTGTAACGTGGAGAATAAATTTGCCAGTCATATTAGCTTCAGTCGTTGGTCAGGGTGCGCACATGCGCGTCCATGAAAACGGATACAAAATGTTTACTGTATGTTTAAAAAACTTAACTGGTGATTTTTTGATTCCGGTCATTAATAAAATTTCATTATTTACAGCTCCTCTACTATCTAGTAATCTTAGTAATATGTTTTGTATTGACAGGTAAAATACCAACTTAGTTGTTAGTTTGGAAGTCACGCAACGCTCATTAGGTTTCGTTAATTGAATACATTATTTATTGAATTGGTATCTTGATTTTATATATTATACAAACATTGGCATGCCTTCAGCTGAACAATAATGCTTTAAAAGGTTTCAGTGGAAAAAATACTTAGGGCTAATCAGGTAACACACACAGTCAACCCATATCATAGGGAATATGCAAGTGGTTCAAATAAAGGTCAAATATTATTTATAGTAAACTTTGTTATTTCATAACTACGACTCCATCAATATTTTTGATTAGGTATAATTTATTTTTGAGCAAGTAAATGAAGTTGAAAAGTACAAAAAAACTTCGGTAAATTCTAACTTCAGAGAAACGTCACCCATTTTCTTAGGGCGGATGTGACGTCAAAATTATTTATATATCAATCTCAGAATAATAACTTCTTTGCGTTTACGGCGGAAGTTAAATAAATGTCAAGTATAAACAAAGAAATGTTAATGTCACCGAGTGTTTGTGATGCTCGTTGTGATCAGATACGATGGATCACATAAAAATTCTTCCAATAGATCCTAGCCTCCTATAACCTCTCCACTTCTTGTTTGATATGCTTGTTTGTTTGCAAAGTTTAGGACTTTTTATATTTTTTGTTGGTAGTGTATGGGCTGCCACTAGTTGTTCTATTGTAATGAGGCGTAAACAGCCATTCGCTAGTCAACGAGCCACTCAAATATGTTCCATATTGCAACACAATAAAATTAAATTTGTATTGTTAGTATTATGACATGAACATGACACAAGTTGCTCTTTCTACTTTTAGGTTATAATGGCAGTCTTTAGTATATTTCAAAAGTTGTTATTTTTTTCTAAATTAAGTTATGGAAGAATTCTCGTAATCAGAAGAACTGGACACATTAAATTTATTACGCAGTATGAACGAGTAAACTGTGGCCAGCTGCGGAAAAGGACAGCAAAGACTATTGAAAAGTCGAGAGCCGTGTGCCCAAATATTAGGAAATATGCATATATTTTTTTATACTCTTATTCGATAGTTTTACATCACTTTATAATACTTAGTAAAAAAAAAAATCAACGCCAAAAGCTCCCATTGCAAAACAGCCACTGGTCACACTTTATTACCAATACAAAACAGCCACTGATCACACTTTATACACTTTCTTTTTCGTTTGTTACCATGACAACATTGGTTTGTTGAAAATATAAAAGTACTCTGTGATTACTTGATTAGGTAAAAAATCTATGCCGACTGACGGGACTTATTATTCTGAGCCGTGAAATTAAAAGTTTATGACGTCACACCAGCCCGCCATCCTGACGGGAATTTCAAAGTGGTCGTGATGGTTGTACTTTTTTAACTTTCTTTAAAATACCTTAAATTACTTATTTTGGCTTTGAATTTTTTTTACTATAATAAAGTGATGTAAAACTATCCAATAAAAGTATATTTTTTTATGCACATTCCCTATTGACTTTTAGTTTTGTGTGATGTAGTTATGTATACCTATCTAAAATGTATTAACTTAATAAAGATTTATTCTATTCTATTAAAAAATTTATTAGTGCACCTATGAGTTATAAATATAACACTACCGTTGTTGACAAACTATAAATAAACAAAGTTACTTAATAATTAATGATAGTTACAAATTACATAAAAGTTCGTCTACACCCTAAAGTAGAGTTGCTAGCGAGTAATACAAGTGTAAGTATAACCTGCGGAGGGGCCCCATCGATTGCTTTGACCGCGACGGGTGAAAGCAATTGTCTGACATATTGAACACCTACACGGTAGCTATAACTATAATGTAGGTATGTAGAGGGATATTGTTAAAGTTACTTGCCTGATAACTGCAGGCATAAAAACAGTGAAGTTTTAAACTGATAACTTTTGAAAGGGTAGGTAAACCGGGGGATTGAGATTTATTGAAAAATATTAGCGAACTCACAATTAATTGGATTACCTGTTTCATAGCTTGGGATCATTGTACGTACCAGATGTATCAAATATGGGGTAGTTCATCAGAGACCTAACGTTGCCGAGAGAGCTTTTAAGCTTCCATCGCACTGAACCGATGATTTCGCGTAGGTAGCCGGCAGTGGTTGGATGAGGCCGAGGATAGAGTATTATGTATGTGCTGTTATTGGACGCTCCTTAGGAGAGGCCCCTTGGTAAAGCCAGCAGTTAACGATTGCTGCGTAATGATGAAGTCCAGGACAATAGGGAATATGCAAGTGGTTCAAATAAAGGTCAAATATTATTTATAATAAACTTTGTTGTTTCATAACTACGACTCCATCATTATTTTTGATTATAATTTATTTTTGAGCAAGTAAATGAAGTTGAAAAGTACAAAAAAACTTCGGTAAATTCTAACTTCCGAGAAACGTCACCCATTTTCTTAGGGCGGATGTGACGTCATAATTCTTTATATATCAATCTCAGAATAATAACTTCTTTGCGTTTGCGTATAGTTAAATAAATGTCAAGTGTAAACAAAGACATGTTAATGTCACCGAGTATTTGTGATGCTCGTTGTGATCAGATACGATGGATCACATAAAAATTCTTCCAATACGAGTAGATCCTAGCCTCCTAGAACCTCTCCACTTCTTGTTTGATATGCTTGTTTGTTTGCAAAGTTTAGGACTTTTTATATTTTTTGTTGGTAGTGTATGGGCTGCCACTATTCTATTGATTCACTGTTCTATTGTAATGAGGCGTAAACAGCCATTCGCTAGTCAACGAGCCACTCAAATATGCTCCATATTGCAACATAATAAAATTAAATTTGTATTGTAAGTATTATGACATGAACATGACACAAGTTGCTCTTTCTACTTTTAGGTTATAATGGCAGTCGTTAGTATATTTCAAAAGTTGTTATTTTTTTCTAAATTAAGTTATGGAAGAATTCTCGTATTCAGAAGAACTGGACACATTAAATTTATTACGCAGTATGAAAGAGTAAACTGTGGCCAGCTGCGGAAAAGGACAGCAAAGACTATTGAAAAGTCGAGAGCCGTGTGCCCAAATATTAGGAAATATGCATATATTTTTATACTCTTATTCGATAGTTTAGATAAGGGGGTTTAGACCTTTGAGATATGCACAATGGTTCCATTCAAGAGAGCCAGGTGCAGGTTCTTACACCCCCACAGATAATAGAATAGAATGACCAACTAACCCTAGTCTCTCTTACTGAGAACCAAAGTTACAGTAAGTACTTACATACAATACAAATATTACTTTATATTCATATTGCCATAATAGCGTAATATTGTGTACAAAGGTCCTCTGGTTTGCGCGCTCCCATTTCAAAAGAGCTACTAGCAGCTATTTACGAGCTCCCATTACAAAACAGCCACTGGTCAGACTTTATTACCATTACAAAACAGCCACTGATCACACTTTATACACTTCCTTTTTCGTTTGTTACCATGACAACATTGGTTTGTTGAAAATACAAAAGTACTCTGTGATTACTTAATTAGGTAAAAAATCTATGCCGACTGACGGGACTCATTATTCTGAGCCGTGAAATTAAACGATTATGACGTCACGACAGCCCGCCATCCTGACGGGAATTTCAAAGTGGTCGTGATGGTTGTAATTTTTTAACTTTCTTTAAAATACCTTAAATTACTTATTTTGGCGTTGAATTTTTTTTTACTATAATAAAGTGATGTAAAACTATCCAATAAAATTATAAAAAAAAATTACGCATATTCCCTATTCTGTGTGTGTGTAAGCGCGTGTGTGTGTGTGTGTGTACTCACCAACCCCGGCGGCCCGGTCAGTGTGTGTGTCTTCCCGCTTCCAGTCTGACCGTAGCAGAAGGCAGTGCACGAGAATCCCTCTACTGCCATCTCCAGTAGCCGTTTGATGCCGGAGTACTCCACTATGTCCTCCTGTAGAGGAAAAGTGTTCTTTACCCTTAATCGACCACAAAAGCGCGAATCGTCACGAGACAGACTACAATTTCAACTTTGTCTAATTTATGCAGGAATAAAGCGGTTAAAGGAAGTAATTAGTAAGTAGCTCTACTGTGTACAATCCCATATACTCTGAATGAGATATACTTTAGTGCAGCCCGACACATAATACAAGAGAAACTAAAGGATCGAAAGTATGAACCTTGGCATGGAAACTTACCCCCTTATTCATAGAGAAGTTACAAAACGTTTTAACTAATAAACTGTTTTGTCCCTCTCTGTCAAAGAACAAATTGCTCTTTGTCGGAGAGGGACAAAACAGTTTATTAGTTAAAACGTATTGTAACTTTTCTATGAATAAGGGGGTTAGAAAAGTAAAAACATGGAAGTGATAGTTTTTTCCTACAGCAAAAAAGGTTTTTTTAGAGCTCACATTAACATAATCTGTGCCGCATTGAACTGAGGGTCAACATTATTATTGGTTTGAGGACAGATTCAATAATGAAGTGCTGTGGCCTCTAAATCCATCGGTAGGATAATTTATAACGGATTTATATCTATAATATTAATGATATTGATTATCTACGATTATAGCCAGAATTTTAAACCCATTCAGGAGTAGGGACTTATATACCAACTACCACAGAAACCTACTCACAAATCGGTCAATGTTGCGACCCACAGCTTTGTACTACTGAAGACCATTTCCAGATCCACTTTTAGTGTTGATTTAACGCAGAATTTATTATTTATTTATATTTATTAAAGTGTGCATAGTTTGAATATAATAGTGGAGCGAGTCTAAAGCCACAACAAGATCCGATGACTAAACTATCTATGCAGTTATCTTTTATTTAGAAAATACTTTGATGACGTAAAACCATACCTGCGTAGCAGCGGGCTCAAACACGACATTGTATGAAAACACCTTAGGCTTCTGTCCGGGCCCGGCGTCGCACACCACCTGCCCCTTGCCCGGGAACTGCAGCGCCTCGCGGCCCCCGAGCCCCCGCTCCTTGTTGTTGAGGGGACGCACCCTGGGTACAGACAGGAGATACTTAAAAATAAGATGTTTTTTTAATTAGTACGAACGAAAGTCTTACTAGCTCTCCGCCCTGGCGTCTCCTGTTTTTTTTTTACCAAATACAGAAGGTGCGCTCAACATTTGAAGTTTAGGCCTGGGTCTCCTATTTTATGCTCTATGCGGCGTCCGACTTTGACGTAAACGTTTCTGTCAACGTCCTACGGCCTACCTACGGCGTCTACTCGCCAACGTCGGCGTGTGAGGGAGACCGCATCAGTACATTTCTATAGCGAGCATCGTGACGCGGCCTACGGCGTGACGCTGGACGCGACCTGCGGCGTAAATAGGAGACCCAGGCCTTACTGCTGTGGGTTAGGATTAGGAAGTCGCTTTAGCTGTCACATAAATAATTTGCTTTAGCTGTCACATAAATGCATTTTGTTGTGATTATGATTAAATTTCTTTTCGCAGTAAAGCAACGATATCTTCGTAGACGACTTGAGATGTGTAAGACTGCAAGTATGATACATAACGTTGCATTAAATAAATTTTAATGTGACTCATCATTTCACCTACATAACCAATACTGTATGAGTCATATTCATCGACAAAACCACCGACATTGCAATCGACTTCGCATGACGGTGGGTAGACTATACCCATTATATACTAACCGTTAAAAGGGTGAAAATTATTAAATAAGTATTTGCGACCACAAATCATGGTCATTCATGGCGCAATAGAGACATGCATGTCGCATGATAAGGATGAATAATCGCCACGTATGCAAGAACGATCTACCTAAACTACAATACTCTTTGTGCTACTTTTAGGTGTTAAAACCAAACTAATGTAAAAACCCCCCCTCATTCAACACTAAAAGTATGTTAATGTTAATTTAAGTTATGTAAGTTTATTTCATGTGTGTGTGCAAATAAAGAATATTCTATCTATCTATCTATCTAAAAGTCGCATAACTTTTGAACGGTTAAGTCGATTTTGATAAAATATGGCTAAGAACACTTGGAGTAACATTACCAATCATCGTGAAAAACAAAAAGAAAATCAGGTCAGCCGTTTGGGAGCTACGCTCTCACAGACAGATACATAGCTAACCAGTCACGTGAAACTTATAACACCCCTCCGTCGGGGGTTCAAAACTAGCTTTTTCTCGCGAGTTTATATAGATGTAATACTCTGTAACAGTAATAGCTTGAATTTAATCTATAAAACAGCTAAGTAAATTAACTAATCATAGCAATTATCAATGATGATGATCCTATTTAAAGATACATTTAAACTAATGTCTGAAAAATATTCACCAAATACTTATAAAACGAGTGAGTTTGTGAGTAGGAACCTCTACATACATGGATAAACAATTCAACAACTAATAACGTACGATCAGTTCAATTATTTGGTTAATAATTTGTACCAACGCTACTTGTACAACGAAAAAATCATGACAGTTATCACAAATTAAAAATAATTGTCCAAAAAGGAATAATAAAGGGGCTGTGTAATGAAATGTTATTTTTGGTATTCTGTTTCTAAACATACAATTATAGTGCCACAATCTGTTCCGGTGAGAGCGAACTAAATTGGTCCACATAATCTATGTCAATATGAAATTCATTAGTAAGTAATGAGGTAAGTATGGACCAATTTAGTTCGCTCTCACCGGAACAGATAAGTTTGTGGCACTATACTCTGTCTAGTCTGCAATATTCGAATGATTGCACACCATTTAAGTATTCTGTAAATGTCTCATGAGGTGCACAAAAGCAGCTAAGAAAGTCCGACGGATTCGCTACGATGCTACGCTATGCTACGACGCGGCGTAGGCACAATACTTTATATTAATGTTATTAATAATTTGAATATACTTAAAAATATAAATCTTCCATAGTCCTAGTATTATTGCGCAGATTATTTTGACCTAGTAGTAATAGGCTGAATGTAACCTAATAATTAGCAATAACTTAGAGAAATAATAAGGTTTTGTGCGCTCGTTGAATTCTAATGTATAAGAAAACTATATAACTTAAGTAATATTTGATAATATTATACTTTATAATTTTTGATTGCTTTACCTCATGAAGTAAATTGTCACCAATTCATCATACTTACGAGATGGTGAAAATGAGCAGTCGCTTTTTGAAGTGAATTTTGACCCGTTAGAGTCCGACCGACCGTTTTCTGGACCACGTCGCCAGTACATCCACGTGGACCAAGGCTCTAA
Source organism: Plutella xylostella (assembly GCF_932276165.1). NCBI lineage: Eukaryota > Metazoa > Arthropoda > Insecta > Lepidoptera > Plutellidae > Plutella > Plutella xylostella. Next base: position 1,390,043 of record NC_063988.1, read on the forward strand.
AGCCTACTACACACATGCTGGCGGCAAAACCGGGATCATGCCGAGCGGCTATGCATTGAATGCCGCCGACACTATGTGTAGGAGCCTTAAGAAGGCCGACATCACCGAGTACGATGTAATAAATAAAATAAATAAATATGTGGGGACATCTCACACACGGCCATCCGACCCCAAGCTAGGCAGAACCTGTGTTATGGGTGTCGGACAGCTGATATATCTACACAAATACATAGATAGATAGATACTAAATATAAATATCAACACCCAAGACCCGAGTACAAATATCTGTCTTTAAACAAATATCTGCCCCAGCCGGGAATCGAACCCGGGACCATCGGCTCAGTAGTCAGGTCACTAACCACTACGCCATTCGGTCGTAATCACTCACCTGACGTTGAAACTTGTTGTTGCTGCCGCTGTCCCTCTCACTCACCTGACGACCACGTTGATGTTGTCCTCGTCGGAGAGCTGCGAGCTGGAGCCGCGCGTGCTGCGGTCCAGGCTGCCCGCCCGGCTGCTGCCGCTGCGGAGAAACGGAACTTTCATTAATTATGAAATAAAGTATTGATAAACTCGCGAGCCAAGAAGTTCCAGTGAATAATGGAACTACAATGGCAGATGGAACTATTTCATTGCTCGTGAGTGTATATTTAGCCGGTAGATAAGTATTTCACTTCGCGTGTTATTTTGAAACCCAAAGCCACTGGCTTTGGTGCTGCAAAAAATATTGTATTTAATTATTATGCGATATTTGTGGATGCCTCAGTTCAATTCTGAACAGTGGTAAACAATTTATAAACCTACAATGAACTGTGGTAAACAGTAGGTATGTATACCTAGGACGTTTCCACCAAAGGCTTCATGTGGCTGGAGACTCCTACACTTCTACGTAACCTAACCTTTTTACATGGTTATTAATGAATGAATGAATGAATGTAATTTTAAGTTACACTTTAATGTCAACAACCAATACAGCCATCGTCACAAGGCTTGGGAAATTCTGCAACTGCGTGGTCACTGTCCTAGGCGGCCTAGAACTAGATCAGCTGACTCGCATGAGGACCTAGGGAACCTACACCTGGCTATGATAGACACGTGTTATATTCAACGTAAGTTTACCAAAGTGTGTTGAACCACCAACATCTTTATAACCATTCACAAAGTAGACAGGCCAATAAATAAAGTTTGGTAAAGTTGACCGCCATTGTACAATGGGGTAAATCCATCGTGCTTGTAGTACTCCAGTAAAAAAGATACTTGTATTTGTAGAACAAGTATAATGGCGGTCAAGTCAGTCAGGTAGGTAGACCTAGAATACCTATTTTCTTAGTACATATTCTTGTTGGGTTTTATCAAAGGTTTCTTATTAGTTTAGATCCATACACAATTCAAGCATGCTACCTCATATATTCTATAGATATATGTATATTAACTATGTCTATCGGTCCTGCAGTGCATATCACGTGCCTTGCATTCAGCCACCTTGGCCTATCTCTGTCCAACTGTCCATCAATCAACGCGCGGCTAGAAAGAAGGGAAACATCTACCTTTATTTCAGACACACGAAAACAAAATAAGTATAAGTACCTACAATTACTTCTTCTTCTTCTAGTGCCTCTCCACTACTGGAGGTTGGCGGTCAGGTCTGCATACTCCTCTTACTTAGATATTGACGGTCGAATGGTGTAGTGGTTAGTGACCCTGACTGCTATGCCGAAGGTCCCGGGTTCGATTGAAAGACAGATATTTGTAGTCGTGTCTTGGGTGTTGATATTTATATTTAGTATGTATCTATATGTATATATGAATTTGTGTAGATATATCAGCTGTCCGACACCCATAACACAGGTTCTGCCTATCTTGGGGTCGGATGGCCGTGTACGAGATGTCCCCACATATTTATTTATATACAAAATTAAAAAAAAAACTGCTTCTATGTGTGGAAATGGTAGGTATGTAAAAGTTTTAATTATGCATTTGAATTTCACTAGTGCTTATACAGTACAGATATTATTAGATCAATATTGATTTTCTGTAGTAAGTAGAATGCAAAATGATAACTCTGTTTGCGATCGTAATAGAAGCCATTTTTGTCATAATATATGCAATCATCAAGGGCAAAGATAAAGGGAAATTCATGATGGTTTATAGCATATTATGACGACTAGAAATGATGTTAATTTTCATTGAATTTATTGAGTATCTACTAAGCATTTCAGCAAGGCTATTTTAAATTATTCATTTATGAAATTATGATATATTTAGTGTTACTAATTGCTAGACCGAAAGATGGAAGCTACTCTAGAGTATCTAGCCTAGTCTAGCCCTAATGAAGAAGAATAAGGCGTCGCAGTTTCAGAAATTACCAAGAATATTATTGGCTCTTATATAATAATTAATAGGTAGGTATTTGGTGCCAAAACTTATTACTGTTGCAAATATATTACATTGTTGGATTCTAGCGTAGCGATCTATTGATTTTTACATCGTTATTTACAAAATACATACCTAAGTACCTTGATAAGTGGTAAACATAAATTGACAAATAGAGAACCCATTATCGAATCGAAAAATTATGTTGAAACAAATAAAATAAAACCTAGAATAAAACGTACATTCGTATTTACCCACCTAATATTAAAATTATGGGCTATGTGGGGTAGCATAAGCATACTTGACAGTCATCGATCAAATTATCTGATAAGGTATACCTATTGTCAGGTGGTTATGTTAGGTTAATACATAGTTTCGTCTTCTGTTTCTTTTTTTAAATTTTTATGTAACCTTTAATATCTTAATTTGTTTAATCGAATTTCCGGTCGGCTCGTTCGTTATTTAAATTGCTTTCCCGCGCAGAGTGACAGCGGACGTCACTCGGCCGTTACTAAACATGGCGGCCAAATGTCAAGGACTATAACCTCCCTTATTTTAAACTTATTGGATTAAAACTATTAAACAGTAATTATACTGCCTATTAACCTACAATATACCCTACCGTGCAACGACGTTTTCTTCTAAATCCTAAATCAAGTGTTTCAGGAATCACCCAAGTCACTAATGTATACTTAAAATAACTAACCCTCTTTCCTCTGAGGACAGGAGGACAGTTATCGATTTTGCCTCTATAATTTAGGTGAGTAGTTACTGGACTGGCATTTTTAGTTCTCCCATATGAAGTAAAAATATCTACCTAACTGGAGTTCCCGCCACCACTGAATTTCTATAGCCGCAGCGCTCTTTTCATCGTGCTGCACTTATAAAACTAAAGATCATATAGGTTAGCTCCCCATTTTGCCCTAAACTTCATTCGTATCGTTGCTACTTGTCTATTTAGGTATATAGGTGTAAGCAAATGTAGGTACCTACTTATTGATAGATGGCCGTACCAGCTATAGACATAACTAAGTACCTAAGCACTGCTTAATATCGACTGTAAATGGTCAGTACTCAAGTTCAAGGCTAGAAGTCGCAAAAGGGTCGCAATAACAAAACTTCTGATTAATACCGCAACATGAGTTATGAATAATTCAACGCGTAATCTCTATTCCATGGCAATATGACTCATTTTGTGAAACACCTTCGGGCAATTCTACATAAAGGTTTATCGAGGTTTTAGAACACAATTTGACACATTTATAAGGCAATAAGCGTGGGACGCCCTCCTGCCCGCTGGACTGACGACCTTAGGCGGGTGACGGGTAGTGGTTGGATGAGGAAGGCCGAGGACCGAGTGTTGTGGCGCTCCTTGGGAGAGGCCTATGTCCAGCAGTGGATGATTATTGGCTGATGATGATAAGGCAATTATCAGCCTATAGACAGGCAGGGTTTAGCATGACTGTATTTAAGTTTTGATGAAGGGCTTTTTTGTGGTAAGTAAGTACTTACCTACTTAATATCTTAGTGTTTTAGAGGAAATCTTTACATTCAGTGTTTCTTAAATAAAATCCATCAGATTTCGAATCAGTAGAATAGTCCCAGTCTACCTTCATTTACCCCTTGATAAGTTGATAAGCTCCGCTCAAGTGTTCCAACACGCAACACAGCCTACTAGGAAAACAGCAGGGGTTGTTTATGTCTAGGGGTTCGGCGTAACAAGTTGAGGTTGGCTTGTGGTAGACTTGCTAGACTAGACTAGGTTTACTCATCAAACGCTCGTGATTCTTAGAAACTGTAATTGATTTTACTGAAATTTAACTTCCACACACAGTTGTTTGCTTGATATTGCCAATTTAATTGCACTAGCTCCGCGTCATACGTCATACTTTCTAGGTTTCACTGTTCGAACTACCCATATAGTCCCTCTACCCGTATGAAAGCAACTGCCAGTCATCTAGATTTAATAATAAATTAAGATTTAAAAGTCAGTTCCCTCACCTGTTTCCTACAGCATACCTTTTTCCACCGTAACAAACTCTTAGTATTTATTACCGACAAGCTAAGAAAAAGCCCTTGTGAGTCTTGGGGTAGACGAAAGGAGCTTCCCCGAGTGACCTATCACCTATTTCCTATACTACACGCCCGGACCCATCCTTTCACCATGGTAAAAAACCCTGGTTTAGCCCTAGTATTTCTCACCGACACGCTAAGAAGAAGCGCTTATGAGTGAAGTTAATCTTATGCCGTCATCCCCAAAAAGCGCTTGTGAGTCTTGTGCCGTCACCGTCACCCCTCACCTGCCGTTCCTCTCGCGGCTGCGCAGGCTCTCGTCGTCCCGCGCGGTGTGCGCGGCGCGGTCGGCGGCCACCAGCGCCAGCAGCGCGGTGCTGCTGGAGCCCTTCACCAGCGGACCAGGGTGCTCCGTGCTGCGGGCCGACCGCTTTATAGCTAAGATTTGATAGCCTAAGGATAGGTCTGAGGCCGTAGTAACTGAGAAACATGCTATACGCTGACATGATGCTGTCAAATGCCTTATAAACGTGTCAAATTCCGCTATTGGGGTACACGAAAAGAGCTTCTCTGAGTGACCTACCATCTGTTTCCTATAGTATGCGCTCGGATCAAGCCTTTCCCTACGGTAACAGCCCCCCGTTCTACTCTAGTGTTTCTCACGGACACACTACTAACAAAAGGCGCTTCATCCCGAGGTGATCTATCACCTGTTTCCTATAGTATACGCCTGGACTAAGCCTTTCGCCGCGGTAACAACGCCGGAACCCCCTAGTCCCTAGTTCTGCTCAAGTGTCTCTCACCGACACGCGATAAACAAAAGGCGCTTCATCCCCTCACCTGCCATTCCTAGAGCGGCTGCGCAGGCTCTCGTCGTCCCGCGCGGTGTGCGCGGCGCGGTCGGCGGCCACCAGCGCCGGCAGCCCGATGCTGCTCGACCCCTTCACCAAAGGACCAGGGTGCTCCGTACTACGCGCCTTGCGCTTTATGTCTTTAGCTGTGTGGGGAGAAAATAGTTGTTGTTGTTATTGAATTCTTTCTTGCACAAACAAAAGTACGTGTTCATAGGTGGACTTCATTCCAGGGTTCGTGGTTAGGTTTGATTATCAAGAGTTGGATAAGGAGAAGTTTTTTATGGTGGACCTTAAGACACATAGAACAACGCGGACTCGGGTGACCATTAATACTCAATGTTGGGGAATATACAACAGATAATGATTAGCGGCTGATAGTTGTTATGGCGTCCTTGCGTCATAATCCTAATCCTAACTAATATTATAAATGCGAAAGTAACTGTGTCTGTCTGTCTGTCTGTCTGTCTGTTACTGTTTCACGCAAAAACTACTTAACGGATTTGAATGAAATTTGGTATACATATGGTCTAGACCCTGAAAAAGAACATAGGCTACTTTTTATCCCGGAAATCCCACGGGAAAATCTTTTTAAGGCGAAGCGAAGCTCGCGGGCACAGCTAGTTAAGTCATAAACATAACATAAATAGGTGCATGCATCAGTGGTTGGATATTATTTGGCGTTGATGATGAAGAAAAGGTGAGTTCATCAGTATGGAACTATACTAAGTATAATACCTACTGTCTGTGTAAATAATTAATGAAAACTGGCGAGTCAACTTTCACTTTGAAGCTCATAATGCTGCTCAAATATGACACAGAAATGATGATTATGATATAACGATTGACTTTGACCACGTGTAAGTAGCATGTATGAATATTTCATGCACTGCAAGGGGTTGCGCTTCAAACGCCTTCGACCTATGTAACTATCATAGAATAACAAGATGGTATGTAACTATGTATGTAAGTTACTTTCACTGACATAGGTAAGTATGCAAATATTTGCACTATCTCCACTCATGGTCTTTGATTCGGTTATTTAGGAATATGAAATTTCAGGGATATGAAGTAGCGTCATTATTGGATTGATGGGATAACATATTTTCAGAATGTTAATAATATGGAACCTGAGTAGTCGTAGTAGGGACTTGGATTTAAAATACCAAAAATGCAGTAGGTACACTCATTTGCAATGAAAAAGTTCCACCTGCCATTGACATTCCATATCTTACTGGAACTTTGTGAGTGCTCGTGAGTGTATATCCGTCAGGTACTCACCAGCCTTAGCCGACCCCACCAGGGTCTCAGCAGACCTGGAGATGGTCCTCGACAGCGCCGTGGGCGGAGCTCTCATGGGCGTCGCGGGGCGGTGGTAGAGCATGCTACCAGGGTTCGCCGGCCGAAACAACTGCAGGTTCTTTAACGCCATGGTCGCGGAACTTTTTGCGCATTTTCGGCATCACAACCTCCTTGTCGTGTTAAGTTAAAATGGCGGGAATATCGTTCAGAAATTGACATGTAAGTGAAAAGTTTGTAGCTCGTTTGCTTTATCAGTCTGTAAAAGTTTTATGTGTTTTTAAACGTTGTCATTTGTAGTTATAATGGCTAGGTGAGTGATTTCGATTTCTCATTATGCGGGTCTGTTGATGGACGAACAAAACTTCAATGTTTACTACATTTGCCATAAGTACACTGGCATTATGGATAAATTTTCTGCTTATTAACTACTTAGACACATCATACAATGTTTATTTTCAGTTTTACAAATTGCTGATATTCGTGTGAAAGTCGCATATGTGCAAGGTACTAATAATATTAAGTCCCATGTGCATGCATGTAGAGTTTGACTGTGACAACACAAAAACCAATCACATTTACTAATTAAAGCCTAAAACTGAAAGAAACTATAATCAACGAAACAACAATAACACTGAACCAAACACACACTTCGATAATGGTATTGGAAAAACACCATTAGAAACCGCGGGAAAATAGTTTTTCCAATATGGCGTCGCAGCTGTCAAAGCGAGCTCGCGGCACTGACTGAACGCTTTCAGCCAAGCTATTTGAAAGGGCATTTTCACCGATAAATCTATTGATATAGTTTTAGCCGCTGTCCGTGTTAACAAGTAATGCGAGGAAATGAGGTGCAGTTTATAAATAAAAATATTATAGTCTAGAAGGACTTATATGGCTTAAATCAAATGGGTTCTTTGTTCCAAATTTAAATTGTTTTTAATATCCAAAGGGCCACAATCATTAGCACCCCCAATCATCCTCTACTGGACAAAAGTTTTTTCTCTGTTTTTTTTTTTTCAAATAATGCTTAAAAACTCTTGCCGCTGTGGGATTGCTCGTTCTGAAGTACAGTCATTCTCACACATGTTTTTCGTGGATGCGTCAACTTATTAAAAGCGCTGCCGCTGCTGTACTGGGGCTAGCAACCCCTAGAATACTATACGTATGTGAGTGTGCAGATGAATTATTTAGTAGGTACAACTTTTCTTTTACATTCCAAACTTTAACTTATTATATACTTACCTCAACTGTAACAAAAATAAATAAAATAATTGAGACTTTCAAGAAGTTAAACACAGTTGAGTTGAAGACGCATTCAATAATATTGATGATTACTTGATTAGGTACACTAAAGAAGTGGGTAAGTAAATTACTTACCTAAATATTTTTTTTATTTACAATTTGGGAATAGTTTTAATAATTTAAAAATATGTTATGATTACCCATAGCGTGTGCTACCAGCCCATCAGTATATTTCAATTCCTAACCCTAAAATCACGACTTCACGTCAGAGTCAGAATCAAAACCAATTTGTTACACCGGCCCCTAAGGGTCAGCAGTAGTTGTCAAGGTAGTCAATTATTAAAACTAAAACAAAGCTGGGGCAATTCACGAGGGTGCAGGTGACTGACCCCGGGCCGTTTTCACCGTATGCAAAATTTTATAATGAGGGTTTAGCGTTTTAAATATTGATCGTACCGTAAAAAGTACCTAATACTTACTCAGGTATACATCATTTTAAAATGAAAAAATGTGATAATTAAGTATTAAAATTATATTTTAACAAATTGGTTCTCTACGCCACCGCTTCAACACTAAATGCAATTTAAAAAGAAACGCAGTGCGAAAAAATATACTTTAGTAAGTAGATTATGAATTTAGTTAAGTACATTTTATACATGTTAGGTTTTATTTCTTAGGTAAGGCATTGAACTTAATTCTAGGTCTCCGAGGAAAGGGGGAAAAATAGTTTCTTAAAATACTTACTTAAACTGCCTAAATTTTTTGTTAGTACCAACCAATTTTTTCAAACATTGACTCTACTTACGAGTAGGTACATAGTTACATACTGAATGAAAATAATAATAATATGAAACTATATCTTCTAAGATTTAAATAAAGGTATCCCATGCAATATTTGTAGCCACGTAGTGAATTAGGTATTGCTACGTTTTTTGCCCTTGTGCCAATATTTCCTTTACAGCGTTTTTACGCGAAAAATCGAAAAAGGAAATGAAAAATGGTGTTTACATTGTGCTAGTTAATGCGCTGTCGGATCCTGATTGGTTCGTTAATAACGTTATATTCGGCAGTCGGGTGGTTGTTTGTCCATCTGTCTGTCACATTTGATTGATGAGTTCAAGGGCGAATCTTGTTTGTTTACGGGGTTTGTGAAGTAAATTCAATATTACAATAATGTACGGTAAACAAAACGTGTGGGTAGAGAGATTGATTAACAACTTTCACAATCTTCTACCCAGCTACCATACCAACTGGGGTGTATGGCTGTAACTGTATACAGAAAGAAAGATGGAAACTTATAAGTGCTTATTTTTCCATACTTTGCCGAAGCAGCGCTGAAAATCCTTAGTAAAATAAGCGCTTATACGTTTCCAGCTTTCTTTCTGTACCTATACGGCCAATGGCTGCTCTGGATCGGGAATACTGGGACGTCGGGAACATCGCAATAAACCTTTTGTTTTGGACTGTAACTATGTACTGGGACTGAAACTCGCTGCAAATTGGGCAATAACCACATACTTTTATTCATACTACACCATGTCGATCATTATAACTACTCCAGCGCAGAAAAGTATGAAGGATTCACAAATAATATTCACTCGCTCAAAACCTGCCTACTATATAACATTTCCTCCAGGCTCCAACTACGAAAAACAAACAGTAGCTTGTCAGATGATGTTAAGTTGTTTTGGTGTATCAGAAATGCAGTTTTTCAGAAGTTCTAATGTAAGGGCAAGTAGGTCTGCCCTTTTTGAAGGTAAGTTAAGTACATACAACATGGGTATCTCCAGTCTCATTGTCACCGATCGGTGGTCACGGCCCGCAGCCCTATTGTTCAGGGGCGCCGCAACCAATCGATAATCCTTACTAAGGCAGTAAGGGTAGAGCTGTTTGAATTTACTTTACATTATTGGAAATTTGGAAATAGATGGGCGTAGGTGGGTCGTTAAGTGAGCGGCTTTGGACATTGGGCTTTTGAAATTTAGTGACGACAATGTTTTTAATTTAGATTGAGATGGACTGAAACCATAGTATATTTTATTGAATAGTAGGTATGTAAGTATATAAATGATTATGCTGCGCCGTGACTAAACGGCCGCCATATTTCAATATCGATAGGTTTGAATGTCAAGTATAGCAAAAAAATATCCCTTGCGATGCCGTCCCGGTCTGGTTAGGCAAGTAGGCTTTATTCAGTTTACCGTTATATCAGCTACATGATACGTAAGAGCTTCCATCTAGCGTGAAGTTTAAATAACTAGGAGCGGGTTTTCGCTAACGAGTCGAGTTTGCAAGTTGGCATCATCATCATCATCATCGCGCCGTCATCGCTCGTTAGTGTCAGCGGCTCCCGCCAGAGAGCACTGACCGTCATGCTTATGGTTTCGTTATAGCAAATTGGGTATTGCCATTTCACCGTTAATCTTAAATTTGGAATTGTCTTCTTATTTCATATAACGATTCTAAGGTAGGTAGGACACCTTCTTAATGTATTTTCTCGATATTTCTACGCTAACCTTTTACAAAGTGCAAAAAAAAAATGTTTTTATCCGATCCGATGTCTCTATATTACTTCCATATTTTTTTACAATTTTACTTACCTTTTTGTTAAGTAACTATAAGATTCAGTAACCCAATGCGGACTCGAGCTACACTGAATGTAAGCAATGAAAAAGGTCCAGTAGTATTATATAGAACATCAAGGGCAGGTGGAACTTTTCCATTGCTCGTGAGTGTATTTATTAAATTCTTTATTGCACAAAGTAAATTGGTACAAAGGCGAACTTAATGCTAGCAGCATTTTCTACCAGTTAACCTTTGGTGATGTTGAAAAAGTGATTGGTAGTGCTTAAGGCTTTGAAGAAAGAAGATAAATCTATTAGGATACCTACAAAATAACTTAAATCAGCTAAACACCTCATATTGCTGCCAACGAAGGCCATAGTTGAGCCGGCACGTGAGGACAACCGAATAATTAAAGGGCGCTAGTGTATGGTTCGTTGCTTCCCAAAGAGTTCGTCTCGGTTCGATGCCCGGCGTGTTTCGGTTCAGTGTTGGATCGGTAGGTCTGTGTCCATTGTGCGTTGTGATCAGGTGTTATATTGTTGGGTGTGTGTAACATTTATTGAATGAAGAAAGCTGGCTGGACAAAGGCAGTAGGATTTTATGAGAGTAGTAAACCTCTTTATGCTCCCATTAAAAAAAACATTTAATAATAATATAGCCTTTATTCCCAAAACAAAGTAAAAGATAATAATATCAAAGTTGCAATAATTCTTAAAATTAGTTTACAAATTCATACACATTTTATAAATTAACAAATAAGATTTCATTGAATTAACAGTTTATAATATCGGATAATTGTATTTTAGGTGAATAATTGAATTAATAGTATATGATAAGGTTATAAATGATATTATTAATTGTCTAACCTAACAAAATAGTCATGCATTAAATAAAATTTATACAGTAGAATGTCAGACAATTGTATTTTAAATTAATAAATTGAATTAATAGTGTAAAATAAAATTAATATGATAATGAATTCACTATCTAACAAAATAAACATGCATTTATAATTTTGAGTTAATTATTTGGGCACCCGTGCTTGGGTATAGGCCTCCTCCATATATTTCCAGGTCTTTCTCTCTTGAGCCGTTCTCGTCCAGGTGTGTCCGGCAACCTCGACTATGTCATCGCACCAGCGTTGTTTGGGCCTTCCCACTGGTCTGCGGCCATCTCTGGGGAGCCAGTGCAGGACACGTTCGCTCCATCGTCCATCTGTAGCTCTAGCGATATGACCGGCCCATTTCCACTTAAGTTTACAGACTGTGGAAGCTGCATCAACGATTTTTGTGGTAGCTCTTATGTCCAGATTTCTGATTCTATCTTTTAGTTTAAGGTTTAGAAGTGACCTCTCTGCAGCTCTTTGGAATACCGAGATTTTTTTAATAACTTCTTTTGTAAGTACCCAACTCTGGCATCCATAAATTAGGGTTGGTAAAATGGTGTTATCCATCAGCTTCTTCTTCAAGTGGACTGGCAAGTTGCTCTTGAATATTTCTTTATGTGACCAGTATCTTTTCCAGGCCAACGCTATTCTCCTGTCTATTTCTTTGTTTAAGGCATTGCTAAAAGATATTGTTTGGCCGAGGTAGATGTAATCGTCTACGTATTCTATTGATCCAGATGATATTGTTATTGGGATTTGCTCTCCATTTGTCATAATTTTTGTTTTGGTCGTATTCATTTGTAGCCCTACTTTGCTACTCTCATTGTCAAGCGTCATCAGCATTTGTTGCAGATATTCCGCACTTTCAGAGATTACTACTATATCATCTGCAAAGCGTAGGTGCGTGAGTTTTTCACCGTTGATGTTGATACCATATTCTTCCCATTTCAGGTTTCTGAAGATATGCTCTAGTACCGCTGTAAATAGTTTAGGTGAAAGCGGGTCGCCTTGTTTTACCTCTCTATGAATTTCGAAGCTTGTTCCAATCGTTTCCAGTTTTATTTTGGCTGAACTATTTTTGTATATAGTTTGGACTATGTTTATAAATTTTTGGTGTATTCCTTGCTGAGCCAGGCTTTTCCAGAGAAAATCGTGTGAGATTGAATCGAAAGCTTTAGTATAGTCTACGAACGCTAGGTATAGTGTCTTATTATATTCGTTGTATTTCTCTATTATTTGTGTTATCGTGAATATGTGGTCTAAAGTTGAGTAGCCCTTTCTAAAACCGGCTTGTTCCCGAGGCTGTTGTTCATCTAGACTTTTGCTTATCCTATTCAGTATAACCGACGAGAAAACTTTGTAGAGGACTGCCAGTAGACATATAGGTCGATAGTTATCGATTACATTAGGGTCCCCTTTTTTGTACAGTAGGATTATTAATGAGTTGCTCCAGTCTTCGGGAATCACTACTTGTTCTAAAATTTCATTAAAAAGCTTTGTTAAGTGCGGTACCAAAGGCTCTATCATCGCTAATATGGCGTCGTTTGTGATATTATCTTCTCCTGAACTTTTTCCTTTTTTCAGTTTATTTATTGCCCACTCTACCTCGCGGTAAACCGCATACATGGAATAGTCTCTGATATTATTTGATGTGCTATTATCTCTTCTGTTGTATTATTTTTTGAGTATAGTTGTTCATAGAAGTCTGTTGCCGTTTTTATTATGTCTTTTCTATTGGACGTTTTATCCCCTTTGGCATTCTTCAGTGATTTCACCCACTCTTTGCCTCCATTAAATTGTTTGAGACTGCGTTTGGTTGAACTTTTTTCTTCTAATTCTTTTTCTAAAAGTACGAGTCTCCTTTTTTGTCTATTTCGAAGAATTTTTTTGGCTATTTTCTTGTGTAGCGTTTTAAGACGTTTCCTTTGCTCAAATGTCCTGTTACTTACATTTTTTAGGGTGTTTCTTTCCATTATCATAGACAGTAATTATATTGTTGTTATAAGGATGTTGTGTTGTACTTGGTAGTTTTGTAAGGCTCTCCTTAATTTTGGTCAAGGTGTGTTTATAGTTTGTTTCAATAGGCTCATCATCATTATATGTAAATTGATCCTTTGCAACGATTCCAAGGTACTTTGATTCAATTGAGGTGAAATCTTTTTTCTTGATTCCGAACTTTGCTCTACTTTTCTTACATATTTGATTGATATCGTATGTGATTCTTACTAGTCTGTGGTCTGATGAAAATTTTGTCCCAATCACTTCATTATTTAGAGTTTTTTGTCTGTTTTTTACAAGTATAAAGTCTATTTCATTTTTTATTTCACCATTTGGAGACTTCCATGTCCATTTTTGCTTTTGATGTTTCTTAAATAGAGTGTTTGTGATTTGAAGCTTATTTTCGAAACAAAAGTTCATTAACAAAACACCTCTACTGTTTCTCTCACCGTATCCATACGGCCCACAAATCGATTTTTCTTCTTCTAAGGGCCATCCTATTTTAGAGTTGAAGTCACCCATTACTATGGTGTCATTCCCTGTTTCAAGAAGTGCTTCTTCGACCTGTTTGTAAAAAGATTCAACTTCTTTTTCTAAATCCTTTTTCATCTTACTTTGTGGGGCGTATACTTGTATTATATTCAGGGTTGTTTTTCCAATGTTCATGTCTAATCTTGCGACTCTATCGGAATATGTCTTAAAGTCAGTGATATAGCCCTTTAGGGCGGATTTAACCATAAATCCAATTCCATTTTTTCCTTTTCGGTCACCTCTGTACATAAGGATGTAATCTTGCTTTTCTAATATTTTTTCGGTATTTATTTTAACTTCAGAGAGTCCAATTATGTCCCAGTTGAGATTTTTTAACGCGTGCTCTAGTTCTAATATACGATGTATGGCTTTTAATGACCTTATATTGTATGTACATATTTTTAACGTATTGTTTTTGTGGTTGTTTTGATATGTTCCTTTATCTCCTTCATTATATGGAGGGTTTTGGTCGTAAACTCCCGCGGCGACCACCCGTATTGGGAGCTGATTTTTTCTGTTTTCTTTGGTAAGGTAGTTAGTTTGTGTGTTGTGTGACCCGTCGAGGTTCAAGGTATCATTTTGTATGATTTCCATAGTTTTTCCATGCTTAGGTGCCCTTGGTAGTTGTTAATTTTCTCCATTTAAAGTCTTGTTATGCAACGATTGTTGCTTGTGCTTTTCTTTGCTTGTGTCCGCATTGTCTGATGAGTTTATTTTATTATTTTTCGCGCCTTTTGTAAGGTATGATGTCAAGGAGCTACTGTTAGCATTTTGTTTTATATTGCTGGTCCATGTTTTTGACACAGGACTTGATGTTTTTGTTTTTTTCGAGATTTGACCTGGGTTGGTATTTTTGTTTGCTATATTTGGTCTCTCTAGGTCACTTTTGTCGCTTGGGCTAGCTGAGTGTGCTCTTTTATTATTAGGTTTTTCTATTAAAATGAGCTTGTCGTATTTCCGAATAGCCTTAGTACCCTTATTTCTATATTCGTTGAGCTCAGGTATAAGCAATTTTCGGGTTTCTAGGACTTTTGGGGGATAATCTTCCTTAATGTATGCTCCCGTTCCTTCTAATAATTTTTTGTTCTGCAGGATCACAATTTTTTTGCCGAATGTTGTGAATGTTACCCGGATGGGTCTTGGCTTTGAACCTTTTTTTCCCATTCGCCCAATATACTCTATTTCATTTTTTTCACAGGGTATTTCCATTTTCACATTAATTATTTGAAGTATAATTATTCTAGCTCTATGTAGCATTTCTCTTCTTCAAGAATTCCAAACAGTATTAAGTTTCTTTGACGTAGCTTTTTATCGAATTCATCCAATCTCTTTTCCTGGATATTTTGAGTTTCTTTAATGCTTTCTATATCGATTTGCATTGCCTTGAATTTATCGTCGATATTTTTGTTAATATTTAGTGTGATTTTTTCTTCTAGGAGCTCTAAACTTCGTTCATTGTCTTGCTTAATTTGCTCTCTTAATAAATTAAGTGCAGCTGCCAATTCGGCCATATTGTGCCTTGAGGTGTAGGTAATTTTCTTTTGCTTTTATCTATTTTTGAAGAATTTGGGTTGGCTCTACAATTTCTCCACTTGAAACTCTATTTTTCGCTGATTGGCTCTACATAAGTCTCTACATGCGACTCTACATGCGACTCTACATGCGACTCTACATGTGACTCTACACTTTCTATGAATTTGTCTTTAGTTGACTCTATTTTTCTTGGCGTCCTCTGGTGGCTGATACATGAACTATCAGGTAAGATGACAGATCTGTCAGTGTTGTTAGTTCTAGTTCCACTACTCGTCAACAGATGGCGGGATTTTGTTTACTTAGCGTTGATTTCGCAAATATGGATGTTATTTTCTTTTAAAAATTCAGATATCCCTATAAATATGTAACATTCAGCTTACTGCGTGGTTGTCTTTGTGTTCGTACAGCTTGCAATCGATTTTTATCACTGTTCTGGCAAATTGCTGTCTCCAGGAAGAATGATTTTGTTGAAAACTATCAGACTTATTGTTTTAGAAAGCATAGGTATTTGTACTCCTGATCATAGTGTAGACTAACTAGTAAAGTTTATTCACTTCACTTAAGATTATGTGGATTAATATTTTAAATGAGTTATTGCGGTTTATTATTAATCTTCGACGAGAACTTTACAATCAATTGTTTTGAAAATTTGCACTGTTTTAGCAGCCGTTACGACTGTTAAGATTGCACTTTTGTATTTTCACTGTTTGAGCACTATTTCACTGTATTTTATCACTGGGTATAGCGTATAGTTATTTACTGATTGTTGGGAATATCAATGAATTCCTGAAATACTATTATTTCTAATAATTTTAAGTAAAAACAGCGGAGATAAATAAAAACTCAGCTGACAGCTTGGGGTTGCCAGCGCCAAACTTTAAAAAAAACATTTACCTAATACAATATTAACTCCTTAGCTAGCTTTCGTGCTTTACGAAAATGGCGGGTCCAAATCCTAAAATACGTAGGTACATGGTATAGGCTAGCTTAGGTTGAAGAACTGATTTAAATATAACTTCTTAGGTAGGTACACAGAATTGACAAAACTCCCATCTTAGGTTTCGTGGTCTATTCTATTCTCTGTGGGGTGTTAGTACCTGCACCACTAAGGTCTAAACTACCTTCCTAAGCTTGGACCATTTCTCACCACGCTGGTCTACTGCGGGTTGGTGGGCTCACATATCTATGTGTGCTAAGTCTAGATGCGCTTAGGTTTAACCGTAATAGCACGTGGTGTAAGTAATTGTACTTAAAATCCTTATTTCTAAAAAGTTCATGACCGAGTCCATGGTGTTTGGTACATGGTCGGATTCGAACCCAAGTCCTCACGAATTAAAGTCGAGAGCTATTCCGTTACACCACCACGGCTTCCGAACGTTTCGTGTTATAAACAAGATAATGATTAAGTGATGTAAGAAAACTTGAAAAGGATTGATAATATACCTACTAGGTACTTAGGTACTTGTCTTTTAGTCAAACTATATATTTTTTAAAACGGTATCTAATTTATGAGAGACAATTAAACTACATGAAATATGATTGATAACAGAGATACGATCGGATTTTCGTCATATCCAACAATGGACACAAGTTTTATAAGATAAAACAATGGAGCTTCCTCTTCCTTGGTTTATATTTTATATTCTGATTCTCCACACGCCTGTCTTCATGTCTAAGGAGTAATTGCTTATTTTTTTGTGGTGCTTTGTTCCATAGGACAGGTTAATTAACCAAAATATCCGAACAATCGCAATGTAATTTTTGGTAGAAATATGTGTTAGTGGCAAAAGATTTCAGTGAAGAAATGCGAAAAAAAAATCCATCCTGTGATCTTTCAGCGCATTGATGAAGATGTGAAAGCTTGTATTTTAAAAGATGGGCAAAATACGTGTTTTTAAAAAAGTAGATATAAGTAATGGCTGAAGTCATTAAAATCATATGAAAAGTTATATAATATTTATATAATAATTTCTAATCTACGGTTGACCTATCCAACAAATACGAAACTAGGTCCTCCATAATTACGTGCAACCTTCAAAACCGTACCTCACATTAGGCCTTTGCGAAGGCTGGATAGACGGACGGACAAACAAAAAACCCACAATTGCTATAATTATTATAAGCCGAGGGAGCCACTCCGGATGGCCAGTCCTCCACCGCACCCGGCGCCCGCGCAACGTACACGGAGCTATTCCAATTTCAAAATTCAAAAACTAAACATGACAAAATAGTCATTTTACAGTTTTTATTTTTAAATTTAAGTTTCTTCGCGGCCAGTACGTATAGTAAAATGAGCATTTTAAAGTCAATGCCGCACTTTTGTTTATTCTTATGACGAACTGGTTTTGCAAGCACCAAGTGCATTATAAAATTGTGTGACTGAGGATGAACTTTGATAGTTAATTTTACTCAGAACTTCTAGTTTTATGAATTCAACATGGGGCTTTTTATACTGGTAAGTGGAAAGCTTATTTAATTAAAGCTTTAATTTAAAGCCGCATAATTACCTAGATCGTAAACGTCCAGGTTAAACTTTACATTCAAAATTATCCTAAGTATATATTTTTTATTTTTTCATTCATTCATATGTAACAAATTGTTTCCAAAATTTTATGCCTTTTTAAATTTAAATAATCGTCAACAACAACAAAAATACATGTTTCAATGGAGATTGGTACCATGTGCAATTATGCTCAATAAAACCCTATAACGATTATCACAAACACTAGGTGATCTAAATATAGTGCCAGTATACAATAGGTGGTATAGAGTGCCACCTTTATTTTTGAGGGTTTATTTTATTATTTGCATTAGTCTATGGCTAAACCCATATGATTATTGTGTGTAGTAGCAATATGAAGTAACCTAGATAAATTACAATAATAACTAGTGATTTAGAAAACCTAAAAAGCAAAGTTAACACGCCTATATCTACAGTGTTGAAGGAGGCAATATGTCCTGCAGGTGACTATTATAACTACTATAACATAACCGTGCTGTGTTTGTAGACCAAACGTTTAACAGAATGTCGAATTATGCGACCTCTTTTATCTAGCAATACATGAATGCCAATATTAGTATATTAGGTACTTTATCTATCTATAGAATAATTAGAACATCCTGTATATAGTTGCTAAGGCTGAGGTCAAACCATTGAACAAGAGGGGCTTAAAAGACGTAACCTCCTTTTTACCCCGTAATGAAAACCAATTTTGTGTATTTTTCCAATTTAGTACGACCTCCAAAACAAGAAACAATGGAGTGATACCGCATCATATACAAAAGAATTAAATAAAATCTGGTTACTGCGAAGGCCATGGTCCTATTATACGATATATTAGGTAAATCTGGGTGCAACAATTAGGCCCGGAAACAAATTATGCATTATTTTATTGTGTTTTCAAGACATTAAGCATATAATCACTGAACATATCTCAACAATAAACCACCAAATCTTATCTTTATACTAACAATCTTAATATGCAAAAGCAGGGAACCGCACATTGTATCTATATACTCATATGATCAGCTTCATAAGTAGCTGTATATTTTTTTCATTTTCAAACTAGCAGTCAAATTACCATTTGCATAACTACATAAAGACCGTCGTAGGTACCTACCTACCTTGCACCGAAAGGGCTAGTCCCAAGACCTTACTGCTGTCTACTTCTACTTATCAATTTCCTAACACTTCCGTGCCCAACCTGTCTATGCAAAGATCGTAATTTCAGATCTTTAAACACAATGCCTCCCATTATAAAACCAATGTAATTAAAACTTAAACAACAGATACAAATGACTGTGTCAATGTAGTCACAATGATTAGTTGCAAGCAACATTATTAATAATGGGAAAATAAACTTTATCTACACATGAAATCTTATAAATTCTGCGTAACTATTCAAGGAAACACATTAAATTGACCATCTAATGTTAGACATGTGCGCCAAGACCTTATCTATTACTTGCAAACACGCATACCAATATTTTAATGACAATTAATAGTAATTTGTTGTCTTCCACAGTTAACTCCAATACTCACAGCGTGGCTCATATCCGTGACGTCAGCGGCCGAGACCCTCCCCTCTGCCCTCACCCCCGCGGCCCTCGCCCCCGCCGCGGAGACCAAGGATGAGCAGCTGCAGCGCCAGATCCGACAGAGCTACTATGACTATTACCCTTACCCAGGGTACGCGCCCGCCCCTGCTCCGAGACCCCTGTACGAGAGACTAGCATACCCACCCGCCAGATGCGGCCGATGCCTCGAAGACAGGTACGAAAGAAGAAGAAACCGAGACAGATATGATGACGACGAGGACGACGATGATGACAGACGCAGTCACAGACCTACGTCTGGCAGCCGACACGACAAGAACCGAAGCGGAGAGCGAGACAGAGACGACGATGACGACCGCAGATACAACTCCGATAGGAGGAACGGAGACAAAAACAACGGGACGAGCGAGGAAGGGGATGATAGCAAAGACGATAAGGACGATAAGAAAGGCCACGGCAGCAGGCATAGGGATCGTGATCGCGATCGCGACCACAGAAACAGATACGACGACAGAGACCGCTACCGTCCAGACTACTACGATAGATTCCTGAGAGATCCATACAGGGAGCGGGTTCCGTATGGCTACGAAGACCCCTACAGACGTCCGTTGTATGACCGGGGGTACCCTGAGGATCGGTTCGCGTATCCGTCGTATAGACGGCCGGTGTACGACGACCGCTACGACAGGGGGGGCGCGTATGATGATGGATACGGGGGGTATGCGCCGGGAGTCGGCAGAGGACCTCATGACAGGTGAGGAATTTCACTTCTATGCTTCTAGGTTACAAATTTGGGATTTCTTGCTATAATTGAAAAAACAGTTCCTACGGTCATATTCGATCGACTACTTATAATTTTTTTTACATGCTAAGTAAACATGTGCCAGTTTCCAAAAGTTATTCAGATGATGAGTTGTGTGATGGTGGGATCCTTACGACTTGCAATAAAATGTATGTAGCATAACACAGCTGTGCCTAACAAATATAATTTTCATAAGAGGGACGACCTGAAAGTGTAAATTCTCTGTACTTATTTGAAGTACCTACTTATCGATACCAATACACACCATGATTGTATTGCACTATTTTGCAAGCATCAGATTCATTGTGTAGTCAGACAATAATTGAAAATGATACTGGTAGTTAAGTAGAGCACATTGAACTGTTGGGTCAGTCTAGTTTATGAAAAACTGCTCAAACCACAACTCTATCACGTTACCTTAAACGTACCGATGGTATGGCAGCTCTAGTTCGTTCATTTTTGTCAAGCTAAAGTAACCTTTGGTCGGTAATCAGTCGCTGAAATCGACAATACTGCCGTTATGCCAATCATGGGCATGCCAATAGATAATTCCCCACGCTTTCCCTCAAAATGACTTTACCACATGTAGAGGTATATTGTGGCAGATTCAATAGATATAAAATTACAACTGTAACGGTGTTTGGTCATGGACGTTACTTGATTTCGTTTCCGGTAGCCATTGTAGGTTTTGCACTCACGTGACGTGATGATGATGATGATGATACACTTGCGAATGTAACCAGCAATTTGTTATAGCTAATGTGCTTAGCCATCGGTAGCAGTACCTGGGTACAGCTACAACAAGACAATATAGAGTGTTGCAAAAGAGTATAGTAAGGCTAATGGCTAACTACCGCAACGGTAGCTATAATATACATATAAGTAGTAGGTATTGTAATCCCCCAAAAATACCCCCTCCCCCTTATACATATAATATATTACGAATCCCTATGAGAAATATCGCTCATGCATGCCACACCAGCCTATGATTTATTCTTATGATTTTTCAAAGACATTTTTTTTACATTAGATAAAGAAATCAGTAGATAAAGTACCTATCTATCTGGTTAACCACATAAAAGTGTGTCAAAATTAATTATAATCTCTGTGCTGACCTAACTGCCTTGGTATAAGTATATCTAAACACAATTGCATCTTCTCAATTACGATCCTAGTAAATTACAAGGCGTGAATTACGCAAATATACCTGAGAAGCCTTAGAAGCTTTCATACAATTTATAAAGTAATTACGTACGTTCAATTATGCCGTAACATACAACACCAGGAGATAATTGAAAAAACGATTCAACAAGCTCAAGATTTTATAAATTCTTATGGCCGTAGATGCTTGTAATTTTTACATTAGGTATTGTTTGTTTTTTGCTAGTTTATACCTAACAGGTAACGAATGCAGGAAATGGACGTCTAAATAATCTAATTATACCTACAGTAAGTAGTTTTAATACGGAGATGTGAATTGGTACATGCTGTTATTGGATAAAAAACTATAAACCCCAAATTATCTAATTAAATGCCGCTACTTATATTAACTTCTCAGCTGTAAAGCAATCGCAAAGAGATCTTTGGCCACTTAATTTCAATTCGCGAAAACGGTGTCCCATTTTTTTATCGTCCATCTTGTTTTCCGTTGGGCACCCACGGTTGAGTAACCCTGCAGACGTGTGGGTGACTGACCCTCGCTTGCTGACCGCTTCGAAATCCAAAAAGGTCGAAGAACTAGAGCATTTTTTTTTCCTTTTTGGCACGTTCAGGTTTTTTGTTTTAATTAGCTCCGAGTTACTGGTGGTTTCGTTTTTATTTGCTAGTATGTGTAACGGGGTGTGATACTTGATACTTGGTCCGGTAATCGTAACCGACATGTAACGGGTACACGCTGAGCAGTTGACTGGATGTGATCAATGTGATAGAAATTAGATAATTAGATATGCTAAGTATTTAATAACACCTAACTGTATCTGGTAAGTAATAGTAATGATAGGCTAACTACTAAAGACCAAACTATTTGAAATACACCTTGGATGTAGGTTAAAATGCTATGCTTTATAATTATGTTATGTCGATTCTGAAGAAATATAATTTAATTTTAGAAATTTAAAATTTTACCGAAGGAAACTAAACGAAGTACTTATAGGTTTTACTGCACTAAAATTGGAATATGTGCCTTCAGAATCAGAATCGACTAAGTAATTGTGAAACTAATTTTCTTTCACCCGCCACTTTCCTACTAGTCCACTTTTGCAACACCATGCATAGTAAAAAGTGCTATAAACTATAAAGTGTTAAGAGTGGTATCCTGAAAGTTTCAGGCCGTGGGACGAGACGTACCGCGGGCAGGCCGGGTGGGACGCCGGCGGCCGCGGCTACTACTTCGCCTCGGGACGGCCCGAGCCCGCCGCGCCGGCGTGGGGAGCCGCCAGGTATGATAGATAAATAATTAATGGTCTTACTGCCAGTTTCAATAACTCTATCTATCGATAGTTGATGAAACATTCGTACGACTTTGACAGAGTGCAACTTTTCATGTGACAAAATCATATATATTTATAGAATAGATATAATTATAGTAACTGTCATCTATCGATAGATAGAGCATTGAAACTGGCACTTAATGTTTAATATGTAGAGTAGAGTATCACCAGGTATCTGAAAGAATGGGTTATTTAAAGTTAGCTGCATTTGACCAGAGAAAAATGGCATGCGTTTGCCCCGTAGTGACACCGATAGACTAATAGAAAAAGCTAAATCACCAATGTGTTACATATTGTTTGTAATAATTGTAGAATAACTGCCTACAGACCGGCCTAACGAACGCCCAACGATAGATAAGTATTTATCATACATAATACAGGGCAGATCACAGCAACAAAGGTCCACAAAACCCGTTGGTTTGGCCGGTGTGTACGCAGCTTCATTCTATAATTATACTATACTATAAATTATTAAATACGACACAAGATTAATTCCAGTTGCATCCCGACAAAGTAACACGGTTTGGGATGCAATCATGTGGCACCTGCATGCACATTTTAATTTTAATGCAATAATAGCGCGCTCAGGGTTGATGCGATTCGTTAACTTCGTAACAAACGAAGGTGATAAAAAAAATATGGCAGCACCGACGACACTACGGCTAACCAACGATGGGGCCTCGCCCATAGGTACTCGTCCAATAGTTGTCCTTATACCTCCTACTACCAAACACAAATTCACACTACCATAACCATTTACTTAGCGAGTTAGTTAACCTAACCCTGCCCGCATGACAGAGTATGGGACGAGGAGCTGGAGTATGACGGGAGAGGATATCCGGCATATCAGGGCCGGCGCTGGGCCCGGGAATACTACAGGTACCGGGGAGGGGATGTCGGGGCATTGAGGTGGTTTGGGAACGGGCACAGATTGTGAAGCAGACATCTTTAAATTAACGAAGTGGCTGAATTAGTTCAGATAGCACCTTGTTTTCTGTAAGGTGTTTTTTTTTTCAGTATTTCAGATCTAGGGTGCACGAAAGAAACCGAGCACCCTGGCTAGTCAGCAACTGACGCTTGTTATAAACCCAATTAAAACAAGTGAAGTCTACCTTATTATTTTTAGTTCTTAATTTTGAGATGTTTGCTTTCACAGTCTTAAGATTTTGGCTGTGATAAAATATGTGGATATAACTTTGTGTGCAGGTATTTTACTGTGCTAAATATAATTTCAAAGGAAGAATATGTTGTGGTGTTTGAAGTCTCTAACTTTCTTTTTACCACTGTCAAGGAATATACTTTATATACAGGGTGTCCCAAAAGTCAACGTCATCCCTTAAAGGGCTGATAGGTCAGCTCATGAGAGGCCAGAATATCACAATATGACCTTAGTAAAAACTCGATAATTTTCGAGATATTTACACTTTTATAAATTTGCTGAAAATCGACACCTTGGATCAGTTTTTTGCGTGCCGCCGGTAAAAAAATCCATATTGTTAGAATTTGTTTGGTGTTGCATCACCCTGTATAGCCCTGCTATTGATCGCAGTCAAAATAAATAACGAGTAATGCTGTATGTTTAAAAAAAACACGGTTTTCAAAGTCATAAAAGGTAATCGTATTTTTTTTATAAACAACTTTGACTCTACATACTGCAAAAAAAATATACCACGCAAACCTGGCACCTTATTTGAAAAGATTGCTCATTTAATGCAGTTTCCAAAATGGTATGAAACGTTGCTATTGTTTCAATTAACAAAAAGTTATTGCTATTTTAGTACAAAACGACCTCGATGTAAAATTGTTTGAAGGAAATTTATCTGACTGAATTTATTAAGGGTAAGTCATGTTGAAATGAGTAAAAGTAAAATAGGTGGTGCGGTCAGCCGTGGCAACATAGATGACGCAAAAATAGCTAAGAAAAAACTTACCAAACTCTTATAAAACATATTTTGCGTTTTTTACACCTTATTTAAAAAAAACAAACATTTATGGACTTTTATTTTTATTTCTCAAAATTATATCACCACATTATTATATTAAGTACATAATCAGCAATAAATAATACTCATTAATGGTCATAATCATAATTTTGAGAGTTTGGTTTTGTTTAACAATAACTTTAAAATAAATAACAAGTAATTAGAGGTAATGTTAATGACAAACTGATCTGTCCCTTTTTGGGATACTGTGGGTGTACAATGTACATGTGTAAGCGTTTTACTTGTACAATACGAGTATCACACATTAGCACTACTCAGGAATGTACGTTACCATGCGCTACATTTATGGGGAATGTGGAGTTGCTATAGTCCACTTTTTTCGAGAAAGATACTCAAAATGCGTTTTTTTTTTATTAACTGTGACAACGTTGTCTCTTTTCCCACTCCCGGCCACACCACCTATTTTACTTTTACTCATTCCAACATGACTTACCCTTAATAAATTCAGTCAGATAAATTTCCTTCAAACAATTTTACATCGAGGTCGTTTTGTACTAAAATAGCAATAACTTTTTTGTTAATTGAAACAATAGCAACGTTTTATACCATTTTGGAAACTGCATTAAATGAGCAATCTTTGCAAATAAGGTGCCAGGTTTGCGTGCTATATTTTTTTTACAGTATGTAGAGTCAAAGTTGTTTATAAAAAAATACGATTACCTTTTATGACTTTGAAAACCGTGTTTTTTTTAAACATACAGCATTACTCGATATTTATTTTGACTGCGATCAATAGCAGGGCTATACAGGGTGATGCAACACCAAACAAATTCTAACAATATGGATTTTTGTACCGGCGGCACGCAAAAAACTGATCCAAGGTGTCGATTTTCAGCAAATTTTTAAAAGTGCCAATATCTCGAAAATTATCGAGTTTTTACTAAGGTCATATTGTGATATTCTGGCCTCTCATGAGCTGACCTATCAGCCCTTTAAGGGATGACGTTGACTTTTGGGACACCCTGTATACTTATCAACGAAAAAATATCTTTAGGTGCCTATTTAGGTAGGTGTGTCCTGAACTGCACACGCCAGTTAATTATATGAGTAGATTTTTATATTGCTCCTATCTGCCTAAAAAATCTTAACTCATGTGTGTTCTTCATACTATCGTATAAACTCGATAACATTCCTTCCTTCAATCTGCCTTCATTCCTCCATCAGTGGGCTTGTCTCTTTTTTTATATGTTTACGTACTCAATCCAGATCCTTATCCTAATCCAACCACCCATGTTATTACAGGCCGGAGCAGAGTCCAGGGTACCAAAGCGCGTACCCTTCTACCTCATACCAGCAGAGCGGCGCTTACCCTTCAACCGGGCAGAGTGGCTACCAGTCCCCAGGGTACCAAAGTGCCTACCCGTCTACAGGGTACCAGAGTGCCTACCCGTCGACTGGATACCGCCAGCAGGCGTACCAGGGTTCCTTCGGGCAGGAGAGTGGGTACCGACCCAGTGGCTGGCATAGCGTGGGGGAGCGACGACCTTACAGGGACCAGAGGTGAGAAATTAATGAACTGGATACTGAGTAGATTAGGAGTAGTGTTGCCACGAATAGTGAATTGGCCGAATACCGAATACCGAATATTCGGCGACGCTGCCGGCCGAAGCGCCGAATATTCGGCCGCCGAATATTCGGCGCTACAACCTGTTTTTTTTGTTCCTGGAACTGCTTTGAAGAAGTCGCTACAGATTATATGAGAAATGCTAATTATTAGGAGGCAGAATGCTTTGAATTTTTATTTGATAATAGTTCGCCTAGATCGGATGGCTGATCCTTACAAGTGGTGGTCAGCAAACAAAAAACAATACCCGAACCTTTTGAAATTTGCAAAAACTTATCTTTCTTCATCTGGAAGTAGCGTTTATAGTGAGAGGTTATTTTCTGAGGATGGTTACAATGAAAAGCGCAATCATGAGCTACCAAAAAATGCTGAAATGCTCGTTTTTATCAAGCACAACTTACTACTGATTAATTTTAAGTACTAAAATGTTGTGATTTGGAAATAAATACACAATTTTGATTAAAATAACAAGTCATTTTTTACATGATTTACTATTCGGTATTCGGCCCGAATAGTACGCACTATTCGGCCGAATACCGAATACTGAAAAAACTGGCCGAATACCGAATAGTTGCCGAATATTCGTGGCATCTCTGATTAGGAGCATTATAATTCATAATTTGTCGAGATTCACTGAAGTGGAAAGTAGAACCTATGTAGGTATATTAACATTATTTTTATTAATCCAAAGATAAGATATAGAGAGACAGCACCTAAAGGTGTAAGCCCCTAGTGCCTCATCATCACGTGCCTGATCTTTACTAAAGTTTATTTTGTAATTATTTCAGTGGGGTAAACAAGCTGGACAGCCGAGACAACTACGGGCAAGGCTACCAGCGTCCGGGGCAGAACGCGTACGGGCAGAGCAGCGCTTACGGGCAAAGTGACTCCAACAGAGGATCTTACGCGCAAACGGATAGCCGACGCCCCGCCGACGCTTACGACCAAAATGTACGCGGACAAGCCATATCATACGGCAGTGACGCCTATGGATCGTCAGGCAGCCGTGGGCAAGGATCGTACGGGCAAAATGACGGTTACAGTGCATCAGGCAGTCGAGGGCAAGGAGCTTATGGGCAAAATGACGCTTACGGCTCAACCGGTAGCAGAGGACAGGGGGCGTACGGTCAGAACAGTGACGCTTACGGCTCGTCTGGCAGTCGCGGTCAGGGGTACGATCAAAACTCCTCTTACGGAGGCAATAGACAGTCCAGCACCTATGGGCAGGTCACTAGTGCTTCGAACAGCTACGCTCAGAGCACCACGACCCCTGGTACAAGCTATTTGTACCAGAGAGCTGATGAACAAGTGACGGTCAAGGAGGCGGATGAGGAAACGACTAAAACTCCGTCTTCATAGAGTATTTAGTTTGAAGGTATGAGTGTGTTGTTTGCGGTGTGAATTTAGATTAAATGATTTATAGGTTTTAAGTGTACCTAGTTGACGGGAGACTTATGTAGGTACTTAATTAATTTAAATGTAAGTGCACCTTTTCAGTATTTTATTATTTTTGGTGAAAAATTATAATATGTAATAGCCAGTATTAGCTTTAAAACTTAGCTCACATTAGAAGTTATGTTTTACTTGAACGCGAATGTGACTATTACATGTACTTTACTTACTTATTACTTTTGGTTTATAAACATAACATATTAAATGAATAAAATAAATTAATTACAGTGTATGTATTTAAAATTTTAATATAAGTTCTTAAAGTCAGCCTTACAGCGCCATCAAGCGTCGAGTAGTGCAACTACAAACAAATTTAACAACTTGATAGATGGCAGCACTTTACACTTCATTTCAGCTAAGATGATTCATGTAGTTTGGAAAAATATGAACACTGTCACAGGCGTCACAGCTATCATCTTAGCTGAACAGAGTCGCGAGCACAAGTTTCGATCCTCCTTTTACGTTGCGTATCGTCAACTGTCACTGTCAAAATGTAAGGCAAAGGTAGTTCCAAAAGTGACATTTGTTTTTTCCATATGTTAGGTGGAATTTCACCAAACGCTAAACGTATTTAGTAGCCTGTCATACGTCTGTCAGTTAGTACAAAATGTATTTAAAATTGGATTTAAATACGTTTAGCGTTTGGTAAAAGTGACCCTTCGTGTAGATTCGAAAATAGTATCGAATCCGGTGCTCGCTGCACGAAATATACTTAACTTAAGTACACGTTTTTTCAGTATAGGTTACAGTATTACATTGAGGATTTTTCCATAAGGTAGATGACTAAACTTCACTGGTCATCATAATATTATCTTTAATATGAATTTTATAGGGAAACTTTTGCTCTGATACCGACCGCCAGGGGCGCTGTTCATATTTTCATAAAAATCGATGAATTCTACTTCACGTTCACGATGAAAATTCATGCTAAGGGGTCTGTTCAAAAGCGTTTTTCCCAAAACATCTAGACTAATACTTATTAGAAGGTATTGCTAGGCTATCTTAATACATGAGTTGATTCTTAAAGGTTCAAAAATATATTTTCTATGCTATTGTGTGAATAGACTTTCAGAGAGACATCGCTATGACCCCATATGATGGTCGTCATCATTGTCGATTATGAAATTTAATGTCTGATATACAAACAGCTATATTCCAAGACTTAGGTCCGACTTTGTGATTGAAAACAGTTTGCAGAATGTACTTATACTACTTATGGCCTGCTGCTGAAAACTTGTGAAAGACAATTTAATTTGAATGTGTTTCTCAGATTAATTTGAATGTGTTTTTTATTTAGATAAGACTTATTTGTCTTCGAAGTCTTTGTCGTTTGTAAGGTAGGTCTTGTCAGTGAAACGGACTTAAATGAATCTAAACTCGAACAGTGAAATGACGAATACCTAGTTCATCGGAAAACGATTGCGGAATCTCAATCCTCATAACAATATAAGACATGCACTTATGTTGATACCAAGGCCATACCAATAGAATTATCGCATTTATTATAACAATCGAACAATTACGAATAATCATGATAGCATCAGGGGATTAAAGAAGAATTTCAGATAACAATTGATAACTTCAGCCATTCGGTGCCGAATACTTGTACGATTAATATACCCGCCATTAAAAATACAATTTAATTAAATATAGATTACCAAATATTAAAAAAACCAATGTTTTTGTGACGCGAGTTATAGAAGAAAAAATAATTGGCGATTTTGTCTTACTCTAATCAAGGAATAATTATAAAATACAGAAAATAAAATTACTGTCTAAAATCGCTTATTATTTTTTCTTCCAAAGTCGGTTGTAGGGTGGTAGAACGGCGAGATTCGAAGTTTGAAAATCTAAAATGGCCGACCAAGACGCGGTGAAAGTGGCGGCCTCTAGCGGCGTGCAAGTGCAGGACGCTAGCGGTGTACAAGTGCAGGACGCTTCAGCTGAAGTGGTGAAAGTGGAAAATGCTGACTTAGTCAAGGTGGCAGAGTCTTCTGGAGTCACTGATGCAGTGAAAGTGGCAGAGTCTTCGGGAGTAGCAGTGGCAGTCGCGGCTGTCCCTGAACCGGTGGCTGATGATGACCACACTGTGAAGGTGGCACAGTATACCGAGGGCGGCGAAACGCTGTTGCCTCCTACGAGGTGAGTTTGTATTGAGTGTTTGCACTGATGTATGCTTCTTAGCGTGCCGGTGACAAACACTAAGTGCCAATTTCTCCATAGTCGGTTAGAGCATAACCGCAGGGAGTAGTGGTTGACTTTTGACACATCTGTCATGAATGTTATATGGAGATGACGCATAATTGATGTATGATAACTGGTCGGTTAGATAACCGACTATGGCGAAATTGGCACTAAAGCTGGATTAGCGTTTGTCACCGTTCTGCACTGATTTAAAGAGCCGGTTAGTTATATATAATTGTATAACTGTGTTTTTACATGGAAACGTTTTGTTTATATATTTTTTTTTGTAAAATCTCATGGTTGTCTTAATCAGTAAACTCCACTCCACTGTCTATTAAAATGCTGGCTTAGCTATATGTACACCTGTATTTAAGCCTAGGATTATTAATTTTAATTTATGCTATTAAGTAAAATTCAATTTTAATAACATTTCTTGAAACTATCAATTATATTAATTGCATTTTAGTTATCACTGTGTTATCTTCGACATACGTGCCTATCGATTATAGATATCGATATCTTATCGACCTGAAATTTACCTAATAAGGAATTGATTGACGCAAATTAGAACTCGGTGTTGGGTATGAACATTAATTTGGCTTTTATGGAGAATTATGCATATACTTCCGACGTTCAATAATATAATAAGACAATTTTACTATGACTGACTATTTTAGCCATATTCTTTGTTGTGTGCGACAAAACAATTTTTTCTTTTTCAATTGTCTTGTTTCACGGCTCGGCCTTCCATAACAACTTCGCACTGACAACGGTACCTCTTTGACTGAGACAGTTACCAACAGTCCCCCTTGTTAAATTCCTTCTCACTCACAAGACTCTTCTCACTATAGCAAAGGAGCGAATATGGCTTAGCCGTAGCTGGCATTGGGGGACAAGAGAATCAGTGAACGGTGACAGTTATGAGCAATTATGTCACATATCCGCAATGTATTGTAACATTCATGGGTGTATGCGTTCTTAGGCCGTTAGGTTATGAATGAAGTAATAAACTTTAAGCTAGTACTAACTGCTTAGACAGTTCCATTGCGCATTTCTCATTACCGCTTGATATCTCACAAATGTACCCAGTTAGGTACGTTTGATATTTGTAATTAAGTAGGTACTTACCTATATTATTGCCGATAAAGATGCAATTGACTTAAATTTATTATTAGGTTAATACTAATAAAGTTAATACTTTTCCTATAAGCCTTCTAGGCTAGACTAGTAGGTGCAGCAGTCGGTAGCAGGTACATTGATGAAATTGTGCCCATGTGCAAATTACAATTTTGTAATTCCATTTCTAATGTAATTACAAAATTGTGTTTGTTGTAAATAATACCTACTAACCTTGAATTATGTACTAAGTTTGTTTTGGCCGTTTAAAGTAATTAAAGCTATTTTATAAAAGTATGCATTTTTAGTTAGTCTTAATATTTATTTTTCATTTTTAATCGTTCATTTATTGCGCGTGCGATGTCGCCATCACTAGAGTTAGCCGTGACCGATGTAGATACTAAGGTACTTTTTTTTTTTAAACCTATCTGTCAATGCCACATCGTATCGTCCGACGTACAGTGCCACAAACTTATCTGTTCCGGTGACAGCTCACATAAAAGTCTAATAACTATTTCTTAATTCTATAAAATTTTAAGTTTGTTCGTATTGTTAATTCGCTCTCGCGGTGTTAATAAACCCATCTAATCTTTTACAATATACAATTTATTAGTAAGTAATGAGATATGGATCCATTTAGTTCGCTCTCACCGGAACAGATAAGTTTGTGGCACTATATAGTGCAAGAAACTTATGTTCCGGTGACAGTTAACTATAAATTGGTCCATATCTCGGAGAAATATTAAGACATTTACGTGAGCTCTCTAGAAGTTTGTGGCACTGTTCAGAGTGTCGGTTTTTTTTGGAGTAGAACCCCCTGATACTATTTTACTGGCCATACTTTCACGGACACCCTGTGTTATTCTGATGTCAATTAAAACTTTGATCTGATCCAGCAGTACTTATAGTATAAATCATTATAATCTTATATTCCTTCATAAAGGGACTTCGATCAGCTATTGATACAAATACAGCTACCATTGCACAACGCAACAATAATAAAAAAGTGATCAGCCGCATTGCAATCAATTTATTTTGATTGGTATCCATTTAGTGCGGTGTATCTAAATTGAGTAACGATCATTATGTTGACACACTTCAATACAGCACATTCACAGATAAGTACTTATACTCGTAAAATAAGCATCCACCTAATTATCGGTATCAAACATATCGGACCAAACGGATTTTCATAAATGTATGGAGAAGCGGCGTCGGTAATGCCGATGAATTGGACGAACTTGTGTGCATTTCTATAGGTACATACAAATAATACTGTACGTCAATCACAGGATTCGATACTATTTTCGAAACTACACAATGGAAAAAGAATAGTATCGTCAACTGTCACTGTCAAAATGTAAGGCAAATTTGTCAGTTCGAAAAGTGACATTTGTTTTTTCCATATGTTTGTGTAGATTCGAAAATAGTATCGAATCCTGTGATCGCTGCACTGAATACAATGGGTACGTACGATGCCGAAAGTTGGACGCTTATACTATAATTTTAATTAATTACGTATTACCTGTACGACGACCGAATGGCGTAGTGGTTAGTGACCCTGACTACTGAGCCGATGGTCCCGGGTTCGATTCTCGGCTGGGGCAGATATTTGTTTAAACACAGATATTTGTTCTCAGGTCTTGGATGTGCCCGTAAAATGGCAATAGGCCCGCCCCCTATTACATTCGGACTAACATAACACTCTGGCGAAAAGTGGGTGCAGCAATGCACCTCTGCCTACCCCGCAAGGGAGTACATTAGTACAAGGTGTGAGTGCGTGTTTTTTTTTGTATTACCTGTACTTACGTCCGAACCACCCTGCCTGGGCAGTCAGCGAATGACCCTATTCTCTCTGGCTAATCCTGTCACCACGGTGATAGAATCTAGATCTAGACGCGCTCCATTGTTTGTCACCGATACACTAACAACTAGTTCATATAGGTACTTAACCTAAATCAATTTTCATTTGATGCACTTAAATCCATTTTACTACCCACAAAGATTTAACATGTAACTCAATGATTAGAACATGATGAATTTGAACACAGTCATTAATTGAGCTCTCTAGCTCAATATAGGTAGCATACATAGATTTGGTATGGTCAACAAAATAAAAAGTTACAAAGATTCAAATATTAATTGAGCTCCGAAAATAATCATTATTAGGTTGTTAAGTATTGTATTTTATACTCTTTTGTAACTTGTCCAAATCAAAATTATTCATAAAAACGAAATTGTAAGCTTCTGAATTTATACTTTGCCAAGGTACAGAAATGTAGCCGTGTTAGCGATGCCTATTATAATACATACTTGGCGTTTGTTTGGTACAAATACTTTCTGCTGACGGTACTATTACATTCTTGAGTGGCAAAAAATCGGACAAACAACATTTAGCAATATCTTGAAGAATCAATAGTAATGAATGCGTGTTCTGACTTTTTTTACAGGCAATGCCGAGATGAAGTATTTTTTGCTAAAATACTGGCTCATAACGAATTTTCATAATACTCGTCTGTAGCCTGTATGCTGTATGGCTATTCGTTATCTTATCTTATATATAAAAATGAATTGCTGTTCGTTAGTCTCGCTCAAACTCGAGAACGGCTGAACCGATTTGGCTAATTTTGGTCTTGACATATTCGTGGAAGTCCAGGGAAGGTTTAAAAGGTAAGAAAGGTAGGGTAGGGTAGGGTAGGGTCGTGTAGTGTAGTGTAGGGTAGGGTAGGGTAGGGTCGTGTAGTGTAGTGTAGGATAGGGTAGGGTAGTGTAGGGTAGTGTAGGGTAGTGTAGGGTAGGGTAGGTTAGGGTAAGAGGCGGTATGAAGTTCGCCGGGTTAGCTAGTTAATAATAATAAATCATTTATTTCCAGACCAAAATAGTCATTATAATCATAATATCTTGAATTGAATAACCCTCCAGGTATAAATTGTGATCTTGAGAATACTTTTCATGTGGAGTACTTAGCACAAGTTTATATTAGTTATAATATCAAAGGTATACTCGTATTGTCAAAATCATTGATTTTTGCCCTCCTGGGCAAGACTAATATCCGCAGAAGCGCCAATAAACACTCACGGAGTTGCAATTGCAATACATACATGGCGCCAGGGGCCTGCAAGGCGGGCTTGGATGATGTCCATTGTCCAGCAGTGGATGTACCTACCTGATTGTGAATGTGTGTGTGGATTATAACAATATCATATTAAGTACTTCTTTTAACTTCTTTTGTTCCGGAGCAGGTCCGCCCACGGTGTCTGGTGCTTGACTCATCGTGACCTCACACCTCTTTATTTACATTTCTTTTTAAATCCTCTCAAATAAAAAGTTGAGGTCGAAAACCTTTTGAACTCCAACCTCTTTCGAATCAAAACTCACAATCAGATATTCAATCATTTATGACATTGAGTGCCAGGTAACTTTGTCCGTTGAAGAGTTTTTTTTTACTAATTATTCGATTTGCTATTTTGCTTTTTGAAACTGTTCAGTCGTGCGACTCGGAAAGAAATTAATTATCAGTTTTCAGTTTTCGTAAGTATATTATCCTCTTTTGAATTCTGTAAACGTAGTAAATCACATAGATGTTACTTAATGGTAAAAACATAAAACAACATAACTTATATAAGTAACTCTATAGGTATTTAGGTAGTCAAAGGCTAGCGGGTGACCTTTAGCCGCCATCTGTCTAAACACCCCATCACACCGAGGCTTCCCCTGCGAAGTTCACGAAGCTCCATCTATACACCTTTCAGGCGATATACACGAGCACATGCAGACACAACACAATGCAGAACCGGTTGTTTCGATACAAACGAACAGTCAGTGAAGCCGCGAACGCTATACGAACTCCTTGTGTGACCGCGCGAGCTGGCCGTTAGTAAACTCACCAGTTTAAAAATAAAACGCACGTGGACTGTCAAAATCATTTATTTTTTTAATTTAAAAATAGAACTTAGAAGCGTTTGTTATCCTATTTTGGTGTGTTTGGTGAAATATTTCGGTGGGAAAAGTTTTAGTAACTATTATAAATAGAAAAAAATATCAGTGATAAGGAAGTGATAACGTAAAAGAGGTCGATAGTGAAATGTTTGGATGATAGTGAATATTTTGTGCAGTGATGCGGCAAGGAGTTTTGGATATACCTACCATCAATCTTGTTTTGACTTAAAACAGGTGGGTTCGAGTTTTTTTTGGGTATTCCAAATGCGGCTGACGGCCGCCAGTTTCGTGTATTCTGCAGATCTGCAGTGTATTAAGGTATAAACAGCAGGTGAAATTCCTGCTTATACCCGACAGCGCAGAAGTTACACTTTTTTACGTGGCGTGGAGTTGTACGAAGGGTGAATCCAGCTACCTTTGTCCACCACATAGAGGGACTTACGTGTCTAGACTTAACTACATTGTTAACTATCATTTAGCTAGAGTACCTACATTATTAACTACTTTATAACAACTGATTTTTTTCGCCGGTTTTAGTCTCATCCAGTGACAACTTCACGACAGCCAAGAACAAGGTACCTACTTATTAACTTAGGTTTTACTTTGACTTTTTAAACATGCTAACATTATGAAAAAATAACTAAGTAAGTATTAAACTTACTCCTCAATACTCCACTCCGGTATGGTTAGCATTTTGGCTTCACTGCAACCATAGATTAGAACCCCTATGCACTAGGTCTGGTACCTTCCATTTCCGTTCTATCCCGAGTCTTAGTTTACATAATGAAGCTTAGTCATTGATACGTAAAGTTAAATACCTACACGCATTAATTAACTTTATCAGCTCAATATAGGTGGCCGGTTTTTTCCTACCACACAATAGAACAATGGAGTATCTTAGCCGTTTCTTTTTGACACATATGAAAGTTGACGACTGATGGACATGGACAAACGGCTTCCAAATAGAAGATGTTTTTGTCTTATTAAGCTTACTACCAGTTTTAATAACCTTTCTATCGATAGCTGACAGTTAACTACTATCATACTATTTTGACAGATAAAAAGTTGTATGCTGTCAAAATCGTATGAAAGTAACTGTCAGCTATCGATAGATATACTTACAAAGTTATGGAAAATTTGCTATTGGAGTATACAAAACCGTATCGTATTTTGATGTGATTCAAAGGGATATCGTACACCTGGTGACTTTCTTCGGTAGCGAAGGAGCAGCTCCTCTAAAGCCTCAGTTAGGTACACAAGTTGTGATGAAGTTGAGTTACTTTTTTGTGTATTTTTGAGGTGTGATGCTATATACAATGCTACACTAAATAAAGATCTTTCATAAGCTTGAGTGAGGGGGCTCACTGAGTTATACATTTGTTAGAGCTAAGGTATGTCGATAATCATAATTATGTATGTATATACTTACCTATAAATATCTCATTCGTACAAATAAGACACTGAATCAAGGAGAATGAGGCATCTGTTTTCCTCTGAGTCATACAAAATGCATTAGTTTAATAAGGCGTGGCCACGATAACTGATCCTTCATATGTACCTATCAATATCAAATAAGTACATTCATTTGCCCACTGACTTTTATGTATACGATATACATAATAATAGATGGGTTTCATAAGTACACAATATACCTCTACATAAGACCAATATATCACTCCAAGCGACCCAAACTTATAACGCACTTAATTTTAAGTCCATTGGTACCGGAAAGCTAAACAATCAAATACTTAGTTAAAATAATGCTAATTGTAGCTATTGGGTAATACCTATATGGTGACACATTTAATTGTATAGAATTAGTAATTCGATAGGTCACATACCTAATAATTGTTTTCATTGTGTAGCATTTAATTAAGATCTTAAACTTAAACACGTATTGTTTTATGAAATAGTTAACACAGGTAGGTACATACTTTAACTGTAACTGTAACTTGCCTATAAAGGTCCATATTATAGTATACTAGCTGTCCCCGCGCGCTTCGCTTCGCCTTAAAAAGTTTTCCCGTGGGAATTACGGGATAAAAAGTAGCCTATGTTCATTCCCAGGGTCTAGACCGTATGTATACCAAATTTCATTCAAATCCGTTCAGTAGTTTTGGCGTGAAAGAGTAACAGACAGACAGACAGACAGACAGACAGACAGACAGACAGACACAGTTACTTTCGCATTTATAATATTAGTTAGGATTTTAGTCGATTTTCAGACAGACTTAAACTTAAAAAGGCTCATTGTTTAAATACATTTACAACATGGTTTAATAAATCATTAACGAAGACTGTTAAGTATTTTTATTAAACAAGGTTTTTTTTTCTATTTGCGTTACAATGTTGATTTAGCTGAGTTTCAATAAGTACATTGTTACCGTCTTCAGATTATCATCTGAAGATTTTTGCAGTAAGTAGTAAGCTCAAAAACTATTTTGTGATAAATTCATGAAAAAAAAAGCTTCAGTCCTTACATATTTTGCACATACGTTGCCCCAACTAAAATCCCTTATCTAGATTACCTAAGTATACTTACTCATATTCTGGAATTTATTTCTTAGTCATAGACAATGGACGTTATTTAAAACCATTTCAGTCACTTCAAATATTTTCTGCAGCCAAGTAGGTTGAAGCAATTTACATAATGTCGCAATTTATTTCGTTATTTATTTCATTACTAACATTACACTTGCTTGAATGACGTTCATGAATGTAAATGTAAACAAAAGCTGTGATGTTTGTTCATTTGTAGCATAGAACAACGCGGACTCGAGTGTAAATGTAATGTTTGTAAGTATAAGTATACGTCATATCGGTAAAATGGTTCTTCTTATCAAATGAGATTTAAATTTGCAATCATACCTCATAATCTAATATAGGATTTTGAAAAATACATTACCTGAAGGAAGGCGTAAGAGGGGAAGACCAAGAAAGACGTGGCTTGATTGTGTGAAAGAAAATATGAGAGTGTGGAGTGAATGAGGATATGACAGAGGATATGGTAAAATGGCCGACCCTAAATAAGGAAATACAATAATTTAAAAAAATAAAAAACCGACTTAAAAAATAACTAAAAAATAAGAAATAATTAATTATAGCAGGAACATTCAACTGCTTTCCGTTTCCATGATCAGATCAGGTCATATCGGTCACCATCATATTTTTTTATTATAAGAACTATATTTACGTTCTAAATTTCATTAGAATCGGTTAATATGTACCCAAAATGGAAATTCATACCCTGTTTTTACCCCTTTACCCACCCTTGGGGGTGAAACAAAATTCTGAAAAATAATGGGACCACCTGGGAGCTCAACCCAATACATCAAAAAAAGAATTTTCAAAATCGGTCCATAAACGGCGGAGTAATCGGTGAACATACATAAAAAATATAAAAAAAAGATCCTTACGAATTGAGAACCTCCTCCTTTTTTTGAAGTCGGTTAAAAAGGCTAGGAAGAAGAAGATTGTACAAATCGCATAAAGTATCTATGGCAATATGATAAAAAAATTAAGCCTATTTAATCGAAGTGACGCTAAATTCAAATAAAGTCGGGAGGATCCTGTTATTAGGCAGAAACTTAGGTACTAAACCACACGAACGTTGAACGTTATTTCGATTTTCGCGTTACCGGTAAGCCATTTTTTTTATAGTCAATAGTTGAACTGGACGTCAGACTACGCCTACGCACCCTGCCTGATGCATAGCAAATCCAAATATTTCTTCTACTTAACGGATTAGGTAAGTACTACATAATAACAGTAGTGCTCAAACACCAGACAGTCAGTCAATATAATGTTAACTAAGAAAACAATTGTGGGAAGTGTGTGTAATGGAGGAAAAACTGCTTTCTCAAGGCTTTACACTGGTTGTGTATTGAATCGAGAAAATGTTCGATGTCATTCTTAGAAAGATTTATGTTGCTGTACCAAGGTTCTATTGGACTTAAATAATTTTTCTCATGGTTTTTCCTATTGACTATTGGACTGTGAAAAGTGCCTTATGTACCTTTTTAGTCAAGTCTAACTTTATTTTTGAATAATAAATAAACATAACTGCAGTTTCATACATTTAAATCATTTCTTATAAGTAAAAAAATATATAAAAAAAAGAAAGTTTTTTTTTGGGAATACCAAGAAGTTAAGAAATTTACGTAGATTATTCTTGCCTCGAATAGTCTTTGTACAACATGTTAAATTAAACTGAAATAAAACAAAACAGTGTCATTATGAATCCTAAACCTTTTTTGTTAAAAATACTTATTAAAAAAGATGAAAATAGGTGACAGGTTGGTCCCACGGTGCACCAAGTAGGTCGGTAGCGGGCTAGCAGGGCGCGGCGGCGGTGGGAGCGGCGGCTCTCTGCGGACTTTATATTGACTCAACTGGAACTAACGTGTCGTGTAAAAGTGACGCCTTTCACGATCCAATATTATATTTAATGTAAAATGTTATAGATGTACAGGCGATTGCATACTTAATATATTTATGTAGACCACCGCCGCCGATAGGTAGTGGATTGGAGAAGCACTTAAAGAAGATGAAATAAATATAAATTATAGTTTCATCTGTAATTAGGTACTTACCTACTCAGTAATGTAGGAATTTTTGTGTCATAAAACAATCTCGAGGAGTCTCATCTGCAGGTTCCTATTCACTTACTTAATAATTTTACTAAGGACTTAAGTGAAACGGTGGAAAACATTGTTTACACTCAGACTCAGAAGAATAAAGAAAATACTTACAACAATAATGTGCCTTCAACAAAAAGTTTTTAATGTTATGTCCAGCCAGCATTGCCATGCCATATGGCCGGCAGCAGAACTTTCATCTTGACGTTAAATAAATTGAAAAGGAGGTTTAATGCATTCCTGAAGTATTTGGAACATGTTAACGTTTCGGATGTGATTGAAATAATCGTGCACTTTCTAACTTAATTTAATTTAAAGTCATGTCGGTTTTTATGCTTTTTACTTTTCTCGTTTACGACATTATGTTATCCTTTCTATGTCAGGTTAACAGGGTTCCAAAATTCCATGACGAAAATTCGGCATGCAACATTCACTTTAAATATACTTAATGTAGGATTTATGGCTTTTATGGGTTCTTATAGCATACTCAGTACGTTTCACTAATTTATCATACTCAAATAAAGCGACTGCAGAACCGTAAACGACGAGTTATATGCTCAAAGATAATCCTACTTTAAACTCTTAAATTCCTCGCACTTTACTTAAAAATTCACTTGAAGTACCGTCCTGTACAAGTACCTCGGTAAGTACCCATTTAAGTAAGCCACAAATAGTCGTAACTTAGCATTAAAATTTCGTCCACGTAGCGTCCGCTTACTCATGTCTCTTTATACTTTTTTGGCGGAGCGAGGCAATGACCGAGACACATTATGGCAAAAATGTCAAAGTAAGTTCTTGAGGGGTTTGTAAAATGTCATGCAGATAATCTTCGTAGACGAAATGTTTTATGAAAATATCGTAAACTTTCATCTTCGATAATATAACTTCATGATGGAGGTAAAATTTTAAATTCCACTCTTCTTAGTAAGAAAGTCCTGTCTTATGGCTGAACCTATTTTTATAAGAAAATAAAAATAATGCCCAATGATCCTCTGCAATACAGGTTTTTGGGTTTCCGCATATTGGTGTCAAGGCCGCGCATATTGTACGCATCATTAGAAGTCATCTGCGTAGCGGATTGGGGTAAAACTTGATGGCATTTAGAAAAATACAAGAATGGCAGGAGGTGGCCATGGTTTAATTAATTTAAATTGTTTAAGTTACTATTGTACAATCTCAATCGAAGAAGATTGTATTTATTATTTTTATTTTCTTATAAAAATAGGTTCAGCCATTTGGGAGATACGCTAACACTGACAGATACATAGATACACAGACATGTTAAACTTATAACACCCCCCTTTAAAAAGAAATGCAAAGTAGCTAAGATATAAGAAAAATACTTAGTTTACATTTGAAATCCTGCTTCATTTTTGTCAGTATTTGTGTGACATCATTCCTTCTGAAAAGTGGATGTAAGTAAAGTTGTTAGCAGAAGTTTTTCATCTGATTAATTGTTCAAACGTACCTACCTATACTTACATCATAAAACTTACTAAGAATGAACCATCAG
Source organism: Plutella xylostella (assembly GCF_932276165.1). Taxonomy (NCBI): domain Eukaryota; kingdom Metazoa; phylum Arthropoda; class Insecta; order Lepidoptera; family Plutellidae; genus Plutella; species Plutella xylostella. The sequence goes on from NC_063988.1 coordinate 1,431,092, forward strand.
TACCAGCAACACAAAAGTTGTTGCAAAATGATTTGATCGTTACTTATGCAGTTTCCTGCAAAACCTTTCATAACTTTGAGGTGTTTCTATCTATGTTTAGCAATATGAGTTGTAATCGATGCACTCAGATTAATTATAGACTTCTCATGAATTATTCAATTAAAAAAGCGACCTTGTTCTAAGAATAAATTTGCAAATAAGCAAGTTTTTTGAGTAATCTGTTATCAAGTTGGGTCGCTCGGATTTAGATTGATGTTATTAATCTATATATTAAAATTCGCGATATTAATAATTAGCACAATAGCACGATACAATTAGATATTAGTAGAGTAGTATTACTACCTTCAATTATAAAAACCGTCTGTTACTTGTCTAAGCCCGTTACCTACCTACACTCTAATAGTACTTATATGTGAACACTAGGTGTACCTAGAATCTAGACTCGCCGACCTCACCTTTGTCAAGGCAACCTGACCCTGGCGGCGCACTCTCAGACTTAATCCACAAATTATCACTTTCACCACTGGAGTCTTTTCATAAGATTATCTGTACCTACTTAATTTATTAGGGTTTCTTTTATGTTTAGTTTTGTCTGAAACAACGATTGCTTTCACTTAATGTAAAAAGAGTTGTGTTTAATTTTCACCTGTTGATAATGGTAAGTATCTAATGATCATAATTATAGAATTCTCAAATTTGAAGAACCTCTCCGTAAATGAGCTCTAATATTCATCATACCACTATCCATCATGTCCTTACAGCTAGGCACGGTCTCCTTCCAATGAAGGAAGGTTTTTTTAGGCCAAGTCTAATTTACTAGACCTGAAAAACAATGCGATACCCAGCGTGTAAAGTTGTTCTTCTTCCGACATGCAAGCAGACACCCAGATGTCACCATGTCACACTCGTCCTCGGGAGCAGTGTCAGGTTGCCAACCGGTTGCTGGACGGGAAGGGCCACTGTTCCTTGACGAAATACGGAGTTTTGGCACGCTGCTGCTGCCACGACACTTATCTCTTTGTATAAAATTTACGTACCGATTTCAGGACAGCTACACTACCGCCACCGCACTTAGGCCTTGGTCTCCTATTTACGCCGTAGGTCGCGTCTAGCGTCACGCCGTAGGCCGCGTCACGATGCTCACTATAGAAATGTACTGATGCGGTCTCCCTCACACGCCGACGTTGGCGCGTATAGTGCCACAAACTTATCTGTTCCGGTGAGAGCGAACTAAATTGGTCCATACCTCATTACTTACTAAATGAATTTCATATTGACATAGATTATATGGACCAATTTAGTTCGCTCTCACCGGAACAGATAAGTTTGTGGCACTATAGACATAATGAGCATTGTGACGCGGCCTACGGCGGTGACACTTGACGCGACCTACGGAGTAAATAGGAGACCCGGGCCTTAGCAATCGACAATCCTTACGCAGCATCGCTTATCGATCAAATCTGACGTAACTTGAATGAATCTCAGTACCCGAGTCTGCGTTGTTCTATAATCTATAGAATCTCAATATTGTTGATTGCTAATAAGCAGGGGTGGTAAGACTGCAGCTCTCCGTAATTTCGTATGTAAGGAAGAGTAACCCAGATTAGGTTCAAATGTTACAAAAATAACTTACAATAATATTAGTGCCAAAATTTAAAATAATTAAGGAAGTAGGTATAGGTATGTAATTATAGGCGCGATGCTATTGGTTACAGTCAAAGCTTGCTTAAACGGCCCAAAAAGACTTAAGCTAGTGCAAGTGTGAGTATTGCTGCGTATTAATAGAAACAGCGGAACAATGACCGAATACACCGGCATTCAGAGAACAAGCTCATTCTTATTAAGAATAATGTAGTTACCTAGTTCACTTGCGACTAACATAATACACTCACGAGCAAAGAAACAGTTTCACTTACAAAATGCAGACACCAAATGGCTCCGATTTTTAAAACATGGAATAGAAAATTTGAACAAAATATTCTATTCCATCCATTAAGTTAGTTTTTTTTCCGTTTAGGAGTAGGTAATCAGGTGATTTTCTCAATGGAACTTTTTCATTTCCCGTGAGTGTAATAGTATTATAAAAGGCATGGATTGTAATAGACATTTGCATGTAATGCATTTATGTTTCAATATGACCCAAACCCGGGCTTAGGTAACAGTACGAGCCGATGACTAACTCAGTTTTAAATAAGTACCTAAGTGAAAATCTAAACTTTACCTATCTACCACAAGAACTTCAGACAGATGTTTAGCGCTGTCGAACGAATGCCTAATAAATCTTTCAAATACCATTTTAAAACACTTGTCAAATTATCCATGTTTCAGTAATATCCCTAGGATTTTCGGGAAAACTCGATTTATAAAATTTTATCATCCTACGAAACCTTACATTCTTCAAGCCTCTCATATAGAACCTAACTAAATACAGAATTAGAATGCTATTAAGTTTTCTAGTCTCTTTTAATTTAGATTTTTAATTACTTCTACATATCAAAGCTAGATTATGCCTAGGTTGGTAACGTACTTCATCAAGTATGAATCAATTTTTTGTATGCCAACCATCCGGTAAAGGAGTCGACCGTTATGCCGTCATGAGTACGGTTTTAGGTTGAGGACGTTACTCATTTGCATTCGTCATTCAAACGCCGTTTGAAATTAGAATAGAATAGATTGGCCGGCAACAAAACAATACAAATTAAGAACTAAGCTTTAACTAGTATGCACACTAGGAATTAAACTTGACTACTTACTGCCCTTATATATACATACGAGTACATACTGATCAAACACATAACCCACCTTTTTTTCGTCGGTGTAGTCTGGTAAAAACTAACTACGTGGTAAATCCACCAAATCGTGGACCAGCATGGTGGGTTGGGAACTCCAAGCTAAAGAACGTAAGTAGGTACCTGATATTCGTCGAATATGAACAAAGGTTACCAGTGTGAACTTACTAAAGTTAACAGCCTAGATACTTAATGTTATTCGAAATGAAGACCAGGTTTTTCCTCTTTAGGACCTAGGTACCAACTACAGAAGGTACGTCGAAGTGTAAGTAAATAATACGATTAACCGCCCAAATAGAATAGAATAGAATGGCGATGGCGATCAAACAATAATAACAATAATGTAGTGAATCAGGTCACTAGGGACAAACAAACTGGGACACGCGATAATTCTATTTTGTTCTCTTTTTCTGCTATCGGCCTATTTGGAGTTCCGCTAAAAAGAAACGAAAAAAAAACAGTATCATTCATTCATTCATACTTGCATAATATTTCATCATCATCATCAGCCTATAGCAGTCCACTGCTGGACGTAGGCCTCTCCCATAGCATGCCACGGGATGCGATATTTATGCGATATTCTACAAATTATTTATTAAGTAGGTACATGTACATGTATAGCATTAAATAGGTAGGGGAAATACGCATGGACTACATAATAAATAACAATTTGAAACTTTCAAATTCCTACTCTGTAATTTACAGAATCACACATTTACCCACATTTTGCGTAAGTTTTCCTTCCAGAGTGTATGTTATTATTCACTCACGAGCAATGAAAACGTTCCAGAGACATATTATTATGGAACAGCAATGGCAGGTGAGACCTTTTCATTGCACGTGAGTGTATTAGAGGAGCTTTTACAAAAACCTGAACTTGAGAACAATTCTAGTTCGAGACCTTGTAGTTGCAATAAAAACGTAAAAATATTTAGGTATGCAAATTGGACCATATTAGGTATGATATTATGATTGGTATCATACATATTACTAGCTATGTGTAGGTATCAGTAGGTAACTATTATGTTTATTTTTTATTTAATTGACAACATTTCAAATAAAATGCTCACCGATTTTATTTTATTTTCGACGAGATATCACAAATTTAGATGACCCGCATTTTTTTATTTCTTAATATTTCTATGTTTTAATATATATTTTTAATTTCAAAGTTCAAAATTTTTATAATATGAGTGACGTCACGTCGAGGCTTGGGATAAAAATATTTTCGTTGCCTGCCTAACCTAAAAAAAAAGTTGGATGACATTAACTTGACATGAACAAGGACCAATCAACTTCAACTTCAACTTTATTTTGTGGCAAGAACCAATCACGAACTTTCGTCATTGACAAGGACACATAAAAGTGACAGACATTTGAGTGATGTTTGTCATTGTCATTGTCAAAGTGACATAACATGTTTTTTTGTTGTTCATGTTTGAGAAGTAAAAGCGCGTTTAATTATTATGCCACATCGTGATGTCACGAATGATAATTTAGATTTTTATGTTTTTCTCAGAAATAAATCAATAGAAAAATCGGAAACATTTTTTTTTGTGAATATTAGAGCCATATCTCTAAATGGTTTTCGATTTTCAACTGTATAAAATTTTGAAATGTTGTCAATTGGCTGCGTCAAAAACGGCTTCGTTAAAGGTGTTTTAAATATTTCGACAAAGTTCTGGGGTGCCCCCGTTTATGAGTCACGGTGTGCCAGCATGATGTCATTATACGGACATGTTAATTGTTATTTCCTATTTTTTGGTTAAGTTAGTTATAGGTAAGTAAGTCAAAATTATACATAAGTAACCTAAGTATACCTACTTTTCACACAATCTATAATTTATAAATTACTTAAATCAGGTAAGTGCAGTATTTTTTGTAAAAACTATACTTTACTTTAAAATTAGTGCCTTCGGCATTGTTACTAACGTGTACCTAACCCCTTATCAAATAATAAAAAAAGAATTCATACGACTCCGTTTAATGTCCAAACACTCACGCCTTGTCTTAATGTACTCCCTTGCGGGGTAGGCAGAGGTGCATTGCTGCACCCACTTTTCGCCAGTGTTATGTTAGTCCCAATGTAATAGGGGGCGGGCCTATTGCCATTTTACGGGCACATCCAAGACCCGAGAACAAGTATCTGTGTTTAAACAAATATCTGCCCCAGCCGGGAATCGAACCCGGGACCATCGGCTCAGTAGTCAGGGTCACTAACCACTACGCCATTCGGTCGTCGTCTTAATGTCCAATGTTTTCAAAAGTCGTGCATGCATGGAGGATAACTTCATTGATTCGCGTGTAACAGTTTATTGCTGATGTGTATGTATAAGCCACTCATATCACATATCAATTTAATATAAAGTACACTCTCGAGTCTCGCGACCTCGCGAGTAATGAAAAAGTTTAACCTGCCATTGCCGTCCCGTTAGGTATATTGTCACTGGAACTTTGTCATTGCTCGCGCGTATTGTTGGGATTTTGTGGACGTAACATATTAAGCCTGTGCAAGTAAAGATAACAAACATTGTTATCGATTTACTGAGACTGATAATACTGATGCATTAATTGGACCTAGTTAATGATACTGTCTTTCTTGGGATGACTATAGATTCAAAGTTACAGTGGGGTCCCGCCCTATGCGGTTGTTTTGGCTATATCTTGGCCATACCTTAATCGATTTTAGATTAGAATATGTTATTTTAAAGTTTATAAATTGATTATGTTTTTAAGCTGTAGTGCCTGAAAAATTGTCAGATAAAATTCTTTTTTAAATTAGCTTTTTATTATTATTATTAAATTCTTTATTGCACATAAATTTATTTGTACATAGGCGAACTTAATGCTAAAAGCATTCTCTTCCAGTTAACCTTGGGCGTTGTGGAGAAAATGATAGGTAGTGCGAAAGACAATGAGAACAGTTTAATTCTGTTTAATATCTATTGTTTAACACTAGAATATATACTTACTTATACATAATATCATAAAATAAACGTAAAAAATATACTTATAAATACATAATATATATATATATATACCTACATACATAATTTAAATATATAGTTACTATAACAAAAAATAATAATATCATCGTCACACTTACAAACTACAACAAAACAGATAAACTATATATTAGATCTGCTGCTGATTGTTCGGTTTCTGGAGGTAGTGCAGACGAACCTTAGACTTAAAGGTTTCTATGGACTGCGATTGCCTTATATGCAATGGTAACTCGTTCCACAGGCGAACCGCTGACACGGTGAAAGAATCCGAATACCCTGCCGCATTATGCTCTGGGGTACGAAAGAGCAAATTTCGACTTGACCGTTGAGGACGATCAGTAAAGTCAAAGAATGAGAAGCGATCAGTTAAGTAAGAGGGGGCACAAGGATTATAAACCATACCATATACTAGGGAAACAATATGAGCATTCCTTCGATGACGGATGTTGAGCCACTTGAGTTTATTACGAAAATCGGTGACATGGTCATACTTACGCAGGCCAAAAATATAGCGAATGCATAAGTTGAGCAGACGGTCGAGTTTATCAAGTAGCTCTTCGGTGATATCAGGGTAGCACACATCTGCGTAGTCAATGATAGGGAGCAACAAGGAGTTGACTAGCGTAACTTTGGTCGAGTATGGCAAGAAATTCTGCAACCGTTTTAGTCCATGCATCGAGGCATAGATCTTGCGACTAATTTCTGAGACATGCAATTCCCATGACAGGTTATTCTGGATATGAAGACCAAGGTTTTTAACACTGTCACAGTAAGGCAAAGTAACCCCATCGAAGATTACTGGTGGTAGTGGGCCGTTTCGCAGTCTAGCCAAGCGATACCTGCTGCCAACAAACATAACCTGGGTTTTTTATTATAGCAAAAAAACTCTTGAATATACATAATTACATAATAACTAGGTAAAACTTTATTAAATTCATATCAATTAAACTATTCTAGCTTAGCTATATGTTACCTATGTAGTTTTATCACTGGCCACCTTACAGGCCACCCTTCGTTCATTAAGAGTCACTAATATAAAAAGTAAATAAATAAATGGCGTTATTATTGTGTTAGGAAACCTCGTATAAAACAATGTCGTTACGCTGTCGCTGATAACAACCCTTCTGGATTACAATAGTTATTATTAAAAGTACCTATTAAAATATTATCATTAGTAAATTATCCTCTTTATATGTTTGTTTACGTCAAGTACTTACATATAACAATTTACAATAAGTAGTCTCTATTTAAGTAGTTAGTCAGTTCAGCACACTGTTAGGTTTACACGATTGCTCATCCTTCTTATAAATTGTAAATAATTTACAAATATTAAATTTAATATGAGAGTGTATTGATTTTTGACATTTTAATATTATATTCAATAGGTACAGTGATTCTAAAACGTGATTGTATTATATCCACGAGTGGATAAAAGTGATAAGTGCACTAATGGATTACCGCAAAAATGGCCTGTATGATGAGGATGTACTTATTCTCAGAAATATTGAAGACAAAAAGTAAGGGTTACCACAAAAACTTAGACGTGCTGTAGCGACTTTAGCGCTGTCAAACGCCTATAAAATCTGTCAAATTTTGTTTTTAACACTACTAAACAGTGTTTAAAGTTATTTGTGGAAGCACAGTAAGAGTCGGATCGAGAAACTCTGGCTGAACCACTTTAACTCTCTTTCAACTCAAATAATTTTACCCAATGTAAATGCCAATGATTACAACTCCTTTCATATTTAATTACTTATACACACGACCTCTTTACTATTGCAATAGATAAGTATGCGTCCTCTTTATTCGTATGAAATCTATATGCAACCTCTTTACTATTTCAGTTTTCTTCTTTACTGCCAATGCCAACTATCTTTATAAACAACTGGTTTTTAACCTTTTTACTATTTCAGTATGCATCCTCTTTACTGCCAACTTCTATGCAACCGCTTTATATAAGAAACAGAAACCTCTTTGCTACCAATCTTTCTGTGTAACCTCTTTACATGACATTGCCAACATGTTGCCAACGCATCTTGTTTACTTCCAAACCCTCATTCCAGCCAGCAGCTACCGTTTCTGCTTGCAACATCTTTATTACCAACTTCAGTGTTGCCAACCTAACAACCTAACCAAACCTTCCTCCTCCTTCCAGCCTGTGATGTTGCTGGCGTTGTCGGTCTTTGCTCTTTCCATACCCTCTTTACGTCAGTGCTACCAACCTAACCACCCTATCTCCTTCCAGCCTGCAGCGGCCGGTGTCGGTGGCCGGCGGCATGGAGCACTCCCTGCAGCACCGGGAGCGCGTCCTTATGTTCCTTGTACAAACCTAACCACACTGTGCTCTTCCAGCCAGCTTCCTCCGGTGTCGGTGCCGCTAGCGTTCTTTGCTCCTTCCGTACCCGTCCTCCTCCGTCCTCTAGATAATACTTCAGTGCTAGCAACCGGCAACCTAACCACACTATCCTCTTCCAGTGTAGTAGGTCTATGTCTTCCATACAACCACTCTACTCTCTTTACTACCAACTCCAGTGTTACCAACCTAACGAACCTAACCAAGGCTTCTTCCTCTTCCAGCCTGCAGCGGCCGGTGTCGGTGGCCGGCGGCATGGAGCACTCTCTACAGCACCGGGAGCGAGTCGGAGTGCAGGACTTCGTGTTGTTGGAGGACTACACGAGTGAAACCGCGTTCATTGATAATCTGAGGAAGCGGTTCAGCGAGAATATTATTTATGTAAGTTGAAAGGGGATATGGTTTTTAAGGAGCAAAGATACTTTTTTTAAATTAAATCGTGGGAGTTTGTTAAATACATATCTGATGAGGATTAATTGATATTTGATATCCCGGAACGTATCGCGCAGCCTCAAGAGCGAGCGCGACGGAGAACTGATAGAAAAATGTGACACAACCATGTATGAAATTCTGAACGTACACTCTGGAGAAAAGAAACCTGACTTATCTCAGGTAGCATTGTCATTCTTAGCATCACACTGTGTTTCTCCTTTCGTGCAAACACTATACCTACTTAGTATAAATTAGACTAGTACCTATACTAACCACCAACACCCCTACCTCCACAGACGTACATCGGCAACGTGCTGATCTCGGTGAACCCGTACAAGGCGCTCCCGATCTACTCGCCCGAGAAGACGCAGCTCTACTTCAAGAAGGCCTTCTTTGAGGCGCCTCCGCATGTGTGAGTATTTAACTGATAGTCTAGCACAAGGGACTGGGAACTTTCGCGCGCGTCAAGACGTGACAAAAGTTCCCAGTCGCGAATCGAGCCCGCTCGATGTGCGCAAGCCAAAATTGTTGTAATGATTTGTTGCCTCATGCGTCATGCTCATGCCCCATGCTGGCCCTTCTGTGAGAGAAGAGAGAGGTTATAAGTTGAGAATGTGTGTTTATGATTGAAATATGTATTTTTTTCTACAAAGAGTGTTTGTATCCAACAATACTTAACTATATATCTTCATCATCATCATCAGCCCAACAAACGTCCACTGTTGGACATAGACCAAGGAACACCACAACAGTCCTCGGCTTTTCTCATCCAACTAATACTAGCTTCACCGGTTGACAAGCTGGTGTTTTGTTGTAGTAACTACCTTCCTATTTAATTAACAATCATATCTACAAGACACCTCACTAGAAAACTTGTAAATAACAAGATAAGTAACATAAAATCTAGACCACGTATCGAGAGATACCGTTTGATGATATTGCTGATAGTCCGTCACACCATTACAGCTAACTCTACTGTAATTTTCTATTACTTATCTATACTTATCGTCTATTAGGTCTATCTAATATTATGAAATTATAAGATTGTACTGATTTAAAAGTACTTAAAAAAGTACATAGCTAAGTGGTAGCTGGGATACCTTGGGCGCCTGTAGGTACTTTACTCGTACACAAATACTTGGATGAGGAATGACGAGAACTGAGGCAATTTGTAGCTGATGGTCATGAATGGCCATGATTGAAATGGCTTAGAGCAGGTAAAGTGTAACTCGTTGGGCTTTTATGTCGCTTGATGTAGCTCAGGGCCTAAGAAAGCAAGCAAGGGCAAAGCTTTTTTATATTGGCCCTAATGATCCCCTATTCCATCAGTAAACAATGGTCAGGAGACGTTTTAAATATGATGCCTACCATTTATCGACTACCATTATAGTCGCCTACCATCTATCGACTGTTATTATAATCTCAGATGATCGCCATATATGTGCCCGAACCTAGTGGCATTCCACTATTAAAACAATCAACAATAAACATTGCAGGTTCGCCATCGCGGACAACGCTTACCGCTCACTGGTCTACGAGCACCGCGAGCAATGCATCCTGATATCCGGTGAGACATCTACTATTACCTATTACTTATATCATCTAGATAATATATGTATCTACTTTGGTATACAATAACATAATACGACATACGACATCAACTATTGTATCATCTAGATATACTTAGGTATACAATAGCATAACTTGCTAAAGATTACAAACATGGTGTTGATAGAACGTCTTGCAAGATTATCATAATATTTTTGGGTTAGCTCCTGTATATTTAGATAGCAGTTTATGTTGAATAACTGAACGTTATTCTAAACCGTCTTAAAGCATAATGTAAGGCTTCCCGATAAAACATACCTCTGACATGCATTAAGTATATATACTACAAGAATAATGACGTAAAACAATGATTTCCCTAGGCGAATCCGGTTCCGGCAAGACGGAAGCCTCCAAAAAAGTCCTCGAGTACATCGCGGCCAGGACCAACCACCTCCACAACGTGGAGACCGTCAAAGACAAGCTCCTCCAAAGCAACCCTCTGCTAGAAGCGTTCGGAAACGCCAAGACAAACAAGAACGACAACTCCAGTCGGTTCGGAAAGTACATGGACATTCAGTTCAACTACGAAGGCGCTCCTGAAGGAGGCCACATATTGAACTATTTGCTGGAGAAATCTAGAGTCGTCAGTCAGATGCCAGGGGAGAGGAACTTCCACATCTTCTACCAGCTGTTGGCGGGGGGCGATGAGGAAACGCTGAAGAGCCTCAGGCTGCAGAATAGGCCCGAGACCTACAAGTATACTACGGATTCGGTAAGTTATTAATGATATCATCATTTTAATAAAATTGTTAGTCATAAGTACCCTAACTATAGCACATATGGAAGGCCGACGTACAGTTCAGTGTTTGTGTAAATCTTTTCAAGCGATTAATAAGCAGCTATAAGGATATGCTAATAGGTTTATTTGGTCTAGTTTTATGATTGCCTACAACATTCATTCTTTCTCTATACTCAATTAAGATCTTACGATAACATTGACTTCCTTCCTATAAGTACCTAGTATGAACCTAATTAAGATGTTTAGGCATCCTGCATAGCCCGACGATAAAAAGAGCAATTATAAAATGTGAAACAAAATGATTTAGGTAATTTAGCTATCGCGTAACACGCTCATTTGTAGGTCAACAACAGGATAAGCGGTTAAAAGCTCCTACGGACGCTATTCGTCACACATTAACTACATTGCACTTATCTCTGTTCGCTTCAATGTCAGTGTGTCGGTCAGAGAATATCCTTCCTCCTACGCGAGTACGCATCCTTGTTGCTAATCTAAAAATATGCGGGAATAGTCAAATAGCTATACAGCGTGATCGCAGGGTGTGATTTACTACCTAAGTGCTTCAGGCGAAGTTTCGTCCTATTTAATCTAGGTAGGACCTATAGATACCTTTAGCTCGTACATTGATAAAGTTCCACTCGTATATACTTACATATTTTTGTTCTTCCTTTCCCGTTACTCAAGTCATCAAAAAGTTTGGATCTGTCACCAGCAGTCACTTCCATTCTTCTCTGTCGGAGGCCAGCAGATTCAGCTATGGCCTAAGTAGTATTTAAATAATAATAATAAACCCTGTGAAGAGACACCATATACTTATCTAGCTACCTATCTCAATTGGTTAAAATTCTTAAACTCCAGATTTTCATGTAAAAAAAACTCTCAGCTATCTTCAAGTGTATCTTAACTTGTCATAATCATAATCCTACGCTCAAACTGGTTGCTCTCGAATCTGAAATGAGTCATTGACTTTATCAAATTCATCATCTTGACTGGCATAGGTGTAATCTAGAAACATAAAGATAGACATTGAAGATTAAAAAATTATATGACCTCCCGTGGGCATTTTCCTGGATCAATAGCAGTCAGAATTTTTCATTTCTATACATGAATCACCTTCTTTTATGTTTCTGACGAAATAATGTGACTTTATTCGGTAAAGTTCAAAGCCTTGTAGTGTGTTCATAAGTTAACACTTATACTTAAGTATGAGTCATTAGCTTGTTTGATACAGACAAGTGTTTATCCATAAACCATCCAATGATTTACTGCAAAAGGTATGCAGCAAAAATGCCCTTCTGTTTATAAAAGTTATTCGTTTGGGATAACTTTAACATGACTCATCCACACATCATCATTTCCCAAAAATATATTTTTCGCCGAAGTATAGTGACACGCATAAGTAATTAAGTACATTGTTAGGTTCAATACATAAAAAGTTAATAATAACCTTCCTGTTAAAACAAGTACCAAATGTCCAGATGCTCTTATCCTGATATCTATCTGTAAAGGACAGATTAGGAGTTTTAGTTTACCATCAACATCATTTCGTTCGTTCCCGAACCCGAAACTAAAGTAACTTTCGGATCGCTCCTACTAATAAAACAACTTAACCGATTTCATGCCAGCTTAAAAAAAAGAGACTTAACTAGGCCCTGTTTCACAATGTTTGGTTAGTATATAAAAACACATGCTGTGTCTGTCTAAACAATAATAACAGAGAGTGACAGCATGTCTTTTATCTCAAAGGTAGCCAGCCAGTAGCCACTAACCAGACAACGTGAAACAGGGCCTAAGTCTATTATTTTATCAAACTAAACGTAACCCATCAACTCCTTGCCCCTATACAACTGAGCTCTTGCCCTCAGAACACGCACGTGACGCGGGCATCAGACGCGGAGCAGTTCCGCCTCGTCCAAGACGCCATGAAGGTGGTGGAGATCCAGGAGGCGGAGCAGCGCGAGCTGATGCAGCTCGTGGCCAGCGTGCTGCACGCCGGGAACATACGGTTCCTCAGCAACGACAAGGGGAGAGCGGAGATACTGACGCATGACGCGCATTGCGAGAATGTCGCTGAGGTGGGTTTGAGGGGTGTGGGATGAATTTGTTTTTTTAGGTTCTTAGTTTATGGTGTAAGTAGTTTCAGGTCATCACTGTCACACTTCTACCTATCTATTTCTGAAAAATTACAGCAAATCATTCACGATAATAACGTACCTACACAGATGTAACCACTAATTATCAATAACTGGTCACCAAAAGTTTACACGACTGAAATCCTTACTAATCGTAATAATTCATGTAGTTTTGAATAGAAGTAGGACCGAAAATCATAATAATATACTTACTTAACAAGTACTTATTCAGGGTATTTTTTTTCATGAGTTTTGTAGATTACTTATGAAAAAAAATCAGTAAACTAATATTTTCCGGGATTGTATCCCCGTAAACTAGACCTCTCTCCCTCTATGCAATAAACCAGTTGTTTAAAACCACCTTCTCCTCCAGCTGCTAAAAGTGGACACCTCCAAGCTGCGCGCGGCACTCACCTGGCGCACCATCGAGGCGCGCGGCGACGTGGTCAGCACCCCACTAGACCTAGAACAAGCACACTTCGCCAGAGACGCCCTGGCCAAGGCCATCTACGACCGCCTGTTCAGCTGGCTGGTGTCCAGGCTGAATGCTAGTTTAGCGCCAAAGACAAGGAGCGCCAAGGATTCGGTGATTGGGATCCTGGATATTTACGGATTTGAGGTGTTCCCGAAGAATAGGTGAGTTGGTTTATTGTTTTTTTTTTTCAATTTCGTTATGTAATGTCAGATAGGAAGCTATTAGCGGTTGATGAAATATCAAATGGTAATTAAGTAAGATAGTGCTTTAGGAGTTTGGGGAATTACATAGGTGAAAACTGCGATAATTCTAATAAATGACTAACTAAGTAGAGTAAACAGTTTCTATTGAAGGAAGCACTTATTTACCCACTAGTAAACAAATTAGGTCACAAACATAACAATCCAATCTTTCAAGTGCTTACTTTCAAGCTACTTTTAAGGGGGCTATCTAGTCAAGTTTCAGTGTCAAGCGAAAGACTTTTTAAAAACTAATTTTAAAACTAAACTTAAAACTACCAGACGAGGTCTATCTGTGACGATAGTTCGATCTATTCTGCCGCTGACCAGGCGACACAAACATGGGTCGTGGGATACAATAAAAAAGGGGCTGACAAAAAAACTTACAGTCTAAACAATCTTAAGCATTCTAAGAACAATGACGATGACGTTAGCATGAGTCATCGAATATCGGAGGGTTGTTAGTACTACAGGGTTGCATAACTCCTCCCTCCTTAAGTGCGAAATTATCTGAATCACTCGTTTTAGGAGTATTGAGATGATTTCGCCACACACGAAAGTAAAGTGACATAAGACATATTATAATTAACACTAAAACACATAAAATACTGCCGTACAGTATCACTGTTCCCAGGCTATAATCGGGCCTCACTACACTTTCACTAAATGCACTTTGCTTCAATGTGTATGACATGTACTTGAGGTCATCGAAGTCGACTTCCTTCATGTTGAGTGCGGGTGCACCGGATAAGTTGCTCGAACGGAACTCGGGGAGAGAAATCGCAGGCGTAGGCTCGCTCGTTGCGCTCTCCTGGTAGACTCTATGTCGGTGTATACGTAGATTATCAAGGATAACTGTACAATTTCCAAGCAAGGTAAGTTTGTATGTTCCTTGTAAGTATCGATCGTCGCGATTACTGTTGCTGCATTCCTCAATTAGCCGAGTTTTCTTATTGGTGTACAGTATCCATTCGTTATGACTCAACTGTTGAACTCTACTATTTTCAATATGCACCTTATGTTGTTGGCATTGAGATGGATTTTCCTCGAATTTCATCAATTGTTCGATGCAAGTCGTTTCAGGGTACATCACTGCGTCTTCTTCGGTACACAGGAAGTGGTCTCCGGCTGTAAGCGGTCGGCATGGTTTGTGTAGAGGTAAGTATTTCGTACTCTTCGCCAAAAGGAAAGGATATTTGGGAATAATAATATGGGTTTGGTTTTTGGGGATGCTGTACATAGGTAGGGAATACAATTTATAGTATGAATAGGCTGTTATCTCTGTAAGAGGGATTTCCATAATAAACGTTATCTGTTTTGATTTTACATAAGATTTTACCTCGATAATTTCCTCAAATTTAATTATATTACTTTCAGTGACGTCATACATTAAATTCTCTGACTTGGAGATTTCATACAGGTGTTCTAATAACTCATAGGGTTGTACTATAGATGGATGTAATATAGATACTCTAGTAAACGACAATGCTGTCTCTATTTCACTTAGCTTTAAGTATACAGTTCGAAAGTTGCTTATGAATAAGTTAAACATTCCTAAAATGTATGTAGAGTGGAAACAATTTTCATTCTTAGATATTTCTATTAACATTTTCTCGACTCTTTTTAATCTAGTGTTTAATATAAAGGAATTTTCCTGTAGAGTTTGTGAACTGTTGATGAGACTGTCTAACATTTGGGTGACCACGGTAATTTTCTTTGAGGTGAGTACTTGTTTATCTTTAATATTTGAAATTAAGCTGTCATACAAAAGAGCATCGCTATGATCTAAGTTACCTGTAATTACTTTGATTAAGGAACCTAATGGATTAATAATACCTCTCTTAAAGCGTAATGAAGGTATAAGTTGCTGAAATTTTTGAATCGTTAATTTTTGTAGGTATTCAGACTGCTTTTTGATACTATAAAACTCATGGGAATATGTCATATTGTTGCTAATTAAATTATTAAATTCATTATATTTCCTTATGTTAAAATTAAGATCGTTAACTATGATTTCCAAATCTAGAGTTTTAATAATTAGCCACTTATCTATTTTAATATGGGCAATTCCTTTCTTCACAGGTAAAATACCAGGATTTCCTTCAAGTGATTGCAGATGAAGGGCCAGGTTGGGGACCATGAATGTCAGCAGACACCACCTGCGGAGGGCGTTTGATATTCTTAATGGGTGCTTTTGTATTTCTCTGACCTACTTTTATGGGAACTACGTTACGGGTTGTTTTTCCGGTAACTTTTGCCTTTTGATAAATGGGCTTATCTTTGCTTTGGCGGGTGTTAACTACCTTAGAAAAGATAACCTTTCCTTCGGGGAGGTTTATGTTGGTCTCTCCTCCTTTCTTTTGCCTAACTGTTTCTTTATTGTCCATTAATTTTTGTGATAAGTGTTTGTATAAGTACTGTGTTCTTTTAGCGTGATCTTTAATTAGCTGTTGCATATACTTATGTTGGAAGTTTATGTCGAAAGCTATTCCTGTGTCGGTATGACCGAATACTACTTCGAATGGGGTTAATCCAGTTGCAGAATGAATGGTGTGATTGTAAGCCATGATGCAATATGTCATTACGGTGGATGCATCTGTGCATTTTTGTTCATATTTAGCCAATCTATAAATTTCTATTATTGTCGAATGGAATCTTTCAATTAAACCCATGGAGTTTGGATTGTGGGGTGTACCTATATGAAGTTGGATTTTATACAATGTCATCAGTTCTCTCATTAACTCATTATTGAATTCGGAACCGGGGTCGGAACTAATCTTTTTTGGAATACCATAGAAAGAAAAGTACTTAATTAGTGCTCTTAATACCTCGGGGGTGGATCGGTTAGTTATTTCGATGGCCTGTGCTAACTTGCTGAAAGCGTCTATTATAGTTAGGTAATATTTTCCGTCTATTGTAAAAAGATCAATGAATAATTCCTGAAAGGGAGCATCTTGCGTCTGTGTGAGCTGTAACATAGGTTTAATGGGTTTCCTGTCGTATTTCATTTTTTTGCAAACTTCGCATGCATTTAATACTGCTGTAACTGTTTCCTGTAAATTTTGCCAATAATAATTTCTACGGATTCTAGCTATGGTTTCTTTTATACCTCGGTGTACTGTCTTTCCTTCGTGGTGTTTAATAATTATTTGTTTCTGCTCGTCCTCGTCCTCTACGTAAATCACTCTTTCTGTACACTCGTAAAACTGAACCATATCTTGCCTAAACAGTTGTATAATGATGTTAGTAAAGAGTCGTCTGTGTTCTTGGTTTTCGAAGTAAATGAAGTATTTTGTTTTCAGTTTTATATATTTTTTCAGGAAATCTTTAATTAATTGTTCATTATCTAATGGTAAGTGGACTTCTAATACTTTTTGTTTATTTCTAGATAAATCTTTTACTTGGCAAGTATCGCGGAACCATGTGAATATTAATAATTGGTTTGGTTTTGTATCGATCGCCTCATGAAGGATGGGGATACCGGTAGTTTCCATATCTACTGCTGAATGTATTGTGTCAGCACTACTAGAGACTGAGGGAACGAATTGTGTGGGTTCCTTATCGCCAGAGGATATTGATATTACTTCGGAGATTGGACTTATTGTATGAGTTCTTTCGGAATCGGAGATACTCAGAGTTGAACTACTTTTTTTTCTAGTTAACTTGGTTATTTCTTTAGTCAGGGAATCTATGTGTTTTTGTAACTTTTGTTCCTTCTGATCTACGTTTACTTTCATGGAGATGTCGTCATCGGAATCTGTGGCGTTTATTTTAATGCGAGACAAAGCGTCCGCGTTCGTGTTTTGTTTCCCGTTTTTGTATATGATTTCAAAGTTGTAGTCTTGAAGAGACAATCGCCATCTGGTCAGTTTACTACTCGGGTCTTTCATTGAATTGAGCCAAGCTAAGGGACGGTGATCAGTATAGATAAAGAACTTTTGTCCGTAGAGATAAGGTCGAAAGTGCTTTATGGCCCATATAATGGCAAGCAATTCTCGCTCTATTGTGCTGTAACGGGACTCGGTATCGCTTAAAGTACGGCTAGCATATGCTATCGGTTTATCGCTACCTATAGGTCCTTGTGAAAGTACCCCGCCTAAAGCGACGTTGGAGGCATCTGTTGTCAATATGTAAGGTTTGCTAGGGTCGGGATATTGCAGAAGAGGAGCGTTGCACAATAGTTCCTTACATTTGTTGAATGCGTTTATATAGTCTGTGTCTATGGATATTTTATTACGTTTTTTTAAACAGTTCGTTAATGGTTGGGTTATTTTCGCGAAGTCTTTAATGAACTTACGGTAATAACCAACAAGTCCTAGGAAACTTTTTATTTCCGTAGTTGTTTTGGGAATTGGAAAGTCCATGACTGCTTTAATTTTGTCTTCGTTTGGTTTAAGACCGTCTTTAGTAATTTTGTGTCCTAGGTATAGAACTTCCTTCCTAAGGAACTCTGTTTTGTCCAGTTGTACCTTTAAATTAGTTTGTCGGAGTCTGTCGAAAACTGCGCGTAATTTACGTATGTGTTCCCCTAAACTACTTGAATAGACAATTATGTCGTCTAAGTATACTAAACAGTGAATTCCCTGCAGTCCTCTCAGAACGCTATCCATTGCGCGCTGGAAAGTCGCCGGTGCAGTTTTGAGACCGAACGGCATTCGTTGGAATTCAAAATGGCCGTGTTGAGTGCTGAAGGCAGTTTTTTGTTTGTCAGATTCCTCTAACTCGATTTGATGATAACCACTTGCAAGGTCAATGGTTGAGAAATATGTGGATTTACCTAATTTGTCGAAAAGATCTGTTATATTGGGGAGTGGATACTTGTCGTCGGTGGTCAAGTCATTCAGTCGTCTATAGTCGATAACCATGCGGTATTTAATTTCACCGGAGGCGTCGGATCGTTTGGGAACAAGGTGCACGGGGGCGCACCACGGAGAGTGTGATTCACGAATGACGTCATCTTTTAATAATTTTTGTACCTGTCTATTTATTTCTTCGGTTTGGGCTGGAGCTAACCTATATGGTTTAACATATATTGGGTCCTCGTTCTTAGTACGGATTTGGTGTTTCACTTGGCTTGTAAAAGTCAAGGGCAAGTCCTCGCAATAAAAAATGTCTTTATATTGAATACAAAGGTTTTGAATATGGATCCGTCATGTGGTCGAGTCTGAGTTTATTATATAAATTTTGCTCTAAGATTTTGTCTATTTCTATATCTTGTTGCGTGGTATAGTTTACGTCACACAAAGTGTCTTCAATAAAGGCACTGGTTAAAAATGGTCTTGTAATTTCTATCGTGATGTCTTTGTCTGTCAGATTTTGTATGATAGTTGTTGCGTAACCGTTGTTACATTGTACTATCGCGGTAGGCATTCGAACGCCGGGGCAGAACTCTTTAAAGTTCAGAATCGCGTGGCCAGAGTATTGATCTGTCGGGAGTTTTACGCGTTGCTCTGATCTAGCGTGAAGTTTGATGTTGTATGGGGCCGGGTTATAAATAATTGGTACTGAGGTAAATCTTGTATGCAAGATTTGATCTTTCATATCGACCGAAGCTTCTAGCTCTTTGAGAAGGTCGCTACCAATGAGGCCGTCGTATCTAGAGTCAACATTGTAAATGTAAAATTTATGTTCTTGATTACTACAGAACGTGGGCATAAGGGGTATGCTGATAACTTCACTGTGTTGACTTGTCGCATGAGTGCTAACCACTTTGAAAGGTTCAACGTACTTGTACGCGGAGTAATATTCGTTTGCTTTATCGGGACTGATAAAAGAACGTGTACTACCTGTGTCTATCATAAATACAGAGTCTATCTCGGGGATGTATATATGGGGTAGTTTAAGGTTAGGGTCACAATTAAGTTGAATCATTTCTGTATGGGGTCTGAGGCTATTATGTGAAAATTTTCAACGGGCTCGTCCGTCGAAGCATTTTCGTTTAAATGTTGGTCAGTCTGTATGTATTCGTTGGTCATACTGTAATCGTAGTCGTACGATTCCTGGAACTCGTGTTGATTGTCGGACACGTGTTCGTATTGTTCGCCTTGTGGCGATGGGTCGTCGGTCATATGGACCTCGTTAAGGCGAAATCCACCGGTTTGTTGTTGGGCCGGTTTTATTGCCGATGCTGTTCTCATGGACACATCTGTGTAATTCTTTGGAATATTGAAGTTCGGTTTATAACCAAACTGTTGGTTAGTCTGAGGCCTATTTCCAAACTGTTGGGGTTTGAATGAGTTTTGATTAGGGATGCCAAACTGAGGTTTAACACCAAATTGAGGTCTATAACCTGTCTGCTGGGGTAAATTTGGCCTGTACCCAAAGTTGGGTTTATATCCTACATTGTTGCTCTGAGGGTGCATCATCCTATTTTGGTTGGGAATGCCAAACTTGAAATTAGGGGTTTGATAATTGTTAAATGGTGGCTTAAAACTGTTATGTACAAATCCTGGGGCAGATGTACCGAATTTGGATGAGTTTTGGGGTTGCGTAATGGGTTGTGATGATTTAGACGTTAGATTATGGTGATTATTCAATAATTTATTCCTCATGTTATACTGGTCATGGAAGTTTACTTCCTCTAGCACAATAGACAATGCATTTTCCAACGTGTCGGGACCTTTTAATCTTACAATCCTAACCATATTTTCAGGCAAACTGTATAAAAATACGTTTAGGGCTGTATTATTATATATGGCGATCTTGCTACGCTTCGTATTCTCATCAGTTAACTCGTTCACCTTTGAGAATAATATGGAGCGCACTGTTTGGATTCTATTACAAAACTCGGTGTAGGGCTCGTTAGCCTTTAACTTTAGGGTCTCTAGCTCAATAGCGATACATTCCTCGCTACGTGGGTCACCAAAATGTTGAACTAGGAGGGATTTTAATGCAGACCAAGTGTCTACATCTTCTCGCTCGGAAACTAATGCAGCCGCGTCATCAGTTAACCTACTCGTTATAGAGTGATACAGGTATAAATTTTGTGTATCGTTGCCTCTATACTTGGCTATGACGTATTCACATTTTCTTAGGAACAGATTTAAGAGTCGTTTGTCTCCATTAAACATGGGGATCAACTTCAGCATCTCTGCTGGTATAGGCGTGAGAGTAGCCATTTTACACAATTTAAACACACAATGAAAATACACACAATAAAAAGTTACACAAGAAAAATATACAGTAAGTAAAAGCAAGAGAAAATTGTAAAAGTTGTAAAACACACAATTGTAAAATAATTATCAATAAAGTATTGGGAAATTACTGATTTTGAAGTAATTACCTAATTATTATGTCTACTTTGGACTTATTACAGAATAACTGATTTTGAAGTCAGACTGTTTATAATGACCTAACTAACTTATTACAGAGTTACTGATTTTAAGCAAAACTGTGTATAGCCTATCTAACTTATTACAGAATCGCTGATTTGGAAGCGAGACTGCGTATAGCCTAACTCAAAACAGATAATCGTTATAGCGGGAGATTTTCGATCCCAGAAATAAAATTACCTGCAGCCTTTACAAATGAAAAATACAGAAGGGAAAGGAAGGCGAAGAGTTTTACTCACCAACCAGCCACTGCCATACTCGGTGCTATCTTCTTTACACTTGACGAATTTATTTGTTCGAGGGATTGCTGTAAAGCCTATTCGCGCCGTTCTATCCACGCGGTTAGATAGAGTTTATACCCGAACCGATAATCGCGGAATTGACGTGCAAGCTATATGGAACAGCAATCCTGTCCGCAGCGCCAGTCAAGTTTCAGTGTCAAGCGAAAGACTTTTTAAAAACTAATTTTAAAACTAAACTTAAAACTACCAGACGAGGTCTATCTGTGACGATAGTTCGATCTATTCTGCCGCTGACCAGGCGACACAAACATGGGTCGTGGGATACAATAAAAAAGGGGCTGACAAAAAAACTTACAGTCTAAACAATCTTAAGCATTCTAAGAACAATGACGATGACGTTAGCATGAGTCATCGAATATCGGAGGGTTGTTAGTACTACAGGGTTGCATAACTATCTATCTTGTAATTGTAACAACTGTTGATACACAAAGTAGCCTAAAGATAACTCGATAAGTGGGTTGCGTCATTATTGATACTAAAGTTCTGTTGGTTGGTAGGTTTGTATCTAATTTGCACAGCCCATTTCATGTGCAATCGGAATCAGATATGAACTATGAAGTCACGGTCTTGGTATTTTGTTAATAAGCAAACGGATAATACGTGATTATGCGAGTTACCTGTCTACTTATTAATCTAACAGATAAGATTCATGGAAATTGATCTAGAATTTTTTTATGTACATTTAACCTCTTATAAATGTACTATGTACTTGTACATACATACACATACATACTTACGTATATTAGTATATAGGCGTGACCAATACATAAACAGCTGTAATAACAGCAGAGGACTGTTCAATCAAATTTTTTTTTTACAACGCCCAAGACATTATGGGTGCTGAGTTAAGACCAAATATTTCATCATGTCATGTAAAAGTACACGATGAAATTAATAACACACAACCTTGTTATCCAGCATGCGCACTTGCGAAGTGCCACTTAATATTTAGTAGGTACCTACTAGGTTATGCCACAAGCTTAGCTTCGTCATAAAAGGTTTTAAAAGGGACAAATACCTAGTAGCCAATGTTTTAGTCAGCTTACTAACTACACACCAAATTGTATATGATGGTATAGCCGTTTTACCGTGAAAGAGTAACAAATATTCATCCAGCCATCCCTTCTTTCACGTTCACAATAGGACAGAATAGGAGATAGAATAGTCTGCCATATTCTTACACTGCTAACCGACCCTCCCTCTCCCAGCTTCGAACAGTTCTGCATCAACTTCTGCAACGAGAAGCTGCAGCAGCTGTTCATCCAGCTGACCCTGCGCCAGGAGCAGGAGGAGTACCTGCGCGAGGGCATCGCCTGGGAGCCCATTGAGTACTTCAACAACATCGTTATTTGTGACCTCATTGAGGCCAGGCATCAAGGTAATTATAAGTTGTGGCCCTTCGGGATCATTACTACAAAGACTGCGCCAAACCGTCTTGCTCAGCAACTGCCCTGGCTCACTCATTGTGTTCAATATCGCATGGGAACGGTTTCTGTACTACAACAACATCGTCTGTGTGACCTCATCGACGCCAGGCATCACGATACGAGTACTTATAGCTGCTCCTTTACCGCTTTTACTGTTGAGTGCCTTAAAAAAGTAGGTACACTACGCCTCAGCAACTGCCCTTGGCTTCTGTCCAGCCCATTCGTAGCTTATAGCTATCCACTGTTTATCCTGTTCACTAGCCCTGTGGGCTCGGAAGTAGCTAAACAGCATTTCCCTTTAACACTGTTTCTAATAACACGAAAACAGACATACCTATAACCTCGTTCCACCCCGCAGGTATAATCTCGATCCTCGACGACGAGTGCCTGCGTCCCGGCGACGCGACTGACGCCAGCTTCCTGGAAAAGCTGTCGAGCCAGCTGGACGGACACCCGCACTTCAAGAGCCATCGCCGTGTGGACCCCAAGAGGCAGAAGGTCATGGGGCGCGATGTGAGTATCCTCACTGTTATTTTTCATGATGCTATCGTCACTACTCTTTGTGTTTCCTCAACCTTTAATTGTTAGCAAATTGATAATTTATAGCATCGAGGATGTAAAGCCGATTCTGGTGTTTAAACTCACCCAGAGTATACTAGTAATGGTGGAGCCCCTAATCACCATAAACTGAACTAAGTAGTTTGCTACATCACACTCGCCACAATATCTCATCTGCCTTAATTTTTTGTCAACCAAGCCACTGGTAGTGCAGTAACTTGTCTAAAAGTGAGGCCCACAGAGCTACAACAGGACCATCGTCATTGATCCTTAGATTTCATATAAGTACCAAAATCTTCTCACAACACTAAAAACTCTAACCAACACCTCAACCCCCAGGAGTTCTGTCTGGCGCACTACGCCGGCGAGGTCACCTACTGCGTGAGCACGTTCCTGGAGAAGAACAACGACCTGCTGTTCCGCGACCTGCAGAACCTCATGGCCACCAGCTCCAACACCATCGTCGGGAAGTGCTTCCAGGTCAGGGTTTAACAATCACCAACAGAGTGATGCTAAAGTGATGTAGTAAGCCTAGTGCTTTGTCATAGAATGCTTACTATAACGCTTTAGCGACATCCTGTATATGCCTAAAATGATCACACTATGTATCTTCATAATGCAGAGGACACCCCTCCTAAACAAAGATCTGCAATATAAGGTTGGAGAACAACTTGTATCAAGGGTCGATTAATGCCATTAACATATAAACCCAAGCAAACTCATACCTGAAAGAAGCTATCACACCTCCTTCCCTCACCAGGTCCAAACCCAGAACAAGAAGCGTCCGGAGACGGCGATCACTCAGTTCAAGAACTCGCTCAACGACCTCATCAAGATCCTCAGCAGCAAGGAGCCCTCCTACATCCGCTGCATCAAGCCGAATCACTTCAAGATGCCCAGTGAGTTCAGTCATTCAGGGTAGAAAGCTGAACCACATGTCAAAAACGATATCAGTCCTGGAGGGTTACTCTAGTTTGCCAAAAATGTTCATCGTTTGTAAAGAAAGTAACACTCCAGCGCATTTATGTGTCCATTAGACCTCTGTAAATACTCCTGCGACAGATTATGGACACAAAAAATATCAACCGTCCGTGTCCTCCGAGGCAAATTTTTCTGGAGTCCATTACGTTTCAGGGTTTCGCAGTAGGTATAACATACCCAAAGTAGTTAATTACTAGCAATAAGCACAAAATTATTTATATCAATCTTGCTCACACTCTGCATTAGATCAGCCTCAGCTTAAACCCCACCTAAGTACCTCATAACTCCTCTCATCGCAACTCTCTCCAACAGTGCAATTCGACGACAAGCTCATCTCCCACCAAGTGAAGTACCTCGGTCTGATGGAGAACCTGCGGGTTCGCCGCGCCGGGTTCGCGTACCGACGCACGTATGAGGCCTTCCTCGAGCGGTACAAGTGTCTGTGCGCGGACACGTGGCCTAACTACCAGGGGAGTGCGAGGGATGGGGTGCAGAAACTGGTGGATGAGCTGAAGTATGAGAAGGAAGAGTACAGGATGGGCAAGTAAGTTGGAAATAGGTAATTTAAAAAGCTTTTGATCCATTGAAAAGATTGGATATTTAAAGCACGCATCAATATACTACCGGCGTATAGGCAGGCAGTCAGCCACTGATGCTATTCTTTCACTCTTTCAGTGTATCAAACCCTAGCTTTAGACGCGCTCTTGTGTCTCGTGTTTTTCACCGATTATATTTTGTTCAATCAATCAAAAGCAGAATAGAAGAGGTTATTATTGTCCTGCACTTTCCAACTTTTAACACCATCTAAACCCACCATTCCAGCACAAAGATCTTCGTGCGCTTCCCCAAAACGCTCTTCGAGACGGAAGACGCTTTCCAAGAGAAGAAGAACTACGTGGCCACCATCATCCAGGCGAGGTGGCGCGGCTACCGGCAGCGCAAGCAGTACCTGAAGATGAGGCATGCGGCCATTGTTATACAGAAGTGGGTGAGGCGGTTCCTGGCACAGAAGCTGAAGGAAAGGAGGAAGAAGGCTGCGGAAGTCATCAGGGCGTTTATTAAAGGTTCGTTTTGTTGATGGATTTTTGTGCCGTTTTTTATTTATATTCAAAGTTATAATGTAGGTAATTCGAGTCTAATAGAATCTAAGTACAATCTACGATGCCTTAAGTTATTATGGGTGTTATTTTGTAGCTCTTTTATTTTCGCTATAATGGAGTAAAGTTCCTTGGTGTGACGGGTACATTCACCTTCAAGCAGGAAGGTCACTGTAAGATAACATTAGGCTCATATATATTATTTTGACCCAAATTTTAACTACTTTGGAAGCAACCTTACATTTAAACACTCTCCAATTCCACCTTGTCTCCCACCAGGTTTCATCACCCGCAACGGCCCCGAAACCCCCGAGAACCGGCGTTTCCTCGGCATCGCCAAGGTGCACTGGCTCAAGCGTCTCTCCAAGCAACTGCCCACTAAGGTCCTGGACCTGACCTGGCCGGTGTGCCCCGCGACCTGCCAGGAGGCTTCCAAGGAGTTGCAGCGGCTGCACCGAGCGCACTTGGCCAGGAAGTACAGGCAGGCTCTGTCGGCTGATGACAAGAAGCAGTTTGGGCTGAAGGTCCTGGCTGAGAGTATTTTCCAGGGTGAGTTGTTTATGAATAAGTATACCCAATCCAAGTTATTGATACTTATGCTTTAGTTAGATCAGAGAGACGTGGTAACGGATTACATCCGGATAAGGCCGTGAGTTCAAATGCGATGTTTCGCTTGCGAGTCACTTCTGGCTTTCTGACTAGCCCTTCGGGAATTACTGTCCTGAGCATATGTATACCACTTATGGTAGACCTTGACCACTCACTGATATTTAAACTTCCATTCTGTGTAGGTAGTTATACTTACAGGAAATTAAAGCTCCTACATTAAAATAGTGCATCAAATCTGAACACCCCCCGCGGGTTCGAATCCCGCCCAGGGCAAACATCTGTGTGTACCTATTTGTGTTGGCCTTGTGTCTGGTTATCAGCTGTCCGATACCCAGACACAGACTCTGCCTAGTTTGGGGTCGGAAGGCCGTGTATGAGATATCCCCCACATATTTATTTATGTTTATTCCCTCAGGCAAGAAGAAATCCTACCGCTCGAGCATCCCGGAGCGGTTCCGCGACGACCGGCTGTCGGACGAGCACCAGACGCTGCGCAACTCCTTCATGGCCTCGCCCTCCTGGCCCACCGGCGAACAACTCATTGTGAGTATCTGAAGTAGAATGCCTAAAATTACCTATAAAACATTTCTGTAATACGGACTATCGAACCACGAAACTTGATCCGGTCCCAAGTATCCCAGCGATCGGATTGCACTGTCCAAGAAATTTTTCACAAAAAATCCCTTGAGTTAAGCTATTATTCTATTGATCGGATCACCTTGGATCGTCTGGTGTGGGGGATGGACCAGGCGAATGGTGTTGCTCAGTTTTAATCCATCGACGCCTCATCCTGCTCAATGGACCTAAAAGTGTCTTATGCGCAAAAACATTATATATCACGTTGATCAAAGCGTAAGCGTCAGCTTTCGGCTGGAAACGAATTTTACTAACAAAGAATGTCAACGTTTTCCTTCAAGTAGCAATCGCTAACTATCCCTCCTCAATTCCTCCTCTACAGTACTCCTCAGAAGCCATCAAGTACGACCGGCGCGGCTACAAGCCCCGCGAGCGCGCCCTCGTGGCCTCAGACAAGGCCCTCTATGTCCTCGACGCCACTGGCAGGAAGACCTACAAGCTGAAGCATCGCCTGCCGCTTGAGAAGCTCAGGGTCGTGGTGACGAATGAGTCCGATAGTCTGATACTGGTGAAGATACCGCCGGAGTTGAAGAAGGATAAGGTAGGTGGATAGTTATGGGGTTATTTCTTAATAAAGTGAATAAAAAGTCTAAAAAAGGTCTCACTTAACACAAGTGGCAACAGCGTTAAAAAAATGCTGTGATGATTGGATAATTCGTTGGCGTACCTATGTGGGCCTTGGTCTCCTATTTACGCCGTAGGTCGCGTCCAGCGTCACGCCGTAGGCCGCGTCACGATGCTCACTATAGAAATGTACTGATGCGGTCTCCCTCACACGCCGACGTTGGCGCGTAGACGTAGTGAGAATCGTGACGCGGCCTACGGCGGTGACACTTGACGCGACCTACGGAGTAAATAGGAGACCCGGGCCTATCGTTTCTGAAGGAGCATACTTTGAAGGTGATAAAATAAATTTCAATTAATTACAAAAAAAATGTGTTTTATTGGTCCAGTCCCGATACTTTTTACACAGAGTAGTATATATATAGTATGTAGGGTACTGGCTGGTATGAAGACCTGGTGACAATGACATTCTCCTGCTACTTCCAGGGTGACCTGATCATCTCCGTGTCGCACCTGGTGGAGGCGCTCACCATCGTCACGGACTACACCAAGAAGCCCTCCATCATCGAGATCGTCGACACCAGGACGTGAGTACAACTCCTCCATGCACTTGATAAATGTCAGCAGCCACCGCTCCACACTTGACTTGAGTACGAGTACGAGTGAGTCGAGTTTCTGACTTTTAAATTGTATCACGGATACGTCCGGTGCACATAGGTCCAGTTGCCCGAGCACAGGATTCGAAACCTCCGTTTACGTTGCGTATCGTCAAATGTCACTGTCAAAATGTAAGGCAAATTTGTAAGTTCCAAAAGTGGCATTTGTTTTTTCCATGTTAGGTGGAATTTCACCAAACGCTAAACGTATTTAGTAGCCTGTCATACGTCTGTCAGTTAGTACAAAATGTATTTAAAATTTGATTTAAATACGTTTAGCGTTTGGTAAAAGCGACCCTTCGTGTAGATTCGAAAATAGTATCGAATCCTATGCTCGCGCCTCTGGAGGGTTACTCTATACTGACGAAAAACGAACGAACAAGCGCTGTCGTGCAATCGGTACAGAGTCATGGCTCGCGCAGCAGCGCTCCGAAACTTTTTCGTCATATAGAGTAACCCCCTGGACTGTAATTACGTAACTACCACTAATCTGACAGGCGAATCCTTTCACCATCGTTGGAAACCCTTGACCAAACTGTTTTATCACCAATATGCCAACAAAATCATCATTCAACACTTACCCATTCTCCCCCACAGCATCGCGCACGACCTGGTGAACGGCAAGCAGGGCGGCACCATCGAGGTGACGCAGGGCGCGCAGCCCGCCATCCAGCGCGCCAAGAGCGGGAACCTGCTCGTCGTGAGTACCTACCTATCATTATTATAAGTGACAGCTGTCAAATCCATACATTTTATCTGTCATTTGTTGGTTTACAAGGGAAAATGCAAGGACTTTGTAGTATGGAAAATTTAACTTTAGCAGGCATAAGTCAATCAAACGTCACAGGACTCTTGCTATATTTTACAAAATACGCATGATTGTTTTGTTTGCGGGCATTTTGCTGGTAAGGAATGAAAGGTCCTGATTAGGATCCTTTGCCGTCCTGTTTAAATTAATACTTACTTATTTATTTTGTTTTCCTTTTCAGGTCGCTTCGCCATGATGTCTTAGTATTTGAACCAAAAAATCATAACCTGTTTTCACACAAGTATAATACTAATAGAAATTTTCAATCATATTTCAAAGTTAATTAAATATAGATTGATATGCATGAGACGAGATTTTGTATAGGTACTGAATGTATTTTTATTATTATTTACTTACATTTTCTTGAATTGATTTTATAGATTTTTAATGGAATTTTATATGTATCACGTTAATTTATTTTTTATACTTACGTTTATATTTGTTCAAATTAGTGAGAAATTAGTTTATAAGGTTTTATGAAATCGTACAAAGTACCTACTTAGGTTGTTTTGTATGCCATGGTTTTTATTCTGTAAGTGTCATTTAGATAAAATTTCAACCCTGATTTTAACCAAAAAATCCCGTACTTACATACATACGTATTTTGAAAATTATAAGTTTTTTATTAGAATTGAGTCACGACGAAAGTACATAATTTAAGCTGAATCAAAGGTGCCTTGATTAAATTGTAAGATGAAAATCACGTAGGTAAGTTATAAAGGCGATATTAATTGGCCATAATTATTATAAACAGGTATTTGTGCCTTATCTACAAGTATTGTAATCACCGGTAGCCTTTCAGTCGCAGTAATTTTATACAAATAAACTATTTCAATGGATTTCTTTTGTTTCTTTTAAATCTTAATATACGCGTGCAGATAAAGAAACAATCCTTACTAATATTATAAATGTGAAAGTAACTGTGTCTGTCTGTCTGTCTGTTACTCTTTCACGACAAAACTACTGAACGGATTTGAATGAAATTTGGTATACATATGGTATAGATCCTGGGAAAGAACATAGGCTACTTTTTATCCCGGCATTCCCACGGGAAAACTTTTTAAGGCGAAGCGTAGCTCGCGGGGACAGCTAGTTAATAAATAACAGTGAACGGACACAAAGCTCGCATGTACCTTTCTCTGATCGCACTTATGGAATGGGCGCCATTTTCCTACTATTTCATTATCTGCACACGTTATACCTATAATAGATTTCAATATAATATGCCACATTTAACAGCAATTGGAATAAGAGTAAACTATCACAGGCAGTAATTTAAAGACATAATAATAATTCACCATAGTCTGTATTTATAAAATGTTACATTTTTACATGTTCATTTTGATAATTATAACAATACGGAGTTACGGCGGCATTCATTTCTCAGTCTTCTAAAATAACATAATAAGTGAATTAACATTACGTTGCTGGCTTCGTCACACACATTCTGTGATTTGTAGATGATTTATAGATTTCAGAAGCAGCGCCTAACCTCAAAAATAGTTACTACATTGCATACCCCCATAACTCCGTATTATTAACATAATTAAACCATATATTAAACTTAGGGCTATATAATACATAGTCTTTTAAGCCTTAAGGCATTTGTGATGGTCGAAGACCACTTCTGGCCTCAAAAATGCACTTCTTAGTAGTACGCTCCTTATATTGATACATTCTATATTCTGCATTTCATTGGAAGATTTGTTTTTTAAATATTTTAAAACTAAAAGAAACCATTTATACTGAAAAACATAAATACATGTCTCTTTATATTTTATTTACCCACACTATCTAACCAGAGGATGAATTGATTAAAAGTTAATTGTTCTGATTTTGAAATCTAATTAGATAAATATAAAAATATTGACTGGGTAACCAAGGAAAATATACTATCTTCCTCTTATAAGGCACCACATATAAATATATTCCTCTGGTTTGGCCGCAAGTTCATTTAATCGAAAATAAACACCAAACTACAAAATATTGGATAAATCCAATATTATTTAAATGCCACCAGTCTATTCAGTGGAATGTATACTTATGGTACGAGGACATATTCATATTTTGTGACATGGAAAGGGGTTTTAGCGGTAAAAATAAATAAAATGTTCAGTTCATACATAAATATAGATATTCTCAAAAGTAATACTGCATTTACGGTCAACATTAAACTTTATTATGCCTCTACATACCACAAGTATACATGTATAATATTTATCTATGTCGATGTAAACTAGAACTTAAAATCAATCCCAATATTCGAATAGCTTTTTTTATAATCACAGGTTTGGGCTTAGCTTTTACAGTGATAGAATTTCGAAAAATTGATAATGTTGGAAGATAATTTTGTTTAGGACTTCATTTTAAGTGAAAGTGCCATGAATATAAAACATACACGCACAATAAGAAACCTCCGCGGCTTAGCCGTGTCGGTTAAAATTAGTCAATACCTCCAGCTCTTCACAAATACATAAGTTCGCTGCAATATCTTACGGCTAACTTAACATAACTTACACAAGCCAATCAGAAATGTGCAGCGCTAACAGCTAACAAATATATACAAACTTGCACAAGAGTTCATGTACCCTATCAACATTTATACATCAATCCGTGACACCAAATAGGTAACTAGCGCGTCAATTGCTTTGGTAATTGATAAAAATTTGGTCGCACACACACACTTAGCACCGAGTTCACTGCTAATCCTCGTAATTGTAACAGTAATAGTCATAGTAGTTGTCCCTGTGTTATTTCACTTGTTGGACGGCCTCCTGGGTGTCCTGTTTGAAGGCTGTTTCTGTCTTGTAGGGGGCGTCCTGTGAGTTGGAGTCGCTCTTGGCGTCCATTTTGTCCTGGTCGTAGGGCGCGCCGCCGAAGGAGTAGTTTGCGTTCTTGGCCTTGGGCTGCTGCTCCGCCTCGCGCTGCTGGCGGCGCCGCTGCTTCGACCACAGCTCGTGGCAGTCCTGCCACGTCGGCAGCTCCGGAGCCGTCATACTGGAGAAATTGGATATTCAATTAGTAAAAAATATACAGGGTTATGTATGTCAACAGTTTCTCGTTCGAATCTCTGTTTAATCTCCTACGACTATTGAGCTCGCGTTGATACAATTATTATCAAACAGAAATGTAGCACAGAAAACCATATATCAAAATAACTAAAGTGAATTGAAAAGCACACACTATATAACAATAAACAGGGTACAAACAAACAAAACTCACTGATCGGGCACGACATTCTTCAGCCAGGGGCTCTTGAGCGCCTCTTCCGCCGTTATCCTCTTATCGGGGTCTAGTTCTAGCATCCTGTCCAGTAGATTCAGTGCGGGGGCGGGCATGAATGCGAAGTGTTCTCGGACGCAGCGCTTGTGGAAGCGTTTAGGCCGTAAGGTGTGCCACAGAGGCAGGTTCACCACGTTGGGCCACACGCCCGGGACCGGGGTGCCGCACACGCGCGATATCATCTCCAGTTGCATCATTTCTACGTTGGCCTGGAAGAGATTAGGGAGGGATGTATATATAGCACATGGTAGAGTTATGAATATGAATGAATACAGGCTCTAATGGATATAGTAAGGGTATTATATTATATTATATTCTATTATATTCTCTGTGGGGGTAACAGTACCTGCACCTGGCTCTCTCGAGTGGAACCTTTGTGCATATCCCCAAGGTCTAAACTGCCTTCCTAAGCTTGGACCATTTCCCACCACGCTGGTCCACTGCGGGTTGGTGGGTTCACATATCTAGATGTGCTAAATCTAGATATGCAGGTTTCCTCACGATGTTTTCCTTCACCGTAAGAGCGATGGTATACATTGTACTTACGTTAAAAGAACTCATTGGTAAATGTCAGCGCCGGGATTCGAACCCGCATCTCTTGATTGAGAAGCGGGCGTTCACCCGACTGAGCTACCACCGCTCTCTCTATAGTAAGGGTATGGCAGCAAAAGTTATTTAAGATAGAGACAGGCAAAAGTGTTTGCAGTGGGCAATTTACAGGTTAGGCTGCCGGTCTACCAAAGCAGAGCAGACAAAATCGACCAATGAATTGCATCCAAACCCTGTTCATGCAATTTCATTAGACGATTGTTGGGTCACAAACCGCTCCTCTAGGTCGCTTTTGATTGGTTGACAGACCTCCGTAACCACTTGCTACCAAACAACAGCCTCATACCTGGAACACGGGATGCTTCAAGAACAGCTCTCCCAGTATACATCCCATGGACCACACGTCCACAGCCGGCCCGTACCGCTCCTCGCCCAGCAGCAGCTCCGGCGGCCGGTACCACAGCGTGATCACCTTGTTGGTGTACGGCCGCGCCCGGTCTTCTGCTGACCAGAGTCGGGCTAGACCGAAGTCGCCGAGCTTCACTTCTCCTCTGGAAGGGTGAAGAATTTCGGTTTATTGGAAGTTTAAAATATATTGCTTCATAGACGTTGAAAGTTTTTACACCGTTCTAAATGGTCAACATATTATACACGGTACACACGCTACACAATCGCAGCCCCATAAAAATTCCACTGCTCGAAAAGAGCGTCCTCCAGTGACGTATCCATCTGTTCCTTATATGAGTCGGCGCACCGTGGACAGCCAGCGACTGATATTAATATGACTGGCCAATCCTTTCACCAGTGACAAACTCTGGCTCTTAGTTTTATAATAAAATAGAATATGTAACAACAGCCGCCATTTTCATACAATTTCTGCGTAAATGACAAACCCACTCACTTATTATTCATCAATATATTGCTGCACTTGATGTCCCGATGCAGGAAGTTCTTCCGGTGGCAGTAGGCGAGCCCGTCCAGCAGCTGGCGCATGATGGACGCGTTGTGGCTCTCCGTGAAGTCCACCATCTTGGACTCCAGCAGGCCCATCAGGTCGTGGTCCATGTACTCGAACACGAGGTAGAACGAGCCTTTGTCCTGGGGATTGGAGATTTGATTTGTTATATTTTGGTGGCTCTAAGATACAATTTTTGACAATACATTTTTTATAAACTAAGGTTGAATAATGGGATAAAAGTTAGCATATAGCTATCTCACTCTCCATCTTGCCAATGATCTACATACAATCATGTCTCCTGAGATAGAAGCTACTGTCGCGGGTGTCGAAGACTACAAAAACAATTTGTACATAAAATATCTTATATCATTATATGCCACTATGCCGCTTGGTCGCTATTGGTCTAAGCGATTAGACTCGTCTACGATTAGAATCTTCTACAATACTGTTTTGTACGATATAAACAAAATGTCCAAAAACTCACCTTCCTAAAGTCAAGCGCGTCCTGCTTATCCGTGACAATCTCCCTCAAATTCACTATATTCTTATGATTCAGCTGCCTGAGGATCTTGATCTCGCGCACGGCGGTGATGGGGAAGCCCTCCTTCTCGTTCTCGAGACGGACCTTCTTGAGCGCCACCAGCTGGTTGGTGTTCTTGTCTCTGGCTTTGTAAACCTGCCCGTACGTGCCCTCGCCGATTTGGGTTATAACCTGGGAAGGAAAAGTTGTGCTATGTAGTTATGGAGTCTATCATAATTTTGAGGTTGTCCATCAATGAAATGGAACAGGCTAATGATGATGAAGGAATAAACATTTTACCTAGGATGACTATAAAAGAAATAAACTTTGAGGACCAAGGACCATTTTGTCCGGTATCCCTTTGCAAACAAAACATGTTTCTTTGACTATATTGACTAAATATGGAAACCCAAGGGATCGGGTATTGTGGCGCTCCTTAGGAGGGGTCCAGGTCCAGGACGATTATTACATACGTATTTGACTATGATATTAAAGAGTAATACCTGGAAGCCGTCGACGCACTTCTCGCCCCAGTCCTTGGCGTGGTGCGTGGGCGTGGCCACCGGCACCACCTTCGAGCCGCGCCGCTTTAGGATGCGCGGCCTCTTCAGCTTGGAGCCGGCCTGGAATCAAGCGAACGACACATATAAAAATCATGTGAAAACGCTACTATTAGTAGGTAAATACTATTTGAAAGTATTGATGAAATTAAATTGAATGTAAAATAGTATTCGCTTTTCTCTGCCTTATTTTTGAACTATCTATCTTTGTCTTGAATACAAAACTGTGTGGTTTTCTAGGTCTGTGTGGTCGGGTTATGTTACGCGTTACACATATCGAAAATGGGTACGTAATCAATACGAAAATGTCACCCGTTACAAAACTGCGAGTACCTACGAAGGCGAAGCAGTGTAAACAGATTTAAAATTCAACGAGATAGAGCGAGATAGCCAGTATCCACCTGCCATTTTCGTTTCGTTTCGACTTTTAAGGACATGGTAGTGTGTAGGTGTAGTGTACTCACGGCATTGGGGTCGCCGCGGGCGCCCTGGCGCGAGCTGAACACGTGCGAGTACTGGTCGCGGCGGGACGCGGGCGGCGGCGTGGAGCCGTCCAGCTCGTCGCCGCTCAGCTCCTCCGAGCCGGGGATCACTGCGGGGGTAATAGTATTAGCGTGTATCGGAACTAAGGGCGGGATTCTAATCCATCTACAGTTTGCGTATTATTATAAGCTGGATCCACACCAGAAGATTCGTTAGACGATCCACGCTATACGATCGAGCGCGGCCTTAAACTTGTGTATGCCATGCGCGACAGGATCGCGTTGGGTTGACTAGTGTGAGGACCCGGCTATTTATCAAAGGGGCTCGGAAATATCGCCACAGGCGACATCCCGGCTATGTTTGGAAGCATGCTATTGAATCTGACTATGCTTTGTATTCAGACACGATTGATATGCCAAAAGGATAGTTATAGGTCACTCGTAACGCAGCTTTGGTGACGATGATAGTTCAACAGTGTATCAATAGGCTATGTTATAATAACGGAGTATTACATAGATTGTAACAGGATGTTGCAAGACTTACCAGGGGGCATAGGTAGGTTCATAATTCCAGTTCTCTTGGGCTTCTTTACAGGACTAGGTGAGGGGGTACTGAGCGGACTCGTGTCATTGGCTAATGACTTCAGATCTTCCACCTGAAAAAGAAATAGCTGACTTTAGAACACATATTCAGCACTTCATAACTTACATTATTATATAGTATATTGTATGAATGAGAATGAGGACAGGACAGGAACTGTCCTGTTTGAATTTATGTTGTCACAGTGTCATCGTGTGATCATCTAATAGATAGAGTCTCGTACAAGAACTCATGACTTTATCAGAGTGGACATCACATGGTTATGATTGCATGCGGAAAAGCTATAGATCGCATCCAGTGGCGTGCTTTGGGAGAGGCCTACGTCCAGCAGTGGACTGATATAGGCTGATGATGTTGATGATGAGGATGATGGACATCACAAGCTCCGTAGAGTCCATAATATGTGTGCAGCAAACTATGCCGGTTCATTCCATCAGGCACCTAATAGCATTTAATCCGCGTAAGTACCTGAGTATTAGGCGGCATCGGCAGCTTGGTGAGGCTGCGCGGCTTGGGCGGCGGCGGCTGCTGGTTCTGCAGGTACACGCCCTCCACCACGGAGGCGGGCGGCGGCGGCGAACGATGATGATGAGGATGATGGACATCACAAGCTCCGTAAAGTCCATATGGGTTTATAGCAAACTTTGCCGGTCCATTCCAATAGGCACCCTTCTACAATTTCAACCGGAAAGTTACCTGAGTATTAGGCGGCATAGGCAGCTTGGTTAAACTGCGCGGCTTGGGCGGCGGCGGCTGCTGGTTCTGCAGGTACACGCCCTCCACCACGGAGGCGGGCGGCGGCGGCGGCGACGGCAGCGGCGGCGCGCTAGGGGGCGACGGCGAGCGGGCAGGTTGAGCCTGGAGGGTAGGGGTGTTATAGTAATGGGGTATGATGGGGAGGTTCTGGGAATGTAGAGTTGGCAAATATGTATCCGCTTCAGGGCTTACATGTTTTAATTAAAATATACCTACTGTGACGATTGATAAATGATTCAAAGAGATCTAGAGGCGATGTATCTGAATACGCAAATAATATGTTGATTTGCAACTATCAAATCGAACACTAACACAGCACACTGGTCTGCGTGACATAATAAGCGTATGTCACCATTCATCGCATTAGTGGGGTCAGTAGGGGTTGGAGCATAACTGAAAATATGTCATCTCATCTCACACTCTGGTCTTAGTAGGCTCAGTAGGGACGTAAATTATATAAACGTGTTACCTCATTGGCGGCGTGGTTGTTGACGGGCGGCGGCTCGGACTGCTCGCTCTCCGCGCTCGGCATCGGGATATCAGACATCTCCGCTATCGTCTCCTTAGACCCGTTCTCTTTCGACTGGAAGGAGACCAAATAGTGAGTATAGGCATATAACTTTTATGTATGTAAAAACAGAGTGATAGCTTATAAGTGAAAATCCATGTGAGAAAAGTTATGACACACGTTATGTTTGAGCGGAGTGGAGTGGGAAACCTGCAGCCCTTCGTGGATTGATGAGGAAGACCATGAACTGTGTGTACCTTCCGTGTGAGGGTCATATTATGATATCAGTGTATTGATTCATACATGTATTGTGCGTCCACCGCAAACTATTCACTATGCTTGTTTAGCTGGCAGTGGACGCTCGGCGTAAGTATAGTTATCGTGACTCACCTGCGTAGAGCTGTCGGCGGTGGCGTTGGACAGCTCGTCGATGGTGAGCACGTCGGGGTTGTTGACGGACGTGGTGGACGACAGCGCGCCCTGAGACTCCTCCTCCTTCTGGTTCAGGATCTCTTGCAGTTTCTGGAATGTTCGAATGAGGTTTTATCGACAGATATTTAATTCTAGACATACCTTTAGAGCAGTAGCAATGGACACCATATGCAAACGGCAGATGGACTAATGCTATATCCCGCTCTATCTCTAGCAGAAGGCCTCCTGTCTACTGCCACTTATGGAACAGCCGCCATTTTCATATTGTTTCTTTTGTCACGGGAGTTAAACTACATTTTATCGTAATAAGCATAATGTCCTCCTAGCCGAATTTCGACCACGGCGGCCAATCTCAATTGAGATCAGCCATCTACGCAGGAGTAGATTATAGTGCCCAAGTGTGTGCGCAGTACACAGGAGCACTCTCTGTTCCATCACTCTCATAGCCCAATGGGACGGATTGACCGACACGACTGGAGAGAGCTAGGCGCAGGACCGACTGCTTTACATGCCCATCCGACAGCATGGATCGTTTCACTGTTTCGGACATCAGGTGATCAGCCTTCTATGTCCTAACTCCTAACCAAACTTAGAACCACAATTTAGAAACACAAATTGATGGTCCCACCCGGGAATCGAACCCGGGACCTCTGGGTCATGAAGCGAAGCTTCTACCACTAGACCACAGAGGCAGTAATAAGCATGCATATACACCAGTATGCATTTACCAGCTCATGACCGCTTGCGGCGGTGAGTTATTAGACTTTCTCTTCGATATTTTAAGAAGAAACTTATGAAGTAATCAGTCACCGCCACATACCTTAGCCCTCTTATGCTTGTCCTTGACGAGCTCGGCGAACAGGCTGGTGTCGCTGATCTTCTCCTTGAAGTCGATCTTGCGCTGCAGCGCCGACGTAGACGGCGGGCTCGGCGACTCGTGCTTTGTTCTACTGTAGAAACACGTTATGTTAATAGGGAATAATGGTATGCATGAGCAAAAGCGTGGGTTCCAATGAGTTCTTCGAATAAATGATAGTATCGCTATTACAGTGCACACATCTTGGTGAAGCCTGCACATCTAGATTAGGCTCAATATCAACCTACACATCACGCCCGTCCGCTGTTTGATGTGTTGTCCTTGTCTCATATGGCATTCCATGTACATGTCATAACAACTGCAGACCACACGCTGGCGTCAAGTCGCTGTCCCATCACCGTCATGCCCAGTCGGGTGTCTGTCCTGACCTTAAGGATCTATTCACAAAGAACCATGTGTCATTCCAAGAAGGCTCCATTACCAACAACGTGATACAAATCTGCTCTCCCCTCCAAGCCGGTCTTTGTGAATGGAACCTATCAAGATCCGACTGTCGTCATACATTCATATTATGATTGTGCTCTTTATACCCTCACCTGTACCTAGTCTCGTCCCGATGTCTGGCGCGGTGGCGCGGCGGCGACGGCGACGACCCGCGCCGCCGCCCGCGCGACGACGAGCGACGTCGCTTGAGCGAGTTGCGACTGTGTGACCTGCGGGGTAAGGGTTGTTGCGTTGATTGGATGTTTGGATGATTTTGTCTTCACTTCAGTCATAGGAAATGTGTTGTTTGAACTTTAAACCCTTGAGTTACGTTAAAAAACTAATTGAATCATTTGTGTAGCCTTGTCCGATTACGAGTTAACAGCGCTTTCGGTTCGAATTTAAACTACCTACATATAAGGCATTAAAAGTGTACATATCCAACTAACAAGATTGTTTGATAAAAATGATTAACTCATACTACATTTTACACTATTATTATACCTAGAGTTTTGGAGTGTTTCCGTGTAATTTTAACTACATAGTAGCTAACAAAGCGAACATGTGTTATTCTAAAAGCATTGATTGTATATTTTATCAACAGAGTTTGATAAGTTGTCGTTCAATTCAAAAGTAAATGTCTGACAATCTAAAAAATCTACACCGTACTGCTTTGTACTGTGTACAGTGTGTACAGAACAGCTACAAAGTACCTAATAACCCCAATATTATATTATAGGAAATTTTAGCTATTGAACTGTTTTGTTCCTCTCAGTCAAAGAACAACTTCTTCCTTGACAGAGAGGGACAAAACAGTTCTATATCTAAAACGTCCAACTTTTCTATGAATAAGGAGGTATGTATTGATAGATAATCAAAGCTCAATCTCACCGATGCTCATGCTTGACCTCCCGGTGTCGGTCGCGGCTGCGGTGGCGGCGGCGCGGGCTGGCGCGGCGGCGCGCGCGGCGAGGCGACCAGTCGCGCTCGCGACCATCCACTGGGGAATCTGCAGGGTAAGTGGACGATGTAGTGTTCCGTGTTATAAGTTAGGTACGTATAGTATAATTATAAAACAAACGGTGGGGGGGCATGTATCTAGACCAAAATGATATCTTCTATCTTCTCTTGATGATGATGAAAGAGGATTCGGAGCAAGACTCAATAGACGAATAACGACTGAGTGGCGTAGCGCGGCTTTGACACGTTACACCAGCGCCTCAACTCAGACCTGGTCATGATTTCTAGTGTTAGGTTTGTAGGGTTTATTTATGACTCCGGATCAACACGACGAGCAATATACTGTACGTGACCGTCTATACTGTACGAAGTAGACTCTTCTGTCACTTTTATTTTACTTTCAGGTCTCACGCTCACTGGCTTGTAGAAAGCGGTTATAGGATACAACGTCTTTCAAGTTTCCCTAACAAGTTTACCTATAGCCAAAAACAAACTTACCAGAAATGACCATAATAGGCGAGGCGACCCTGTGGTCCGGCCAGTAGTCCCTGTGCCTGTCTCTCTCGTACTCATTGTCGGAGTCTATGGTCACGGTCTCGTGGTACACCACGGGCGGCGCTGACGGCGTGTGCGGCGTCGTCGACTTCCTTCTTCTGAGGAGTAAGGGAAAATGAGGTTAGCGCAAGTAGGTTCGATAGTTGCAGAAGGGAAGCCTATCGGATAGTTTTAACAATGTATTGTTGTTTTATGTATATTTGAGCTATGCTTTTGTTACTATATCAGTTCGAGTGAAAATGGGATTATTATAATTATAACATTAAAATACTTGATAAATAAGCTCACTTACAGAACCATCTTTAATTCACAACACTTTTGATTGATCAATACTTGATGAATTTGTTTGTAATAGAATATGTAGTTAGTTGCTAAGTATCTACTGTCTACACAACACAGGTAACTACCAGTGGCGGCTGGTGCCTCAGATACCCGGTGGTGCACTTTATGGGTTTAGTAAATTTTGGAAGAAAAATAGATTATTACAATTAGAAGTAAAAAAATTATAAGTAGGTATATTTTACCTTATTTATATTTTAAATCAATTCTGCATTCCTTTTTTGACGCGAAATTGCTTCTCCGCCGAATCGAAAACAACACACGGAAAGCAAAATAAAGCATTTAGTCTCTCACATCCACATAACCATTTCTTTTTATTGTAGGTACATTTCACTTTTTAAAATTCAGGTAGGCACTTATAAGTTTTATTTCGTGTTTGGCACTCCTATTTTAAGATGAGAAAAGGCCGAGGCGGCCCAGCAGATGTAATGTTATTTTGAAATGTCCTATTTCTTTTTATGAAGTCAATATTGTATTTTGCACTCATTTTCACTCACACAAACACACTCACGAAATCTTTACTACTTTCTTAGTTAATATAATTAGAGTAACAAATTAATTACGTATTCGCCCGCGAAAGGTGAAACTGTGAGAATGACATGACAAGTGCATCGTTCGTAGGTCACGCCACCGGTCAAGGCCGCCGCCCGCGCCTCCCGTGGCGTCATTCGTATTATTTCGGCAAATTCCGGTCGCGTGCGGCGCACGGATTTATCCTAGAACTGCATACAGTTTGTACTGAGCATCTTCCGTCTCACGCGCCAGGCGATTTCCATCCTGTTTCATACTACATGTAGGAGCTCGCCCCGTGCGACAATCCGAGCGCACGAGGCCGTTTTTGTTCAAGCAAAAATAAGATCTAATTCTTTCGCAGTAGAAATCAAAATAGGCCAGCGCGATTTAATTTAACTCGTAACGATAATCAGGTTTATGTAATTTCTGTTTAGGGTAGGTATTACGGTTGTTATATTGGTATTTTTTGTGGAGTTTTTTTTTAGACGTAAGTACCTACCTAGTATGGTATAGGAAGAAGGAAGGTACATATTTAGAAGGTTTTTAAATGGTAGTGCGTTGCACGGGCGCACTTGAGGTGCAGCCGCCACTGGTAACTACTGGATTGTTATAACTTTACAAATATAACACAACACATGCATTTGGTATCAGTGTGTAGGGTCATGCAGTATAGTTTAAGTTTAAAAGCATAATACTTTACATAAAAATGCCAGGAATATTCCAGCAACCATTCAAATAATTCTTCAGAAGAAATGAACACTTCTGGACAATTCAACAAAATTATTTTTTGATAACTAAAATGCTTAACTACTTTCATGACCAGCAGATGCAACAAAAAAAATGAAAGAAAATGTTACCTTGGGACAATACTGTGAAATTAAACACTCAAAATCAAATAAAACAGGCAAGGATTAGATTAATAATTAAAACAAAGAAATAATTGTAGAATTAACTTCAGATAATATTGCAATTTTTATTGCTTTGTTTGGTAGATAAATGGCCTTGGTGAGTTCATTGAACATCAAATAATATGAATACGAAATATTATGTTTATCTCATGCACAGAATCTTTATATTGAGTTCATGTGGGTTGCTATGCTACAAACCAATATGGCCAATGTATTCAGATATCCACATAACTTAACTAAGTATATGCAAGTGTGTTTGTTAGTTGCTCTAAATGGCTGGGCAAATCAAGCAGAATCTGACAAATAGAAGATAGGTATAGTTTCTTAATTCTTATGCTTTGTTATTCCACACATTCCTATATTGATAGTAAAATTTTAAAGAAAAGATGCAGAGCTTTCTAACGAAAAAATATAAATAATTACAAAACACAGAATGATTTTGCTATTTGTAGGGACTAGGGATCAAACAATATCTATGATAATGTTTAGTTTATCCCTAAATAAATAAATAAATCCCACATGAATATCATTTCACCTGTATTCAATACATAATAGAAACACTATGTAGCCAAATACTTTTAAATTCAAAGAAGATGTAGGGCTTCAAAATGAATCATTCAAAAGCTTATATCAAATTGTTTGTGACTCCTACAGCTATACAGTAGATAACAGATTGTGTTATCATTATCATTAGTTTTGAGTCTCACCACATTAGAAATAACTGATGGTGTAATAAAAAATAATGCATTTGAGTGGCTAGTTTCCATAAATTGACGCATGCTTGATAAATGATAATTGATAAATGGGCAATAAAAGCATGAGAATGTTTTTAACAATATTTAAAAAAAAATGGTGTACATGTTAGTTATCAGTTTCATGCTTGTTTCATGACAAAGTAAATTGGTCACTTTTGTAACTCCCATTAATTGGAATGAGTTAATTTCATC
The DNA here is from genome assembly GCF_932276165.1 of Plutella xylostella. Taxonomy (NCBI): domain Eukaryota; kingdom Metazoa; phylum Arthropoda; class Insecta; order Lepidoptera; family Plutellidae; genus Plutella; species Plutella xylostella. Next base: position 1,474,003 of record NC_063988.1, read on the forward strand.
AAAATTTTGTAAGGACTGTTCTTAAAATTATGATGAATTTACTTTGTGACAAATGTACAACCACTCAAAAATGTCACAAAGGGACGCAATAAAATGAGTAAATGGGCGTTTAGCAAATATAACACTTTTAGAGGTTCTCACCTTAGTCCGGGGGATCGCTCCCTGTGTGGAGGGGAATACGGAACATGGACCGGCTCCCGGTGAAGGGAGATGGTCCGGTGTCGCGGCGAGGCCGGGCGCTCCCGCTGCAGCGGCGGCGTGGATGGGGACACCGGCGAGCATGATCCATTGCGCAGAGGAGATGACGGCTTCTCCCATTCACTCACAGGCACTTGATCATACTTCTGTGGCACAGCAGCCACAGGACTGCCCACGGGCAGGTTGTCATCCGGAGACAGGCTCTCCAAGCTGGCCGACCTCGAGCGGTGAGACTTGGAGGACTTTTTCCTCTTCTTTTTTTTATCCTTCTTCCTCTTATCCTTCTTTTTCTTGTGTCTCGAGCGCTCGTCGAAGTCGGGCTCGGGCTCCGCGTACTCTAGCCCGCGCGAGCGCCGCGCCGCTGCTGAACAAGAATCACGTGTGAGAGCATACTCGTCGGCAGCGCGACGGCTTTTCGTCGTGACTGATATCGTCTTGTCGTCGACGAAGGTGCGGATAGGGTGGGACTTCCTCGTGCGGTCGAGGTCGTCGGCAATGTGGCGGCTGATGCTGCTGGCCTCGCTCTCGATCTCGCCCGCCTCCGGGGCGGATAGATCCTCGGAGGAGACATCCGAGTACTCGACTAGAGGCTTGTGGGAATTGGCAGTAGCATAGGATTGGTCGTGAGTACCGCTGGAGCTGCGGTGCTTCTTGTGCAGACGCTTCTTGTGCTTCTCCTTGTGATGCTTGCCGTGGCGCTTCTCGTAGCTCCGCTCCATCGCGCCGGCGCTGCTGCTGCTCACTTACATCACATCAACTGGAACAAACACATGGTAATTTAATTCAGTATGCATCGAATGTAAGTATGTCGGTAAGTATATTAAGTGTATAGGTGACTGAGGCCGGTACGGGCCAGGTGAATTTTAATTGGCCCCTGAATGCACAATTTTTGTAACATAATAAAATAAAACCAAAATAACAAAATTGATAACGAAACACTTTTCAACTTGACTGTACCTAGGTACCTATTCTACAAAATGACATGGACTTTCCGTCACCTTAAAATGCACAGCATATCGATTCACTTATTAACTTGGTGAGAAAAGCAAGGACATCAAACATAACTGGTTGCTCTTATACACTAAAACCGACGATAAAGTCCCACAAGTAAGAGCTAAAAATACCTCAACTGATAAAATGGCACTTGCAATTTTACCATTTTCCATCAAAATGTTAATGCACATGCACAACAACAAACAAAACAAATACGTTAAATAAATAATACATGTTGTACTTACCAAGTTATAAACGGGCGTAGGTCCATCGCAAGCACAATTACAGTTTTTTGCAAATATTGTAATCCAATGGAATTTAGTTCGCTAAGTTAGAAGTCTTTTATAAGGTTTTCATGGCTTATAGCCCATCAATATAGTAAATTGTTGGTTCTCTGTATTTAGTGTAAGCCTATTTTTCTAATCATGATCATAAAGAGCGCTTTATTCATGCAATTACGGCGGATTATTTTATTGAGTTAAAAAACGTCGTGTCGATTTCTTGGCAGCCATTTGCCTAATTTTTTTTTATCAGTCAATTTTACGATCCGGAATTCAGTTTGTTTTCTATTTCTATAAATTTTTTGTAAAGCGGGAAATTTGAAAAGCAACATAAAATGTTTTTTGATCAAAATTTAAATATTAGTTTTTGAGCATTTTTATCAGTACAACAAGTAATTCCATGTCAACTAGCTCCTTTTTCTATGTTACCTTGACCTAACTTATCCATTCATCACTCTACTTAATAAATGCTATGCTAGCCCAAATATAGTACATGTCACTGACCGAAAAAAGTTTATATGAACATAGCTAAAGCACATGTTTCGTAGGTTCTTGAATTATTTGTAATACTTTTTTTAAGTTGTAAATAAAATGAAAGATATCTGAAGATGTATGTTTGATGCTCAGAACGTTTTTTATGACTTGTTGCACATTCTGTGCATACAAAACACATTTCCGGTTGAATTCTACGTTCCGTGATAGTTACGGATTAAACCAAAAATAAGGACATAAATAGCAAAATAATAGTATTTAGGTACATAAAAATAAATATTCATATTTTATTAAAAAAACACCTTTAATAAAGTACAAAATAAAGTGTGGTTCTGTCTGTGTCCTTAGATTTGGATTTTATTAATAAAATTAGACTAAATTAGAAAACACGTTTGCGTAAGACGTATAATTTCAGAGCTTGTCTATTTTTTTCCGATGTCATTATTGCCAGCCCGAAATATTATTTACTAAATGGAGCTAAAATCATATTTGCGGCAATGTTACAATGCATAGAACATTACAAAATTAAATTATTAGCCCCGTGCCGCCACGCCGCCGTGGTTATTTTATCAAAAAAGGGATGCTGTGTTTTTATATCGTAGCCAATGATTCAAGTAAAAAATATTTTCATTTCATTGTTATTTGTGTCTTTGTTTCGTTTTCGTATGGCAACTGGATTCGCGATGCGTGCGATTTGTGTGATGCTATGTGCAATTTTTCATAGCCAAAAAAATAATTAGTACAATACAAATCTTTATCCTTTCTCCATAATCAAACCTATCGAATACCAACTAGTGTATGTATCATTGAGTTCAATTAGTTGTCATACTGTTCTTGGAGTAATGACCTCTGAGTTCATGGCTAAAGCTTGACGCATCACGATATTACCCAATGGATAGTAAATTCCCTAAATTGCTGTAGTGTTCTATGTTGTCTGTGCATGGAGTGAGCCGCGCGGTGTCGTGAGACGCGAGTACATCGAGTGCGAGTGTGTGTACGATGGTGCGAGCGGCTTCATCGGACTCCGGTTCAGTCTGGTGACTGTCTGTGGAAGACTAAAAATATGTAAATAAACATGAACGATATAAGTGTTAAACTAGTGGATTCCCCTAAAACAGTCCCAGGGGATGTGCAGGCGGTGCCTCCGGTGGAGGAGGGTGCTGGCGATGTGGACCCCCTGGCTATAGACCTGCAGGAGGTGAAGGTGGAAAAAGTGGATGCTCCAGAGGAAACCGGCGACGCGGCGGTGGAACCTGCGGAGCGGGACTGTGATGAAAATGCCAAAGAAAAAGTAGAAACTGAGATTACAGTAGACAATGGAAGGACGCTAGATCTGCAATCTGAGCGGATTAAGGGTAAGGCTGTTTGCATCTTGGTATTTTAACATCATCAGTCAATTATGGTGAACTGCTGAATATAGGCTTCTTCTGTATCTAAAAGCAAAGAGTTTTTGATCACATTGTGTGGCATAGGTCTATTTATAACAGTTACTGTCTTAAGACCTGCAAGTCAATTACCTAAATCCATTGTGCAAACTTTTAATTTAGATTTTCTTCAAAATTCATGGTACTTTTTTTATTTCCAGAAGAATTACTCAAAGATGACAATAGTTCCATTGATAGTACTTTAGACAGTGAGCCCCCTACAGATAGTAATGTGGGAGCTGAAGTCCCTATGGAGATAGCTCATGCTGAACCCTCTTTGGAAAGAATAGAGGTCAGCCCCGAGAGTCCAGGGAAACTGGAGATAGTTGAGGAAACATCTAACCAATCTCAGTTAGAGGAAGAATCTTTAGAAAGACCTCCGAAAACTGAGGAAGTTGATGTAGACACCAAAACTATAGAACAGGAGAAAAAACCTGAAGAGAAAACAATTGAATTTGAACCAAAAGTCACAATACCTGAGACACAAGCAGTTAAACAAAATGAAATAAATAATATTAAGTTAGTAGTTGAAGAGAAAAAGACAGTGGCTAAAGTTCCTGAGCCAATTGTAGAAAAACAGGAAGAAAAATGCCCTGAGGTGGTCAAAGAGGCAGATGTGGAAATGAAAGAAGTGCCTAAACCTGAGACTAATAATATTCCTAAAGATTATACAAAAGTTGAGACACAGCCTGAAATGGCAAAGCCTGATGTTTTGCCTGTGAATGGAGACATAGCAAAGGTAATGAGTTTTCTTATCACAATTCTCTAGATTCTTAAGCTTCTATAAATTTAACAGTAAGATTATAACTTTGAGATCAATATTCATTTATTTCTTCTAATAATTTTAGCTATAGAAAAAAATGTTAATTTAAATAATTTTTTCAGGACGAGCAGCCAATAAAGAGACGTGCAAGTGAGGAAGTGGAAGAATCACCCCTCAAGAAGCTCTGTCAGGAAGTTGAGAAGACCTTCCCGAAGCATGACAGCATGATCAACGACTACATCCAGACCGCCACAAAGAACAATGTTGATGAGATACAGAGGCATACGGAGCAGCTGCTATCAGAAATACAGACCCTGAGAGAGCTAGCCCAAAAGAAAGAACATGAATGGAACAACATCCTCCACCTAAAGAAAGTGAAAGAAGAAATCTTACTCCGATTACTCAGAAGAAAACAGGTGATATCATTTGAGAAGTCATCAGAAGTAAACAATGGCAACTGCAAAGATCCCTTTGACTACCTAAATGCATCTAAAAACTTGGCCATAGATAAAAGCGATGAAATATCTGGTCTGGCACTAAAACCGCCTGTAACTAGTGTTAACCAGCCGATCATACAGCCGCCTATAATGCCTCCGACATCACACTTCAACATGTCAGGGTTGCCACCTCCTTACGATAAGGCAGCTCATATGAATATGCCCAAGGTTTTCCCCCAACAGCTAATGATGCCGGGGCCTACAATGCCGTTTCCTCGAGATATGAATATGAATGGACAGTTAAATAGCTTTGGTCTACCGATGGGCAGACAGGGGCCCACTAAAGATGTGAAGTCTATAATAGCAGATTACAGGCAGCGGAACCCGGATGTCACCCCGAGGCGAGGAAGAAGAATGAAGTCGATACTGAACCCTAACATGATGAATGCGCCGCGCCAGGCCCTGCCTAAGGTGGAGAATCTTAATCTAGGAATGATATTCAATAACTTGGATATGGTGAGTGCATGATTACTTCTCTACTTCTTCAGTCTATAGCAAACCACTGCTAAAGGTATGCCTTTCCTAAAGCACGCCACTAGATGCGGTCTATCCTACTATTTTGCGAAAATCTTTCAGTCACCTTAAAACAACTTGGAGTAGATACTTAAATATTTCTTGTATAAATAGATAAAACTTTCCTTTTTGGTGACAGCAGTACACAGTACCATTCATGCTTGAATATCAAACTATAATTTTCAGAATTTTACATTCAAATTTACAAGTATTTTCCGGTCATTTCAGGTTTTTGTAGTTTTCTAAAACGAAAAAAAACTAAATGTTTTCCTCAAACAACTTGACGCATCCTGGCATCAATCAAATATTTTTATAAAAGAAAATTTCTGTAAACTTTATAGCACTGGTATTACTACCAGCTTTATTAGTTATTATTATTACACTGGCTGGCGTAGCGAAGCGTCCTCGCCGCGCGAGTCAATACACTTAATTCCCGCATCCTTGACCCACTTCCCGACCGCTGCACTTGCATCTGTTTGTTTAATAAGACGTTTCGTATTATTACTGTTGCCAGGTATCCTATTTATTACTCCTAGTAACTAGGTAATAGGTAGGTATATTCAATATTTGAAACCGTTTTTAGTAGTTATCATACCTATCCAACTTTATACACTCATGAACAATTAAAAAGTTCCACCGAAATATGGAATGTCAATGGCAAGTGGAACTTTTTCATAGCACGAGAGTGTATTATAACCGTGAAAGTTTGTAAGTATTGATGGATGGATGTTTGTTACTCTTACGGCAAAACGGCTGGACCAATTTTAATGTAGTAAGCTGAATCGCGTCGACTAATTGTATTACAACTATGTAACGCATATTTGGCGACTACAGCTACAATACACTACAATAACCGTTTATCAAATTCGCGTTATGTTTACCAGCAAACCCCTATTAGGTCAATGGAGTGAGCCATTGTTCCCAATTCTGAAGCAAACAAACATTATAATAACACAATTTGATAGGCCTTCTGCTACCCAAATAGATTCACCAATGGAGACATAAAGAGTATTTTTATGTTTATCAATTTTATTACGTAACTGTCCTTATTGCTGTGGGATTCTAAATATTGCACACAAACAATACTCAATACTCAATACTCAATCTTTTATTGCATCCATAAGTAAATTTTACAGGTGTTAAATACATTAAATTAAGAACTTTATGGACCCTGTCGGGCACAGCAAATTAAAACTAATATAAAGGGTTTACAAATATTCTTAGTATCTAATAACTAGGTATTACACATAAATTATAACAAAAATAGGTATTTACCTTACAAATTAAATCAACATTTACTTAGTATCTAAATAATATTCTTCTATACTATAATAAGCTTTATCCAACAAAAAATCTTTCAATATTTTTATAAATGAACTTAGACTTTCAATTTTCTTTATTCTATCTGGTAAATTATTAAATATTTTAACAGCCATAGATATAGGACCAGAAGAACACATTTTAAGCCGTGAAGCGGGACAGTTTAAACGGTCTTTGTTTCTTAAGGAGTAATTTGATTGCACATTACCTCTAGTTGAAAATAATATCATGTTGTTTTTAACAAATTTGCAAATTTCAAGTATGTAAATAGATGGTAATGTAAGAATTTTATGTTTTATGAAATAAGGTCTACAACTATCAGTAACTACAATATTTGCTATAATGCGCATAAGTTTTTTCTGAGCTACAAATAGGTCAGGTGCATCTGTACTATTTCCCCATAAGATGACACCATAGCAAAGCCACGAGAACGCATATGCATAGTAGGTGACTATAGCAGTTTTAATATCTGTAGTTTTTTTAATTTCTCGAAGTGCATATGAAAATTTTGATAGTTTTTGTCTGATTTTATTAATATGGGGTTTCCAATTCACATGTTTGTCAATTGTTAATCCAAGTAACGAAAACTCATTCACAGTTTCTAGAGGTATTCCTTCGTATTGAAAATTTAATGATAAAGATTGTTTTTGATGAGGATGGAAAGTTATAATTTTAGTTTTTGAGAAGTTTATTTCAAGATTATGTTCGCTAAGCCAAGATTTTGTTTTTTGAATCATAGTGTTTAATTTATTATTTAGGTTATTATTATCTTTAGAAGATGTAAGCAAAGAAATATCATCTGCAAATAAAACGCAATGTTCTGCCATTATTTTTGGAAGATCATTTATGTAAATTAAGAATAAAAGACATCCTAGTACACTTCCTTGAGGGATAGATGCATTTATTATCTTTTTATCTGATCTAATATTTAAAATTTTGTTTGAGTTAAAATCAAAATATTCAATTTCTACTAGTTGTTCTCTGTTCTTTAGGTAAGAACTGAACCATTTATATGCATCACCACGGATGCCTATATTATATAATTTATTTAATAATATATCGTGTTGCACTTTGTCATACGCTTTAGTCATATCTAAAAGGATTCCTATGGCATATTTTTTATTATTTAGTATGTTTAAGACTTCGTTCATATATTTAAAAACGGCTGTAATAGTTGATCTTTTTTTACGAAAACCGTTTTGACAGTCATCAAAAATGTTAAATTTTTCACAAAACTTATAAACGCGGTTGAACATTGCTCTTTCAAAAATTTTTGAAGCTGTAGGAAGCAAAGCAATTGGTCGATATTGATTTGGGTCAGTTTTATCGTTTTTTTTATGAATCGGTTTTGTAACTGTAATTTTTAAAAGTTCAGGGAATGTACCTTCTTGGAAAGATTGGTTGATTAATAAGCAAATTGGTAAAGTTAGTTCTTCTGCGCATTGTCTATATAGAGAGGGAGGGAGTTCATCGATTCCATAGCTCTGTTTATTATTTAGGTTTTTAATTATTTTAAAGATTTCACTGTAATCTACTGGGTTTAGAAACATAGTGTTCTGTACTGGTTGAATTACAGGTAATCCACATGCTTCAGTTTTCCGTGTCTCGCCAATGGATGCAAAAAAGTTGTTAAATTCATTTGCAACTGCCTTCGGTTCAGTTATTATAGTATTCTTTTTTATCAATTTTGTATTATTTTTTTCTTTAAATATGTTTTTATTTGTACGTTCATTTATAATGTTCCACATACATTTTACTTTATTTGTAGATTTCTTTAATTTTTGAATGTACTGTAATTTTTTTGATGTGTTTACAACTCTTTTAAGACATTTTTCATATATTTTATAATGATTTCTTAGTACCGGGTTCTCATTATTTAGCAATAGTAATTTTAATAGTCTTTTATTTTGACTTGATTTTTTAATTCCTATTGTCAGCCAGTGTTTTTTGTATTTAGGTTTTATTTTTATAATTTGTTTGGGTATGCAGTCATTTAATATATCTTGTAGTAAATTATGAAATGATGTGTAATTTTCGTTTACATTGTTATTATTTATAATTATATCGTACCAATCTACTGTGCCTAGTTTAGATTTAAATTTTAATATGTTATCATTACTGAAAATTCTTTTTTCTGATAGCCATGTTACTTTTTTTGTCTGTTTTAGTAATTTTAATTTAATAACAGTTCCACTATGATCGGAAAAACCTAGTTTCTCTACCTTTGTTTGTATATTGTTACTGGAGAAATTTGTAAATATCAAATCTAGACAAGTTTCTGTGGTTGGTGTTACATGTGTGGGCTCATTAATATGTTGGGTAAGTTTATGTTCTAACATTAAATCTATAAAAACGTTGGCTTTTAAACTATTGACTAGTACATTGATATTGAAATCTCCTCCTATAATTACTTTTAAATGTTTACAATTTTTAGTTATATATTTAAGTATTTGCTTTAGTTGGTCATTAAAAATATTTTCAGTCTTTGAATTTCCGTTCCAGTACAATGATATAAGCAAAATGTTCTCCTTCGGTAATTCAGCAGCACATATTTCTAATGCATACTCTATTGACATATCAGTTATATCCTTCCTTTCAATAAATTCTATGTTATTTTGTAGAAGAATGCATGTACCACCTCCAGTGGTATTCTTTCTACAAAATGAGGCTGCTATTTTATAGCCACTTATATTTAATAATTGCAAAGTGTTTTCGTAAAGCCATGTTTCTGAAATGCATATAGCATTAAATTTAGGTTGTTGATCAACAAATGCTTCTAGTAGATCAATTTTGTTTTTAATACTTTGCATGTTTTGGAATAATATATTAAAATTGTGATCCATTTCCACGAAAGGTATGACTGGAGTCTTGTTGGTATCGAAAGTTGTTTCTGGTGTAGTTAGATCTTGTTTTATTGTTATGCTGGAAAGATGACTGAGTGTTGTTGTGCTCTTCTCTAATATACGTTTCTACTTCTTCTCCTGACTTGACTTGTTTTCCTTGTATGTACAGTTTGTTGTCTCTTATTATTGCATGAAGTCCGTCTTTTCTAGCCTTAAGCATCTTTTCTCTTAGTTGTTTCCGATCTTTTCTTTCTTTTTCTCCTAAATATTCTCCAATTGATAATTGTGTTCCTTCCAGGTAGTATTTATTTTCATGTATGTACTTAACCATTTTCTTGCTTAAAAGCTCAACTACGAGGGGACGGTTATTATTACGGTATTTTCCCACTCTATATGTATCTTCGATGGAATAAAATACATCTATATTCAAGTACTCACGGAGTATTTCCGTAATTCGAGTGTTGAGATCATATTCGGTTTCCTTATAATATTCTGCTAATCCGTATATTACAAATTTCTTGTTGTCACTCTCTTTGTATACTGGTATCGTTTCAGGTATTTTATGTTGTAGTTGCTTAATTTCTTCTTTAAGATTGTTGTTTTCTTCTTGTATGCGTTGTATTTTCTCATTAATTTTTTCAATTTCTTGTTTTCTTTCATTGTTTTTTGAATTTAATGCATCAATATCGCCTGTGATATCTTCTTTTAGTTTATTAATAGCTTTGTTTATTTCCAGTTGAATAGTATTCTGAATTTCTAGTATAATAGAAACATTGTTTTCTTTTAGTTTTTGTGAAATCATCTGACTCAAGTTTTCTAGTGTTAGTTCAGTTTTGGTTTGCATTGAGTTATCAGTTACTATCGTATCACCGAGAATACTGAGGTCCTCTGAATTAATGGAGTCATTATTTATAGGACTAATGGTCTTTTTCCGGGTAGTAACATTGTTTTGTTCGGTAGGTGATTTTTTATGTTGCGGTAGATCGTTATTTTTAGGCAAAATAGCTTTGTTTATGTTTCCCGTCTTCGGAGTTTTACAGATGCAAACTTGACACTTCCATTTTTTTCTGTGTTCTATTGTCATAGTATTTAGGAAACGCTGAATAGAAACATTCGCACATTCTATATCGTAATGATTACTGCACAGACTGCAAGTTAGGTATTGTCGATTTGGGATCTTTTGTTGACATCCTGAACATTCCAAATCCATTTTGTTATTTTTATTTATAGGTTATTTTTAGGTTATGTTTTGAACACTATTTATTACAAATAAAAACACCTTGTACTATGGTTCTACTTGCCCTTGAGGTTGCGCTGTAGGCAGAAGTACATAGCACATTTTTGCCATAAGGAGCCAGAAATGTTGCCACCCTATAAACAACAACAAAATCCCCGCTGGGGATCAAACCCGGGTTCCTCGTCATAGCAGATAGAGTTACAAACAACTGCGCCACCCAGTCGTCTGTAGACATTGCCATGTAAATAATAAAAAATCCTTATTAAAAATTCCTTATTAAAATCAACCCCATTATTTTTTTACTCTTGCAGAACCAAAAAGCGATGCTCGAACGCCTCTCCCAAATGCAAGGGGCCAGTTTACCCAATGGCATGTCGTTCAAAGACGTGTTAGTTCAGTTCGCGAACATCCAGCAGCAGAACCCGGGCCTCATCCCGCCGCGGCCCGACATGATGCCGCATCGGCCGGAGCCGCCGGCAAGACCGGAGCGGCGGCGAGCGGAGAGGCCGAGTCAGGAGATTAGAGTGAGTATAGTAACGATTTTAGAGCGTACACATAGAAAGAAACATATTACAGGTTATGATGGCTTCCAGCACCGATTTCAATCATACTTTATGGGTTGAATAATAGCCCTTCCTAAGTCACTACCTCGGTAACCCAAAGGCTGAATCTCCGGGTCAAGGTTGGTTGGTAGGTACTCCTGTTGATGTAGCAGCAACAGAACTCGGGGCTGGCTGATCCCGCCGCGGCCCGACATGATGCCTCATAGACCGGAGCCCCCGGCGAGACCGGAGCGACGGCGCGCGGAGAGACCGAGTCAGGAGATTAGAGTGTGTATATATTATTATAAATGTAGAAATAAGCTTTGTTAGGATGGCTACTAGCTGACAAGTGGGGATCAAGTTTTATAGCGACTGCCAGCACTGCATATAAGGCGCTACTAGCCATCTTTCGACGCCTCAGTGGTTTCCTACTATGTTACCTCGACTATGTAACCACCACCCCCAACTTGTGAGATCCTAGCTGACCCACAATAAACTAATTAATATTACATATATGGATTATGGATTCTGACACGCTGCTATGAATTGTCTAATGAAGATTATGCAGCAACTTCATGATTTTATGTAGCACTGCACTAAAATCATCTCACTATCTCTTTCTCTCACAGGAAGAAGTGCACATGCCCACAAAGCAGAGCGAGAGGGAGCGCCTGGCGTCTTCCAGCCCGCGCCTGCCGCCGCCCCCGTACCCCGAGATCTCACTGTTACCGGTCAACTCCAACCAAGAAGGCGGCAACTCGCAACAAAACTCCTTGCTGCACGGCATCTTGACGAAGGTTAGTTGGTGGGACTCCTTGGTGGGTCGATGCTGCTGGCTGGTAAACTTTTTGAGCGATGCTTTTTTTGTTTTAAGATTTGTTTGTAGGTTTGATACTTTATAATTGAGTTTTAAAATAGTGTCTAGTCGGCTTTATTTTAAACTGGAAGCCAAAGCAGAATATATCAGAAGACATCACATTATTTCTTTTAAATTAATAACTAAACTTATAGATAAAAATGCGTAGAACAGTTGTGTACCGTTTTATTTCGTAACAATCTATTTTAATGTATTAGATAATGATGGCAGTTTTTTAAATATTTAAATAGACTACCTTACTTCGATTAGAAATAGTGGATATGTATTGTATCATTACACCCTAATTAAATACACATTAAAATTCCGTCACAATTCCACCATTACGTCATATTCAAATCATTTACAAGCTTTACTATTATAGGTCATTTCTGCTTATGTACATTTTTTACATATGCTGCAATATTGTACCTAATATCTATCTATGCCAAGTGTGTTTGTAGTTTCTTTACAAGAAAATAATCAGTAAAGCTATGCAATGCATTCAAATTTAATCGTACACATTTACATTTAAAAAAACAGTCAAATTAAAAAGTTCAAATTGTAAAAAAAAATACAATCACACTGGCCACCTCGGCAAGCTTCGATTCCAATTTTGAAATGCTTGAATGGGTGTTGCCAACATTCCAGCAGGCGGCCGCCTCCCCGCAGAGTTACTCGCCGACGTTGGCTAAACTGCTTACATCGCCGGAAAGGAATCAAAAAGCACCAACATTACCATCTTTCGGTCAGGCCAAGGTACCAACTTAATCGTACAAACATCCTAATTGATGTTCCGATTGGCCTCGACGATTCCAAATTCAAAATTTAGTTTTAAGCTGTGTAAAATGGTTTGTCTGTAGCAGTTGGAGATTCTTTTTATTTTGTTTTAGATGAAAAACCTATAATTCAAATATGTTAATAAATTGAAAAAGAATAGTAATAATAAACAATGAATTGATGGATGGATGGATTGCGACTTTAAGTTTCATCCAACATCGGTAATATGTACAATATGTCTCGGCAATAACGCACCGCAAATAAATGCGTTGTATTTTTTGCAAATATCGACGGGATTCTTGCGTTCTGACGCTCGCAACGCGTAGCACGTAGTGTTATGTGTTTATAAAATATAAACTATATTCAATGCAAATATCTCTTATGCAACCAACAAATAATAATAATAATAATAATAATAATAATAATATGTGGGGACATCTCACACACGGCCATCCGACCCCAAGCTAGGCAGAACCTGTGTTATGGGTATCGGACAGCTGATATATCTACACAAATACATAGATAGATAGATACTAAATATAAATATCAACACCCAAGACCCGAGGACAAATATCTGTGTTTAAACAAATATCTGTCCCAGCCGGGAATCGAACCCGGGACCTTCGGCTCAGTAGTCAGGGTCACTAACCACTACGCCATTCGGTCGTCAAACAAATAACTTTTGCCTTTCACTAAAACGACGTAGAAAATTATAAATTAGTTTTTTTCTATATGTGTATCTCCAACTGTATGTCAAGACCCCATAGATGTTGTGACATTTTATTGAATTGATAATGGTAATGGCAATACTCATTTACTGATTGTGATTTATAACAAGTTTTTTTCATTCATTATTTATAACTTACTAGTTTGTATAATGTATATTATAATATGATACTTAAATACATTTTGTAATTTTCAAAATTAAAGGAAAGTACTTAAAATTGTCATAAATCACAAATTTTCATTTACATGCCATACTTTGTGAAGTCAAACCTTGGGTTCCCTTTACAGTTTCATCTCAACATTTCTTTGAATAATTGGGAATGCTAAAGAGGTAGTAAAATTTGCCATAAAATAACAAACGATATTGTAAAGGGACCCTAATTTTACCGATCATTGATTAGACCCTGCAATTATTTACAAATATTTACTCAACATTTTACTGACGACACGTCGACTATAAATTTTCATTCAATTCACGCATTTTCAATCCCATTTATACTTATTATATCTGTTAATGTATTGAAAAAGCAGTTCCACAGGCTTACTTTGTACATAGGACCTAAGATACAGTCAACGGCATAAGTGTCTATACAATTTTGTTACTTGTCAATCTGAAACCGCCTATCAATTCATTGAAACCTTGACGGTTCATAAGTTTTTAAAGGTACAGAGGTGTATAGCTACTTTTCAGGTGACCGTACATCTTGTTGTAAATTATTAAATAAAGAAATCCTTTCATGACACAACTAACTCCAAGTTGGAATGTTCTAGAACTGTGGAGAGATCACGATCACGCCGGTGCAGCCGAGCGCGGCCGAGGCGGAGAAACCGGAGGAGGTCGTGCAACTTGTGAGTATGGATACGAGACTTTTAAAAAATATATGAAACTATGGATAGTTGGAGAGAGTTTCATGGAAAATTATGTCTTAAAATTACATAAAACACCCTTACTTTTGGGGTAGTTAGGTAATGTGGCAACACTGTGATTGAAACCATTGCTGTGAACCTAAAGGCATAGGTAAATTTCAATACCTTTCTAAAGCTGCCTGGTCGAGTAAATAAAAGGAATAAAAAAGCACTATGGATTAGTCAAATCATTTCAAAAGTCGTTAATCTAGTCAATTCTAGTCCTAGCTGTATTATTCTAAAGAATGCATATATAGATAAATTAAGTATGCACCTGCGTGCCTACTGCTCACACAGTCTACTCCCGCGCAGATGGCTATTCTCACAATGACCACCGCGGTTGAAATTTGTAAAAAAATACATGATTATCAACATTCTCTACATTTCCAGGACGACGAAGAAGCGACCTCCCGTTCAGCCGCATCCTCCCCCTCCGCGCGCGGCGCCTCCCCCCCCGCGGACGCCCCCCTCTGCCAGGGATGCCGGCGGAGAGACGCGCAGTTCGTGTGTGCGGGCTGCGGGAACCAGTGGTACTGCTCGCGGGACTGTCAGGTGAGATAGTGCGAGTTGGTGGGGATAAATGGCGCTGTTAAGAGTGTCTTTGTTAGTGTGTCTTGTGGAGTAGGGAATAAGGAGTATTATTGAAGTGCCGCGGTGTCAGGGGTGCCGGCGGAGAGAGCGTGCCCCAATCCTCTTTAAATATCATTCCTTTATAAATCCAACATTAGCGCAGAAGGCTTTGATTTTACATTATTATTCACTATAGATTCAGAGACATTGTATTTGCCGAAATCACAAATAGATGGCGCTTATACGATTCTTTGCTACAGTGTAGCTTATGTCGTAAGGCATAAGTGTTAATTTAAGCTTTGCTAGATCAGCCGGAATTTTCCAAAATAAGTAAGTCAATAAATAAGATTGTAATATTTAATGTAAGTATGTTTTTTTGCAGGTGGCGGCGTGGGACGATCACTCTGAAATGTGCTCCGGGTAAAGCTGAAACTCTTAACATTTTACGCCTTTTAGTTGAAACATAGAACGATCGGTTGATGGCATCTGCATCTTATCTTACACTACAAGAATCCGTAGATGAAACATGTACCTACTTGAAACCGTTGCAGCTACCTAAATCGTAAGTCTAATTATACAATTCTAAATGGAATCGATTGAGAACATCAAGTACATAATGTATAATAATTTATAATTATAACTCGTTTACAAAACGACTAATTACTTTAGTCTCAGACGCAATAGCGCGGAGGCAGTTTTGCGTGTGTGCCGCTAGGTGGCGTCTCTCGATTTTTCACAGCTCAAACGCTAAAAACTTCTAATCCGTCAGGATCCTTTTTACAACAGCAGCGATGATTTACGCAATGATCAGGTACTTCGAAAATGGTTGTTTAAAATAAGTAATGTAAGTGAAAATGATGATTATTTATAATACATATAAGTAGCTATGTGTGTAGTCATATCTTTATGCGACTGTCTCTGGTGTCGTTTGCCTTATTCTGAGTGGAGCTCAGTGAATCTCTGCCTTTGGAGATCCTTACAGTGACAGAAAAACTGTAGTGCTTATAAGTTATAAGTATAAGCCATGCGGATAAAAAAAACACAATTTAAATGGTTGACGGTAAAGAAAACCTTGCCTTGTTAATTATGACACCATGAACGAATAAAGTTAGAGCGATGCTTATAATAATCTGCTGAGAAATTCTTATTGAGATATAGCGTAAAAATGAAGTATAAGTACAATAGTATGATCAATGATTATTTAGGGGTTGTTTTATTGATGCCCTTTATTTATCTTCAAAGAATGATAATTTAGCCTAATGAAGTTACAAATAAAGTAATTAACTCTTTTCCTACTTCTTTACAATTTCGATTCCTTTGATAAAGCATTTTATTGGAAAACTTTTAAGAAATCTTTCACCTAAAGTATATTTATTTAGTACCTATTGTTACCAACGAAAAATTAAATTGAAAGTATGTATGAACTCCTATCCTACTTCTTTTAATGTTGTCCAAATTTTGGCAATGTAAAAAAACCTAGAATTATTTTGTATTGATAAAAAAAGATGAATAAACGGTTGTGTTTTAAAACTATAAATTAAAAATCTCAAACGACTGCTGTCGGTCACAAAATTTATGCAACGCACTTAAAAACTATGTTCAAAGACATTCGCATTTATCATAATGTTACGGAAAAGTAAACTTCGTAATAATTACGTACCGTACTTCAAAAGAATAGGTACTACATAATATGGTAAAATAAGCACATACCTAGTTTGATGTTTACACGAGCCAACGTTAGTAGCTATACACTTTTGTACTTTATCAAACTTACAATCACAAACTTTTACTCGTTCATTTAATTAAGTTTCACAGGGTACAAATGTGTATAGCTACTAATAAAGGTGGCCGTACAATTATATTATCAACTCTATGAAAACCTTTTTGTAAAATCCCTAGCAAACATAAGAAAGAATTTTAATAATATTTTGAGTTCCTAAATTATAAACGTATTGAAATCAAGTATAAATTTGCTTCTACAGCATTATCGATCTTGATTACCTACTTAGGTATTTAGTATTTAAGGTAGGTAATACCTCTAATAGGATACTGTGCGTAATGTAATACCTATACCTAAAAGTTACAGTAATTAAAATACCTATGACAAAACATAATATTTATAACATAAAATTAAGAAGAAAGATCGAAAATCGTTACTACTATAAGTAATTAGCTGTGCTTTGTGGATTGTAGCACAGTTGTATGATATTTTTATTTAACAACGGTTTTGGCTTATTCCTGTACTGTTTTCCCATCCAGTAGTGGGGGATAGAAAGCTAATAATGATGATGATTAAACTATGAGAATGAAGTATTTATTGTTTCTGTAAAATAAGCAAACTTTCAATATAAAATGTAGGTATAATTCTGATAGCTCATGTGCCTGGATAAGAGAAAAGTTTAGCAAACCAATGTGGTTTTGTTGAGCTTCGTAAAATATATTTATGTATTTATAAATATAGGTCATAATTATGTGAAATTAACTAGGTACTGATATTGATAAGAATGGTACTACACAATCTAGTAAGTACCATCCTTTGATGTAATTTCTATTAATAGCAGAAGCTAAGTAGGTACCATTCAATCTTATTAATTTAATGTAAAAAAAGGTAGCCTTAGATTATAAAATGATGGGTACTACACACGATAAATTTAATCACTTTAAAAATATTATATAATTACAAGAAAGTTTAGGAAATGCTTTTTGACACTTTTTACACAAGTGAACAGTATAGTATATTTATGAAAAATAATGTGGGAATGTTTATTTTCCATCCGATACAGTAATATTCTGTGTGAGTCATGTGCGTATTTCAATCGGTGGTCCTGCTGCGCCGAAATTATACTCAGATAACGCGAAAAGCATTTGTTGGCCTTTGTCGCCAGTTTGTGGTCATTAGTAGTACATTTGTGATCGGTATGATAAATGGTTATTATAAGTATACCTAGTTACTTTTGTTTACCGAGTTAAATCTGTAAGACAATATTCAAAACTTTCCGTTACAAATCCACAACAAAACTTAAAAAATCTTCAATTGCCTATTCAAAATATTAAGTGGTAAATATTGTTAATCAATCATTTTAAAATATCAAACCTGTTGTTTATGATCTAAGGCTATCATTGTATTTAAAGTAGTATACGCAAATAAACAACCAATATAAAATGGCGGACAGACTCATGATTTGTCGCCCTACTCCACTTATGTAAAAGCCGCCATTTTTGTATAGGTTTTATATGCGCCATATAACCTCATGTATGACACGCGACGGACTAAACTGTTAAAATAAAAAGTAGGTTACAATTTATTAAAACAAGTGCTTTAAATGAGGGTTTATTTTTGCTAAAGCTCGAACGAAAATCAATTTAATTCTAAATGTAAGATAAAATAATATGGAATAAAATAGTGACCTAAGAATAATGCATATTTTGTAGGAGTTATTTAATTTCCGCTACGTTATTTACAAGAGTATCAAGTATTATATTTATGAAGTCGTTTTTTTACATTTTATAAACGCTGTACGGCAGTGCCAAATGCAACATACTGTATGCTGTTTCCATTCATATAATTTCAAGTTATAAATTGCTGGTATTTCAAGAATTTAGAAATTAGTTTTATTTTTGGAAAGAAATCAAATGTGTGAAATTATGAATAAATTATTTCTATGAACTAATAATTATGACCCTTCGTAAATTCATCGGGACATTAAATGAATGGGGACAGTATTCACTACCTTACCTACCTACTATACACTTTAATAGATCTTTAAAGTTCTTGTTGATGAAAACGAGATAAATACCTGTATTCTAATACAAACCACTTAATGAAATATTTTGTATTACTATCATCTTTTTATAAGTGAAGGGATCAAGACATTATTATATTGATGATTTTTTTTAACTATGACACCAGTTTTCGTCTTTTAATGGCTAGTCACGTGGTTTGTTACCTATATATTCTCTGTTTATGTAACTTATATAATGTTATATAAGGATGTATTAAAGTACCGTCTTGAAGCCAAATTATGCGTTTCATTCCTGATTTTAGTTTTAAGCGATGTACGATCGAAGTACGACCAAAGGAAAAGTCAATTAATCAAACTTAAGATATTACTATAAGAATCCGTTTTTTTTGTTATAAGTAGGGGCCGCGTGAAGTAAAACTACAATGTTTTATGAAATTATAATATTTGTATTGATTCTCTTAATTCTAAAACAAAATAACACATAATATACAACAGACACTTCATGTACTTAGGTATATAAACAATGTAGGTAAATGTAGTGAAGTATATTTCGTAATAAAAATGCAAAATAGTTTATATAATCTCTTTTAAACTTTAACTAATGAACAATGAAAAATCCTTACAGTAAATATAATATATATCGCCCATGCGCTTAAATCTAACACGTATACTTAAATATATTAGGTATATGTTTTTTTGAGTGAGAACCAAAAAATATACTTAACACTAGAAATTCATGACCAATTGTAAAATATCTGTATATTATGTAGTAAAGACAACAAAACAATATTTTTGATTCAGTGATTTTCAGTAGTTGGCTTTTTGGATCATTCCATATTTGACTAGTCATTAAATTACCTATTTCAGTTCTTTATTCGTACAACAATCGGTCTTATATCTAAACGCAAGACTAGACCTCACACTACCGGTATCTTGAAAATCTTATAAATTTTGAAGAATTTACAAAATATACATATAAAAGAAGAATTGAAAAAAAATGTTACAAAGTCAAATTTCCTTTTTAAACAGATTTACGAACTTCGGTGGGAGTCTAGAATCTAGATGACTATTTATTCTTTTAATATTTTAACAAGTTTGACTTACTTCAGTAAAAATAGATTTGGTTCTTTGTAGAACTATAATTATGAAAAAGTCAGTATGATTGATTAGCACCAATTAAATCTAAACTAGATTTAGATTACATTATAGTATATAACACGTATATAAAAATATGCTATTCATATAAAGTAGGTAGGATTATTGAGCGATTTTGAACCGTTTACTTACACATAAATAGACAAAAAATCATTGTAGTAACAAAATAGCTACTAGCTTCCTATAAGTGTTCATTAGACTATGAAAACATGTTGGTAGGTACTTACATTACTTTAATTGGTATTAGTTTTTAGCATTATGAGATCGCTACTGACATCTCAGAACAATTTAAACATAACAATATTATGCCGATAACAACACTAACGTCGGTGAAAGATTCGTATTAACTTTAACTGAATGAACCATTCATCGCTTTACAAAAAAAACTGACTTTACCTGAATCACTATCAACTTAAGGGTGGATTCTACCAAGCTTGAATAACTTTTTACTCAAGAGTAAACTACCAGTTACTCGGGAGTAAGCAGATTTTGGATTCTACCAAATCTGAAACCTAGATAAGTAGCTTATAACTACAGAAGAATAAAAATTTACACCGCCAAAATTGACGGTATAGCGCGCTTATCCCAGAGAGTAATTTTGTAATGGCGGCGGCACATCAGCTGATTAGAAAACCGTCATATGACATTTCATACTATTATAATCCATAAATCCACACAAACTTAGTTGACATGTCATTTCTCTTGCATGCTTTGAAAACGCAGCTATTTTTATTTTAGTTGCATTACAGTTTCGTTCCTCGTCCATTCAGTTGGTCATCGTATTAATTGGTAGAATGCAAATGTACTTATCCCAGATATGTACTCTCGTGTTAGTTTTATTCCGGTATGGTTACCCTGGTATAACGTGATGTTTGGCCGAATCCACCCTAAATGAGATAAATTTCAGTTAAGTATACTTTGTAAGATATAACATGAGTCCTATGACAGCTGCCAAATCCATACATTTTATTTGTAATTTGTTAGTTTTCCATCGACAATGAACTTTAATTACCTGGCATAACCATGTCAAACTTCATAGGACTCATGCTGAAAATGACAAAATGAATGAACGGAGTCATCTGTCACTTCACTCAAAGAACGAACGAACCACACTAACCCTCACATCGCTTGACACATCCAAAAGAGCGAACGAAACACCAATCCTCACATCACTTGACAATGAAGGCGACATTGCTATCATTCTCGAGCTGTTCCTCCAGCTGGGCGGCGGTCAGGCCCCCCTGGCAGCACAGCTCGTCGAGACAGACCAGGCCGTTGTAGGTCCGGACTAGAGGTTGGCTGTGTTCGCTGCGCACGCTGTCTGCGTCGTCGTCGTCGTGCGTTATGTTGATTGGGTACTGGAAATGGGAAAGGAGACGTTAGAATGTTAATTGTTCTTATTCGAAAACGGTGATACCACGTGAGTGTAAATGTACAGGAAAAACGCTTGCGAGCCACATCCGTCTACCCCTTCGGGCATTACACTCACTCACAGTTGTGAGAATATTTAGAAATATTGTTGTTTATCTGCGGAAGCTCCGATCGTGTAATTTTTTAGATGAGGTAGAATTCACCTGGGAAATTACCTAAGTCGACAGGCAGCGAGGCGGAGTAGGGTGGTGGCCAGGGACTTCTATAATTATCCTGGTAATCTTGAATCTTAGTTTTTCTAAACAAGTATGCAGAACGCACGGGATGACATTTAAACCAATAAGTAAATTGAACGAACCAATTCATGAGTGAATGACATGGAAGAGTGACCGAAGTGAGTGAAAAGAATGAAATATTTAATGTATCTATGAAGACCAGCAATATTGGGTGCAGCATTCCGCTTCAACCTATCCCTACGCCATTCCTCACCTTATAGACCCTGCGTATGAGTCCCTCGAGCACGCCGAACAGCACCAGCTTGCGCTCGTTGATGGCGAGGTCCTGCGGGCGCAGGCGCCGGCACAGCTCCCGGATGCACGTGCCGTACGTCATGCCGGCGTACATGCGGAACGCGTCGCTCACTTTGGGCAGTTGGCGGGCTGGAAGGTGGGAGGTTGGGTTTGGTTTAAGGGCCCGTACAGGGTGACGTGCCGCGCCAATTTTGGGTTTTCAATGCTCTTCACACAGCACACGCAGTGACACGCACACATGTAAGTTTGCACAGTGGGTCGATAAACTTTTACTCGCCAACTTTATTGACAATTATGTTCAAGTACATTTTGGGTGATTTTAGGGTAAGTAAGTATAATTCTTACTTACACTGGTAGGCACCAGGAAAGAGTAGAAATTAATAGGGGTGCCACTTTACTCTATACTCGGAACCCGATTAGCTTTCTCAAACAAATTTGGTATTTACTTGTAGAAAGGTAACTACAAGTATGAAAGTGTAGATAATAAGTTTCGGGCATCCTCCAGCCAACTGAACCCCGACGACAAAGCAAAGTAAATACATAGTGTCGCAAAAGGGCTATACTAAGCCAAAAGAGGATGACTCAAGGGGTCATTCTGAACAACTTTTGTTCTACGAGATTTGCAAATTCGCGAAAAAAAATATTCGTTTTCCATGGTAAAAAGTCACATGTCCAACAAAGTTAATTTCCAAAACTCGTAGAGCAAAAGTTCAGAATGACCCCCTGTCTTACTCCTTTTTACCGGACTGCCGAAAGAGGAGGGTAATGTTTTTTGATTGTATGTTTGTCTGTTTCTTTGTTCCCTCCTGTAGCCTAAACGGCTTGATAGATTTTGATGTATGAGGTATTGTTAGAAGCGTATTGATGGCGTGATGGTTATAGGCTATGTGACGTTCTATTAAAATGTACATAGCGTCCTCTAGAGGACATAACGTGATGATCGAAAAAATAATAATTCAACTTTGCCGTGTAAGGTATCAAATGAAAGGGCTTGATTTTCACAATACAATACAAAACACTTTATTTGCACCAAGAAAAAAAATAATTACAAAAAACAAAACTTAAAAATAAAACAGTACAAAAAGGCGGCCTTATTGCTTATAGCAATCACATTATAAAAATATGCATATTGAAGGTATTTAAATAACAACACCAAAATTATTGAAATAAAAAATGATCATGAACTACTGACGTAAAATTTCATAAAATAAAAACAACTAAAAAGTTACAAATAAAAAAATACAATTATAAACAAACGAAAAACCCGACTGTACGCTAAAAACATGAAAACAAGTCCCAATGTTAATGGAAAGTATCGCAGGCGGGGACCAACTTGACCGCCACTCAAGGCCGTTTTCTAAGTAACATTCAGCTAAATGGTGAACCCTCTGCTGGTCCCCGCCTACGATACTTTCCATTAACATTGGGACTTGTTTTCATATTTTTAGCGTGCAGTCGGGTTTTTTGTTTGTTTATAATTTGTTTAGTACTATATTCCGCTTTTTCAATACCTGTAAGTAAGTAATATTTTTTGGTAGCAGCATAATATTTTTAATTAATTTTAGGGTTTCGAACGTCAAAAGAAAAAAAGCAACCGTTATAGGATCTCTTTGTTGTCCGTCTGTCACCGCCCTTTTTCTCAGAAACGGGTAAAGATATCAAGCTGATATTTCACATAGATGGGGAGTAACCCAAAAAAAATATTATGGTACTCCCTGTCCCACACAAGTAAATTGGGGCTTATATTTTTTCCAGTTATTTTGATGTGTATCCTTTTTTTTCTTTGTTGTTTTGTATAAGTATGTGTTTGTTTTCTTTAAATCTGTATTTTTTTTGTTGTTGCTGTCTATGTGTCGAATAAATGTATCTTTATCTTCAAGTCACGCTATCTATCGTTTGTTTTTTTTGTGGCTACTGTCTATAGAAGAAATTCCGTCATTGACAATTTTACGTTACGAATTTATTTTTATTTATTTTATTTTTATTTTTACATTTTCGTGGAGAACCAACAGCATTTTGTTAATAAATAATTATTACTTATGAACACATAACAACTTGATGCCATTAACAGAATGAACTTAGTAAACCAAGTAAACCTAACACATCCAGAGGAAAAATAAAATCTCTTTCTCTCTCTCTGAAAAACATACTTAATAGCCCAAACTCGATGCTTTTAGCTATTAACATCTTTGAAATAAAATTGAGCCACCACCGTGTTACTGCCCTCATCAGATCCTCACGAAACCATACCTCAACCAGCACCAAGAGACTGTATTTTTGATCCCTAACCTAATGTTCGTGCGTATTGTCATCACTTAGATCCATTCGCTATATTCCTGCTCCTCATCAGACCTTTACGAGACTGTAATGTCACGAGAATATTGCACACTATCTAATTTAATTTAATGTATTGAATATACTGGAAGAATTATGCTTCCTTAATTTCAAATCAAATTATGTTGGTGTCATAAAAGTTGAAAAAGTGCAATGACAACCAATGTGCAGTGATTTTGTATCTGTACACGATAAGATCGCGAGCTGTCAGTGCTGCCTAAACCGACGTGACCCTTCTTTGGAGGCCAGCGGCCAACTGAGTCAAACGTCACTTGTGTTTATGATTTTATAACACAGAAAGCCGCCATAGATATTTGTATGAAGATTTGAGGGAAAAAAATTGCTCAAGTTTGGGATTAATTTACACAAAATAAGTGTATGTTTATTAAAAAACAAGGTATTTAGCGCCTAGTCCAAGCCTTTAACTTTATAATTTGATAAGAATCATATGAAAATTCTTGATGATTACGACACAGTTGTTACAATACGGGAGTGGTTTTTCGTCATATTCTGAATTTAATTTACAGTTATCCATAAGCATTTACTTAAATTCGAATGATTCAGCACCTAGCTAGACTCTTCGACTACCGGTGTGATTTTTTTCAAGGCTGTAGAGCATCATTTACTACATAATTCTATGACAATGCCAACCCTCGATTACCTATTGCTGACCCTTAAAGAGATGACGGATGAGGAAGAAATTGTATAACTAAGTTTTTACGACAGATGTGAGCTCATAGTTTTTTGAACAGTTGCACCAACGAAAAATCCACTCATAAAAGTGTTTGCTTGGTTTAAACACGTCCACCACGTGTTGCTTCGAGTCCTATATACACACTTACCCCCTTATTCATAGAGAAGTTACAGAACGTTTTAACTAATAAACTGTTTTGTCCCTTTCCGACAAAGAACTATTTGTTCTTTGACAGAGAGGGACAAAACAGTTTATTAGTTAAAACGTATTGTAACTTTTCTATGAATAAGGGGGTTAGTTTTAATTGTTAACAGGACCAGTTACGCTGCACGGATTTGCTATCGACATAGACAAACGTTACTATAGTGAGATTCGCGATAACTACGGCGCTGAGATTGATGGAACGCGCACTAAACGAGTTTATCAACGTCGATAACGGACCCGTGTAATATGGTCAGAAAAACAGTGGATAAAGGCGTTGAGCCCTAACAATAACACTCACCAGACCTCGCCGCGAACTCCAAGCACTGCCTCTGCAGTCCGGCACACCGCGTCAGCTGCCTCAGCTTGGGGGTCGCACTATACACCGCACAGTACTGGAACATCGGCACCAGCGTCACCACCCCGTAGTAAACGAGGTTCTGGACACACGCGCGTACGAGGCTGACTTCTACGTCGGTGAGCGCCGCGATCTTGGACACGTGGTTGAAACCGTCTATGTAGGGCAGGATCTGTGGGGGGAAGGGTAGGGTTAGTGTTGGCTGCTATGACCAGATATTGGGTAGTATGTATGAATGGGTTGAATCATTGACATGAAAAGCAGAAGAAGCTGAGCTGGGAATTATATTTTAAAGAGGCATATCTGGAGGTAGGTAGACCGTAGACATGGCTCTATGGAGTGAAAACTCTCTACGAATGTGTAGTACCTACATTATTATGCCTCACAATGAGTCGTACTATACCAAGTGATGGTGATGGGACTGAATCCACCTACTAAACTGTATGTTTTTGACGCAAATACTTGTAACTCGTAGTAGGTATACCTATATAAGTACTGTTAAATTAAACAAAATGGTTCGATTGGGAAATGTTGGAATGTACCTACTCAGGCTTTGAGATTTATTGAGGTGGACAGGCGTGAACGGAGCGCGATCGAGTAGAAAATGGAAACTAGCGGCTTGTTCCAGTGACTAGCATTTAATGTGAAACGAAGGGGCTAAATTCGGAATAAGGTACTTATTCTACTACTACTAGCTGGACCGAATTGATCAATGGTACAGAACGAATAAGAAGAAAAGTTTTAAAAAAAATATAGATCGTATCCAGTAGCTTGTTTTGAGACAGGACCTACGTCCAGAAGTCGACTGCTAACTATAGGCTGATGATGATGATGTTTTTCCTAAGTACGTATAGGTACTAAGTGGGTAACTGCAACAAGTGACCGCATCAGCTGCTGCGGTGAAGAGAAAAATGCAGCAAAACTAATTGATGATTCAACCGCGGAAGCGAGGTTGAATGGGCTCGAATTGAGTCACGGAAATTAACCAATCCGGGCAATGATTTCTTTTTAATTTCTTGCTACTATAATAGGCACGCATAGCCTCCAAAATCATCAGCAAAACTTCGAAAAAATGAGGAGATTAAAAAGAGGCGAAGAGACAAGCAAAAACATTACCCTCCTCCTTCGACAGTCGGGTAAAAAGACAATCGTTGAAGTTTTTGTCACAAATTTCTATTCTCATCGCTCTCATTAGATAGATACAAAGTATCTATTGGTAGCCACGCGTATCTTCCGTTACAATTTAATCAGGTTACAATGAATCTTCGATGCTTCGAAGCACACGAGCTAACGTAATCGATATTTTTTATTCCGCTATAACTGGAGATAAGTTTTCGTTTCTTCTTCGGTCCATATTTTCATTAATAAGCACTTAATTTTTAAATATTTTTGCCTGACTGTATGTATTGGTTTAGGACTATTCAATCTTCATGTTTCAGTATCAGTAGGTACACACAGACTATTTATGCGATTATACAAACAGGCACTCCCGTGTGTGAGCATGAGCACTCCAATCATGGCCAAATCACGGCACCCTTCGCAAATGTTTGTCAATGTGTCAGCTATTTAGGGGAATGTGGAAGGAAAGTTAACAGCTACATGTGTTAGAGTCGCCGGTAGACAGTATTATAGTAGCCCAAGATAAATATTAGTAAGTATAGAGATAGTATCCCATATAATAATACACTCACGTGCAAAGAAACAGTTCCACTTTCGAAATGCAGACACCAAATGACCCCAATTTTTTTAAACAATTAATAGGAAATTTAAAGAAAATATTTACGTTTTAGTTGATAATATTCTGTTGCACCATTAAATGTACAAGAAAACATATTGCAAAAGGCGCCATTAACTTAGTTTTTTTTTTAAGGAGCGATGAGTGTTTTTCACACTGCAAACTTTTGAATGCCCGTGACTGCCCGTGAGTGTATTTAATAAGGTTTATTTCGTAGACTCTATTGGCAGCGGTTATGGGGTAGTTCCGCTTGTATCTCAATAAATAAAACGTTATTCATTTAAAAGGTAAAATATTTCAAAAGGGTATTCTAATTCCATTGCACGTTTGTTACGTATTCTGTCTTGAGTTTACGTGTAAATAGATAAACCCAAGACTATCTCATCCTACCCAGAGAAGGGTTAATTACTGTCGTGACACTGTGTAATACTTATTCATACATAACCCTCCGCAAATTATAACAATTAACCTTTTCTAGGGCGGGCGGAGCTCCGTCGCCTCGCACTTCAGACTTAATCATGTGTTTACAGAATAATTAATGTTTATTTATAGCAGGTCTTGATCCTTTAATTTATGTACAGTTATATAGCAACCAGTTATGCTAATGTGTTATTATGAATATAAGTGTAATTATACAAAATAAACGTAAGTAAGTATCTTATAAAGCCGGATGAAGGAGGTGTATTTAGCAACCCTGGTTTCAAATTAAGTATCTGGTAAAAAATAATAATACTTAATGCAATAATATCTTCGTATACCTAAAAATATTAATAAAGAATGCTGTCTTTTGTTTCGACGCACAATCTATTTACCTCTGTATAAATAAAGAATAATATGTATATCAAAGATGTATTATGTAGTAAACAACGGACATGTTACCCTGAGCTGATGGATGTACTTAACCTTTATTCATAAAGGCAGTAAGTAGCTGAACGAGTAAAGCGCATAAAATTGTGTGGGTTACTAAAACTACGGATTACACTAACACAGTGTCCTAACTTGCGATGGTAATCATAGTCACGCTATGTTTGTTTACAATATGGACTCCACGTGTCCACTATTATTAGGTAGCTCGCTACTTGTGTACTTGTACTGTTCACGAATTAGGGCGGTCGCATATCTACGATGCGAACTTTGTTTAGAGCAGAATCGCAGGCTGAAAATAATTAGGTAAGTACACTGCCAGGCAATGAAAAAGTTCCACTCACGAAAAACACCAAACAATCCCTATTTATTCAAACATTTAATTTAAAATTTGAACATAATTTTACCGTTTTTACTTGGTCCTGATTACTCCTGATGCTCTGTAAAATGTACTTCAATGTTGCAGAAGATTTTTCCGTTTAGAAGTTTTTTTGAATGATTTGGTGCTTTTCTCAGTGGAACCTTTTCATTGCCCGTGAGTACAGAGTACAAAGTAAATCTGACTAACTGTGACAAACCCTCACCTAGCTATAGTGTTTGTCATCTTACGGTACACCCGAGTCCGCGTTATTTTATGCTCACATCTGGAAGGCTGGTAGACACATTATTATATTCACAAACCACAAACCATATATCCCTTGACGACGACCACCTCCCATTCATACATTGACGGTTCGTTAGTTTGACAAGGTACAAAAGTGTACAGCTTTATGAAGATAACCGTACTAGTTAACGCATTTAAATTTCCTATTGTTTTGTCAGATTAACATCTTGCAACAAAGTCCATGAAACCTAACCAACTTGTTTACATCGAGCTCCACGTGTCCGGCGTACATTACATCAGTACATAGACAATGACGCGCGCGCGGGATGCAATGTGCAGTGCAAATATATTCTGTAAATAAACTAGCACTATTAATAAGAACATATTTGCGTATTACATGTACATGTGTCTACATAAAGCTATAGTGCAACAGGGAATGTGGTATAATAAATACTTGCTTTAAAAGCTGTCCAACAATGGAGAAGAGTTGGTGCAGCAACGCACCTCAATCGGGGTGGATGGTATGGCAAGGAAGTACTTAGTTCAAGGCATTAGAGATCATAACATTATGTAAGTAAGTGAAACATATATTTCATGTCAGAATGTCAAGAATGCCCGAGTAACTCGAGTACCACCCACGTGTGCGGCCGGCCTAATGCCAAGTGCACACACGGACAGTACAACAGTCAGCATCTGCACTGCTGTCGGTACCGCCACGTGCAGAGTTCACGGCCGCACGGTCAGCAGAATAATGATAACTGGGAAGATAAGTGAAGATGAGCTAGCATTTATTGTCATCATCATCTCTGGAGCATAAAGCTTAGTGCCAATTTCTCTATAGTCAGTTAGAGCATAACCAGATATTTGACACATCTGTCAAGAATTTTATATAAAGAGATGACGTATAATTGAAAATCCCTGGTCGGTTAAATAACCGACTATGAAGAAATTGGGGCTTACTCCATTTTTTTATTCTTCTGTATAGTTGCAGCTTTATTAATTAAGTTAACCTCCGCTTAAAGAATGGACAATTGGACATTCATAGAAACTTTAAAAACATATTAAATGTATTCTTATCATGATAAACAAAAGTGAACCGGATGGTGTCATAATAAGTATACCCGGCTTTAAATTAGTTAGATTTTTACTTTTATTTACCGTTTTAATACAGATATAGCGTGTTTGCTGAGATCGTTGGCAGTCAAGGTCAAGGTTGAAACTACGATTAGCATTCGGTAATACGTAGGTAGGACCAGACTCGTGAGAGTTGATTCTTACGGATCGTATTTGAATATTAATTACAACTTAATAATAGTAAACAACACAATTATTATTAGGATTTGTTATTAAGATACCAGCAGGTTTTTATTGAGAATACGTTGGTAACCTTCATTATGTAGTAGTATGTCCTTATAGGTTGGAAAGTATCAGGTATTTTGAAAAGTGTACGCACTAGGCAGTATGCAGGCATGTATAGCTTCCACAAATAGTTCTCCAATCGCTAGCTTGTATTCCTGAGGTTTATAACCAAACAGTTACAATGTGAACATAAACACACATCCACTGCATTCACGTGCAGATCCAATGTCATGGCCACTAGGTTATCAATGAAACTGCTACACAATGGTTATGTTACTTAGACGGAAATGCTGAAAATGTAGACCGAACTTAAGGTACTTCTACCTATGAAAACTTAATGCCCTTATTACACACATCAGTTCGTTACCTCATGAATTTATAACCACTTTGGCGTGAGTTAAGTTAGAGCAACCTTCCTAGTTTGGTTGACCGTGTACTAAAGTCAAATAACGACAAGAAAACATAATTTATGCAATGAATACGCATGTTAAATAATACACGGTCAAGGACAGACACATCGCCCGTGCGTTACTCTTTAGGTATATCTACATAAAATACGATGGCTACATGCCAAGATAACAAATAAAATTAAAAGTATCCAATTATCTACATACACAAATAGAACGAGAAATAAAGTTTTGGATCAAAATAAACATTTAGAGTAGACTTTAGATACACTAAACATTTTGTAGCGTTACATTTCAGGAGATTTTCTTGAAATATACCGTGCGTGAGATTTATTTATGATGAATATTTTATGAGAGTAAAAGTCAAGAAGTATCGGTGTTATTAAAACTTTTCGAGAAGGCAGAAAATGTATTTGGATATATGCTAAAATAAGATGAAGTTCTAGGTTAATTTAATGTACATTAAAATGATCTATGATGATAAAGGCGCTGGAAAAAATAATAAAACCGAAGCAATGGACCACATAGCACCTACAAGACGTCTTTATACAACGTAGTTATATTGGGGAACCGTGTCATTTAACTACACGTGTGCGAATATAAAGCTACGAAAATGAATTCCGATTTTAAATACTTAAAACTTTTTAAATATTCCAAGGTTCACGAAATTTTGTAGTCCACGCGTTAGTAGGGAATAGTAGGGATATACCTACTATCAGTTATTGTACGTATATTAAGTATAAAACTTTACTACAAAATAATTATCAAAATCGGTTCATAAATGGTGAAGATATAGGTGAACCGGTACCTATTATAAGTTTTTAACACGTTAGGTAGGGCCCATAAATGGGCCGTTAAAGGCAAACCTTTATTTCTATATCCTCGATATCCTACTCTTCAATTTTATACAGTTTCGTCTTCCAAGCTCGTTGGTTTCATTTTTGGACACACACAATAAAAGCATTAAGCCTTGTCTGTAGCTGCCTAGTGACTACTCTTTTATTTTGGATGCCGATATGTCTTGTCCACCATCGTCGATCGAGCATTTTCTTTAGGCAAAATGTTCTGATCCTTCCTTTTGAAATCATTGATATGGGTACTTATAGTTTTTACTGTTGCATCAGTATTCATTTATAATAATAATAATAATATCCATTTAGATTGGTTTATTGGACCATACAATGCATGGCGATACGGTAGGTACTATTAGAAATGAATAAAAAAACTGTAAAAACTGACGACCGAATGGCGTAGTGGTTAGTGACCTGACTACTGAGCCGATGGTCCCGGGTTCGATTCCCGGCTGGGGCAGATATTTGTTTAAACACAGATATTTGTTCTCGGGTCTTGGATGTGCCCGTATAATGGCAATAGGCCCGCCCCCTATTACATTGGGACTAACATAACACTCTGGCGAAAAGTGGGTGCAGCAATGCACCTCTGCCTACCCCGCAAGGGAGTACATTAGTACAAGGCGTGAGTGCGTGTTTTTTTTTTTTTTTTAAAACTGTGGGTCACTCCAGTCACCTTTGACTCGGAACTACGTCATTATAATCTATTCCAGTTCTACAGTACTTAATAGTTATCTTCGCACAAATAAAGAGCTTCTTTTAATACACCTATACCTTACCTAAGTATACATTATTTCTCTCTTACTTTGTTTTCTTTTGTTCTCACAAGTAAGTAACAGCCACACCTAAGACTGGGATTGTGTGTCGTGTCGGGTCGTGTTGACAATAATTGCCTAGAGACAAACGAGTTCCTTGGTTTCCACACTATTGTTTGTTCGAGCTGTTGCTTTTAAGAGACAGTTGATTCGACGTTTTTATTAGAAGTTTAAGCTTAAATTTGGACTCAATCAATGCACAACTTGGTGGCCTTATCACCGAGAGCGATCTCTTACAGATAAGAAATTTTATCTACAATAACAATGACGATGATAAGACTAGAGTGTGATTAATGTAAATAGGTATAAATTCATGTATAGGTAAGTAGGTACTTATCTAAATACTCACTTGGAAAGTGGAGTAGGACATCATTTAGTTATTAAAAGGAAATAGAAAAGATAACCTAATCATTAAAATAATCTACTAATGTTATATTAGTTTGCATAATTATGCTATGATTTACAGAAATATATAAAAAAAATACTAGCATTAGCACTATCAGGGCTAGTAGCACGGGGCGCATTTAAGACGTGACATAAGTTTTGCATCGTGCTCACCAATGCACATCGCGCAGCCTCAAGAGCGAGGGCGACGGAGGACTTTTGTCACGTCTTAAATAAGCCCCGTACTAGCCCTTCTGAAGGGTGTGAATAAAATAATTTCTTACTTGCTTAAAATTACGAATCCTTACAAATAATTTAGAGACTTATTAAAAACACTACGTTAGTTTTTTATTAATTGTTAGTTTTGCACGGATTTTTACGGTGGCCTGCGCCTAAAAGTATACAGGCGGAGTTTTTAAAGTAGCGATCTCAAGCTCACATGCTGTTCAAGCACATCCACATAAACACCACTGCTACACACATCACACACAACACGTCCCCGGATTTATAACAGATGTAGCTGGTCCCTTCATCATCAGGGATCGCTATTTTAAAAACTCCGCCTGTATACTTATAGGCGCAGGCCACCGTACATACTGCATATACCATACCTAATACCTATATGTAAATGTAATGATGAATGAGGTATCAGGTATGGCACGAGTATATGCAGTTTTCTTCACACGTGTAAGGTACCTACTTATCACGAAACACATAAAACAGATAAGATAGCCGTCAGACTGTCTGCTTCATGTAAGATTATAAAATTCAGCAATACAATGACCTGAAATTACAGCATAATATATAGCCTTAATTCTTATTTGTACGGAACAAGCCTTTGCTACTAAATTAGTTTTAGATAAAGGAATTTTAATATTATATGTAGTATTAAACAAACACAGGATTTTGCAGTAAGCCTTTAAAGGGGGTGATTTAGCTCCACATGCTTTGTAGTATTAAGATCGTGAAAAAAAATAGTTCATACTTAAAATATGATTATATTTCATTCTTAGTACCTAGTGCCGTTGGTAAATACATACAGTAATCAGTATGATAAAAAGCCAGATGTAAGTACATAATTCAAATAAGAATAAAATGTGAATAAAGATAACACCTATGTATACAAAAATTATAAACATACAGACAATCCAATATGTGAAAAGCAAAGTCTGTGCAGCACAAAGATCAATATTGATTGTAGTTAATGTCAGCATTTACAAGGAAGGCGAGTCGCTGTGTGCATTTTAGGTCTAAGCGACGATCCAGGTTAGATATATGTATAGCGAGGTTATAGGTAGGACCTAGGTCATAGAATGTGCTATTCCCCATTTACATTGTCATGTTTACCCTAATGTTACCGGCCAGCAGGCTACTTACTTATGTAGATAGGACTAACAAATGGGGAAATAAGATAGAAATTTTCAAGTGAGCTCTTATTTAATTCGTTTGGTTATTTTTTTTTACTTTACTGATTGGTACAATGGTGGTTATTAAAAGTAAACAAAATGCGGATAGTTTTTTTTTGTATGTAATACGCCATCTTATTCGTATTGTTTATCAATGGCTTAAGAGGTCCAAATCTTTCTTTTTGGTTAGTTAGCTGGTAAATCATAGCGCTAAATACTTCACGAGTGTATTCTAAATGTATGTGCGGTTGGGCTTGTTTACTATCTAGTTTAGCATACCTTTGTGAGATTTGGAGTTTCATAATTCATAATGTACCTATACATACATGTAGGTACATATTGTACCTACAGACCACGGGTACCTAAGTAGATAAATAGGCAGAATTACTGCGACCGAAATTACGCGACACACAACTCACAAAATTACGCTAGTGTGGCATCACCCTTAATATTTAAGCTATAGCGTCATCACCATCATTAGCTGATGTTCACTGATGAACTAAGAAAAAAAAATAAGCAGGCTCGGGAATTTTTATTATTTGTTCATTTAGGTAACTATAGGAGCTGTTTCATCTAGTTGAATAAATTCTGCAATTGGAATTAACAACGAGTGGCGCCTACATTACACACTCATATCCAAGGACTTCTGGTTTTTAAATTATGTAGCGCAGTATGAATATAGGTGTCGCAGGCAACTGGTTTAATCCCCTGTTTGATTGAACCACTAGCCCGTTCATTGGATGGCGCTGTTCAGTTGTATGACTAGGCCGAACGTTGATTGTTCAAGCGTCACAAAACGTCCAACTAGTTAGCTGACTTAAAATCAGTCAGGTGGTGAATAAAACAAATATGGCGTCTAACCGCTAACAGCTGACACAAAAAGCACCTATATTGTTAGTTTTTTGCAAATAAATTAGCTTTAAAGTACGTTATTTGTGTTAAAATAGTGTGACAACATGGATTTACCTATTATTACGTCGCGGGCGGATAGTTTCAAAGAAAAAAAGTGGCGAAACTGGATAATTATGAACAACAATATGAAGGTACGTTTATTGTTATTGTTTAGTTCATTTGTGAGATAAGAGCTTTGTAACATAGTCTTTTTGTTGACTCTTGTCTGGTGATGTTCACCCTAACCAGACATTACAAAGTTGCTATACTATATCCCATTCAACGACTTCGCTGAATGACGTTCAGTCAAGACGTCGAACGTTACAATCAACGACTTGACGAGTTGTTCTTTAGTCATACAACTGAATACCGCCATCCAATGAACGGGCTAGTGGTTCAATCAAACAGGAGATTAAACCAGTTGCCTGCGACATAGGTATAAGGTCACTTCTGTTTATTAATTAATAACCGCCGCCGCAATGGTTTTTTTCACGCATTAAAAAGTCGTAGAATAAAAGTTGTACAGAATTTGTACAACTTTCAACTTGCTATAGCACTTTTGCACACATCCTGTGTATGTTTAATTAGGTACTAACTTTTCTCGCAAGCCACAATTTTGAAATATTTTTTTTTATTTATGCTTACGGTGGGTTGATCCATCAATTCAGCTTATAATCATTACTATACTTCAGTATTTATAGATGTTATTGCTACTGCTTTTAAACTTTATTATAATATTCTATTTAAGCGTCCGCACTAGTCCGCAGTCGTTCAGCCTAGTCAGAGGCCTTCGGGCGGCTTGAAAACATCTGACAGTCGGGTTGCCCACTTACCCGACAACTCTCTCAGCACAAGCTTGCTTGTGTTGGGGTCCACCAACCCGCACTTGGCCAGCGTGGTGGACTAGGCCTAAACCCTTCCTTCATTGGAAGGAGACCCGTGCCGCAGCAGTGGGGACGTAATGGGTCGTGATGATGATGATGATGATTCTATTTATATACAACTTTACACAAGAGCACAAATGGAGTTAACAGATTACATTGAGACCTTGAGTTTAGTTGATAATAGGACGAGTTTTTAAATAAAACGCCATTGGACGACCAGTATACCTAAGTCCAGTTTTACTTACCGATATGGGCACGAAATATAAAGTAACTCTATAAATAAAGTCAAAGTAAAAAAAAAATATTCTTCGTAAAAATATAAAATTTTCTGATGAACGTCAATTTTTACAAACCAAAATATGTAAGTTTTTTATATTAATCCAACTCAATCTGCTGAACCAATTTTTCTGAAACCTTGGTATGTTATTAAAAAAATGGTTTCATCAAGTAAAGAAGCCCATGAAAATATACGTATCTGTCTGAGGAAATAAAAAAATGAGTTGACATCGAATAAGCGGGAGAAAGTGCGAGCCAGTTTGTATATTATCATATTATGATTTTCAACAACAGGTTTTCTCCAGTGTGCATTTTATATCTTACAATAAAATGACTCTTATTTTTTAATTTCCCGCTTGACATATAATTATGAAAAGGAAAGCCAAGTCGAATTGAAAATGAAAATTTTCGTCAACGTCCATTGCCTGGAAATGAACATCGAATACTTAGGTAAGCACACAGAAAAAAGATGTGGTCATTTTAATGTAGGTAAGAAGGTATATAAACTACATAAGTAGGTACTGACTTACACTGAATAATTTACGGCCGAAGATAAGAGCTGAGTCTTTCAGTTTACAAAACGTTGAAAATGCTCATATATTTTTTATGTTTGTGCAATAAAGAATTAAATAAATAAAACAAATCGCAAATATCCGAGTAACTACTATGAGTTTTAGGGCAGTGGATCTGTCCTTAACAAACGTACAGTACGTTAAATACTCTCTGTAAACTCATGGTTGGGCACGGTATCGTATGGAGTCATATGGAATAACAATAGCACTCAACGCCACATTGAGTATCACATAAAGCACAGCGTTTCCATAAAAGGGAAGTAGGTAGTAGGTACCTATAGTAAAATTTTGGAGAGAAAGTTGACTATAGTTGGATGAGGAAAGCTGAGGACAGACTATTGCGGGACACGTGGAGAGTTATACTTAGTTAAATGTTAAATGCCTCGTAAATCTGTCGAATACAATTCCGATCGGGGGTTAGTTATACGCTGTGGAATGGGATATGGCTATACAATGTGTTGTTTTTCGAACCCGACAAACTTTAACTTTCTACGAGTAATTTCATCGAGAAAAAACCCCCATATGTGGGGTCAAATCTCAATATTTTATAAATGGTGGCCATTTTAAAGTTTTAGATACTTAGTTTTCATAAAAAATCATATCTCGAGATTTAAACGCCTTACGGACATGAAATAAAATGCTTTTATCCGCAAAAAGTCATCTCTATCCAATAAAAATATGCACAACTGCTAAATAGTTACATAAAATAAGTAACAAGCACCTAATAACAAAAATTTACATTTACTTGAATAACTTTGAAAATAGCCCTCCTTTGCAAGTGGCCCTTAGTAACTCATTGTCGTATAATATTGTATATATGCTGTGTGTGATTATATCAATCGACACGGACTTAAGTTTCTGCATTGGTAGACTTCCTAACCTAATCTAACATGAT
This sequence comes from Plutella xylostella, assembly GCF_932276165.1. NCBI lineage: Eukaryota > Metazoa > Arthropoda > Insecta > Lepidoptera > Plutellidae > Plutella > Plutella xylostella. The sequence goes on from NC_063988.1 coordinate 1,511,270, forward strand.
AAACTGGGTCACAGTGAAAAAAAAACCTAGTTAGAAAATATGCGCAGTAGGATTCGTAGTCCTCGCATAAACAAAAAAAGAATAATCCTTGACTCAACTGTAATAGTGTTGTTTATTAAAATGTTTTTTTTAACTCGTCGAGGCCGTTGTGACCGCGAGGAGTCGAACTTGTGACCTCGACTTGAGGCGCCTGTGTTAGAGGCCCCGATTGTCTTATTTTTGGTTAGACCCTTTATCATTCTGGTGTAGTGGATCGCTATACTTGAGCAAGTTACAACATACAGGGTGAATTTATATAAGTAAGACAGTCACAGATAAAGTTCCCTCCTGTAGAATTGATCCTGCTGTGTAGTGTCAAGAAATGGACTTAATGGACTACCTACCATTTAAATCTTTTTGACTTTCGTTAAGTGAAATCAATCTTTATAGATGACTAGCTTGACCTATTTTGTATGTTTGTATGTGTATGCTATAAAGTGTTTAAATAAATAAATAATCATAACCAGTTTTGTAAAAAAGACCAATGTTCAATCACAAACAATGATACAATGACCTACCTATGAATAGTATCTCCCTATTCGTAATGCAGCCATGGCCCAAAAATCTACACAGTTCCACGTACCTATTGCCAAAGTAAAAAAGACCGAATCACCTTCATCTTACAGTTGGCATTGCCACTGTGTCAAGTGGCCTTACCACTGGCACAAGTAGTCGTCAATCATATATAAAATGGTTCATACTTTATTTTATTCGGGGCACCGCAGGGCGTAGGGCAGTAGGTACAGTCATAGACTAATATTGGTATTTGGTATAGGTCTATGGTAAGTTCAGTAAAAATATATTTATGTGGCCTATAAATCGCCTTTGGCTGTATAAAGCTGCGTTTAAATAGTGTCTTTAATCGAGGGATAAAAAGATATTGTTGTAAGTATTTCATAGTGATTTTGAGGTACTGATATGGATGGATTGATTTAAATCTTAGAGAATTATTAATATCCTTTATTTTAATACTTAATCAAATAATACCATCTTAGCCACCAAAATTTGTTAAAAGTTCATTTGGCGTTTTTTTTACACTTGGTAGTAGGGTACCTACGTATTATTTAGAATTTTAGATAAATACTGTAAGTGTAACAAGTGTTTAGGCCCGTTATATTTATTATTAAATGTTTACTTGTAGCGAGTATAGCGATCGCAACCTTGATCTTTCACAAGTATTTACAGAGTCGAGTACACTTTAGGGGCCGTCCATTAATCACGTGAGGCTCAAAGGGTGGGGGAGGGGGTACTGAAAACCTCACGAAACATAACGAGAGGGGAGGGGGGGTTCTCGTTAGACATCACGTGTATTAATTTTTTGTCAAAAATTAGGTATTTCTGAACCGATATTTTGGACGGCGCAAAAATTTTAACGATTTGTAGTATGACCTATTTTTTTTCTAGTCAAAAATTGCCTTTACATAGACTTCCAGAAAAATACACGTGATCCAGGGGGGGGAGGGGGGGTTGGTCCCAAACCTCACCAAATATCACCAGGGGGGAGGGGGGGGTCAAAAAATTAGAAAAACGACCTCACGTGATTAATGGACGGCCCCTTACAAAGGGCTTACTTACGCTGACATTAAATATTCTGTTATGCAAATAAAGTGAAGGGATTGCCTGATTTATTGATTTTACTCATTGACTTTACATTTATTATTAACTAACACGTAACTCAATGGATTTTAGAAATCCTTAATAATTTATTTATGATATTCTATATATTGAATTTAAACTTAACTGTAATATCTAAGATATACCGCGGAAGTATTATTTTGATTCCACCGATATTTTCATATTACCTAAGGTACTGATGAAATCAATTGTTAAATACTTACAGCTATTTACCTCCATCTATGAACTACGCCCATCAATTCTGTTCAGATTCATAGTTATGCTATTAAAATTTTAAAACTTCATTGCTCGCGAGTGGATTAACCCGTTTCATTCTTCATTCGTTTCATTCTACCGTCTCATAAGTACCCGGTATCTTTCAGCGTTTTATTTCTGCTTCGCTCGTAAAATCTGCCGTTCTATTTATCTTTTTCCAAAAATATAAGTTTCTTTTAACATCGTTATAGAGTTCATTGTCCTGTTTATCGGTGATCCACCGCGTTTTTACATCATAGTGACAAGATTGTTTATCTTATCTGTTTAAAATGGATTGAAATATTATTACCTAAATCTCTAAGTAGGGTGACCATAATTTATGATTAAATTAGCACATAAGTACGTTTACCAAATTATTTTAGTACTTATTAGTGTTGTTGCAATAACGAGTAGACTGTTGAAATAACATAATACATAATATCTTAAACAAACGTAAAAATATGGGTGAAACTTACAATTTAATCAGTTTTACTAAACCATGGGTTACATAATTATATTAATTTATTACTGATTCGTCCACTTAGGTACCTATATGCTATATGGCTGTGTGAAGCCATTTTGATTGCGAGCGAAGCCTTTTAGCAAGCGCTTACAGCGCTTGCTAAAAGTGCACTCCTTTGAAACCTCGTAGCATAATGGGGTGTTTCGGGATCACCAAGGGTGCTTTTGATCTGGGCCACTGCGCTATACGGTTTGTGGGTCACCCTGTATACATAACAACATCTATAAAGGTCTATTCAAGACCTTTAGAATCTTTATCACCCTGGCTGGAGGTTTGAAAAATTACGGATAAGCCAAGTTTCGTCAGAATATTCGTAACTACAATACGTAGTACCTACCGATAGCGGTAATAATGTCTTGTATACCTCGTGTATCTGTATATGCCTTTATAATATTTTTTTATGATATACTAAAAACATATATACTTATTTAATATAGCGATTCACGAAATATGACTAAAACTGTTGACACAATATTGGTATTATAATAACAGCTCAAAAGGCGTACTTATACGTAATTATCTGTTGGTGAAAGAAACAAGACGATTTCAGCTTAAACAGTAAAATATACCTGTACCTTGTCATACGAGGATTGGTCAAGTTACGTGAATCAAACTGTATTACTTAAATGCATTAACCCCCGCGCTCGGTCTCCCATGGAGGTTTTATTGCCGCTAATTATTTTGACCTCAAAAAACAAACTTTGCCAATTTATTTTCCGCTTCGTGAAGGATGAGCCTTGTGTGTATGTGTAGGAATTGTGTTGGTAAAAGTAAAACTTAAGCTACCTGGCAAATAATATCAATATCACACACAAAATTTGCAAAGAAATGATTAAGATAATTAGCTATAATAGTGTTTGGCCACCGGCATGATATTATAAATTTGATATTTTAGATTCAGAAAACTTAGGAGATCAAATTAATTTCAGGATAATTTTCTTAAATTTTACGTCTGTTATGAGCGAGAAAGTTCTTTGATATTATATTACTTTCCAGATTATATTTTGAGCTGAAAATTTACACCGCCTCTTCACTAATGTAATGATTCTAACATGGATATAATAACTATAACTATATTAGGTATTTTAATATCGTATCGTCTCTTTATATTTTGTGCTTTAATTAAGGTGTCATGAGACATGACAAGAGATCTATTGTAAAACCGAAAACATCAAAATCATTGTACAAATAATACAAGAACTGGTAGAAATGCTGGCCAAATTTCTCTGAACTTTAAGTTATTCCCTATTGAATTTTGCAATATTTCGATCGCATTCAAAAGTAAATTAACAAAGGAAAATTTTGTTTGTCTCAAGGTAAAAAAAATAACGTAATTAAAAAAAAACTTAATTGTAAACAACTTTATAAAACATATTAGCAGTTTCATAACATTAGCATAGGTCAGTCACCGACCACAGTTACTACATACGAGTCGTTAGCGCCAGCAAAAAATTGGCGCAAAAAGTTGTTGCTCACTCGCTCATGTGGCAACAAGACACGTCGACAAAATAACAGAATTAATTATTAGGTGTTGGAGTGGAAGCCCACTCGCCTGTTACTTGAACTAATTAGGCAAGCCTGCTTGCTCGTCTAAACGTGGCATGACGATTGACAGTAGATTTGACACTTTGAGTAGGGTGACCAATATCTACCAGTTGATAACCGGAAATCAAATCATTTGATGATTTAACCAAATTGAAATATTACAAGAAATAGACACCAGCTCCAAGCTCAGGAAAACAGTTTAGACCTTGGGGATGTTCACAAAGGTTCCATTCGGGAGAGCCAGATGCAGGCACTTTATACCCCCACAAAGAATAGAATAGAATATACTGGCAACTGTTGTCATGTGTTATATCTCTCACTACAGCCGTTAATGAAATCCCCGATTGTTGGTGAACCAAACATTTAGATCTAATGGATCAAAACAAAGAGTAAGAAGTGCTAAAAGAGGATGGGCAAAAATATATGGGAGCTGGGACCACCCTCCAATAGCAGTAAGACTAACGTCGTTGGATAGGTCTTGTCAATAGGAATAACTTTTGCTTTGACAGCTTTGTTGTCACAGTTGTCCGTTCAGAGATATATGACTTATAAGTTCCGATACTCGTCAGTTCATCTTACTGCTATTGGAGGCTGGACCACCCTCCAATAGCAGTAAGACTAACGTCGTTGGATAGGTCTTGTCAATAGGAATAACTTTTGCTTTGACAGCTTTGTTGTCACAGTGGTCCGTTCAGAGATATATGACTTATAAGTTCCGATACTCGTAGTTCATCTTACTGCTATTGGTGGCAGAATACACCTCCACCGCTGCCCTTTTTGTTTTTTATCGTCAGTTATTGTTATCCAATATGCCCAGATCTAGTCTGATAGTGTAATTATAATAATAAATAATTAAAGAATCACCAGTGCTATTATTTTTCTTCCCAAGAAAATATTTAATTAACCCCCTATCGGAACTTATATGTCATATATCTCTGAACGGACGACTGTGACAACAAAGCTGTCAAAGCAAAAGTCATTCCTATTGACAAGACCTATCCAACGACGTTAGTTTTACTGCTATTGGAACCCTCCAATAGCAGTAAGATGAACTGACGAGTATCGGAACTTATAAGTCATATATCTCTGAACGGACAACTGTGACAACAAAGCTGTCATAGCAAAAGTTATTCCTATTGACAAGACCTATCCAACGACGTTAGTCTTACTGCTATTGGAGGGTGGTCCAGCCTCCAATAGCAGTAAGATGAACTGACGAGTATCGGAACTTATATGTCATATATCTCTGAACGGACGACTGTGACAACAAAGCTGTCAAAGCAAAAGTCATTCCTATTGACAAGACCTATCCAACGACGTTAGTTTTACTGCTATTGGAACCCTCCAATAGCAGTAAGATGAACTGACGAGTATCGGAACTTATAAGTCATATATCTCTGAACGGACAACTGTGACAACAAAGCTGTCATAGCAAAAGTTATTCCTATTGACAAGACCTATCCAACGATGTAAGTCTTAATGCTATTGGAGGGTGGTCCCAATCTGCCCATTGTCATTTAGCACTCGCCTAAATACTTCGCCTAAATACCTACTAAAGGCCCGTATCCACATGCGGTTCACTCGAGTGAGCAATAACGTCAAGTTGTGGTTTTGTTTTTTGAAATCATAATTTCATTTGTTATTAAAAAAGTTCAATGAACTCGGAAAGAATATAATAATAATAATGCGAGTCACCCCCTGCCTTTTTATCCGTATGTGAAACATATAGGTCCAGGCAGGGGCCATAGTCCTTCCATAGTCCCAGTTACCCAGTCCATTTAGCACCCCACTCCATAACCCTGTATTAGTTTTCTCCTTCCTACAATAGTCCTGCACTAACCGGGGGTTTTCCTTGGGATTGCTTCTATAGTTTTCACAGGGAAAATCGTCGGGCAGTGTCACATTTCATATAGATTAATGTTGTCAAACGGGCCTCTACATGTTGGCTTCGGCCCCATGCACGCCTTCCAAATGCCCGGGACCCCATGGTCCCGAGACGGTAACGACACAACATAATAATAATACCTATTACTTACATTATAAAAATAAACCTATTATAAACTGAGTTTGTGTACTTATGCTTATTTATCGGGCCTCCGCCCACTCCCACAAGTTTGAATTTTACACACAATAAATAAATATACCTACAGTGATAGTTTCTGGTTTCGATGATATTTCGGTAGGTTGGTAACAATGATTGAGAACAGAGAAGTACATAAACTTCATAAATATGGCGACATTTGATCAAATAAAGAGCAGTCATAGTTTAGCCAACACCTGTGAATACATGGGTGCCTAGCTATTTTTATTTTATGTTTTTCAAGCCGTCTAGGCAGGAAGGGCATCGCAGTTTTTACATCCCAGTTATGTTGTTATCGCTTAGTTATCGCAATTACTTTCATGGCAAATAATGAATTGGAATCGGTTGTTTGTTTTTAATCATTTTCAATGCATTTAACCATGCCATGCCACTTAGATTTCCTTAATCATGAGAGGTTTTCCGGCTAAGAAACTGCCTGGTTGATGGTGAGATCCTACCGCATTGACATACCTAGCACGGGGCCCAAGACACATAACATAATACGTGTCAAAAATCTGGCTTCGCGCTCACATCACGCGGCCTCGAGTTCAAGCGCGACGTTAGAATTTTATCACCTCTATTTATGGTTTTGAGGTCACTGACCTGACCTGACTTGAGTGGAGTTACCACCACCGAACAATAGCAATAGCAGCGTTGCGCTCCTGTCAAATCCGACGTAAGCTGCATGGATCTGGCAGATATTTCACAGGTTAGCGACGCTGCTTATTGTTTGCTAATCTGTCGGTGGTGGTACGGTGATGTGACTGACCTGGTTGGTGGTGAGGTCCCACTGGTCTGGCGCGAAGCTGTGACGGCTGTACAAGAACACGGGCACCTGGTGGTCCCGCACGGGCGCCGGGTCGCTGTTCACGCGGACCACGGTCAGGTGCGTGGTTGTGGTGCCCACTGGAACAGAGGAATGGATAAGGAAGATGTAGGAAATGATTTATATTTTCGTTGGATGAGAGTCGCGCTGAGGTGTATACCTTGGAGTGGGCTGATGATGGTGTTGATGGACTAACATTGTCTTCTTTCAGGTCTCATTTTGAAACAAGAAATAATATTTAAATAATGGTTAGCCCTAGTCATAAGTCATCGTAATTTCGTTATGAAAGAAATTTTATATTTATTACAATATTTCATGGAAATTTATTACTTATATTGAAAGCTTAAAAAATACACACAAAGAAGATGAAAGAAAATCCAATCAATGATTTTTTTATTTGATCTCAGAAATACTTAGCATAGACGGCTTCACTGCCATTGAAGTGGCTTTTCATTTCAAATCAAAGTAAAACCTATTATAGCATATTTATAGCAGATATGGCTATGTACGTAGGTAAGTAAGAGTGCCTTCTCTTTTCCACTAAAGATGTGTTATGCTACGTTGCTACTGATGCGTTTGATATCCACCAATCATATTATTCATTCGTCATAGCATAGCACTGCGGTGGAAACGGGAATTTCTTCCATATCATCTCAGCACAGCTGTGCAGCTGTGAGTAGCATAGCACATTTCTATCAAAGGAGCTCTAGAAATGTTTGACATTTTAGAATAACTCACCGATAACAGCTACATTAGTAAGTACCTACTACATGATAACACGGACGCCCAGACATGCAATCAGGACAAAGCATTATCTTTAGAGTGTTGCCACTTTGTACAACCTTATACATATTGCTGTATATTATTTAATCTACACTTTTGGAGAGTCTCTCCATAATAGTTATCGAAGCTTTTAATAAAAGAGATTTATCAGTTTTATCACCTAGATAATTCCAGAATAAGTAGGTAGTGTGTGTTATGTATGTATTGAACCCAAATGGGAGTTCATAACACGCTTCAGTGGCTTATCTGATTTATGTATTCAGGTCCCTCTAGGGGGAATCCTAAATAAACCTGAAGAATCGATACGATCCCACAAATCAAATTAGTAAAATCATATACACGTCAAATAAAAGGCGTCGAATTATATTGAAATTTTACGTAAGTACTAAAATTCTATTAATAAAACCACCACTTGATAGAGAGAGAATGATATCACAGTTATTGTAACATGGGTGCCAGTTGGTTAACCTACTGATAAACTCATAGTGCGGGATGCTGCAGGTATTCAGTAGGTTGCTTCATACTTTACGATAACTTTGACACATTTTGTACCATAATCCTAACTAATATTATAAATGCGAAAGTAACTGTGTCTGTCTGTCTGTTACTCTTTCACGCCAAAACTACTGAACGGATTTGAACGAAATTTTGTATACATACGGTATAGACCCTGGGAAAGAACATAGACTACTGTTTATTCCGGAATTCCCACGGAAAAACTTTTTAAGGCGAAGCGAAGCGCGCGGGAACACCTAGTACCTAATAAAATATAATTATTCGAAGCATTTTTAATCGAGATCTCACATCATTATATAATATTAGGTTATATGATATTAATATGTATAAAGTAACGATAAAATATGACCATTAATAGATATGACTATTATGAACGATTAGTGTGGTGCTGAGGCTGGCGGCCTTTGAGTTGGCTGATGATGGTGTTGATGGACTAACATTGTCTTCTTTCAGATTACATTTTGAAACAATAAATAATATTTAAAATAGTTAACTTTAGTCACAAGTCATCGTAAGTATTGGTGTGAAAGAAATTTAATATTTATTACAATATTTCATGGAAATTTATTACTTATATTGAAAGCTTAAAAAATACACACAAAGAAGATGAAAGAAAATCCAATCAATGTTTTTTTTATTTGATCTTAGAAATACTTAGAATAGACGGCTTCACTGCCATTGAAGTGGCTTTTCATTTCATATCAAAGTAAAACCTATTATAGCATATTTATAGCAGATATGGCTACGTACGTAGGTAAGTAAGAGTGCCTTCTCTTTTCCACTAAAGATGTGTTATGCTACGTTGCTACTGATGCGTTTGATATCCACCAATCATATTATTCATTCGTCATAGCATAGCACTGCGGTGGAAACGGAAATTTCTTCCACATCATCTCAGCACAGCTATGCAGCTGTGAGTAGCATAGCATATTTCTATTAAAGGAGCTCTAGATATGTTTGACATTCTAGAATAACTCACCGATAACAAGTACATTAGTAAGTACCTACTACATGATAACACGGACGCCCAGACAGGCAATCAGGACTAAGCATTATCTTTAGAGTGTTGCCACTTTGTACAACCTTATATATATTGCTGTATATTATTTAATCTACACTTTTGGAGAGTCTCTTCATAATAATTATCGAAGCTTTTAATAAAAGAGATTTATCAGTTTTATCACCTAGATAAATGCCAGAATAAGTAGGTAGTGTTTGTTATGTATGTATTGAACCCAAATGGGAGTTCATAACACGCTTCAGTGGCTTATTTGATTTATGTATTCAGGTCCCTCTGGGGGGTAATCCTAAATAAACCTGAAGAATCGATACGATCCTACAAATCAAATAAATAGTAAAAATATACACGTCAAATAAAATGCGTCGCATTATATTTATATTTTACGTAATTACTAAAATTCTAAGTAAAACCAACACTTGATAGAGAATGATATCACGCAGTTACTGTAACATGGGAGCCAGTTGGTTAACCTACTGATAAACTCATAGTGCGGGAGGCTGCAGGTTTCCAGTAGGTTTCTTCCTACTTTACTACCTATAACTTTGACATATTTGGTACCATAATAATACCTAATGAAAAATAAATATTCTGATTCGAAGCATTTTGAATCGAGATCTCACATAGGTAGGTATAACATTATAGGTTATATGATAATAATATGTATAAAGTAACGATAAATTTTGACCATTAATAGATATGAATATTATGAACAGGTTTCTTCTGAGGGCAGATGATGAGAAATATCTATCACTTTAGGTCAGTACCTATGCTGTATCTAGGTATAAGTTACAATTAATTTAAGTAATACTTGTAGATTTTTTCCTGTGCCTCGATATAGTGAGCCAACCGCCACATCGCCCGGCCTATTATTCTATTTGCGTCCAGGTTCCTACGTGTGGTTATGATATGATAAAGTAATTTATTTAGTTGTTTGTGTCTGCGCTCCGCGTTCGGAAGCTTGGGAAAAACAATCTCTATCTCGTTGTATTAAGCGTGCCGATAACGTGACAATTCGCGTTCGTTCGTTAGAGAGTGACCCCCCTGTCTCGTCTCTCGCCTCGTGCAGTTTCACACACAGAGAAGCGCTTATCAACACGAATAGGCAATTTAATATCACTGTAGCTACGAGGTGACTATACAAGTATAATATCGTTTGTCACTGTTGTTAGCAAAGATACCGTTACCATAATACTGAAAAGTACAGGATGTAAAAACATTTGGTCATCTCGTAAAGTCGTAACACTAGTAACACATTCTATGCCCGTTACGTTACTATTAGAGTAGATATAGTTATGTAAATAGAGGTCTTCTCCTTTTGGACAGTTTTGTCAGTCATAATCAGCCTTTTTGGTAGGAATTAAGATGAACATAAGCAGCATGTGCTTCATAATAGACGAGGTAATATCAGTTAATACCAAAGCAAATCTCAATTTCATTTGCAGTCTGGTGGAAATTTTACACCTACCAGTGCTATCAGCAACTACAATACCTATGCATACCTAAGTATAATTGCTACACCAATATGTATTTACCTACTTTTGCCAGACATTGAATACATAATTACAATCACTATTATTCATACATTCCGCGCACGCAGCCGCATTAGCTACAATTCACAATCCAAGCGTAACGCAGCCGCTAAGATCACGAGATTCACGAGTGGAAAACAAACGATACTGTATGTTTTACTATTTCAAGGAAGGTGAAGAAAACTCCGGAAAGAATTGAAGCTAGGGATACACATGCTCATGCCGTAGTTGCTAGTGTACCAGCTACTTGCAAGTGGCAGCTTCCTTGTAAAGTGTGCTGAAGTCCCTGTACTTTTGAATGCCGCTGCCGCTGCGTGGTGAGATCATCGGCTAACACAGTTTTTTCAAAAAAAACGGTGCTAATTTACGCCGCTTTACGGGTTCGTTATCGACACAGATAACTGTCACTCACAATATTGCGATTCGCGATAAATACGGTGCTGTGATTGGTGGAACGCGCACGAGTTTATCGACGTCGATAACAGACCCGTGGTGAGGCCGCTGTATAAGGCTCAGCGCACACCAAGAGCAGAGCAGAGCAGAGCATATTGTGAAATCATTGAAAAATTAATCTTATGATAATTCCATACATTTCAAAATTGAATACACGTCCCAACTTGATGCTCGACCATGCTCGAGCTTTCTAGTAAATGTTCGAGTATGCGTTCTAAAGTTTGCTCGACCATGCGCGAGCATTTTGCAGTTCGGTGTGCGCTGACGCTAATGTATAATTTGTACGGTTAAATTGTATCCATCAGTCTAGGGACATCACATTTGGGACCTATACGCATCTCCGTCCTAAAACAACGAATGATAAGAGAGGATTAGGTAGGAACGATAGTCCAACAATTCGCACTAGGCCAGCGTGGTGGACTGTGGTTGGAAGGAGACCCGTAGCCCAGCAGTAGCGGTGACATAGTTCGTGATGAGGATAGGAGGGCATGTAGACTATACTGACCGGTGAGCGTGCACATGCGGCGGCTGTTGATGTCGCGCATGACCTGGCGCATGAGGCCGCCCAGCGCGCGCGCGTCGCCCGAGCGCGACTGCCGCGACAGCCACTCCGTCTCCAGCTCCATGGATAGCTGGTGGTGGAGGAAAAACAGTTGAAGGTATATCGTGATGATGTTAGGTATTACCTAATTTATGTAACAGATCGGTCCAAATAAGTTGATAGTTTTGAAGTAGGCAGCGAAAACACTTTTGTACCTTATCAAACTAACGAACCACCATGGAAGTACGTAGTAAGTATTTATTGCCTATCTATCCATGCGAAGCACCTATTCATTCTTTCAAAGATTTTAGCATAGAACAACGCGGACTCGGGTTTTTAGTTTGAAAAAGCACAAAAGTTTAATCGCTGCCAACTTCACAACTATCAAGTTGTTTGAACCCTGAGTTTGAACGAAATTGTATATTGGGCCTTGGAAGGATTCGCGGTTAGGTTTTTAAAGCGTGCGAAATGAAATCCGCACGCTGCCGCTGTTAAAAACCCTTAAGCAGCTAACAGGTTGATGCGAGCGTGAATGTACTTTTCCCTTTTACTCAGGGTTTGTCTCCGAGGAGAAAGGATTGGCCAGTCAGAGAGACAGGAGGCTTCTTTCGTGTACTCTTTATCTATCTTTTAGTCTCTGGAATATTGGTCTTAAATTCCTCTAATAAATACATATACATATATTTAGAAAATCTGCCATATTGGGATAGTAAATGCATCCTTCGAATGAAAAGTCTTATGTAACCTAGACCCAGATTTAAACTGGAATTATTACAAAAAATACTTTTTATGCTGAGGTTCTGTATGGTGTCGAATTTTGAGTCTTTATATTTTTCCCTCTTCCTAAGTTTTGTGTAAGCTCATTTAAATGTTTAACAATGCGACATTGGAACTAATGTAAACTGAGCCATTGTCACTTGTTGCTGGGCAAACAAGTTCTACTGCATATTTTAAATATAAGTTCTTATTTTTAAAAGTCTTTCTTCTATTTCTGATGAATCTTGAAAACTCAAGTTTCTTTTCAAGCTTTTTATGTAAGATTTTTATAACGGAATAAATCAGTAGAAGTACCTAATATGTTAATTTCAATTTATGCAGCCCTATTTCAAATTTTATACTCATTAATTTACACATTAGCTAATGTAAGTACATAGTTACTTAATTATTGTTTTACAAATGTGATTATAAAACTAGTTTAGTTAATTGTTTTATATTTAAGAACAATTATACCAGCATTGTAAATATTTTAGCAGAGTATATTGTGCACTGTTCATAAATGAATATAATATATTCTAAACTAATTGTCATTATTTACGGGAAATAATTGCAAAAAAATTGTGTGCTTCAAAATATAAATTATAATGTTTACTGCCAATTTCTCCATTCTCGGTTAGAGCATAACCAGGGAGTAGTGGTTAACTTTTAACACATGTGTCATGAATTTTATATGGAGATGACTTTTAATTTATAAATCAATCCCTGTCGGTTAGATAACCGACAATGGAGAAATTGCCACTTAAAGTATAATGTTGGAGACATACCAGATACTCTGTGAGTTTCTTGACTAGTGGCTCAAGGTGGACAGTCCTCGCCCACGCGTCACAGACGAAGCATAGGTTGAAGTAGTATGCATTGCGAGCATACTTCTTGTTGTCCAGCCGAACAGGGAAACCCAGGATCTTCGACCCAAGGAGGGTTCTGTAGGGAATGGAAAATAATAACTAGTTAAGATCTAAGATCAGTTATGTAACAAGAGAATGTGTATAAGGAAAATCTAAATAATTTATACATATTTGGATTTTGAACTTCAATCAATATGCTTAAATAAATTCTTTTTTAATGTTCATAATGGTAAATTTGACAAACCAGTTCCTGCTCAAATTAATTCAACTATAATTATAAATGGAGTCATCAAATAATTATATTTGTAGTTTTAAATAGGTACCTACAATAGTAGGTATGTTAACTAAATTTTAACTGCTGTTCAATATGGGATAAAAGGTATCCTTTATTCACTCTCCTAATTCTGTACACCTGCTACTAAGTAAATGAGCAAGAAAGTAAAACAAATATATTTTGAAACTATCTTTTTGTATTGTTAATAAATGTAGGTCATTAATTTGCATGCGGGTAGATTAAAATTAAACTTACACTGTCAACGTGCACCGCTGCAACTGCACTTTAGGTATGATATAATGGCTCACGGTGTCGAAGATATCCTTCGAAATATAGTTCTCTGGCACCTGGCAGGTGATGGTGGGCCCCGCCGTCGGGTGGAACTCGCACAGAAATATGCATCGGATCGGGCCCTCCTGACCACAACCTTCGTAATATTTGGCATTCCCTATATTTTCATCCATCGTCCACTTCCTAAATTAAACTTATCACTATAACACAGATTTGTCCATTATTTTGATTTGTGTGCTTTTTATTTGACCAATAAATCACTGCACAACCACTGAATTCACTGATTTCATAAAGTACCTACACGTAAATATTTTTTGTATTTCGCACAATTTTGTGTAGCGCTCCGCTTCACAGTATAAAATAAACTGAATAAATTGACATCTGTCAATGATAACACGAAAAGTAAAACTGACAGTGACAGAAGACGTGAAGGGTCTGTTGCGTAGAAGATAGTCATTGATTAAATAGCTTGCCCTTATTCGAGGCTTAGCCAATTGAGATAGACTATACATATTTCCCGCTCTAAACCACGTGATTCCCACGTGATACCCAAGTGTTGCTGTCTCGCTCGCACACCTCCCACCCGTGTTTCCCTCCACCTGGCAGGAGCGCGGAGCGCCGTCCGCCATTGGCATCGTATTTCCCGCAAGCGCCGGTTCAGTCTAGCAACCGCTTTACAAATTTTAAAATTATATTTCATTTAAAGTGTAATAATAGATACTTTATCAAGAAATTTATTGAAGTGCACTGATACTGTATTTCTAAAAGGCTGTGGAAGTGAGTTCTTCAGATTTCCGTGAGTAGAAACAAATTATTTTATTACGAATGCTGGCATTCCTTTTTCAAATTCTAAAGATTTGCTAAAATTAAATTCTATATTCGAAAGTCGCCACAGCGGTGACCTAATTCCACTTTTATACATTTTTGAAATTGGAACACGTTAAAAATTTTCAAATAATTATTTTTTCTATGCTACCCACTATTTTTATTATCGCGATTGCGAATTGAAAACTTTATTTGGAGGAATGTTTTACATTTTCCTGTAGAAATACAGTCGGTAATGGAAACTTGAAGCAAATTTCTTTCTTGTAAGTATGTACGAGTATTAACTAACGGTTTTACCGTTCGATAAAATAATTGTGTTTTAATGCAAACATTTATTATTTATGTTACGCCCAAGTGAAGCATAGGTTACGAGTGAATATATTGTGTTATAATTTTGTATTTTAAACTAGGATATGGATTCAAATCCTACCGATGATGTTCAAAACCTACAACCAGAGGCTATGGCTTCTGGGTCAGTGCGTGAGAAGCGGCGCAAGCGGGCGCGCTCCAGCTCGTCCAGCAGCAGCGCCAGCTCCAGCTCCAGCTCTACGACCTCCTCATCGAGCTCATCCGATTCCTCGCGCAAGGGCAAGAAGTCACGACGCCGCCGTCGCCGTCGCCGCCGTACCAAGCGCCATGGTGAACGAAGAGTTAACGAACTAGTTAAGGAGGTAAGTGAGCTCCGGAAATATTTGTCCAATATGCACCCTATGTCGAATTCCGGTGTAAATATGGAGGAAGATATTGTGTCGGTGGATCCAAATGTAAGCGGCGAGTTGTATGCGGAGAGCGTCAACCACGAGACCAACCCAACTGTTGAGGAGTCGCTCCAGTTGGAAGCTACCACCAAGATAAAGGAACCCGCAGTTCCTAAGGCGCCGGAGCAGCATCTGAAGCTTTTAGATACGCTGCAGCGTTTTAACACAGCTGAATGGTGTGAAGTTCGTTATGCTGATACCCAAAAGAACTATAATTTCTCACCTGGTTTCGTTGAATTAGATATTAACGAAGAAGTTAAAGCTTATGATTCACTTCGCAATTTAGCCTATTCTGATAAAACCTTTGCTGCCCTAACGTTCTGTGCGCTTCAGCAACGCGAAGTATTGCAAACTAGCTTACGTAATCTGTTGTCATGGTATCGTAACAATGAAAATACCAGCTATGATACATTTAGTGAAAAATTAAATGAGTTGTTCTTAAATGGAGAATTTCCAAAAGTTTCTGCAGACCTTTTACAATTAATTTGTGGCCACAGGGCCGAAATTATTCAGATGAGAAGGGACGGCATAACGAACTCGGTCCGTGATCCACTTGTGAAGGCTGCCATTCGAAAGATTCCACCATCCAATCAACATGTTTTTAATGCCGAGAAATTCAAAAACACAGTAGAAAAGGCTGGAGGCGTAAGAAAAGCTTTTTGGCCGACTAAATCAAGCAGCAAAAACCCTGCTCCGCAAGCAGGAACAAACAAGACTGCCAAGAATCAAAACCTTCCGCAAAGGTTTACGCCGTCTGCCATGCCCTCGCAGGGTTCTAGGCATACAGGCTATACGTCTGGTTTCCAGCGTTACAATGCTCCCTCGCAGGGTGCTAACCACTATGGGTCATACAATCGTCCTTCGCAAGGACGTTATAATAATGACAGCCGCGGAGATTCATCGAACAATGTTTCTCGTTCACGGGCTCCTCAACAATTAACTACAAATGGCCGCAACAAGACTGTCCGCAAACGAGGAGCATCTCCCTTTCCGGACAACCGCGGAGGAAAGAGGAGGAGATTTTGACTCGACTCCGTTCAAGGCGGGTCAGCTAGTTCACCATTACCAACGGTGGGTGGACCTAGGTGCACCATCGCATCTACTACAGATTATAAAAGGGTACCGCATACCTTTCATGCAAAAACCACCTTTAATAATGCCGAACCTCAATCAAACCAATCTTGCTACACCGGTGTCAGTCGAAATGACAAAGGCAATAGAAAAGCTGGTAACTCAGGATGTGCTCGAACCAGTAACCCTTTCACCAAGCTTCATCTCAAGAATGTTTCTGGTGCCAAAGAGCGACGGCTCTGCTCGTCCAATCTTCAATTTAAGGGCTCTGAACGATTATGTTCTAACCACACCGTTCAAATTGCTGAACATGTACCAAGTGCCGGATTTCCTACAACCGCAAGACTGGCTGTGCAAGGTGGACTTATCCCAGGCCTATTTCCACCAGCTTATTTCCAAGAGTCATCGGAGATATCTAAGGCTCATTTACAAGGGTCAACTCATGGAAATGACTTGCCTACCGTTCGGGCTCAGTACAGCACCAAAAACATTTGCTTGCTTAACGAATTGGATCGCCCAATCACTAAGAGACCAAGGAGTTCGAATAATAGTATA
Organism: Plutella xylostella; assembly: GCF_932276165.1. Classification (NCBI taxonomy): domain Eukaryota; kingdom Metazoa; phylum Arthropoda; class Insecta; order Lepidoptera; family Plutellidae; genus Plutella; species Plutella xylostella. The sequence goes on from NC_063988.1 coordinate 1,528,391, forward strand.
CTTAGACGACTATCTTCTGGCGCACCAAGACAAGGACACGCTGGTCAAGCATGTAAACCTGCTGACAAATCGCCTAAATCACTTAGGTTTTCTAGTGAACGTGCAGAAGTCACAATTAATCCCCCAAAAGAACCTGTCGTTTTTAGGCGTCCACTGGGACCCGTGGAAAAATCAAAAGTATTTACCTCAAGACAAAGTCAGCGCCCTAAGGGGAAGGATTTCAGAAATACTAAAGAAGAATCGAATAGACTCGCGGGCCCTACGCAGTCTGATCGGAGTCGTAAACTTTGCGAGTTTTGCTGTTCCAAGAGGTCGCTTAAATTACAGAGATCTATTAGTGTTCCTGAATTCCCTACCGGAGGAACCGTCCACAAAACTATACTATCTCCCAGGAGAAGTAAGAGTCAATCTAATATGGTGGTATCAGAATTGCCATCGTGTGTCTCAGATTCATGTTCCGCCCCCAACTCATTTCTTGACAACGGACGCATCCGATCAAGCGTGGGCAGGTCAATTAGACCACATTCCAATTTCGGGACCTTGGACCTTGACCGAAGCATATCTACATTGCAATTGCAAGGAGATGTTAGCTGTTCTCAAAGTTTTACAGGAGCATGGTCCTCGCCTGCAGCACAGCTCAGTTCTTCTGCAATGCGACAGCAAGACTGTTGTATCATATATTCGAAACGAGGGGGGAACTCGATCTCTACCCCTATTAAGTTACACGAATCAAATTTTTCAAATACTAGACTTCAATCAGATAAATTTGACCGCTTATCATCTACCAGGCAAGTACAATGCACATGCAGACCATCTGTCGAGACATCGTCGTCCTCCCGAATGGCACCTACTACCACAATGTACAGAGATGCTTTTCAAGAAACTGGGGATGCCTCTAGTAGATCTGTTTGCTTCAGAAACGGCCCATGTCTTAGAGAACTATGTTTCACTAGACCTGAACGATCACAGAGCGTTGTACCACAATGCATTTTCTCGGACATGGCACTTCTCCCGGGCGTGGATATTTCCACCACCATTTCTGATCCCCAGGGTACTAGCTCACCTGAACCAAGCCACTGGCGTGTACCTGATAGTTTGTCCACGTTGGGAACGCGTCTTTTGGAGAGCGGACTTGAAGGCCAGAGCATTAGCGGCACCGTTCACAATACACAATCTACACCGCCATCTAGTGGACACGTCCACGGGAGTAGCGCCTCGGGAAGTCCACAATATGACGCTGGAAGTATGGACATGTGGGGGTGGTCTAAAAGCCTTGTAGGGTGGAATGATCAGCAGCTAAATTTATTAAAATCTTCTTGGCGTTCATCGACGTTAAAGACATATAAAGTTGCATGGGCACGATGGTCTAAGTGGTCACAAAAGCATAAGGTTAATGCATTAGATCCTTCTGCCTCACAAGTTGCCCAATTTTTGTCTGATTTGTACTTAGTAGAAAATTTGTCGTACAACACTATTTTGCTCCATAAATCAGTTGTTTCTACCCTAACCGATCCAAAAATTTCAAATAAATTAAGTTCTGATCCGATTATACAACATGTGTTGAAGGCTATTTCCCTAAAAAGGCCAACTCCACACAAATTACCAGTTTGGAACATTGATACAGTCGTTGAATATCTTCGGAATCCGAAAGATGATCCCAATATAACGAATTTCATAGCATCTAGTCGAACAGCTATGCTACTATTACTTTGTTCAGGGAGACGTGTTCATGACTTGACCCTCTTACGTGTGGATTCAGACCATTACAAAGTAGACGATACTGGAATTACGCTATGGCCTGCTTTTGGGTCTAAGACGGATTGCTCTAAAGTAAGGCAATCAGGATGGAGATTACTTCAGAGTGAAAATAAAAATTTAGATCCGGTTTTCTGGATAAAACAGACTGTGCTCATGCTTAAGGATAGACGTGATGCGGCTGGATGTTCTAATTTATTTATTTCCACTAGAGGTAAACCTAAAGCCGCCAGCCGAGCTATAATTGCAGGTTGGATAAAAACTTTGCTGACGGAAGCCGGTATAAACGCAACACCGGGTAGTGTACGCTCCGCCGTTGCCTCCAGGAATTGGCTTGACAATTTTCCACTTGACGATATTTTAGCCAGAGGAAATTGGCGGTCTGGTAACACCTTTGCCAAGTTCTATAGACGAGAAGTGTTACCTGCTAATTCAGTATGCAGTATCACAAACTTGTTTCGTCCTGATAATTAGATTAGATGTATCATACGGTTTAAATACCTACATTTTGTCAAAAATGTGCAATATCGTAACCTAACACTATCTGTGAATTAAGCAGATATTAACTGTAATCTTTTTAAAGTACCTAGTTACTTCTGATTTTGTAAAAATAATTATCTTATATAAGAGTGTTGCTTAAGCGTACCTTGCTCTGAGAATTATTGTTAAATTCATTATTCTCACTACATCTATGTAATATACAGTTGCTACACTTACCTACTTCATGGGTCTAATACAAATTTTATTCTATATCATATTGCTACGCATAATTGATTGTATCATCAACCCATAGTATACTATAAAAACTTACCTTGGCCTGGCTCTAAACCCATTTTTGTTATGACTTGCCCATGCTGCTATTGTTCTTGTTATAAAATTATTATTTAATACTAATTAGAGCTTGCTTTGCTTTGACCTTATTTCATGCTAGAATGCTTGATTAAATTAGCTACTTTCTTGTTGTCTTATGAAGTTCCTATTAGGCTGATATACCTTTTCTCATTGTCACTGTCATTAACTTACTGGAATAATTGATTATACACCTATAGTTTATATACACACATCGACCTAGTTTTATTGTACACCCTGTTATTAGGTTATAGGAAATCTAATAATACCTACTTACATATTTTATTAGGTATTTAATCACATTGGCATCTCCCTCCACCAGGCGATAACAAACACGTCTCAATTGGCTAAGCCTCGAATAAGGGCAAGCTATTTAATAGCAGCGTTTTACCTTACCAATAAAACGCATATTAAATACTTACCTTATTCGAGGCTTAGCATTAATTTCTGCCTGGTTATTATAATAGAGACGCAATGGCGGACGGCGCTCCGCGCTCCTGCCAGGTGGAGGGAAACACGGGTGGGAGGTGTGCGAGCGAGACAGCAACACTTGGGTATCACGTGGGAATCACGTGGTTTAGAGCGGGAAATATGTATAGTCTATCTCAATTGGCTAAGCCTCGAATAAGGTAAGTATTTAATATGCGTTTTATTGGTAAGGTAAAACGCTGCTATTTTTTTATTTTTATGTTTTTGCTAATAAATTTAGGGCGGATTCGGCCAACGTCGAGTAACTTTTTACTCACGAGTAAAGTACCAGTTACTCGCGAGTAAGCAGATTTTGCATTCTACCAAACCTGAAACCAAGATAACTAGCTTATCCCAAGAATAAAATGTTATACCGCCAAAATTTACCGTGTAACGAGCTTATCCGAGAGTAATTTTGTAATGGCGGCAGCACATCAGCTGATTAGAAAACCGTCATAATGACATATAAACACATCTGTCAAAACATAAACAAAAGTACGTTAAAAGGCAAAGTCTCAGAATAACAACAGCGAATAAAATATTAAAACATAAACAATTTCATACTTTTATAATCCTTTGTATTAATTGTGAATTTTATGCTATTCTTGAATTTTTAAACTATACTAATTTAAGCTAATATTTTTGGTGTATAGTCGAAGCATATAATTGGCAATTTATAGTTGTAAGTTATTCTGTGATAATTTTCCCTTGTACATTGCTGTTTGTTTCGCTAATAAATAAAATAAAATAAAATAAAATAATCCATTCAAACTAAGTTGGCATGTCATTTCTATTGCATGCTTTGAAACGCAGCTATTTTTATTTTAGTTGCATTACAGTTTCGTTCCTCGTTCATTCAATTTAATCATGGTATAACTTGGTAGAATGCAAATGTACTTATCCTAGATATTTACTCGCGTATAATTTTAATTCCGGTATAGTTATTCTCGTGTAACGTGATGTTTGGACGAATTCACCCTTAATAATATTTAACATGTTTTATTGATTTTTCACCCTGAAAAAGAATCTTCTCATTAGAGAAGTATTTATGTTCCTTGAGGAGAAGCAAAGTTTATAGAAAAAATAGACCTAGTAGTACCTACTTGTTCTAAGGCCGAGTAGTCAGCTGTTTTATCTTCTGAACTGTCAAAATACTGTCAACGTCAAACAATTGAATATTTTGCAAATATTTTGGAATTCGCAACTCGCAAGTTATTTTGTTTTGTTTACACTTCATCTTAAATTCAGCGTAAATAATGGATAATAATCGACGTAAAATATTGTTAGTAGCAACAGGAAGCGTGGCAGCTCTTAAAATTCCTTTACTTGCAGAGAAACTGGTGAACAGTGGAAATGTTGAGGTTATAAAGTTGTTTACATATTACTTTCTAAAAGTATAGGAATCCAAACTAAGTAACTAGCACGTTGACCTAGGTAGGTACTACTACTAATCATAACACCTTATTTTGATTTCAGGTTAAACTAATAGTGACAGAAAAAGCTAAACACTTCTTTGATCCCAAAGATTTACCCACAAATGTAACTATGTATGATGATACCTCAGAATGGGATGCTTGGAAAAACAGAGGAGACCCAGTCCTTCACATAGACCTGGGGAAATGGGCTGACGTCATGCTCATAGCACCACTCGATGCCAACACTCTAGCTAAGATGGCACAGGTATATCAATTTTATCAATGTACCCCACAGGTCTACATAAATATGATTATTTCTAAGATTGCAAAGCAGTGGTCTTGACCTTCAATCATTGAATTATCATCTGCCAATGATTGTACTTGGTATTTGTAACCTACATATAAAGGTTGATGATTAATCTAGTGCAATTTTCAGGGCATCTGTGACAACTTGGTTACTTGCACAACACGGGCGTGGGACATGTCCAAGCCCCTGATATTCTGTCCGGCAATGAACACACGGATGTGGCAGCATCCTGTCACTGCTCAGCAGATAGCAGTACTGAAGCAATGGGGTCACACTGAGATACCACCTATTAGCAAACTGCTGATGTGTGGAGACACCGGAGTAGGAGCTATGGAGGAAGTCGATAACATTGTCAACAATGTTTTGATGATGATGAACTGGTGATAAACCTAATTATTGTTAAATTATATTTCTGTGATATTGTTATTTACATTTGTTGAAATAAATAATAAAAGTATAAAATTTCTGATTATGAATGGTTTATTGCATCACTGAATACTGTTCTAATGCTAACATACATGCAATATCGTAACATAACTGATTACATTATACCTTCGAACTTTATTGTAATATTAAATCAATCACATACACTATACACAAAACGTCATTAGATAATCTACAAAACTTAAATACTTATTAACTTTCAAAACATAACTTACTATACATGAATCTTACAAAGTTTCATAAAGACACTTTTACACAATAGTTTGGATTATTCAAAATTCCTTCATCAATTAATTCCCTCTCTTTATTCCACCATGCTTTAAGAAAGCTTGGTAGAAAAGTAACAAACCTGCATTTTCTTATACTAGTGTAAAAATATCTTTATATTAAAGAATATTATTTATGTAAAAGAACATAATATAATACAATAATGTGCAGCTTAGTACAGACAGAAAATATTGTAGTTTTCCTGCATTATTGTTATTTTGTACAGTTTGAGAGAGAACCTCGTATTATATGCTGTCTTTTTAAAGTAAGTAAAACGGTGGTAGCGTAATTAGCACCTACATAAAACATTTTCAAGTTCAGTAATAAATCTGATAAAACCAAATTAAAATATATTAAAAATTCAAATTAAATATCATCATATAAAAATTATACATTCCATAACAGTACAAAATCCGGATACAATGTAAAACCTATATCACTTCTTATTGCTTTATACACTTAAAAATTATTTTACAAATGTTGCCTCAAGCATCTTGAGAGTTTACCATAGATATTATATAAAATATATTTACATAGTAATATAGAAATAATGTATGCATTACAAAATGCAACAGACATAAAATTTTATTCGAAAATATTTACAACTGAATATAATAAACCAAAAGATGCAAAACTGAAATGAATAACGGTAAAATTTTATCATTGTGCATAGCTGTGCTTCATTTTGTTCCGGTATTTTTAAATGCTAACAGATCATTCAAAACTTAACCTATGCAATTTTTATACTTAGTGGCAATGTATGCGTCATGGTCGGTATTCGTTTTCTTATTAATTTGTATAGACATCACAATTTTTATTATCATACCAATAATAATACCATAGAAATGTATAAATGCGTTATAATTTTACTCTACTTCGTTTATATGAAAGACACTTTGTATTGTTTAAATGCAGTAAGGACACTGATACAATATTAAACCTACGCTTAAATTTTAAAAATTACGTTCGAACGTGTGCGTCTATTATTACCAAGGCCATAATACTTATCTAGCGGGACTATAGTATATTCATTAATAATTCCAAAAGCTTTTGTAAAAAAAAGTAATTGTATATAATTTTTAGCAAAATAGTGTGCGTTATAGGCGTGGAATGAATAAATAGGCGTAAAAATTCATCGATACACATTTTACACTGCAGTTTCAAAACACGAGTGTAAAACGTGCCGACACAAAAATGAGGCACATTAGACGACGGTTTCGCTTTGCTTGTCGAAGACGGCTCGGGTATACTTCGTAATGACGTCATAGGTGGACTTGATCAATTCACAGCCGCCCTCCACCTCGCACTCAACCGGGGCGACCCTATAACTGCTCCTAGACTTGTGCTTAGTTGTACAACCTTTGAACTCGTCATCCGGCTCCGCTATTTTGTGCAGCGACAGCGAGTGTTTGGTGTGCACCATTTCCAGGTCTTTCCTCCTTTGTTTTTCCGGTGTTTGGCCGGAGGGGGGTTCGTATCATACGTCCAGTTCGTCGAGTCCCTTGGAGAGGCGGTGCGAGTTGATGCGGCGGCGGTGGGAGCGGCGCACGGCGTCTGCTCGGCGGTACGGCTCGCTGCGCAGTCCGTGCAGGATGTCCTCTAGCGCTCCGTTGTAAACTTCGTCTTGGTGGAGGAGTTTTTTCTCGCCGACTTGCGATTTCGTTTTCAGCTCGTTGATGACGGCCTCCTGCGGGTAGCGGACATAGAGTTAGACTGTGTTAGCTAATGATGATGACAGGAATGAGGACAAAATACTAAGGGTTCTCACACTACTAAAATTTTAAATGTAAGGATAAGACTATCTTATAGTACCAAGTCTATCTACCTACATTCATAATAATAATTATTATAACAGAAGATAATATATTATAATAAAATATTTTCTATAACCAGCTACTCAAGAACGCTCTAATAATATTATTCTCTATTATTTTAAAGGAATTCTAATTAATAAAGCCAATTATTGATAAAACAGATACAAAAATAGTGAATAGAATAATCTGAATAAAACATTCATGCGCCTTTTATTACGTACGATATTATAAGAGTATTAAAAAATATATTGCTTTATATTTCAGGCTAAAAAATGATATACACAGTACATAATAGCTCTAGTACGGCACGCCTCAAAGGTTATTATATATTTTTTCAGCATGTATTATATGGACCCTTTGAGTCGTGTCACACTCACAGTACATGCATATTATAATTAGTTACATTAATATAGTACGCAAGACTCCTGGCACATTCCATGCGGTGGCGGTGCGGCACAACAAGGAAACAACATCTTAAATATTACACATTATCAATAATTATTAAATACATAGATAATTATGATAGTCTTTATAATTAAATATTATATGTATTAAATTGTCCATTAAAATATCTGGAGCCTTACTCCTTTATTCATAAAGTTATAGGTAATTTTAGCTATTGTTTTAGAATAAATTGTTCTTTGGCAGAGAGAGAACAGTTCAATAGTTCAAACGTTATGTACCTTTTCTATGAATAAGGGGTTAGTCTACATCTACACCCCGATCGTAAAACGCAAACAAAACTCTTACTTATTCTGTAACCCACTCTTTGAAACAGATAGAACTATTTTCCATTACAAATGCTAACTTTAGATTCTAGAACTACTTTCAGGTTGGATATTATTCATGGTGCGAGATGGATGTACATATGTATAGGAGTGCTGTTGATGGGATTATGTTTCAACACGCATGGCTATTTTATTCACACTTGGGGCCTATTTTCGCAAAACACCTAAAGCATGCTTGTTATATTGACGAACATAATGTTACGTGATTTTTTAACATTGTTCAACTGAATTTATACAACTTAATATGATCTCTTGTTTCTTATCATTCTTATAAACCTTGGATCAAATATACTTTTTCATTTTCATAATTGGCAACCCCTCTTAATCTGTGGTTTAAAAAACCTCAGACTGCATAACTGGTGATCAAACAACATGCTCCCCAACTAAAGGTTATCACACAGAAATTTCGATTCACACTTGAACAAGTACGTATCGTCAGTAGCAATAATTGAGGAAGTATAACTTTTTCACTTATATTATTTTGTTCTTCGGTACCTCATTCATTACAACTGACGATAAGTAAAATTATTAATCGGCACAAATTAGCACACAACACATACCGATTAACAACTAAACTTTCCTGTACTTGTCAAGCGAAAACCCTTGAAGGTTAGTATCTTAGTACAGCCCACTCATGAAATAGGCCCCGTTAGGAAGTGTTGTGGACTTACGCCTGCGGGTTAGACCGTTCGGGGTCGATCGGCTATGTTCGGCTAAAGTCGTGTCTTAGCTCTGATAGGTGTTGTTGCAAGAGGCCCGCGTTGACGACCGCGTAGTTAAACCTCTGTTAGACAGGGGCTGGTTTACCATCACCGACTATACTGGGTGTTTCGGAACTTTTAGGCATATTATGATGAAGTTTATGCAGGTTTTGGAAACAAATATGATGCTGTCTATACTTCTAAGGTCTATACTTTATAATGTGACGGCATCAATAGCAGTGTTAATGTAACGATTTACATATAAAACACTATAACACATTTCATAATTATATGCCCAAAAAACCTCATTTGCTCATAAGTGATAAACCATAGATGATAGTAAATAGTTTTTTAACCATCACCAAATCTTTTTTTTACAATTACATAAAGATATTATCGGTATTAGTTTAAGCTAAATCTACAAGCGTTATAGTCCATTGATTGTTGGCCATACCTTGTCATTGTTTTATAGAAGTTAAAATAGTAATATCTTTATGAAACTGTTAAACCATATTCAAAGTACAAATATGAAGAAAAATAAATAAATTAGTAAAAAACTACATGAAACGAGGATACACAATGAGAGAATGCATCAAAAACTACAAAATCAGTCTTCATTCGACAAGAAGCAGTAGCAACAAGCAAAAACAAAACTGTTACATCGCAACCAATAAAGTAAATATGGTACAAAATGTTCATTCATATTTATAAGATTTTCTTAGTGTCAAACAAAGTTGACTTGTAGAAATTGTTGCCAATTAATAACAAACATATCATGAATATTTATGTGATTTCATCTTTTCATGAAACCATTGGGATAGTCATCCCATCCGTAGCATTTAGTCAAATGCTACATGGATAGTAAACTAGAGAATTCGAATTTGGACATTTATGTAAAATTACCGTTGTTGATGAGTGCGAAATATCTAGATGTGGTTTTGGTGGACGACCACGTCTTTCATTCATATTCATAAAAGAGGATGGGCAAAAATATATGGGAGCTGGGACCACCCTCCAATAGCAGTAAGACTAACGTGGTTGGATAGGTCTTGTCAATAGGAATAACTTTTGCTTTGACAGCTTTGTTGTCACAGTTGCTAGTTGTCCGTTCAGAGATATATGACTTATAAGTTCCGATACTCGTCAGTTCATCTTACTGCTATTGGAGGCTGGACCATCCTCCAATAGCAGTAAGACTAACGTCGTTGGACAGGTCTTGTCAATAGGAATAACTTTTGGTTTGACAGCTTTGTTGTCACAGTTGTCCGTTCAGAGATATATGACTTATATAAGTTCCGATACTCGTCAGTTCATCTTACTGCTATTGGAGGCTGGACCACCCTCCAATAGCAGTAAGACTAACGTCGTTGGATAGGTCTTGTCAATAGGAATAACTTTTGCTTTGACAGCTTTGTTGTCACAGTTGTCCGTTCAGAGATATATGACTTATAAGTTCCGATACTCGTCAGTTCATCTTACTGCTATTGGAGGCTGGACCACCCTCCAATAGCGGTAAGACTAACGTCGTTGGACAGGTCTTGTCAATAGGAATAACTTTTGCTTTGACAGCTTTGTTGTCACAGTTGTCCGTTCAGAGATATATGACTTATATAAGTTCCGATACTCGTCAGTTCATCTTACTGCTATTAGAGGCTGGACCACCAGTGCTATTATTTTTCTTCCCAAGAAAATATTGAATTAACCCCCTATCGGAACTTATATGCCATATATCTCTGAACGGACGACTGTGACAACAAAGCTGTCAAAGCAAAAGTTATTCCTATTGACAAGACCTATCCAACGACGTTAGTCTTACTGCTATTGGAGGGTGGTCCAGCTTCCAATAGCACTAAGATGAACTGACGAGTATCGGAACTTATAAGTCATATATCTCTGAACGGACAACTGTGACAACAAAGCTGTCATAGCAAAAGTTATTCCTATTGACAAGATCTATCCAACGATGTTAGTCTTAATGCTATTGGAGGGTGGTCCCAATCTGCCCATTGTCATTTGTATAATCCGACCAGACGGCCATGAGCGTAAAATAATGCAGGTACAGTTACAGCGTCGACCACGAGTGTAAAATATGTCGGTATAGTTTTAGCCGACGGCGACGAGTGTAAAACATGAAGCTGTAGTTTTACGCATTACCTGTTGTTTCTTCTGCGAGTGTTTGCTCTTGGCGGGGTCCTGCTCGGCGTTGTTGGCCGCCTCCAGCCGCCGCCGCTGCTCGTTCTCCATGTCCGCTTGCTGAATTACATAAATACGGTGTGTGAGTTTTATTAATATAAGCTAAAATGTAGTACATACATAATTATTTTATATAAGTTAGAAGATAAATATGGGTTTTTAATACGAGTAAGCAGTCGTTGGAAAAAGGGTATGGCTATCCGAAAGGAAGTAGTGATTCGGGAGGCCATTTTGAACAACTTTTCTTCTATAGTTTTGAAAATTTGCGTTTGTTTTATTGAGTCTGTAGAAACTTACCCCCTTATTCATAAAAAAGTTACTGAACGGATTAACTATTGAACTGTTCTGTCCCTCTCTGACAGAGAACAATTTGTTCTTTGACAGAGAGTGACAAAACAGTTCAATAGCTAATCCGTCCAGTAACTTTTTTATGAATAAGGGGGTTAGTTCACGTGTTTTTAGTTACTATAAAAAACGTTTATTTTTTAAAATCAGGTAAATCTTAAGGTTAGAGAATAGAATAGAATAGAATATTCTTTATTTGTACACACACACATAAAAGAAACTTACATAACTTAAATACTATAAACTATGTACAAAAATGGCGGTCTTATCGCTTAAAGCGATTTTTTCAAGACAACCTTATTAAGGTTAGTTTACCTTGAAGGCCCTGGTGAATCTCACCAACAGTGAGAAGAAGGCGTTGGCGTCGGCCCCGCGCGGCGCCTCCTCGCCGAAGTACTCCACGCAGGACGCGAACGAGTCCTGACGAATAAAAAGATTTTGTTACAATAGAATCTTTTTTTTAAATAAGTGAAAAACCGCAAATGTCCGCACTGCGTCAGATAGTAACAGTAACTATAGGGTATGTAAATAGAAAACAAACAGGAAACAATTAGTTTCCATGGAATTAAATTTACAGCAACAGCACATAAGTATTAAATTTTAATTAAAATGTCTGCAATATCCATGCAGTATCCAATCCACACACTTTGCGTATCAATACACACAAGACCCCAACGCACAGGTTCGTCAATACTAAACGCTCTCTGTCACCAAGAGTGGACAGCCGGAGTTGAGAGTAGCACCATCCTCTATAGCTATCTTCTTCCTTTGTATCTCTCTCTCTCTCTCTCTCTCACCTGCGCGTGCTTGGTCTCGGTGCGCAGGCGGCGCAGCTTGTCCTGTGCGTTGTGCGTGAAGTCCCGCAGCACCACTCTCTCTCTCTCTCTCTCTCTCTCTCTCTCTCTCTCTCTCTCTCTCTCACCTGCGCGTGCTTGGTCTCGGTGCGCAGGCGGCGCAGCTTGTCCTGTGCGTTGTGCGTGAAGTCCCGCAGCACCACGCTGTGGCCGCGCAGTTCGGCCTCGCGCCGCACCGCCTCCATCCCGCGTTCTAGTTCTGACACGTCGCACACCACGTTCTCTAGGGACACTGGGGAGAGAAGATTACAGTTTTTTTTGTGAAATGAAAAAATTCCGGGAAAAGTGAGGTGGCAGATCTTGGCAGAGGCCTATGAGCCTGTTGGCTGATGGTGGTGATATTTTCCATTTGATGATATTTTAAATGACGATGATGAGAAGTTAGAAGTCAAAACAATATAGGTAATAACAGATTTCAATACGAGTGTTTCTACTCAATTGATACTAGTAGATGCCACATAACACAAAAAATATATAAAATCTAAATTATAAACCAAGGAATATATCTTTAACACCAGATTTGATTTTACCGATAAAATATTATTTCCATATACTACATCATTACCAACATGCATGTCCAATTTAGATAGTAGGTAAATGACAACTAATAACACGTTAACAAAAGTATTACCTTGAGCAGCCTTATCAATATAAAGCAGTTCAGCGTCAAAGTTGATCAACTCGGGAAAGTTCTGCCGAATCGTCCCCACGATATAATGCAGTAGCGACACCCTCTTGTCCGTCGACTTCGTATCCATGAGTGTATCCAACGACTGTAATTTGAACCCGTAGGCCGGCCCGCGCTTACTACTATTCATGTAGTTGCCAAAAGCCAGAATTATCTCTAGAACATTCCTTAACTTTTGCGATGATTTAACAGACGACGACCCGGATATAATCGCGTGGATTTGCGGCGTAATCAAGTGGATATTATCGAAGAAATTGCCCATGTAACTCATTATGGATAGCTTCGCCGATATTCTTTCCACTTTGGTGAGTTGTAGGAGGAATTTATCTTCCTCTGTGAGTTGGTTGATGGGTTTCTTCTCCGCCACGTATTCCTTGTAAGCCTTTTGTTCTGCTTCAGTGGGCACCATGCGTTGCAGGATCTCGACGCTCTCTAGCGGCAACTGTTTGAGGTCGAGGTTGTTGACGGCCGCGATCACTTTCTCGACGGGCGTGTCCAGTTTTCTTCTTGAGATTGCTGTAACAAGAATAAATAATTTAAATGACTATACGCCAAAATTACAACTTCATATTTTACACTCACAACCATGTTATTTTAATAGTAATAATTATATGCACCTATGTATATTTATTATTTGCATCCATCCCCCGATACGTACCGTATCCAATACGTCACTCGAGGACGCTCCTTTCATGCACCCCTATTCACTAACACTACACACCTATATTCCTAAGCCTCGTATGAATCATGGAGTATTTATGGAAAAGGTAAAACGAAGATAGTTAGTTACCTATATTCCTAAGCCTGGTATGGTCCAATAGCGACGAGGTATCGTGTTTCCGGAACCGCTTGGAGGGGTAGCTCGCGAGGGGGTCGGGGGCCGGGGCGGGGGCGCCTCCGATACGTCACTCGACGCTCCTTACATGCATCCCTATTCACTAACATATTCCTAAGCCTCGTATGGATCATGGAGTATTTATGGACCAAGTAAAACGTGTCCCGAATACTCGTATGTGCGTTTTTCTTCCCGTCCACGACAGTCACTACCAGTCCTTACCTATATTCCTAAGCCTGGTGTGGTCCAACAGCGACGTGGTATCATGTTTCCGGAACCGCTTGGAGGGGTAGCTCGCGATGGGGTCGGGGGCCGGGGCGAATTCGCCATCTATACGTCACTATACACGCTCTTTTAATGCACTAACACTATACACATATATTCTGTAACCTCGTATGCTTCTGGATCGTGCAGTATTTATGGACCAGGTAAAACATAACTCAAGTAGGCTTTTTTCTTGCCTTTTACATAGCCCACCTATATTCCTAAGCCTGGTATGATCCAACAGCGACGTGGTATCGTGTTTCCGGAACCGCTTGGAGGGGTAGCTGGCGAGGGGGTCGGGGGCGGGGGCGGGGGCTCCCCCGATGCGGAAGGTCTCCTCGAACTCGGCGAAGTTGATGCGCGCGCGCGGCCGCTCCTCGTCGAGCTCGTTGAATATTGTGCCGCGGACCTGGGAAGGGTTATTGTTATTATTTAGAGGACTATAGTTTAAAAAATTAAGTCAAACGAGTATTGAAATTGTTCTACTGCGTCGCTATTGGTCCTAACAATGACGCATCTCACACTGTCAATATCGGAAGTATTGGAGAGTTTGTATAAAAATAGTCTATAAGATTATCAACAAAGCCATTAAAATCTGCAAGATGACGAGGCGTTGGGCTGGTTCTATCTACAGAACAAGTAATTATTGTTGGGGTAATCAGTTTCTAGAGTGCTGACCACGAAAAAGCAGAAGTATAGCGTCTCCTACGCTACTCCAGTCAGCGGGACCGAAGATCATAGACAGGTAGCCAAGGATAGAGCGTTGTTGCGTTATTTGTAAGAGGCATATGACCAATTTAATTGTCTAAGAAACGTAGACAATTAAATTGGTCATATGCCTCTTACAAATAACGCAACAGTCTTATTATAATGATAAAACTAACCTGAGTAGGCTTCAGGGCTATCCAATTAAGCGTCGGCAGTTTATACTTCGTGTCCACCTTCCTCTTTATCGTCATCGCGTCGGTGTGCATAGGGGGCATCATGAGTCCGGGGGCGGGCGGTGCTGGGGGCGCTAACGGAGGAGGCGGGGGCGCTAACGGCGGCGGCGGGGGTGCTAACGGAGGGGGCGCGGGGGGCGGGGTGGGTTTAGCTGGCGGAGTAGGGGCGGGTTTGTGGTCGCCGTTGGGAAGGCTGTTTGTGTGGTGGGTGGAGGTTTTTGTAGGGGTGGCTGGTCCGTTGGTGGTTGTGGTGCCGTTGGTGGTTCCGTTTCCGTTGCAGATGGAGGATATTGCTCCCACTGAAACAGAACATGGGGTTACAATTAGAAACAGTATGAAATTGTGATACTGTATAGTCCACCTCCGTGAACACATACAGGTATTCCCGCGGCCTTTAATTGCTTTCAAAGTTGCATGCCATGCAAGTTTAGTAACTGCCCGAAAGTTATTCAAGGGAGATATTGATTTTGACGCTGAAAGCCGGGGTCAGAGCGTCGTCGTGGCACTCCATAGACCACTGTATCTATTAGAATAACTGACTGTTAATAAAGAAGTACACATATGTATATACTCACTGGAGGCGCCTCGTGGCAGCGACTTGGTGAGCGTCTCCAGCTCCTGCACCTTGGACTCCAGCATGGACTGCCGGTTGCGCGAGTCTTGTTGGGCCCTCCGTAGGGTTGATACCTGCAATTATTGCATAGCATTGTCGTTTATGAATACAAATATGTACGGGTTGTTGCAAAATCTACATCATGAATCTATCAGCATCAATCGCAGTGGGTCAACGCGATTCGGAATTTGGAAAGAGAATTTAAACCTACCAGATATGCACATTCAAAATATAGACTTCGACGCTAGTCCACCTTCCATAGCTGAAATATTAGCTGCGGTAAAGAAGCTCAAGAGTCACAAGGCACCAGGACTCGATAATATTTCAGCGGAAATGCTCAAAGCCGATCCGCTTGCAACAGTAGGCATCCTGAAACCAGTCCTCGAAAAGATTTGGGAGACAGAGAAGATACCCGAGGAGTGGAAGAAGGGGGCAATCGTTAAACTCCCAAAGAAGGGTGACCTAAGTGACTGCAGAAACTGGCGAGGGATCACATTACTGCCTATAGTGTCCAAGATACTGAATGCCATCATCCTCTACAGAATCCAAAACCGGGTAGATGAACATCTTAGGAGTGAACAGGCAGGATTCCGCAGGGGAAGAAATTGCCCGGACCAAATCAACACACTCCGCATAATTCTGGAAGCATCAACAGAGTGGCAAAAGGCCCTTTTCCTGACATTTGTGGATTTTGAGAAGGCCTTTGATAGGGTACACCAGTCAGCGATATGGGATACGCTGAAATATTTTCACGTTCCGAATAAAATGCGAAACCTTATTAAAGAAGCCTACAATGGCTACACTTGCCAAGTAATCCACGAAGGGAAGCTGAGCGAACCAATAAGACCCAATATTGGCGTCAAGCAGGGCTGCATGTTATCCCCACTACTCTTCATCATGATTACCGAAGTAATTTTGGATATGATGGAGCAGAATGGCAAAGGAGGTTTGGATTGGTCCGATGGAACATCTCTGGAGTATCTCGCTTTTGCGGACGATCTTTGTCTTTTCTCCGAAAATAGCGCTGATATGCAAAGGAAACTCAATGACCTCGTCCATTTGGGTAACCGAGTGGGCATGCATGTCAACAGAGAAAAGACAAAGTCAATGCGAGTAATGACTGCGGACCGTACTCCATTTAAAATCAACGGCCAATCAATTGAAGATGTTGACACCTTCACCTACCTGGGAAGCAAAATCACACCAAATGGTGGAACTGACGAGGATATCGGCAACCGCATCAACAAAGCCCGTGGAGCTTTTGCCATGTTAAGCCCAGTGTGGAGGTCTTCCGCATTCCGTCTCCAAACCAAGATCCGCCTGTTCAACGCGTGCGTAAAGACCGTTCTCCTCTACGGTTGCGAAACTTGGAAGAAAACGGTTCAAACCACGAACAAGCTACAGGTTTTCGTAAACAGATGCTTACGCAGTATCCTAGGGATCCGTTGGTTTGACTTTGTCTCCAACGAGGAACTTTGGCGCAGAACACATCAAAAACCTGTAGCAGAAACCGTAAAAGAACGCAAATGGAGATGGATAGGACACGTTCTAAGGCGTACTGAAGACGTCCCAAAGGAAGCGCTGACATGGCACCCCGAGGGCGGTAAACGAAGACTCGGCAGACCGCGAGAGACATGGCAGCGCTCTGTGAAAAAGGAAATGGGCCAGGCGGGGATGTCTTGGGCGGATGTCTCTGAGCTGGCCCAAGATCGTAAAGAATGGCGGCGCTTCACTTCGGCCCTTTGCTCCCCAGCGGAGATTGGGAATAAGTAAGTAAGTAAGATATGCACATAACTTGGACACGTGATTTTTTTACTTTGGTTGTTTTTCATGAATTTCCAAATGTCGTAGAATCAAAATAGTTCAAGAAGTTGAAAAAGCTCAGCTCTTGAAAAATTTAGCAGAGGTTAATCACCGCATTTCAGCTTATTATAATTATAATTATACCACTTTAGCAACACCCTTTATAATTTATACAGCTCACCTCCTCCACGACCTGTCTCCTCGCCTCGGCGAGCTGGTCGCGCTCGTGCTTCACCTGCGCCAGCTCCGACTCGAGAGTGGCTAGTTTCGCGATGGCCTCGCGCTCTATAGCCGCCAGCCGCTCGTGCGCCTGCAAAGAAATATAGGTAATGGTAGATAAAGTATTATGCAGAATAATTCCCAGTCTACGAGTACATACATATCAATATTATTTATATTGACGGTCGAATGGTGTAGCGGTTTGTGGCCCTGACTGCTATGGCGAAGGTCCCGGGTTCGATTCCCGGCTGGGGCAGATATTTGTTTAAAGACAGATATTTGTAATCGGGTCTTGGTATTGATATTTATCTTTAATATGTATCTATCGTCTTATTTGTGTAGATATATCAGCTGTCCGATACCCATTTTACAGACTCTGCCTAGTTTTAGGTCGGGTGGCCGTATGTGAAATGTCCACACATATTAAGTCTCTCTCTCTCTCAGCCTTCTGTAGTCCACTGTTGGACATAGGCCTCCTAACGATCGCCACCCCAAACGGTCACCCGCCATCTGCATCCAGCGGCTTCCCGCTACCTTCCGCAGATCATCAGACCAACGGGTTGGGGGGCGACCGACACGCCGTTTGCCGACACGGGGTCTCCACTCCAGAACCTTTGTACTCCAGCGGTCGTCGGCTCTGCGGGCTACGTGGCCAGCCCATTGCCACTTCAGCGTGCTAATCCTTTTGGCTATGTCGGTAACTTTAGTTCTCCTGCGGATTTCTTCATTACGAATCCTATCTCGCAGGGACACGCCTAACATAGCCCTTTCCATAGCACGCTGACATATTAAGTATTATTTATTATTATTATACATGTACATCCGATACAATCTATTCAGTCAGCGATGAAGCTATTCTGTATGGCTAATTATTTCACTACGGTGGCAAATCCTAGACGCACTCTAGTGCTTTGTGTTTGAACTATATTGCTACAACATACATGTCCGAGCTCGTCCTCCAGTTCGTTGACCTTCTCGAGCGCGGCGGTCTTGGTCTCGCTGTCCTCCATCAGCGCCGCCACGTCGAACACGTTGTCCAGGTACGCGGATATCTGCACCTGTAAGTGCGGAAAACTTGTGTTAAAATTACTTCTTTACAAGGAATATGGTCACAATGGTTCCATTCGAAAGAGCCAGGTGCTGTAAATTACTACCCTATTACCCTACAGAGAATAGAATAGAAAAGAAGGGCGCTCTTCGCGACAGTCAATCACCGGAATCGGTCATGCTCTATTTTCATACGAGCGGACTCAGGCCACTCGAGCACTTTTCTTTTTCTTCGCTCCAGGTACTCGTCCAGGCGGAGCGACGTGAACTACTGACCTGCAGGTCGTCGCTCTCGCACAGGCGCAGGCGCGTCAGGTACTCGTCCAGGCGGAGCGACGTGAACTACTGACCTGCAGGTCGTCGCTCTCGCACAGGCGCAGGCGCGTCAGGTACTCGTCCAGGCGGAGCGACGTGAACTACTGACCTGCAGGTCGTCGCTCTCGCACAGGCGCAGGCGCGTCAGGTACTCGTCCAGGCGGAGCGACGTGAACTCGTGCTGCAGGTGCACGCGGAAGTTCATGTCCTCGACGGAGTGCACGATGATGTTCACGAACTGCATGCACGCCACCTGCGGATGGAAAATGTACTAATCATCTGTTCAAGAATCATATACATAGGTGGACTACTAAGATATAACTACAAGAGTAACACAGGTTTAGGAAGCGCTTGCGGTGCAAAATGCAGCAGAGCGCTCGACGCGTCACTATGTGATTGGTCATTATAAACTCATGGACGAATGGCACGCTGCTCTACTATGTTATTGCTGCCCTTGTGCCAGTCATCTAATTTACTGATAAGTACTTAAATATGCTTCCAAAATCTCTTATAGCCAGCAAGACACCAGATAGATTAAAGATATACACTGACGGGCAAAGAAACCGTTCCATTTACAAAATGCAGACACCAAATGGATCCAATTTGTTTAAACATTTCTTAGGAAATTTGGACAAAATATTTATGTTTTTAGTTGGTAATATTCTGATGCGCCGTTAAATGTATTTAAATATTGCAGCAGGCGTCATTAATTTAATTTTTTTTCTGTTTAGAAGTAATTTGAAATTTTTTTCAATGAAACATTTTCATTGCCCGTGAGTATACGTATAAAATGTACAAAGGACACTTAAAAAAAAACAATTTTCTTACTCACCATAAACTCAATATGGAAATTATCGTAGTTCATGAAATGCTCCATCAGCGTGTGAAACCTCCTCGGCTCCCCGACCACCTCCTTGAAGTTATCGAACGCAGACAGGATGATCTGATGGCCTCCCTTCACGAGGCATATCGCTGCTAATAGCTCCAGGACTAGGGCTTTTGTCCTCTGCGAATGGTGGACCAGCGAGAGAGCGATGCTGTTGATGGCTTCTCGGTGTTGGATCACCATGTTGAAGCCGTACTGTGAAGAGGAATAGATATAGATTAGTGAGGGTTGTGGAGATTGGTTTGGATTGGGTTGAGTGTAATATGTGCTGTTTGAAATCTAAATCTAATCATATTATTTGCCGCAATGAGAAGGTTTGTTATGACTTTACTTGTTGTTGTGATGAAATAGGAATGTCAGTATATGGTATGCAATAACAAACATTCTTAGGATGTCCGCTTCGAATAACGTCAAACCTTGTTGCGATACCATGTTATTCAAAATACGATCACTATGTACAAGTACAACTATGCATTTTAGAGGCGAAAAAAGTGTGCTGGAGGAAATCTTTATCTCTGCTTTGATAGACAGATACATATATGCATCAGCAGCTTCTTCGCACCCAACTAACCTTGTTATTCATAATAACGCGCATGCCCATAATGCACACATAAACATCGAAATACGAATAGGTACTGTTTAAAAAATGTAGAGGCAAAATATTATGTGTTTTAAGATGGCGCCCTGACGAAACCTATCTTAGCCTTCCCCTTTTATCGACAGACATTCATCAACAGCCTCTTCACTATCAAAACTAACCTTATTATTCATAATAGCGCGCATGCACATAATGCAAACATGAATATCGTCCGTCGACGCTCCCATATTCAGTCTGGCGGCGTGTCGACTCCACCGGCGCGCGACGCCGCCGCCGCGCCGCCGCCGCCGCTCGCCGTGTCGCTGTCGATTCATCAGGAGCCTCTTCACCATGATAACTAACCTTATTATTCATAATAGCGCGCATGCACATAATGCACACATGAATATCATCGGTCGACGCGCCCATATTCAACCTCGCAGCGTGTCGACTCCGCCGCCGCGCGACGCCGCCGCCGCCGCCGCCCTCGCTCGCCGTGTCGCTGTCGGTCGCTCGAGGTCGCCGCATCCAGGTGGCGTTGAGGGACGCGTGGCCGTTGTCGGTGGGCGCGCTGCAGTCCGACATTGTGGTGTTGGCTGGTGGAGGGAGAACAGGGGTTTAAGCTTTCGTATGCTCATAAGGGTTATGCCAGAAGAGGCTCAGAAGAGTCAGAAGTGACACGCAAAAAAAGATCGCGACGAATTGAGAACCTCCTTTTTTGAAGACGGTTAAAAAGGGCATCAGTTTTCTGCTAGACACTGGAAATTGCGAACCGTATCAGTTTATGAAGCTGCTAGAATAAACCGCCCAACAATACTTCTTAATGATAACTCCACTGCATTGAGTCAGTAGCATAAGCAACAATATGGGGCTACGCCGGCTACGATACCTTGGTTCATGTTCTCTTATGAATGAAGATTTATGAATCTCATGTAATCTGGACAAGCAACAATACCCCTTATTTGTATTACATCAGTCTGCATTACCTTGGTTGATGCCCTCGCTGGACTGGCTCCGCGCCAGCGCTATCCGCTGCTCGTGGCGCATCATGCTCAGGCGGAAGCTCAGGTAGTCGATCAGCACGTCCAGACCCTGGTTCTGCTCGTTCAGGAACTCTCGGACCCATCTGGAAAAACGGACAAGTATTTTATAAGTTTGACGGATGTATATGTTGTATTTGTTAGACTTCGTATCTCAAAAACGGATGAGCTGATTCGAAAGAGAAGCCTCGCACCGAATAGGTGTTATAATAAATACCTATTTACAATGGAACATAAAAGAGTAGAGAATAATCGAGGGCGTTGCAATCTAAGAAAGTGGCCACACTATTATAGTATAGAAAACGGACAAAAGTATCACGATACTTTAGCAGAAAAAATCAAAACGAGAAATGTTTCAAATATTTACTAATTATAAAATGCGACTTTTTGGGGAGGTTTATGTTAAGAGAAGAAATTAGTAGGGGAGAGGGGGGCAGTCTTGAATGAATTTCATTAAATCAAATCAACTGTAACTTTTATTTCATTGTGTATTTCATAATGTTTTTTTGCACTGAAACATGTGTTGGTTATCCCATTATGTAATTACTATAGGAGAAAAGTGATAGTATCACACATCGATATTTTATTACAGTTTTTTCTTGCTCAGGAAAAAGTTCAAATGTGCCCCGGCAATTCTTCTAAAACTGTGTTTACCGATTTTCCTGCAACAAATTATTTAATTGGTCAGAAAAGCAGTGACTTGCAAATTATTATGTCTGGAGAATTTATACCGACTCTTACACTGAGTTGCAGAAAGGATCTTTAAGTTAATGTCGGCATTAAATGTATTGTTGCCTTGCTTTGACAGTATACGGACAGAAAGAGACAGACATAGATTTAATGTCCACATTAGCTTAAAGTCCCTTGCTGCAACTCGGCATTACATATTCTTACACATATTTTTACAATAGGTACTCTACACGGAGAGACCGACACACATAGACACCTACAGCTGTAAAACTTATCGATACCCTTTTTGAGTCGGGGGTTAGTAAAAAAGTATCTAGACCTGATGTTTTGACAACATTAGCATCCAGACCCTGATGTCATGTAACGTTTGACACTAGTATTTTCTAACCTCTATAAGAATAACAAATACACATTGAAAGGCATTCTATTACATCAAAATAGTACTTTTTTACAAGAAATATAAGCAATGTATGTTAATGGTTAGAAATTAAATACCTACTCACCAGTATAAAACGCTGCTCTTTCATAAACATCGTATATATTGACTAATACTTCTCCAGCCTCATTCTCCGCCAAACATCGTAGGTAAAAAAAAAAAAAAAAAAAAAAAAAACACGCACTCACGCCTTGTACTAATGTACTCCCTTGCGGGGTAGGCAGAGGTGCATTGATGCACCCACTTTTCGCCAGAGTGTTATGTTAGTCCCAATGTAATAGGGGGCGGGCCTATTGCCATTTTACGGGCACATCCAAGACCCGAGAACAAATATCTGTGTTTAAACAAATATGATCTGCCCCAGCCGGGAATCGAACCCGGGACCATCGGCTCAGTAGTCAGGGTCACTAACCACTACGCCATTCGGTCGTCGTAAACGCTGTAAATCATCTGTCTAGCTTCGCTGCGAATGGTTTTATTCATTTTCACTTCGTGAACAAACTCAACAATCCACAAAACTCCAAAATTAAGCAAAATTCGATTTGTTTATACAGGAACAGGGCGAGTTTGACATTCAAACCATAGAAACAGACCACAAATCACAAGTTTTTTTTTATTGCCAGGTTTAAATCTGTTTAGTTCCAAAAACATTAATCTCTACTCTTTTGTGTTCAGCTGTAGAGCTGTAGCTATTTTATTATCAGCAGGGCGATCACGAAAAACAGAGCTAACGTATAGAATCGAATGCGAGTGCGACAACTGTCAATTGTATAGGTAAAAAGTGTTCGAAAGTGCTGTCAAGTTGACACTAGTCGCACTCGCATTCGATTCTATATTTTTCGTGATCGCCCTGCTGTATACCTAGAATGAAAAGAAAGTAAAATAACTCACTCTATGTGATTGGTTCGAAGTGAGATCTCCAAATCTCGAAGGACTTGCGTGGATGTTGAATCGCCGACCATTTTCCGTTTCTGAAAACAAAAATAGATAACATTAATATTTTTATTACGGTTTTGCATCAAAATGTCTATTTTCAATGATGTAATTGTGTATTGTACAAACGGAAACACATTCAACATTGATTGGTAAATTATTTTCGTCACGGCTGGACCTTTATAAATACCTATTTTTATTAACAAATACAAGATAATCTCTAGGTAATGATAATGATCAAGAGGATAAATCTATACAATCTCATCCCCTTCTTAAAATATAATAGCTTTTGTTTTTAGCGGAAACTTACAAGGCATTTTCAGCTTATTCTATTATTATTTATGTTTTGTGCTGTATCTTTCAGTGATGTCGTAGCCCAAAATATACTCGTACACAGTTCTCAATATCGGGCGCTGCATGTTTTGTTCGGAGGTCAAAGATCAGCGTGACTGCGACACGCTCGTAGATATGACTCACGAGCGCTCCACATTATGGATCTGACCTCTAGGGCTTGTGATCCCGAACAATTCATGTACCCGAGGACCAAAGATCGCAACAAGAAAACTGAGTTATTTTAATATGTGCCCCTAACTATTCGTATAGCCTGCCTGCTATAACTGGCATTGTATACCTACCTACGTCAAAAATATGATCAGTAACACAGTTCCCTTCATGAGAAATAACAAGTTTAACTTATAAGCATTTCAGAGATCACGGGGCTGATTGGCTGCTGTAAGCCCGGTGGTCCCCTTATTTGTCAAGAACAGACGAATGCTTGTAGCACTTATCAGTGCAATTAAGAGAAAAATTACTCGACATCGGAAAGGCATTAACTACCATACATTATATTACTCATAACACCATTTACGGCGATCAGTTGTGTTGCCAATGCGGCCGTGTGCCGACTAATCGATCCGCCAGCTATTAAGATAATTATCGTGATCATCAGGAAAGTTACGTTGTCCCTCGTAGATGCAATCGTAGTGAAGACATCATTAACATTTACGCAACGTCCCATAAACGCAATATGACGATGCTGATTTAAATGCCAAAGACCCTCAGCATCTCAGATGTTTGTTCTTTGAACCTAAAGATCAAATCAAATTCATATCCTAACTGTATCGCGTAATCTTAGCCCCTTTGGCAAAGGTCAGAGGCTCACAATAGTGCGGCATGTTCTTAGAGCTGTAATTGCGATTAGACGTTTGGGCGCGATAACATCGATGTGGGGTCCGCTCGCTACACTCGAGGCCTCAAATGGAGCGGGCCCGTTACAGCCTCGCTCGGTTTTTGCTGGTTCGTGCTCCTCACTAGGTACCTGATATGGATTTGCACGTTTTGCTCAGACTGTCCCCCTTAAGTTTTCGACTCATTTGTTCGGGCGCCATGCGTGCATCAGATTTCTTGTATGTACACGTTTAAAGGAAGGCCTGCATTTGTGCTTACATAAAAGGAAATAGGAAAACCCATAGGGATTAGCGAAGTAATATGTATTGCGTACAAAAGTAAGTACAGCCTACCATGTGTACTGCAAACTAGCTTGGTCATGTAACCGCTCTGATGATAGTGCGACAAAAAACAACTTAGAATGTTAATGGAGTTAAAAAACTAATTTAAACTTATTATCAGCTAATCTTACATGACTGCTGTTCGCAATTTCCTGTACAATCGAAGAAGTTGCTTTTCAATAATGGCATTACTTTGAAATACTGCACCCACACAGGACTTTTCAAGGAGGATATAGAAGGGAGTTGATAGTTATAAATTCATGAGTGAAGGAGTGTCTTCGGTATTTCCAAGGCGAGCCCCCGACGATCGATGTCATTAAAATAATCGCCGTGTCCTGGTAGGCATGCGAGCGCCTGAAGTCTAGACTTTAGCGTTTACACTAGCGTGTAACCTTGAAAACACGTAAATCCTTTTCAATAACAACTAAAAAATGACAGGTAGCTAATGAGGGAAATAGATGTAGGAAGGATAATGTATAGAGAGTAGAGGAAAAGGAGATCAGCTCTGGTGTTTGTCACCAAAATACTAAGAAGAAGAGAAGTGTTTAAAATTAATACACAAAATAAACAACTCTAAGCCCGATCAGTACATGCGTGTCATGGTATTAAAAATTGAAATACACTTATCCTCAAAAATAGCGAGAACTTTCGCAGGTTCAATGAACTGCTATGGTGATGATATTGATGATGATGATGGACAAGAAAACATAAGGAAGTATTGAAGGTCCTTACTAAATAGAGGATATGAGATTATAACAAGGTAAGTAGGGTCAATAAAAACCAATACAGATATGACTAACACCACTTAACATGATCATGTCAGCATTTACCTGAAGCAAAAACTATCGTCATAAGCTTATAAGAAATATGACACAGCTTATTATAATTTTGTCATTCAACGCAGTACTAGTGCTAATAGAATACCTATCCTATCCTCCTATTACCACCCATGAAATTATTGCCCTGTTTCTAGTCGGAAAAAATACTTACACTTATATGTACCTATTTACTATAAAATTTATATCTGAATTTGTCACACTTATTTCTGCATCATCTATTACAATTTTCGATCGATGCTTATGAGTGTAGAGAACCTCAACAATAGAAAAGTGACGTAATACATTCCCACAGTCGCAATACGGCGTGTCTTCTGTTCACCTCAACTTGTCCCTCAAACACTGCATAAAAGTCTACAGTATCGTCTTAATATCCATGAAATAGGGGATAGATTTGATCTTGATATCGTGAAGCCTATATAATCTGAGAGGACTACGATACAACTGAAGAGCAGTGACTCATAAGCGATCAATCAGTTTGTTTCTGTATCTCCGACCGGTATGCCGTCTGAAGTGGCTTTAACTGTTCTTGCTATACTTTTTCTAACTCAAGTAACAGCTTTATTAGTTTTGTGATAATAGTGTTATCGGTAGTTGCAATAGTTGTTATTGTAAATGAAGTTGGTAGGCTCGGGGTCAATAACATGTTACTGTCATCGTCAACAGTTTCATAAGGTCATTGGCACACTTGCATAACACTGTATCAAAGGTTTCTTTCTTATTTGTATTTTCAGCAAAAATCTTGAGTATGTGGTGTATTAATAGTAATGTTGTTTGGTTAGTTCTTTGTTCTATCAATTCTTAAGGTTAATTATGCAGTAATGCAGCTTATACATGGATGAATGTAGGTATATCATAGCATACATAGGGGTCTTTTCCGGATTTATTTGATCGGTTGGAAAATATTTTATCAATAAAAAGCTTTGTGAAATTTACAAAAGAGACTAGCTAGCCTTTTATCCCGCAATATCTTACTGGAAAACTTTGTAACTGCGACGAGAAAAAGCTGCTTTATCATATAGCTAGTAAACTAAGGATAGCGGGTTTTCCATAAGACCTTATCGATGCCCGTGGAACTCGTTAAATTGCTGAATATTAATGAAGATTGGTCATTTTATAGAATCCTTCTCCATAGACAAGAGTGACGACGTAACTGCATCATTAATTTTAAGCATTTCAAGTGAAATTAAGCTATTCAACGCAGTGTTTTCATCATAGTCGTTGGCCATGATAACATTTCAACCGCACATGAAAGAAAATGCCTTCTGTATGATTTAAGTTAATAATCGTCTATCCATCTTAGGAAATTGCTGGCGTTTCGACAGATCCATATCTAAAGACTGCAAGACTAGTGAGGTTGTACACTCAAATCTGCCTTGTTCTACGGTTGTACCCATTTATTAGACATCAAGTACGTAAAAGGCACGCGCCTCCCACTGGCGGCCGAGGTGGTCCGACTACAGCTCAACAAGTTTATGGAAATAGCGGGACGTGTGGGACGCCACGCAGCACGCAAGAGCCAGGGATGGACCATAGCATAGTAATTACTAACATTGAAAATTACTACGTTATTCATTTACTGAATTTATCACGTCTGCAGTTGCAGTAGACAAGCCATATCTGCCACAGAAACGATGTCCGTTGCGAGCGGGTTCTTTAGTTTACCAATTTCTACTCGACACAGATCATTTCTTCACCGTCTTGGACCAGGAGCCTAGCGTAGCTTTGGTACGTAATAATAGAATTAGCAGATCTACACAGAATATCCAACAATGCTCATCAGTAGCACGTGAAGTAATGTGCAAAGAGGATCTATTCAAGTAATCACTAATCACCCTCCACCATCCAAACCACCCCACTCACCCTATGACTCCTAGACGCCTTGGGGTCGAGGTAGGTGCGCAGCTTGTTGAGGTAGTGCCCCGGCGAGTCCTTCGCCTGCACCATGTCCTGGTCGCAGATGATCTCCCACTTCTTGTCCAGGTCGTAGTTGCGTAACAGCTTCGCCTTGTCCGCCGGAAGGTCCATTGACGCCTGTGGAAGAAGAAATTGAAGGGTTAGACTATTTGAAAAAATATTGTTAGTTTGAATGGTGATTGGTGGACTTTTTCTTCATCACAACCCGTCACTTTCCCACTGCTGGGGCACGGGTTTCTGAAGGGTTTTAAGCCTAGTCCACCATTCTGGCTTATTACGGTTTGGTAGACCCCAACACAAGCTGTTGTATAGTGTTTCCGATAATATAGTTTTGCAAGCTACTGTTCGACCGTATACTTGTACCCAATCGATAGGACAATCTATTGTATCGATAACACTGTCGTGTTTTTCGTCGTTTGTCGTTTTCTTCAAATATGGATAGGCAGTCGATAGTCGACTAATCCACAAACCAGTTAATGCGGTAATCAATCGAAAAAAGTATGAACATTCGCCGTGAATTGGCCAAGCCGGTTAAATTGTCAGAGGCGGTTTAATTCACGTGTTCAATCAGGCAAATTGAATAAGTATCGCGGAAATCTCGGTTAGCGAATACGGCGGTGACTCATGAGTCATGACTATTACTTACTCTGTGTCTCAGTCAATCATTCCATCTAAATAGCGATTCAAAGATGCACTCATATATGCACGAGCGCGCGCTCTCACTCATGCGTCAACAAATCAAAATGATTTACAACAAACAGAAATCCTAACGGTATTGCGTATAAAGGCGTTTAAATCAAATGGTGAACATTAACATTGAGCCAGTTTAGCCTAAAGCCAAAGCCAAGAACAGTTACCGGGGTTAGGTTCAATCTGCCTTCCGTCAGATACCGTCTGGACTAGTTTGTCCACTTCTAGATGCTACAGATAGTCGCCGCTTTAGGCGCTGCGAGTGGGAAGCGGCCGCACCCATGTTCGGATGTGTGAAATGTCTTTATAAATCTTATCTTAACAAAAAGTTATAACGCCAAGTTTTTTCCTGCTCTATTTAAGAAGAGGATGGAATCAATGTTCATTACGTGGACCTTTGAAGATAGTAAACTGGCCCGTCAGCCTCGTTTGAGGAGATAATTATAACAACTTGCATATCGGCAAAATTATCGACAGGTTCCATATCCTGTTATTAGAGCAATGAGATGATGTTTTTTTCATATGTACATATTTTGTAATTAGAAATCTTGTTTGTGTTTAGTTTCCAAGAGGTTTGCAAAGCGAACATATCATACACTAATTTCGATCGACATATACTCGTAGAGTCGAAACTCGTGTTTCTCCCCGAGTTACGCACCCCTCACAAACCCTCTGCAAATAATAACAATACGGAGGATAAGTAATCTTTTAATCTACACAAACAGAACTACACAAACGGATTGAGTTTCTTTACAAAAAACTACAACTCTGCCTATCACATTCTTTCGCTAGACCATCCCACAGGCCAACAAGGCTGCAAGTGGTTCATTACTCATCTGTCGTCTGGGTTACTTTATACTGACGAAAAACTAACGAACGAACGCTGTCGAGCAGTCGGCACGTTTAATACAAAGATATAGAGTCGCAGTCTCTAGCAGCTCTCCGAAACTAAGTTTTTTTTTCGTATAGAGTAACCCTTTAGCTCTAGTGGTAATTACAGGCTCGTACCAGGAGCATCGACAGCGGCCATCACCAGCCATTACCGCGGCCGCGTTATCGCGCCACCGGCTAATGAGATTCAACTATGTAGTTACTCGCCTGTCGAGGTACTGTGGGCAGCTATGAGTAACGTCCTTATTGATAGGTAGATAGATGCAGTGGACTTGACTGCAATTATCACAGGGGTGCCTTGGACTATACCGATGAAATGGGTTTGGCGTCATTTTGGAGAATATTTTAAAAGTTGATGTATAAAAATTAATCATAAATAAGATAATATTTATTAAGTACTTTTTAAATACTGTCACGAGAAAGTCTACAAAATATCACGTGCCCAATCCGAAGATTCATAAGCCACATTCCACGCGTCATGTACGATTACCGAAGACTAATGGCCAAATAAACAATGCAGCAACTTTTCTATAAAATACATTTTTGTCAGAGAAAACAGCCAAGTTCATCTAACTGTAAAAAAGACTAAACGAATCCGAGTGTACGGTGAGTCAGCGGTGTGCGCGGGCGCAGGCCACATTAGCATAGATCAGCATGGATGACTCGCTCAATTATTACTGGCGGGTATCCCACGCAGGGAGCCGAGTGCGTGAACCGCTGAGCGATTCCTCAGATCTCTTCTGTTTTATGTTGCCCTGGTACTTCTGATTTAGATGAATCATCTTTTAACACAGTAGGTACCCACTTGAAATCAAATAAGAATATGAATATCTCACAATGTGAGATTAAATAGTTAGTCCACTAGTTCCTTCATAAATACAAACTTCACTAACCAAAACAACTTAGACCACTTCCCACATAATAACGATGTAACACGCGAGTAAATATTAGTAAAAATGACCATC
This sequence comes from Plutella xylostella, assembly GCF_932276165.1. Taxonomy (NCBI): domain Eukaryota; kingdom Metazoa; phylum Arthropoda; class Insecta; order Lepidoptera; family Plutellidae; genus Plutella; species Plutella xylostella. Next base: position 1,558,685 of record NC_063988.1, read on the forward strand.
ATCGGTCACTGACCATGTTCTCATGCCGGTGGCAAATATTTGATTTGTTCGTCACTAATTGAACGGACCACCGCCGTGATCGCACGTACCTCATAAACAGCAGGTATGTTATAAGACGTTTTGCTTCAATCTGGCGCCATCCAGAAAGAAGAAAATTCACTTTGGCTTTTTGAAATACATACAATGCTCTATGTTAACATGTAGGAAAGAAGGTTCTTGTCCCATACGAAAATGAAAATCTCTTCAGCATAGCACTATCATTTTATCAAAGATAACACACAATTCAAAATGCCTTCAAAAACTTAATTCAACAGCTAGTCCTAGTCAACTTAAACCTTATACCCTTCGAGGGTACACTAGCGCTAGTTAGTCTCGATGGTAAACTCCATACAAGCACTTTCTAGCACACAGGGACATCATCTACATAATGGGAGCACGGCGTCATTAACAGCTCCGCACTCGCCGGCCGTGAATAATGAACTTTCTAGTACTAATTAGATGCTTATAGATGGGCACACCACGCTTCCTACGAGCATTTAGTAGGGCGTGTGCGATTTCTACTATCAATTATGAGGACTTCAACGTGTCTGTAAAGTTATCAGGCGTGATAGAAAGCTGATACTGCAACCAGAGCAGAAGGGCTAGCACGGGGCGCATTTAAGTCGTGACAAAAGTTCTTCGTCGCGCTCGCTGTTGTGGCTGCGCGATGAATGAACGCGATGCAAAATTTTGTCACGTCATAAAAGCGCCCCGTGCTAGCCATTCAGTTCTTAGTTAAGGTAGGCGGATACGTGTTAGGATTTGAAACGGTAGCGGATTTACAACTCCCGAGCTATCAATTTATTAAGCCTACAACTAAATGAATCATCAGTTGAGAGCAACTGGCCCCTATTACTCATTACATTATAGTTCACAGATCGCAGTTCATAGTTTTATACATTCAACTGTTGCAGTCGGTTGACACACATTTGGTCTCCATCAGCCGGTGTAGATGTAAGGTTGAATTGATTTGTTTGATTGTTGCATTGATTAATACGAGGTCGTTAGAATTGGATCGCGTTTATTTCCCTAGGGTAGAAATATCTACTTTCCCACCCGTGTACTGTTTAGATATGTAACTATCTACTCTACAACTAGGACTAGAAACCGGAAACGGTGGTGTCATGTAAACAGGAAGAGACCTATATTATCAGCATTGTAATGGATGCTGATAAGTCCACAAATGTTCATTTTGCGCCTACGAGTGCATGTCGATTCTGGAAAGAGCTTTTTTATGTCTTCTTTTACCGCATAACGTACGCTAAAATAATTGAATAGCAATTATATTCTATGTAGGTATTCTGTTCCTACGTGGCCCTTTTGAGCGCAATCTTTGTGCTTATCTCCTTATTTTCAGCTCAGTCAGTCTAGCTCCCGTGTAAATTGAAGCAACAAGCCTAGCTAGCTAGCCTAGCCATAGCTGAGACAGGAAAATGGATTGTATCTCTATGCATGGATTTCTTGTTCAATAATCTCCACCACACACCCTCACCCACATTTGTTACCTCTTGATAGACAAGCTAGGTACATCTATCTCCACATGTAGCAACAAACACCCACTATATCGGATCGAATCGGACGCGCTCGCCGGATCGGGTTCCACTCGGAGACTCCGCATCGCATTACCGCCGCATTCCCTTCCTCGCCACTGGACGCTGCTGGGTCACTCTACCTTACCAACAACCGTAACTTACTCTCATCACGGCCCCACTGCTGGGGCACGGGTCTCCTTCCAATGAAAGAAGGGTTTTTAAGCCTAGTCCACCATGCTGGCCTAGTGCGGGTTGGTGGACTCACACATTAGCAATTAACAATCCATAAGCAGCATCGCTTAGCTGTCAAACATCTGTCAGATCTAGTTGCGTCAGATTTTATTGAAGATTTGAGTAATAAGCAACGCTGCTTAAGGGTTGTCGAATTTGTCGATTGCTAATGTTCGGGTAGTGGTAATCCCGCTGTCACGCAGAAGAACTCAATCCACAACTTCGTCGAAATTGAGCTAAATACCAAAAAATACTATTCGATTTAGACCGCAGCAGCAGGAAAATAAATAAATAGTAAATAAACAGGATAAGAATAACTTTAAAATCCCAATTTACAACTCAGAAGGTTTTTGTGGATTTAGTCCTTTCTACGCAACATCAGCGTCCTAAACGAAGAGTCGCAGCGCCGCTAACCACGAGTCTATCTAGTTGCAACAACTCTCATTAATTGTTCGTTCTTTATCTAGAGTGACCCTCCAGCTTCATAGATCCGAGATATTGGACTGCCGTTATGAGCTCGACGGCTTCCATTAATTATCTCGTTATTGGAACCGGCGTATATTGTCATTGATTTATTAATGAGTCGATGCTTATTCGGTTATGAGCTAGAGCTAGAGCATATATATAGAGTAAGATAGATTCAATGTTGGCATTGGTGAAGATACAGATTTATTTACAAAATAAGAGAACTGATTCAGCTTCGGTATAAAACGGAAAACAATCTGATGTCTTAATCTTAATTTGTAAATTATAATCTTCCTTAAACTAAAGTTTTTGATAAAACATATTACGTGTAGGTATATATCGATGAAGGAATAAATCAAGTGTATCACTGCAAACACCATTTTTTTGTTGTAAGGTTACAGAATGCTTGATTTTTTCTTTTAAAGAGGTTCATAACATGTTTTTTTGTTTGCAAGACCTGAACACATTACCGACGCACACCGATCTGATCATTACAGCGTGCAATTTCAGAACAATGCGTGTTTACGATCCGCCGGCCGTTCCTGTCAGGTTTTCTGACAAAAAGCTTATTGCCGTACACGGCTCGTGTCATATTGTCCGTGTGGCGTGGCATCGTTAAACAATTTATTGTGTGGCGACTCACCCCGCCTGTACCTTGCACTGATCTGAGGGAATTCAACCACTGCAAACGATGGCAACATACCAAGAGATTTTTCGAAAGTTATTGCAGCAGTTCTTTATTCAGAATCTAAGGGCAAATATACAAATATTTATTTAAAAGAACTATCTTCATCTACGCTGGCATAAAGGACAACTCGCCAATCTCGCCATCAAGCAATGGAGATCTAGTACGATTTTACATACAAAAGACAAAATTATAGGATATCACCTTCAAATGGGAGATATCCTGTCTGCACTATGTAGTTATGGGGGTAAGTAAAATACTTTTTTAAATGTTATGTAGATGTTTTCTTTCTTTTCTTCTCTACAAGGTTACACAACTCAACGCATACTGTAGAAGTCCGATGCTTGAAATGTATCGCTTCTGCCTGTTCGCCACCGGTGGATGACCACCTTTATAAGTTCATGCTCTTACATACATTTTCCAAGTGATTGCTAGCTTTATGGTTTCTTGAGTGTATTAAATCCAAGCTTCGCTTGTAACCCCAAGACAGTATAGAAAGATTATAAAATAACATTTATAAATAAACAGTATCATTTTTCTAGACACATAATATAGGTTGGTAATTATAATGTTGGTATGTATATCTAATGTGACCTAAGATGATATTTTGTAATAATTACAGCTGACTTCAATAAAAAAAACAAATATAGCATTTTGAAAATAAAGCGTATCATTTATTTTCACTAACTGAAGTCAATAAATACAAGAAGTTAACTCCCCAACCGCCGCCGTTGAGTCACGATGGGTTTGAGGCGTGAATGAAATATTATGTAAAAACTATATTTAGAGAACTAGTGATGTGCTTGTTATCGATATTATGAGTGAACAGACACCTAAGTCGTCTTTATACGCCATAAGAGGTAAACCATTGGTAGCGATTCTGATATCAACTCAAAAAATATTTTAGTACCTACTTACTGTCAGAATTTCAATTTGGAATGTGGATATTGAGATTTACGCGACCGTCATAAAGTCGTATTTCAAAGAAAAAAAAAACATTTTGGCATGGCTTTGTGCCTGGGAATCGCTACGAGTGTCAACATAAAAGAAAAATTCGTGTAGCTATCAGGAACTTGTTTTGATAACCATTTTCGGATTCAAAATGTATCAGTACATATTGTAGTAAACTGTGGTCAAGCTTGAAATAAGACTAAGCTAGTCAATATTTTCTAATAACTGAAATGACACAATTAGAATAGCCAACTTAATGATAACCAAACATACACTAGCAAGATAAAAAATATAGCAGCATTAGAATGACATTCTAATAATAATTTCGTTGTAACACGCGTCCCGATAAGCGTACATAGTCATGTGTATGACTACCATTACCGAGAACACTATTATGTACTAACATTAGCGTCGATTTTATATAAGTATGACTAACACACCAAACAATAAGGAAACGATTCGTGGTTGGAATGATAATATTGATCAGTACTGTTTGAATAATACAGATGAAGCGTATTAAATTGTTTAAACATCAATGCTTTTATTTGATCAAATACTTGTGTGTTATCAACAATAACTGCTAAGATTAATCCTGTTTGAATATTATAATATATAAATATTAAATTTGTATCTATTAACCAGCGACAACCTCGTCTAGGTTTTTTGTTTATTTATTAAATTGGTTCATTTGTAGTTGTTTGAATTATTCCCATATCGATGATGTATAAAAATGTATAGTTTTATACCCCACTAGTCAACTTTAGGCCAAACTACACTTACGCAACATCAGTAGGTAGGTAATTAACAGTTATCCTTACTCAGATACGAAGTTACGGAATAAAGTTTTCAACGGAAACAGTTAACTATGTGTTCGCGTCATAAACCCCGGTAATAATAACGTGTCATTAAGACCCATTAGCATCGCTACTGCTAGATAAAAACCATTCGTCCTCACAACAACCACTAACTCAGTAGGTCAAGTTCAATTCTATATTATGTAAGTTTTATTCAAATGGCAATCTATTTAAATGCAAATTTTCATTTATGACAATAATTTTATCGAGGTGATCAAAGCCATAAAATAAAAAGTATAACACCTAATGTCGATAAAAATATTAATTCAAACATGCAGACTAGTCCAGCACTAACTTGCCAACATGAATGAATCAGTGCAACAAAAAATACACAAAGTATGGTTTCAGATATAAATAGTGACCTTCGCCTGAGTCAAGATCTAAATCTCGCCGTGATCTTGATCGCAGAGCTGCACGGGTCGAACTCCTTAGCGAATTGTAAAGAGAGGGTCAATGTAGATTATAAACTGTAGTTTTAACATGTATTGTAGGATTATACAATATTAACATCTTCAGAAAATAAACCATGCCCCTAAAAATAAATCAACAATGCATCGATCGTATAGCCACATGTACTTACCCACCACATTATTCCGTTAGTACTTGCTAATGACAACGCTTATTTTCTAATCAACATCCCAACGACAACGTATCAACATCATTCAACTCATTAATTACCTGTTAATCAGGCAGCGATCTAGCGTGACCGCCATTCAAGGCATCCGCGGCCGTTCTAGCGTGGAGCCTATCAACATCTGAAATTCTTTAATTTCTTCATTCCAGAGGCGACTGGGCAGCAGGAATCCGTTCGATTTGTCACTTTCGACGTAATTGCCTGTTTCTCTTCGGAATTGTATGCTGATTGTGTGTGTGCTATGCGCGTTAGTGTCAACGCTTTCTTCATCTTGGGCTCCGCGGTCCTTTTATTGCTTTATCTTTATAACACGTTGAGTCTTTCCCACGATTTGTTCCCTTTTAATTACATTGACATTATCTTCACCATGTGTGTCACTATTATCATAAACAAAAAGCAAACAGTAAATATAATTCACTGATGGCGTTGTTTAGACAAGACAGTCACAGCGGTACACGATGTTTTCAAAGTGCAAGTCCATAGATCATTCGACACCGACACGGTGTCGGGCGGGTCAACGGGGCATCAATGACCCACTAAGCGCTCAGGAACTCGAGACAATACGGACTTGTTGACATTTCCACACACAGGTACCAGGGATCCATGACTGCGGGTGGGCGAGCTCGTGACGAGGACATTAAGATTGTCCCGAACAAACCTCCTTATTAATTGCGACCTCTATGCCTTTAACAATACAGGCGGAGTTGGAAAGCTTTCTGATAATAGCGGGCAGAGTCTTGACAGTTCAGGGATCAGGGGTTAATTTATGAACTGCCAATTTGGGTGGTATTAGAAAGGTGGAATTAATAAAGGGTTGAGGAAAGTAAAGTAATTGTGGTGGCACGAGTAGTAGATATGAGTTACTGTTGATGCTATTAAGATCAATGATGATTGCTGGATATTTACTTTAATATCTGCAATCAAAGCCATTTAAATGCTATTGCTATTGTACCAATTATTCTGCAATTACACTTCTCACCGAACTGGGGTAACGCAGATACTGATTGTTCCATAAAAAACAAATGTGTTTTAAATGGAAATCGTGTTATTTTAAACTTTTCGTGTGAATAACATAATAAGCAGAAAACAATGGAGTTACTTATGTATGTTGTGATTTCCTCATACAAATACGGAAATAATGTGATGTGTCTGACCACTGGCATTGGAAGAGGTCAGTTCTTGATGTATGGGAAACATAACGTATATTTCTGCAGTGATATGTATTTAATTTCATGTTAGTACGATGTCGTTAGCAGACAACAATGGACCGGGAATATTTCGGAAAGGATGTGATGATGCGACCACTCGACATTATGACCTTAGTTGATATTCATACGTATTTTTGTCGATTTTCTGTTTTAAGTTCGTACTAACAAAACACGACAGCCAACTCATAAAACTGCAGCCATAATATTATGACGACTTTAATTCCCAATACCTCTGCTGATAATTATTCTGTTGGTCATTTTTTTCATTTAATTTACTGGATCCCAAAAGACAGAAAACCCACTTGCATTGTTTCCAATTAAATTTGCTTATTCTAGCCCTATTCTGAACGGGCACAGCTGAGGCGCAGGCGGTCTCTCTAGCTTACGAAAACGGAGTTTCAAATAACTGCTGCGCTCACCACGACTCTATATTCCTGCATCATCATCATCATCATCTCAGCCATAGGACGTCCACTGCTGAACATAGGCCTCCCCCAATGATTTCCACCTTGTCCGATCGGAGGCGGCCCGCATCCAGTGCTTCCCCGCGGACTTCACTATATCGTCCGTCCATCTCGCGGGGGGCCGCCCAACGCTGCGCTTGCCGGTACGTGGTCTCCACTCTAGGACTCTTCTGCTCCACCGACCATCAGACCTTCGAGCAATTTGTCCGGCCCACTGCCATTTCAGCTTACTGACTCGATAGGCTATGTCGGTTACTTTGGTTCTTCTACGGATCTCTTCATTTTCATATTCCTGCATCAGAGGTTAAAACTCTCGTTCGTTTGTTTTTACAGCTACAGTAAGACTAACCCTCCAGGAGTCTGACTCACTGCGGCGACTCACGCGCGAGATTGTCGTGCGCGATTTATGCGCAACAGAAATAAACATGAAACGAGACATTGTTGCCCGCTAACTATTGTGTTGTACAGCGTGATCGACGGTGTTGTCCGCCGGTTTAGGGGGGCCAAGCAGCTGGTTGGAGATCGCGAATGATAGCTATTGTTGGGATAGGACGCACTGGTGGTGTGCGGTGCGACAATGGTCCCAATTATTTGAGGACAATTATACGATATGGTTGACCCAACAATTAGACTGTAACATCCATATTGGACATAGGACATTGGACAAGTATAGGTTTATGTACAATACACGTGACCCTAATTGCATAAAAGTGCTAGACGAGCTCTAGTACAAATAAATGACATCATGCGGCAGAAAAAACATAATAAGGAAAACCAGGCTAAAATCAGTTTCTGATAGTACCTAAAATGTAACTATATATACTGTGCCATATTAAGCTAGAGTCCCGAGGAATTCCCTGTTTATCCGAGCACAATACAATAACGTAATGGACCGGAATCTCATTGGCCGGACTGCGAGTGGTAAACACGAAGTGAATAATGTATTAGATTTTATTTTACTGAAGCTCGTAACTAATAATGGCGAAGACATTGAAACTGTATTAGAAGACAAATCAGTATTAGGAGCAAAGCAGAATCTGGTTGTTTTAGCAATAGTCAACAGCCAGATTAGGGGACCTCAATTCTCAACCGCCCGCATTTCCAGTCGAATTTCAGAATTAATTCTCCAACTAGCGTGTCAGTGTCAAACACTAGAGCTGGTCTGGGGTTTGGGGTGTACCATCGTGGTAGAGATCAAGTCAGTCAGAATAACGTCAATCACTGACTGCTCAGGACATATTTAAAATACATTTGATACGTCACTCGGGAGGCGTGGTTTAAAATGGTCACTATAGCCCTGTTGATAAGAAGGGAAAATTCTCACATCCTACTTTCCTACTGTCAGCATGTTTGTACGATTTACTGCTGTACAATTATTAGTTTGACCCGCGGCCGCAGTCGGCTGCACTGATCACCGCCCGCGACTTGTGAGGTTCTCCAGCTGATGATTCTCATGATTATAGGGTTCTGTTTATTATGATTTATGGCCATGTATACCTACTAGCGAAATTGTTAGGAGTCACGTAATTATTTCAATTATGTCTTAAATTCTTTATCGATTTACAGATTGATTTCGTTATTATTTTACCTATTCAATTAGGTGCATGGTACATGGTAAGTACACATAATACCATAATGATAAGCTTTGAGAGGCTTTCTTTTGCCCTTGGCAAACAAATTTGATGATCGCCTGAAGTGAAAGAAAGCAGGGTAGGAAAACTTTAATATTGCAGCTTCAGACTCTAGTTCAGGTAAAGTTAAAGTGAATATACGCCTTCTACCCGTTTAACTTTAGAACGGTGTAACTTTATGCGTCTTTTATTAATCATAAAAGTTTATGTCAACACGTGGGCGGTACGTGAGTGGCTGCTATTAATTTTCATAATGATATCTGTATAAATATTACCTCTTTTAAAAGATAGCAATCTTAATATAAATAATATTTTATATCGTTCGGTATATTGTGGCTATTTTATGTATCCCGCCCGCGTTCTCACAAACACCTTGTTTGATCGACTAGGGAAATATATTTCGTAAATTATTGATGAACCTAATAGGAGAAGCAGAAATAGAGAATAATAATTTAAATAAAGTAACGGATGGAAGTCAATGCAACCAGTCATACATATCCGTTCCAAAAAGACAATGAGCTTATGACTTTGCGATAAGTTTAAACACTTTAAATAGGTATTATTATTATTCACACTACGCTTCTTCAAACATAACAGAACCGTAAGTTGTTCTGACACAGTAGATCAAAGACAATGAGGGGCGGAAGTTGCGGAGACGGCCAGTGGTCCGCGCCCATGTGGTACGCAGTTCGATGCCCGGCCGGCACCGCGCCGCGTTACGCACGCACTGAATAAATACTAAACTCTTTTGTCACAATTACAGTGCAAGATATGAATAATGAGTTGATGCATGCAGAAGCTGACTAGACGAGTCAAAACTATGAATATTAGAAGATAAATCGGGTGGGAGTCAGCATAGCACGAAAAATATTCAACAAGAGAAAATACTTTCAAACATAGCTATATCCATACCCAATACTATATTTCAAACGACTATCCATATCCAATACAACATCCTATCCGTACGATCAGTAAAGTGTCGATTGTTTTGACATTGTGCTGTAATGTTGTTGTTGTTAAATAACACTGCACCGTGTGTCTGTGTACACTGACTATCGTCAGTCAGTGTTGGTGTTTTTGTTGTATTGACAATAACGTAGGGGGACCATGATTCCAGTTGAACGGTGGACATGGACAGTGACATTGCACTTTTCATAGTATAAATACAATAACAGCTAGTTTAAAAAACTCTATCTACTGATGAGTAGTAGTCTCTTTGAAAATGAAATACACTCACGGGCAATGAAAAGGTTCCACTGAGAAAAGCACCAAATTACTTCTAAACGGAAAAGGCTAGCTAAATGCCGTCTTCTGCAACATTAAAGTACATTTATCAGAGCATCAGGATATTACCAACTAAAATTGGTAATATTTCGTTCCAATTTTAAATTAAATCTTTGAAAAAATTGGGTTCGTTTGTTGTCGGCATTTTGTGAGTGGAACTTTTTCATTGCCCGGCAGTGTAATAGCTGCTTGTCTTAAACTTGGTCTAATAGCCTTGTTGGATAGACAGTATCCTCGGCCAAAAACTCGTTGAATTACTAGCCGTTCATGGGCCGTAGTAGGTGAAATCAGGGTTTTATTTCTAGCCAGTAAAAGTCAGCAACTAACTCTACCTACATTCGCAACGACCCGTTTAAAATTCCAGTTAGCACTCGCCGCCCACCTTCATAACATAATTGCCCCCGAGGCTGGGCGCTAAATAAAGTCGTTTGTTATGCGGGTGGTGCCGGGTTCGATGCCCGGCGGCCGGTCCCAGTATGGAGATAATCACATCCACCACGTGAATTTATCAATATGCGGCGGACAACATGATTCCTGCTATTTTGATACCGGTCGGTGGTAGGCGGTAGAATGAAGATGTGGAGGTAGCGACTATCGACCAAGACTGTTTGACGATAGCGATTCGATAGATATAATACCTATATTCGTTTAATAATATATATTTTACAGCTGATTAAGTACAAAGAATCTTTATTGTATTTGTATGTATTTTTGTACTAGAGTTCGCGTTGTTCTATGTACTAGAGTTTCGGTGACAATTAAACACCCAAGCTGGACTTGGGCTTGTCACCTTGGTGAAAGGATCCGGCACTCAGATCAGTCGCTGACTGCCATGGAGCCCGAGCTTTTTAATTAACAATCTTTACAGATCGAAATTATATCTCAAAGCTGGTAATTAGGCAACTACTTCTCCCGCCACGCCAGGAGCACTCCAAACCCCGTCTCCTAACATCCCATCACCACGAGTACCATGCGCGTATGTTTACCTTTATCTAAAACCACAACATAGTACACTGGAGTCCCGCTTAACTTTTAACCTAATATGATTTATACCCTCGACAATACGTGAGAAAATCCCCTGCGTTATACACTTAAGGCTCGTCTCCCACAGTACTGGGCCGGGTTCGTCGCACGCACCGAGTATGGTGAGAAATAATCGGGCGATTGTCGCGCGCCGTTAGCGACGCCCACTGGACGCCGGCGACATGCCGCGCATACCGCGGGCACGCGCCTAGGCGGCTGGAGGGTCACTTTATACTGACGAGAAACGAACGGACGAGAGCTATCGTGCAATCGGCTAGTTTAATACAACGAGATAGAGTCGTGGGTCACGCGCTAAGCAGGGCTCCGAAACTTCGTTTTTCGTAACGGAGTGACCCCCCTGATCCGGATATGTGCAGCAGGGCTTTGTGAGGGAAAAATCGGGAAAAATCATCAGGCAAGATTCGTCCATTGCTGCCTTACACTTCTCTCATACCAGTACTAAAGTACCAGCAGTACCTGTTTTTTCTAACACACATACTAAAACAAAAATACCCATCCCAGAAACTCAATGTCAATCTGAAAACACTATTTATTTCTAACCGTCGTGAAAAACCAAGTAAAATTCGAAAAAGATACACTACATACAAAAGCGAGGATTCCCCTTTTTAATCAGACTAATAAAGGATAACAACCATGACGAAGCCATTTTATTAATAGTGCACTGCGCAGCAAATTGTCCCATCAAATTCTTTACGCTCTATGACATTACTTAGTCCAGTCAAGGAATGAGGTGTAGAGTGCCTGAGCAGGTAACTCAGCGATTCCTTCAGAAAATTGTTCAGGGGGCTTAGGTTGTTAATATACCAAAAGTCCTGACTCCTAGGTGATGAGCGGGGGGGAGGAGGGGGGGATAAAGGTACGAATTTTTGGTTTTTAGCTTATATCTCGAAAACGGTGCATCGGAGACAAATATTATAAACTACTAAAATGGAGGTCTTAAAATTATCTAAAACTTTTATATCATATGTTTTTTCTAATTACTAACCGTTTTCGAACTATTACCCTCGGAAAAATTTTAAATTTACAAGAAAAAGTATTCATGTCAAAAAATTCATAAACATTGCATCATATTGTCTTAACCAATTCATAAACGAAAAAAATGAAGAGGAAAGAAGTTGTAGATTTTTTTATTCCCTTTTAGAATATATTACATATGCTGGTCAATGTCCAACCCGCCTAAAGTTAGAGCTATTTAAAACTTGCATTTTGGTAAAGTCACTGACATAGCTCACCGAATTAGTAAGGTTAAGTGTGAGTAAAATAGCTGTACCTTTAGGTGGGTTGGACATTAACCAGCATATGTAGGTATATATATTCTAAAAGGGAATTTAAAAATCTACAACTTCTTTTGTATTCATTTTTTTCATTTATCATTAGGTTTAGACAATATGATGCAAAGTTTATGAATGTTTTGACATGAACACATTTTTCTTGTAAATTTCAACTTTTTCCGAGGGTAATAGCTCGAAAACGGTTAGGAATTAGAAAAAAACATATGATATAAAAGTTTTAGATAATTTTAAGAACTTCATTTCATTAGTTGAAAATATTTCTCTCCGATGCACCGTTTTCGAGATATAAGCTAAAAACCAAAAACTCGTACCTTTATCCCCCCCTCCTCCCCCCCTCTCATCACCTAGGAGTCAGGACTTTTGGTATGTTAACAACCTAAGCCCCCTAAACAAGTTTCTGAAGGAATCGCTTAGTTACCTGCTCACGCACTCTACACCTAATTTTGAGTCATTTATTGACTGGACTAACTCGACAGAATTTTATAGCCACATTTCCAGTGACATAGTCATTCCTGAAAAATTCACGCAAGTCACGTGACTATACAGGATATGATGTGATGATGTCCTCCTCATCGTGATCCGATGACGGCGACCTCAGGGGCTAGTAGGACTTCTTCGGCGGTGGGCGCGAATGTGACTCGCGAAACCCAGCTTCGTGGCAAAGGTCCGGTTACAAGGATTGCAGAATAGTTCGCCACGGCCGTTGTAGGTGTAGTTGTAAGTGGGCTTCGGACGAGTCTTGCGCTGCAGGCGGTTGGAGTCAAGAGTTTCTAGTCGGGCTTTTTCGAACTCATTTACTCTGGAGTGGACTGTGGAGCGCCATTCGTCGCGATTGTGGGCTGCTTTTTCCCAGCTGTCAGGTGGAATGCCAGAAGCAGTTATATGCCTTTTCAGAACATCCTTGTATCGCAAGTGCTGTCCGCCAACTGTTCGCGCACCTTTTGAGAGCTGGGAGTAGAAGACGGCTTTTGGTAGTCGATCGTCCTCCATACGTACCACATGACCACACCACCTTAGCTGCGCTTTCATGAGCATGGCTTCCATACCCTGCATTTGTGCACGCCTTATACAGGATATAATGACTTGTTTATAAGCACTCTCATACAAAAAGAGTACTACTTATAACGTTTTGTTTTAAGAAACTCCAAAAAGAAACTACATTCAAAGTTAATCAACTGACAAAAAATGCATTATTCCGTTTTAGCTGAATGTATAATATAACATTAAAGTGACCTGGTTCAACAGATCAATAGTTTCCACGGCTTCAGCCTATGCATATAATTCGGTATGTTAAGTAAAAAAATTTGATGCTAATTCCAAAACCGTTTCGAGATATTATCTTCTTAATAAGTGTCTCATTCTTAAAAATTTAAAATATTCAAGGATTCCGATTATTTTATCAAAAATGAAAATATAATTTGTCCTTCAAGACGCTGCGCAAAGTTAAAGTTTCAACCAAAGAGAATAAAAATTTTCAATTGTTAAATGTCACTTCTGTCAATCTAAAGTGTAAATATTCACAGAGTTACGATCTTGATGACGTCAGCGGCTGCATGGTAGCGAATGACGTCATCAAATCGTCAAAGAGCCGATCTTTAATTATTTTTTATTAAATTAACGAGGGCAGTAAAATAAAAAATATTCAAATTAGTGTCTCAAATTCCAACATACTTCAATTTAAAATTATAAAAACAATCACCATAAAATTACTTAACATACCGAATTATTCCTAGAAACATTATTTGTAAGGCTGGTTTTACAATCACGCGTTTCGGCAGCGCCGTCGGAGCGCGCGCGCTCGGATATGTATTGGGGTATTAGTAGCGTTTCAAATTCGCGCGCTTGAGCAGCGCCGTTCGTTAAACGCGTCCTATTCGCGCGGCGCGGTCGAAGCGCGCGCCGCTCGTGCGCTTCTACGGCCATTGTGCGTTTTAGTCTCACGCCGTTGAGACGTGCCGTTAGGTACTGTTGTGTACAAAATGAATCACATCGATACGGGTCGAGTAATTGACGAAGTGCGAATTAGAAGATGTTTATGGGACCCGGCCGATGATTTTTATAAGAATAAGGACGCAAAAAATAAAGCCTGGGAAGAAATTGGAAAGGAATTGTGTGGTGAAAATTTCAATACAGACTTAGGTAAGAAACATTTATTAATAAAATCTTTTTTGTTACATACATGTTTAATAGTACAATAAGACTGTGATTTAAAATAAGATTATGATTAAAATAAGACTGTGATTTCAAATAAGTCAATGATTATAATAACACTGTGAATTAAAATAATGTCCTTATTCATTAAAAACGAGTGAGATTAATATAGGTTTTACAAGTGTTTTGTTTCTTTTCTACATTTGCAAAATGAAAGAGAAGATTCCGATTTTAAGACCATTTTAACTAAAATAGGTTTAATCAGCATTTATGAATAAGTGTGTTAGGTTGTAATTAAAATACGACTGTGATTAAAATAAGCCAAACAAATATTATCATTTATTACAAAACCTACTCTTTCATTTCACTTACCTTAGAGTAATCGCCAATTTTCCACTGGAGCTATGGGGATGCGACGTATGCTGGATCTTCGTAAAGAAAACTCTAACTTGCACAGTAATTCGTCGAAACTGCTGGTTGATAGGCGAAAATATTTATAAAATTTATAACTATTTTCTCGTAAATCAGAGAAAGATGTTACGTGTTCGCCTCTCAGTAACCTTGTAGCGTTATAAGGATCAACACCTTCTGTTCTTCGACGTTTTTGTTGCCTTTTTTTCCATAAAAAGTAAATAGCCAGTACTCTAACCGCATTGCCGTTCATTTTGTATCTGTTTGTACACGACTGTCTCACAGCAGCGAAACGCGCCGTACTAATGTCGTTTTATGGTGCACCGCTGTTCAAACGTGCGCTGTCCAACAGCGCGCTGTCCAACGGCGCGTCTAGCGGCGTGACTGTAAAACCAGCCTAACATAACACCCTTGCCTGTCAGCACAACAGTTTAAAACAACACGTTTTAGTATTTCGTCCCAATTTCAGCGGTTTTGCCAATTGGTGCCGACTGCAATTTAACAATTTGTGAATGGTGCATTCTCATTTAAATGTAGTCTAGACCGGCATGAATGAATGCAACCACATTTAAATAATGCTCCTCTTTAGACTCTAGATAGTACACACTATACTATACAGACACACACTATGTTTGCATAATACTAAAGATGTATTCAAAGTGGTGCTTGTTCACATTGATCTCGCGGGCGCAGTGAAGAAATATCAAACATAATAAACACTTACGAGCAATTATTCCAGCACCAAATTATCGAATCGTAAATTTTACAGCGCATCAGAATATTTTCAACCAAAAACGTAAATATTGTATTTATCGGTAGGTACACGTATTTAAAAAAAATGCCTTTTAGTGTCGGAATTTGGTAAGTGGAACTTTTTCATTGCTTGCGAGTGTACCTATTCTGGATTCACCGTCACCTTGAATCGGGACGTCAATATGCTGTGCTAAATCCTGAAAGAGTATCGATCCACATTAGAACACTCCAAGAACTATGTGATTTATCCTACTAAGTGCTGTGCTGTAAGTTTTCCTAAAATAAAATAAATAAATAAATAATGTATATAGTATTTATAATTATATTATGTGTAACTATCTACTTCAGGTGTTTACTGATTTGATTGCTCACGCATTATTTTGATATGGCCGGCGGCGGCGAAGGAAAGAATGTTATTTATTCTATCTGCGTAGGTATATATACAATGGAAGTTATCAATTTAATGACACAAAGAAGACTACTTTTATAAAACTAATTATCGAGAACGTACTCAGAGTACTGTATTATTGTATGTATGTATGTATCTTATACTGTATTACTTTGTGCCGTTAACGAGCACGTTTTTGATAAATAAAATATTATATTAAGTTATATTTCAACTTATTAGAATTGAGGATGGCATAGAAAGGCCATTCTTCATCATAATTTTCCCCAAGACCTAATAACATAAACATAAAAACCTCCGCATTTGTCTCTCTATCACAATAAACGCAGGTCTATAAACGCTACAAGAGGCACGGCAGAGCTGAGGCGACACAGACTAGCGAAAGGGCTTGTAAAGTTTAACGACTGTACCTATACAGGGTGGCCCAAAGAGTGACGTCCAAAGGAAAATGTTTGATTCCTTAGGTCAAGGGGTAGCCAAATCACCCCCATGTATGTTCAGCAATTTTTAGTAGTTTAGGAGTTATGATTTTTTTAACTAATTTTCTACGAAAATCGACCTCAGTGGATCAATTATGTTTTATTATTTTTTTGGATAACTTTTTTAAATTATTTTTTATTTTTGTGTCATCCTCTTAAGTTGTTCTTTTAACCATAAAAGTTTCAGCTTCCTAGCTGTAATGTAAGTTAGTTATTTTTATGTCGAAAGTTCAAATTATATCATCGAGCTAGACTGCTCTGAATTTTCTACTTGAAATTAAAAATTGAAATAGATATTCTCATGGTCCCTTATTAATTTTAAAAACTCCGCAAGGTTCCAAAATAAAATAAAAATAAACTATTGCTTAATGGGGTATTATTTGCAGAAAACAGCCTTCAAAGGTACTTGGGTGGAAATTACCTAATTAGTAAATTGTTTCAGAAAGTTGAAAGATTCCTGTTATGTCATTACTAAGGACTAATTCAGTTAGAAAAGGTATCAAATTAAAGGGAAAATAAAATTATTTACTATTATTTTTTATTTAAGTTACATTTTTGAATGTAAATTCTTAGTAAAATGTTTGTATGTCTGAGTTGTAAGATTTATGAGATAATTGTATTATTAATACTAAGTAAATAAACTCAAATAATTATTTTACACATTTACTTACAATAAATTTTCAAAATGGCGACCTTCCACAGCAATACACAACCTACATCTACGCAAGAAATTTTCTTTAAGTCGCCTATACGCTTCTCTGTTTCATTCAGATGTCACTTTTTGACAGATGTCACATTTTTTAGAAAAGTTACTTTTTTGACATGTTTAACTTTTTGACAGATGTCATATTTTTTACATTTGTCACTTTTTTGACTTAAAGAAAATTTCTTGCGTAGATTTAGGTAGTGTATTGCTGTGGGAGGTCGCCATTTTGAAAATTTATTGTGAGTAATTTGTAAAAGAATTATTTGAGTTTATTTATTTATTATTAATAATACAATTATCTCATAAATCTTACAACTCAGACATACAAACATTTTACTAAGAATTTACATTCAAAAATGTAACTTAAATAAAAAATAATAGTAAATAATTTTATTTTCCCTTTAATTTGATACTTTTTCTAACTGAATTAGTCCTTAGTAATGACATAACAGGAATCTTTCAACTTTCTGAAACAATTGACTAATTAGGTAATTTCCACCCAAGTACCTTTGAACGCTGGTTTCTGCAAATAATACCCCATTAAGCAATAGTTTATTTTTATTTTTATGTTATTTTGGAACCTTGCGGAGTTTTTAAAATTAATAAGGGACCATGAGAATATCTAGTTCAATTTTTAATTTCAAGTTGAAAATTCAGAGCAGTCTAGCTCGATGATATAATTTGAACTTTCGACATAAAAATAACTAACTTACATTACAGCTAGGAAGCTGAAACTTTTATGGTTAAAAGAACAACTTAAGAGGATGACACAAAAATAAAAAATAATTTAAAAAAGTTATCCAAAAAAATAATAAAACATAATTGATCCACTGAGGTCGATTTTCGTAGAAAATTTGTTAAAAAAATCATAACTCCTAAACTACTAAAAATTGCTGAACATACATGGGGGTGATTTGGCTACCCCTTGACCTAAGGAATCAAACATTTTCCTTTGGACGTCACTCTTTGGGCCACCCTGTAGGTGTGTCACAGAGTGACAAATGATCTATCTCAGGCACAATCTATAGTTAACCGACTAGCGGTTCCTGGGGGTTACTCTCGTTTGTCGATATACGAAGTTAACAAAGAAAGAGTCATGCAGTCAGATACAGTCATGGTTAGCGTAGCAGCGCTCAGTATCTTCATATTTCGTCAAGCTAGACTGGACTCCCGGCAGTCCCGGGTGCTTACAATTTGCCAGTACTAGTCACGAGTACAATATATTAATGCTATTTGAATTAATGCTTGCTGCAACAATTGACTTGGAATCCAATTCTCACGAAAAAATCTAAACTAATGTTCAGTTTTTATATTTTAGTTTTACACTAAAGCTGTTTTGGTACAAATAGAGAGTAACTGTTATTGTAAAGCTCTTTTACCTAACTTCTGCTCCTTCTATTTTGACAAACCATAAACAAAATGTAGGCAGAATATAAAAATGACATTATTTTACAAGATTTCAGTGAAACGGCCAAGTGGAGCTCTCTGAAGACAACAACAGACGGAGGTCGACGCCCCGTGGAGTGGTTTGTCTGAACGCGCCCTTACACTTCACAATGTTGTGGACTAAAGTTTTAAGGGTTGTTGTTTTTTTTTTCAATTTTCTACTCGTATTTAGTAAAATGAAAAGCAGTAATAACTGTGGCCTTACTTTCTAACTATTTATTTCCTAGTTTGCTTTAGTATTGATTCCCTTGAAGTAACACGTTAACCTCGTATATCTTCATATAAATCTCAATTGGACAAAAGTTCCATTTTAATCAGGGTTACATAAGTTAGGTACATCTGTAAGTAAGGGTCTTGTCCGCTTTTATCAAAACTAATACAGCCGAAAATTATACGCTCGTTAAATTTAATGTTAGACCTTAATATGTATATTATGCTTTTTAGTAGTAAGGTAAGAAGGGTTAAGATAGCAGGTGTTTTTTTAAAGCGGACCGTATTCTTAATGCACTTTGCACAGGTTTTTTTTCCAATACAAATGTGTTACAATGCGCCCACCTGTCCGTTTTGGAGTGTGTCGAAAACGAGAATAGCAGGATGTGGGGTTTTTTTAAAAGATCGGATCGATATCAAAAGTAAAGGTGTCCGTCTACCGCATATTAAAACTGTATTTGGGATTCATTGCACTAGGCGTAGGTTCTTTAACTTTGTTTGTATAGCTGCTTCCAAACTAAAAAATATCATAAAGTTTAATGATGCGAATAAATTTACTACCTAAGTGTTAAATTGAAAATTAGTTCTTTAGTCTATACATTACACACAACATTAAGATTATAAATATACACATTATTAAGATTATTCATTCTGCATCGAAGGAAAAATCCATCTGTTCAATCTATCAATTATAATTTACGATTCTCGAAAGATGACCGATCTTTTTCATCACGTCAAGTGAATCGAATCCATCTGAAACATGGTGCATTAGGTAGACGAGCTTTCACCACATGTTGTATTCACAAAGAGACACTAAAGAGCTTCAAACACTGAAAGCTCGTTTCACAATGTTGTGTTAGCCACATTAACTATTGATTAGGCACTCACCTGCACTATGACAAGGGGTGACCTGGGGTGCGGCTGTTATGGTATATATGAAATGACATGTACAGCTAGGAAAACAGACAACTTAGTTGTACCTTTAGCAATAATTTAAGGAGAAGTGCTTATAATAGGGTTCTGACTGGTTGGTATCATCGTGAAATTTGCGTTGTTTATAACTGTTTAAAACCATCGAAAGAATAAAAAGAGGGCTCCAAAGAGTGTCTCCCAAGTTGTAAAACTGTTAAATTTTTCAGCAAGATTTTAACTGCAGATTTGTTAAGTGTAAGAAAAAGTTATTAAATATGAAAAGCTCTGGAAGAATTAACTCGAAAGTTAAGTTTGTAACCTACAAGCAAGTCTAGATGTGACTTGAAATAAAATATAAGTGCGCAACATTTTTTTGTTTACTTTACTACAGCACGAAAAGCATAACTTTTGCGAGTCGCCCTCAAATAATTAACACTTTCAAGGCTTACAACCTCATACTACAGTAAATAATTAATTATACTACTGTATTTATGATAAATTAATGATTATATTACTTAGTTACATTAATAATTCTGCAAAGAGTTGAAGATATCAGTGTTAACCTGGTTTTCGTACCACCGCAGTGCAGAAGTAGGTCAGAACAAAAAAGGCCAAAGCGAGTTATCATAACACCTTGAAGAGACAACATGCTACGCCGGCTATATGCTGGTTATTATTCTGTGCTATAGATTACCTAAATGTGTTTGTATTTTAATTTACTTCTGACTTTATTTCGGGCTGTAAATAGTCTAGCTTAGCCGTTTCGAATCCCCTTCTCTACAGGGTCTTAAGGACATCATTTTAAACAACTATTGTCTGCAGACTTCTGGCAATTTGCGAAAAAAATGCTTGGTCTTTTTACTATGGAGAAGTAATTTATGTTTTCACAAATTTCCAAAACTTATGTATACTTAACAAAGTTGTGCAGAATGACCTTCTCAGTCAGGCCCTTTCGGCTTAGTATACCCCACACCCTGTATAATCGAACTCAGCTGCACTGTATCGTCAAGGAAGTGTTTATAGATAATCCAACTATCAAAAAGCGATAAAGCTTCCCGAGTCCGACCAATGACTGCATTAACCTACATTCGAGAAGCTTCCACAGAACATTGAGGGAATATTAAGTTGTAAAACATAAGGGTCATGCCCTTAACAAAAAAAGTTATGAGCCTAGAGGTTTAGAAAGTGTTTAAAACACCGAGATGTGCAAAAATTAAGAATACAACTGAAATTATATTATAAAATGCATGAAATGTTTTACGAGCTTACTTTTATTATTATACCGGAAGGGGATAAGAGAGGGTAAACCTTTCCCGAAGATAAGGAAAAAAATGTAGGTCTAGGTTGCCAAAGAACGAGACTGTTGGTTTATTAAATTGCCAATACTATCTTCATAACTTCTATATAGGCATAATCAAAACATCCATACATAACTTGAGACTTTGGTTCTTTATCACAAAATCCCCCGACAAACCACGCAACAAAGCCCTAGCTCACTCTAATATCGGACGTTTTTTTCAGCTTCAGTACAAACATCAGACGTTTTTTTTAGCTTCAGTATAAACTCATATCCGTATGCATTATCCTTCACAACGGCTTTAACCCCTCGACTGCGCGCCGAGAGCCAGAACGTGCTCAATCGCTGCGTCCGACGCGCCGTCAACTAGGTAAAAGGATAAAAACGGTGTATCAAGCCTCTGCTACCTTGATGATACTCTTGTTTGTTGATGCAGGCTTTACGGTATGTTTATTTTTTATAAGAAAAAATAATGATGAGATTTATAAACTACATGTATTTTAAATAAACTTTTTGAATCAACCAACATAGTTTTTCAAAGGCAAACAACACTATTTCGCTGAAATCCTAAAACTTCACGCTTCAAAAGCGCATATTCTGGGAAGTTGTTTCCAAATAATCTTTGACTATAACTGGCCGCTGTAAGATCTTCACCCTAAAGCCACAGAGACGGTTCCCAGTAACCCTATCCCCTAGCCCTTCAACTTTATAAATAGAGCGCATTATAAGATAAAAACATAAAAGCACAAACATCCTTTGCGTTGAAAATAACAATATATCGCGCGCGCATGCGTCACTCACGCCGCTATACTACACTTGCATTCTATGTGTATGCAACAAAACAATACACTGCGTAGAATCTTAATTTCAGTATAATATTTTAACATCATATTTTATTTATTTATTACAACTTTTAAATGGGGAAGAGGACGTACAGAAAAGATCGGATTATATCGTAGATACCGCGAGCCAGAGGACATTCCAGATATAAATATTAATATTTCACCACGAAGAATAATATGTGCCAGTTAGGGCAATACTGTCAATATTTTCATCCACATTGTCACAAGTACACATACATACTTGCAATACAAAAGTGCGTCACCAACGGCATTTCATCAAGCATCCCATTAGTAGTCTGCTCACTACATGCACTTCCTTCCCTCGCGGGAATCGAACGCGGCTCGGCGAGCCTCTGCCCTGGGGCCTGCGTTAGACGACTAATTGTTTCAGATCTGAATACCCAGGTTGGCGGGGAAAGTGGAAACGCTTCTGGGAGTAAATATCAATCAGTCGTGAGTCTGCCTTAGGGTCTAAATGTGCATGAGTAAACAAATTTAAATATAGTTTATATATTATAATTTTACTTATATTTCTTGCTGCAGCGATGTCCTTGTAATGAGTAAGTTTTTTTTTATTTATTCTGGAGGTAAAAGATGTCATAAATAAGCTGCTAGTAGATATGGAAAGAGATAAGGGCTGTCTAATTTACAAAGACCTCCCTGCAGCTAGATAGGAAATTGATACATTACTAGAGAGGCATAAGCATAATGGTATTGGAAAGTGGAAACTCAGTTTAATGACGGGTATTGTCCATTCATATTTCAATAGACGACTTGCTGGCGGGTGAAATGTATTATAACATGCAGTTTAATCTAATTATAGAGTTGAAATTGCGAATGGTTTTCACAAAGGGTAGAGTCAATTAGGTGTAATGTTTTAAAGTACAGCTGTCGAACCTTCATCAATCATAAATAATTGATGATTACAACTTTTTAAATTCAATGAGTAAGAAGTAAATGAAAATGATGAGGTCAATGCAATATTTACTGCAAACAGGATTGAGGCTTTCACTTACAAATTAAAGCGTTTTCTTTGGTGAAGGACTTCAAGAATAGTATATTAGGTACTAACTCTATAGGAAAAAGAATCATTCTGCCAAAACGGTCCATATTTTTTACAAAGATTGTATCCATCAAGTTTTGTCCCCAAGCCGTCTCAATGTCAACGAGCCTTGAATCTTGAATCCAAGTCAGCTCAGTAATTAATTGCAAAAAAATATACATTTAAACTGTTGGACAAGAAACACCAGTCCTTAAAACAACGAAGATATTTGTAAATAAGCAATTTCGAAAGACCTGACTCAGGCTAATATGACTGTAGGTGATTACAACGCAGTCTGCAACATGCTTGCGCGTACATAAAGCTGCAAGGGTCTACCTAGTCCATAAAAAGGCTATAACGCAGGTGTTGAGATTATTGGATATTTTACAACATGCGCTAAGTTGAGTTAATTTAATACCTTAATTAAGAGTATACTTTATAACCACGAAACACGCAGCTTTTAATTGAAAAAGATAATATCTGCAAATGTGCAGTTTTGTAATGTTTTACGCAATATTCTCAATGTAGCTTGTAAATCATAGATAGGTAATTTCATAACAGTGCACACATAGCTGTAACCATTGCACACAGGACCATGTCAAAATAACATCGGCAGACCGCATCCTGCTTAGCATCAATCAGTGCTCCGTATTGTGTGTTGCGAGATAAGAACTATTGCAGCCAATTTGCAGAGCAATACGACTACTGCTGACCTCAAGTTGTACCGTTGTGCACTTTACAATGATACACATACGAAGTATTTTGCAGTGTAAGTGTTGCAGTATAAGGGACGAATAATTCCAAATTCTCCCAAATTGAGTAATCTCAAAGTCTCGACAATCACAATGGGGTAAATTGAGAGAGCAATTGACATATTATTAGGTACACATTACCTACATATTTCCAGAATACAAAACAACAAGCAACGCGTCCGAGACCGTTACATGTGCGCCAAAACAAAACCACAACGCACGAGTGGAAATGAAAAACCTCAATTTCAGAACAAAACCACCGCGTATGCTGTAACAATAAAACCCTAGCGTGACAAACACGCTATAGAAATGTAGAGGCTGCCATTGCTCAATAATTGGCATAGCAGCAAGGTCCGCACTGCCTCTGTCAGTGGAGATGAAGCGCTGGGCTGTGAAATTGATGATGGCGAAATAATAGGAACAGATAAAAGACATATTTATAACTATAACTCGTCTATAACTATAGGTGCACTACAGACAACAAATCATATCGGTATAGGATATAATATACCCCTAGTAAAACATTTTAGTTTTTTCAAACTTAAATTATAATAAAAATTTGAATGTTGTCTGCCTCCTGTCTGCAAGGCATCAACACAATAGGTAACAAAGGTTAAGTACCTAACCTAACTAGCTAAAGTTAACCTAACTAACGTAATTTTGAACAGAAAAATATGTTTCTGATTGTATTCAAGCTAGACTTCTCGAAGGGGAGCGAGAGGAAATCTATCAACTTAGCAGTTAAATTGAAATCAGAGAGCTACATCACAAATTCAATTTTCGTCGACAAACCCATCCCCATCTCTATAAATTTGACGGCAGCAACATGTCTAGATAAAAATAAAGAATGAAATGCGACAGACGGGGGCCCATTCGTCGTTTTGTCCGATGAGAAAACGGCATTTTAGACAGAGTGCATCGCAATTTAAACCGAGCTGTTTGTTTTCAGAATTTGTATTTGGTTGGACGAATGCAGCGTCAACAATGACGCTCGCAGATTTATGTCACAGTTCTGTGCACATTTTTTTCCTACATAAATGTCCAAGATACGTATAAATTGCGATTACACCGAGTAGCCTCAGGCATGGCATGTTGAGTCAATTTTCTTGCAACCGAAGCGACAATTCACCAAACCAGTCTTATTTCCAGCAGTGAACTTGGCTAATGATGTTGAAAAACGATTAAGTTCTTGGATTAATTGTCAGTAACAGTGTCAGTTAGTATTTTTACAGTTCCGAATGGCGTTAAACCGTTGGATATAGAGTACATTCTATTCCTTCCGCTGCACTAAGCGCATCGGGAAGGAAACAAGAGCAAAACGTTCACTGGGAGCGAGTGGCGGCCACATGTGTGCCCGGTGACGTCACAACATGGCCGCCCCTCGTCAGCTGTCCGGGCAAGCCCCCGACCCGTTTTGATTCCAACAAACCCATCTGATACTTGAGACGATAGCTTCGATGCATTCTTGTTTGATTTTGAAGATACTTGTAGCATTGCGTTGCTGCTGGGGTTTTCTATTTCATAAAGTGCATTAAATTGCTTCTCAGATAACAATTTGGTAATTTTTCTTTGATCAATTTGTTAATAGTTTAATTACGCAGTAATAAAACATAAGGAAGGCTGGGACTAAACTAGAAATACAACAAAAAATTAGAATTATCTGAAATTAGATGCCAGTTCAAATGAAATTAAACTTTGTTGTCTAAACGATTACGATAATTACGTCACTAGTATTTCTAGAAATCTATCTATCTAGAAATTAAGCTCATTTGCTTAAACTCCACCAATAATATCTAACCACCGCACAGCTTGCCATTTTATATTGCAGTAACATTTTTTCCCGAAGCTAAAAGCCCGGAAAATCGACGACATTTCGCAAAGCCGACACGATTGTGCATTAGCCATAAAAAGTCGTTGAAACAAATCGCTTTGTCATACTCGCACGAAGCTGACATTCCCTGGGGCTCCCTAAAGATTCCATTTTCTTGAGGTAACAAAAAAGATTAAGTGCTTTCCAAAGGTCTTGGGACCTTTTATGTTTCACCATGTCTTTTTTACTGGCATGTTATGAAAATTTTGTGTTTGCTAGTGATCACCCGATTTTCCACCATACTCAGCTCATCTGTGTAAACAAACTATCGAAGTACATTGCTACCTACTTGTGTAGAGAAACCCACCTCAAACAATTGGAATTGGTTCAAGAAAAAAACCACAGTTGTTGTGACACCAAACCCCTTCGTTTTCACTGCGATTGTGGACACCTTTTCCTCAATTTCATGGTTTGCGGTTGCTCTAACAACCGACGTGACATAACAAAGACATTACGTAACAATAGTCACAATCACATTTCAAGTTAGTATTGACTTTTCATGCTGGGCGGACTATTGTTAGAATTTTCTACGAAATCACATGAAATATTGCCTTGTTAGGTAAAGGCTGTAAGCTCATCAACTATGGCAAGTATAAGTTACGCTAAAGAGCTAAACAATCTCTTTTGCTTCATCTTTTCAGATACGGTCAAAGTTCCATGACACATTTCTAACATTATCGTGAAAGCTTTCATTCCAAGTTATAAAAAAGCTTTCTTCCCAGTCCATAGGTTCTTCATTACGTGAGGTTTCTTTAAATATAATATAATGTTGATATAAGTAAATGTCAAAAATCGGTTATAATTGTATCATCATCATCATTCATCAATCATCCTCAGCCAGCATACTCTCGCCTATGGCTGGGCACAATCCTCAGTCAAAAGGCCTCAGAACTCTCTATCCTCGGCGTCCCTTATCCAACCACTTCCAGCTACCTTCATGAGGTGGGATCAAAGTCCAAAGGTTTCTAAGTCTCTGTCTCTCGCTACGTTTGCCCGTTCATGGTCTCCACTCGAGAACTCGTGTGCCGCGTATTCGCCTCTCGGAATGTGTGGTCTCACATAATTCCACTCACTTATAAATGCACATACTAATGACAGTGGCAGATATCACATTACTGCGAGTGCAGGCGCGACCTTGGATGATGACCTCGCCTCGTCACGGTGTTGGATGCTAACGATTGTAAAAGTTACTCAAGTTTATTGTTTTGTTTTATTGTTGCACTTTCGATTTCTGTACGCTATGCAAGCTGGCCATCGTACCTACTAGACATAGCTTGCGTGCTTTTAAAATGAATCGTTACTAACGTCATCGGCACTGTTATTTTTCTTGCAGATTATTTAGCCGGGTGATTCTCAAATGACGCGATTTAGGTATGTCCAAGCCATAAAATACATGAAATTGATAGTTTTATACCAGGATGTATTTTTTTTTAAATAATGTATCTTGTGACCGTTTTTATACATTAGTAATGTAATGCATAAATTTATAAAGAAAGCGACAATGATTTTTTAAAACTCAATATCATAAGTTCTTTGGCGCGTCCTTCACTTGATTTTATTTTTAGGTCAAGAAAAACTCACTTTTTAAAGTAAAATAAGCTTATGATTTATATGTTATCATTATAACAGATACTTATGGTAATTGTAAATTAGGTTTCTATTCACTCTTAGGTTTAGTTTTCAAAAATACAACGCATTAAATTTTGTCCGAGAAAAAAAACTAACTTCTTTGGCGTAACGATACCGTCTTCCTACTCTGCGTTTAAACGATCACCGGACACAATCACCATGCGTCCCTCACCCTTCAGTCCCCCACTATCTTCGACCAGAAGCAGAGGAGCGTAAGTTTACGGAGTATGACGAAAAATTTTTTTTTTTGCGCCATAACGGGTTTTGGTCAGGTAAGAGCCTAATTTCTTCGATTGTTACTTTCATGCTATTATTTGTTTTTGTTGCATACATATTTTTGTCCACGTATGTCTATTCAAACAGTATGCACGTGTCAATAAGAGGTTCCAATTGTACATCAGCTTTCTGTAAAAATAAATTTTAAGTGATGATTTCTAATTTCGTTGGCAATAATTTCTTTGGATTTCTTTGGCATTCTGCGCCAACGAAATTAGTTTTGATACAAAAAAAATTAGTATTGAGTATGAAACACCATTAATAACGCTAACTTTATGCATTCAATGTCTATTATGGTTAATTCTCTCATCATCATCATCAGCCAATAATCATCCACTGGACATAGTCCTCTCCCAATAATCGCCACAACACTCGGTTCTCGGCCTTCCTCATCCAACTACTACCGGCTACCCGCCTAAGGTCGTCAGTCCAGCGGGTAGGAGGGCGTCCCACGCTGCTGTTGCCTGTTCGTGGTCTCCACTCGAGAACTCGTCTATCCCAGCGGTTATCGGTTCTTCCGCAGATATGACCAGCCCACTGCCACTTCTGGTTGCATTTTGACAGCTAAGTTGGTACCTTAGTCCTCTGACGGATAACCTCATTTCTGATACGATCCATCAGAGAAACCCCAAGCATAACTAGAGAGTTATGCTTGGGGTTTCTATGGAGAGCCATAGCACGCTGAGCTACTTTAAATCGGTGGACCAGTCCTACCGTCAGTGTCCACTTCTCAGCACCATATGTCATCACTAGCAGGACGCACTGGTTGAAGACTTTTGTCTTCGGGCTCTGAGGAATGGACGAGGAGAATATGTGACGAAGTTTCCCGAATGCAGCCCAACCCAGTTGGATGCGCCTTGCAGCCTCCTTGTCCAAGTTGCTTCTGCCTAGACGAATAGTCTGCCCGAGGTAGACGTATTCATGCACAACTTCGATTGTTGCCTCACCAACGACAACCGGCTCCGGTTTGATGTGAGCATTGTACATGACTTTCGTCTTGTCCAAGTTTATACCGAGGCCTACACGTCGGGAAGCAGCATTTATGCCACTTAGCATCCAGCTAAGTTCCTGCAGAGATTCTGTCATAATAACGATGTCGTCCGCGAAGCAGAGGTGTGACATGTACTCGCCATTTATACATATGCCATGTCGTTTCCAGTCTTAAAGACATCCAGTGAATTAGTTAACAGTTTCGGAGATATCACATCCCCCTGTCTCACTCCACGTTTCAGTTGGATAGGTCTTGTCTTGTGGTCCTGTACTTGGACAGTCATTGTAGCGGCATTGTACAGACACCTCAACACCTCGATATAGCGCCAGTCGATTTGGCATCTCTGCAAGGATTCCAAAACTGCTTAGATCTCGATGTAGTCGAAGGCTTTTTCATAGTCCACAAAAGCTAGATACAGAGGCTGATTATACTCTTCGGTCTTCTGTATAATCTACCTTACTGTGTGGATGTGGTCTATTGTACTAAAGCCTTTTTGAAACCCAGCCTGCTCCGGGTGCTGAAACTCGTCTAACTTTTGGGCAAGACCATTCGTGATAACCCTTGAGAACAGCTTGTATACATGGCTTAAAAGCGAGATCGGTCTATAGTTCTTCAGAAGGGTTTGGTCACCCTTCTGAAGAACTGTAGTCCTCTCTAGAAGCTGGTGTTGACAGCTCCAATTTGGTGCAGTGTGGGACGAAGGGTCGACTTCACAAGACATCTCCTCTCCAGCTTGAAGTTGATATTCAGAGTGCCTCGGAGAAGTCGGTGATCACTCCCAGTTTTAAACCTATTGATCACTGGGACATATCTGAAAATGTGCAGCTTGTCAGTCATAATGAAGTCTTTTTCGTTTTTCGTCCTACCATCGGTGCTTGCCCATGTCCACTTCCTCTGGGGCCGATTCTCAAAGAAAGAATTCATCAGAAAGAAAGCCCCTCCCTTTCGAGGAAGTCTACAAGCATTTGCCCTCTCTGGTTTCTGCTACCAAAGCCATGATGTCCTACCCTCGAATCGTCGCATTCTTGTACTCTCACTTTGGCGTTGAAGTCCCCCATCACAACGGTATATTGGGTCCTAGCAGTACACGTGATGCCCTAGAGATATCCTCGTATACTGCTTCGACTTCTGTGTCAGAGTGTGCCGAGGTTGATGCATATAACTGTACGACCTTCAAGGAATACCTCTCGGTTAGTTTAAGTACTAGGTACGCTACCCGATTTGACACACTGCTGATCTCCACTACGTTGTTGACAAGGGTCTTGTTGACGAGGAATCCTACGCCACCTTGGGACAGTTGGTCGCCCTCCTGATGGTAGGACATGTGGCCGGACTCCAGGGACATCGTGTCCTCGTCCTCTTTACACTTTTTTATACCAGTGACGCTGCTGCCCATCGCCGGCCTATGGGATTTAGAGTAGCTGTTTTTGGATGGTTATACTCCCATCATTCGGTCGCCAGAGCCTCGTCTGTTATTTAGCAGAGTGCACCACGGGCAGGTGAGGTTGGCAATTGGTCCATTCGGATGTTGAGAACCCTTGCACCCTTACGTGATCAGGTAATTATGTTAAAAACAAATAAAGATATGCGTGATTTTTAGTTTTGTTGTGTATTATTTGCAATCTACGTATAAAACTAATTTCTTTAAAACAATTTCTAATTTCTTTGATCTTAAAACTAACTTCTTTGGGACCTTTTATAATTTCTTTGGTGTGTTTTCTAATTTCATTGGTGCCAATCTAATTTCATTGGCCCAAAATTGTTTAAAATCGCTGTAACTTTGAATCGGCTCGATAGATTTCAGGGCCAATAAGAGATAACTAAAGAGGTCTAAAGCCTCTTCAATATGTGGGGTATAATATTCAAACAAGATGAAAAAAAAAATGCGCCAAAGAAATTATGCTTTTGGAGCCATTTTTGGAGAATCACCCAGCCAGCTCTTTCAGTTCAGAATTTGTCTGTTCACTTTTATTGGATAGTTTGACCTTTTTGTATCAACGTAATAAAACATTTTAAGAAATTGAGTTTATCTCTAATGTAAATTCTGCGATAGTGAGTGCAAGCACGCTTTAAGTAATTAAATGTTAATAGGCTTGAAGTTGTTATTGTTGGTGACTAACTGCATTCTTACAAGGTCAGTCAGTAGGTACTGATTACGTAATAGTAATCACTTTTACTATTATACTAGCATACTGCCCGAGTCCATACTCCACACAAAGAAATAGAGAACATAAAATATTAAGGTGTGTACAAATGTTCGATATTTCATCTTCAATAATGGTAGCCATTTTTATAAAAATAACAAATACATTTTGAGAATAGTTCGTATTTTATACACCAGTAAGATGCAGTGCAAAGCAAAGTTAAAAATGTGGATCTTATTATTAGTCCATACATAGTTATTTATCCATACCGGTACCTAGAAAGTTACGCACACAACTTACGACAGAATACAATAAAACATCCATTTATACAGCTTTGTGTCAGATAATGACTGTGCTGTCTACTCTACTATACATGCTGTATAGTAGAGTAGACAGCACATCCCATCATCATCGTCATCATCAGCCTATAGCAGTCCACTGCTGGACGTATGCCTCGCCCAAAGCACGCCACTGGATGCGATCTCTAGCTTTTCATCACCAACACATAAAATAATTATTTTCTTACGAAATTCTTTTGATTCAGCTGAGGAGCATGTCATTCACACCCATGTTGAAACTTACTTTATGTACATAATAGTCTTTTTTTTAACAAACGGGTACTGAAGTACTGAGTTGAGTATGTCTCTCGCTTCTTCTTACATTTCCAATATTGATAGAGTGAGATGGGTCATCGTTAGGACCAATAGCAACGCAGTAAAAAAGTTTCGGTACTTGCCTGTTATTTTTTTTTTACTATAGTGTGGCCACTTTGTTAACTCCCGAGTTGACAAACCGCCTCTTTTCAACAAACGACTCGTTGGCTTGCTGCAGCTCGCTTCATGTACAGTTATAGCTACAACTTATAATAATTATGAGATTATAAAGTATCGGGTGACGCAACGCTCGATGTGCACTGTTGCATAGCTAATGCTGTAGGTTGTGGCTGTATTAATGCTACAACCTAAGTGCCTTGCTGTTATTAGGACAGAAATAATTATACCACTTAAGTATGGTATTTAATGGCTATCTCAATGCCTAAATAATATAGTATAAATAAAGGCAAGTTAATTATTATTTACGAATTTGTTTCTTTTGGCCATTAGATTAAATTCGTTATAACATTTGAGCAACCGCATCATTTCTTTTTATTAATCATTTAGGTACATCGAACAAAGCATGAGTGTTTACATTTATGGTCATGACGTCACACCCCGCTCACAGTTGCATGTCCAATAAGCCAGACTGCTACTAACAATGG
Source organism: Plutella xylostella (assembly GCF_932276165.1). Taxonomy (NCBI): domain Eukaryota; kingdom Metazoa; phylum Arthropoda; class Insecta; order Lepidoptera; family Plutellidae; genus Plutella; species Plutella xylostella. Next base: position 1,590,574 of record NC_063988.1, read on the forward strand.
TGCAAAAAGCCATATTAATTACAAGTGATAATTAGACCGCCGTGAATAGACCAAGGTTGCACAGAGTGCGTAGTTTTATTGATGAGATGAGTCACCTGGGAAAATGTGATGCAAACAATGCGTGCATGCGAAGCTCCCATGAACAGTATACGACATGCTCCTCACTGTTCACAAGTGAGTAAACACTAGCTGACATAGACATAGATGTCGAGATAAATGAGTTCGAGAGATGAATGTAACTGTTAAGTGCAGGCAATTAAAAACAATGTCGTTGTGTATGGCTAGGTTTAAGGGCACGATGTGTGGTATACTCGTTAGGTATATAATATATTAAATCTTACTTGACACCGCTCTTACTTGTAAGAGAACCTGAAAGGAATTAATCAAGAGAACGGAAAAAAGTACTTTAGAAAATTAACGCTTTGAATGGTTGAATTCATAGTATAACGTCCATGTTTGCCGTTTACCTATGCCAATCTATATATAGCTAGCTTTACCAAATTCATCAGCCCTTGGTTAAATACTTTATTGCGTACCAAACTATAATCTGGTCAGTCACTAATTGTTAAAGTAATAGAAAACAGCAGATTAAACTTTGATAAATGATTTAACATGTGAGATAATATATTATATTAAGTATGGAGAGGATGTATGTTTAAATTGTAAAATAGGCAACCGGGAAATGGAATTAAAATACTGCACGATTAAATTGATAAGGACCTTGAACAAAGAAATTAGATACAGACATTTACAGACAAGTAAACTAGATTAAATTTACCGGAAATACCAAACCGTAAAAAGGGACCACAATTTAATGTCTACCCATTCTTAAAAACATTCATAATAAACGTCAGTCAATCCTTGTAAATAAAACAGACCCGAAACAAAAAAAGACAGCAAGTTTTTTTCTAAAACAATCACGATGCCCCGACCCGTAATAACAAGCGACCGTAATATCAAATTAATCGACGACGAATAAATAAGATTAACACCTAGCGTGAACGAGATAAAATATCCAACGCATGCTTCTATCACACGTTAACACTGTGGAACTCATATTTAGGAAGGCCTTCCTTTTTCTGGTTTGAAGATACACACACGCACTCACGCCTTGTACTAATGTACTCCCTTGCGGGGTAGGCAGAGGTGCATTGCTGCACCCACTTTTCGCCAGAGTGTTATGTTGGTCCCAATGTAATGGGGGGCGGGCCTATTGCCATTTTACGGGCACATCCAAGACCCGAGAACAAATATCTGTGTTTAAACAAATATCTGCCCCAGCCGGGAATCGAACCCGGGACCATCGGCTCAGTAGTCAGGGTCACTAACCACTACGCCATTCGGTCGTCTAACCACTACGCCATTCGGTCGTCTTGGTCGTTGGTTTGAAGATAGTTTGTAAAAATTCTAGCAACTTCAATTAAGAAATTAAAATTATTAACAAACGTGGTTCTCAAACAATCTCTATAGTTCTAAATAAGGTTTGATCTTTTCATAGCATTACTCCTTCTAATCGACATATTAATAATATCAATTTAAGGCCATATTCCCAGCGAGGGCAACCCCAGTCGCTCGCATAGCTATCGAATACCACCGTTCCAGGCGGGCTACTCTATACTGACGAAAAACGAACGAACGAGAGCTTTCGTGCAATCGGCATGCTTAACACAACGAGATGGAAACGTAGCTCACGCAGCAGCTCTTTTTCGTCACATGGAGTGGCCTCCCAGGAATGAGGCCCATGCATAATTGAACAGGCGAAGGCGTGAAGACCGCCGTGGCCGGACCACTCGGTGCAATCATGCTGAGCAGGAATACCAGTCGGAATCACTTAATACTAGACCACATTTTATGCTCACTTTGAAAATTTATAGAAACGCTTTACGCTTTAAGGAGATACTGTTCACTTTAAGTACTGTTCATAAAGGCTGATTCACACACTGTTTAGTGCGAGTGTTTAGTAGACGTACAATCGTACCTTGCTGTAATCCGCCATACTACTCAGCAATAAAAGTCTACTAAAAATGCGAGTGCATACAACAGTGTGAGAATCGCCCTTTATGGAATAAGGGTAAAGCAATAATTAAATTGAGGGAATGGTCTAAGGACTAATATTTAGTTATATTTTCTTAAGGGTGTCATTAGCAACTTGGAATCCTACTTATCACATGCATTCTTTACACCTCACCATTTATCATTTACAGTCATGAACTCCATATTGATAATGGATTATAACTCTGATTAGATCTCACAATGATTCATTTTATTGTTCATCATTTTAATAATATGTATAACTATTATAAAAAATAAAAAAAAGTTTAATATGTAGTTAAGTTTTTGCAGTAAACAATCGGTAAACCTTCGCTGAATAAATGAAGCGGGAAGGATAAGTAATGGATTTTAGATTTGTTAATATATTCCTATGAATAGCGAAATGAATTAAAATGCTTTAACATACCTGTAGTACTTAAAATTTAATATTGATTAAAATATTTCCAGAACAATAAGTCTGTACATGAATATCTGTGCTATGAATGCTATGTTTACTTACTTACTTACTTATATTCCTGTTACTCCCCTGTGGAGCTTAGGGCTACAGACATTCTTCGCCACGCTTCCCTATCTTGAGCCGCCTCCTTCACTTGGGCCCACGAATGCTATGTTTAATTACTCAAAATAAATTACGACGCAAGTGGTTTTCACTTAAATTTTACAGCAATTTTGCAACATATTGTAGATGTTATTAAGCCCAGTTAATAAACTTAATAATCTATAACAGAATCTGTTAAGGCTTTCTTACCGAGTACCCTTACTTAGTAAACATTGCAGCCATTGCAAGTTGGTAGGAAGCGGCGTTCAAGTGAGCAATGAAATTAAAATGCCCCTTTTATAAACACCAGTTTACGAGTCATTTAATGAGATACCTGGATAGCCATTACAGATTACGTGATTCCATTTACAATTTGAACGGATTTGTAATTGAGAAATAACTCGAGCTTTTTAACTATTTGCGATGGCAATTCTGAGGCATGGTTTGGTACCTGGTAGGTATACCTATAAAACATATTATGTGCTACTTAAAGATGGCTGTTAACCAAGCCCAACCAAGGCAGATCAGTCTTGTGAAATTCATCTCACGAAACATGTAACATCTCAATCAAGCCACGTGACAGTATAATCATCGGAATGCCAGTCAAGGTCTCAAATTGACCCTTTACTAAGGCATCGCGTCAAAACAGACGGTGAGTCATGTCTGACCTCAGTTTGGCAATTTACTCCTTAATGCTGTGGCTCAGTGTCTTCCTTTATGATTATGACCCTAATGTGTGGAGGGAACTTGTGCTCTAACAGTATCGCTTTGAGGTACGCAAAGTTGATGATACGTAAGGTCTAATGGAAATAAAAATATTCTGAAGATGCAATGTACAGAGGAGAGGACAATTATGTTTATGTTATGTACAGTCACCTGCATTAGTAGCTATACACTTTCGAACCTTGTCAATCTAAAGCCCCATCCACACGCTTGCTGTTTGTCACAAACACGGCAAACAGCAAACGAAGTCCCAAACACCAACCACAATCACCCAACACAAACAGCCATCCACATGCCTGGCGAACGTTCATAACATTCCGAATCGGCAAACATGGCGGACGACGAGCTATTTCGGGTCAACATATTTTTATTATATAAATTAAAGCAAGAGAGAGAAAAAAGGAAAATAAGAAGAAAGCAAAGACGATGGTGGTATAATAAAAATACATAGAAATCGTACAATGTACTGCTTTAGACCTTTTATTTGGTTTATATTTTTATTTTGATAAGCCAAAAAAAAAGCCCTACCTTCATTGGAAGGAGGCCCGTGCCCCAGCAGTGGGGACGTAATTTGTCATGATGATGATGATAATGAAGCCTCCAAAAATTACAGAATCGTAGGTGCTGATCAATCAGACATTTTTACGCTTTGCGCGCCAACGAAAAAGTGTAGCAAGTTGATACGTCCGCCTCCCGCAATGCTAGCGCGAGCGCGCATACTGACCGCTGCCAAACGTGTGGATACGTAGCAAACTGTTTGCCAAACATCCTTTGATCTGGCAAGGAAAACCGACACCGATGCCGAACACTGTCCAACACAAACACAAACAGGCAAACAACGACAAACACCCATCCACACGTCCGTGCTTGCTGTTCGCTGTTGGCTGTTTGCCATTGTTTGCCAAGCGTGTGGATGGGGCTTAACAAATCGCCTATCCATTCATTGAAGCATTGACGGTTCGTCAGTTGGACAAGGTACAGAAGTGTATAACAACTTATGCAGCTGACCGTAACCCTTATTAAATCTACACCCTTGATGTAGGTAATTTAAAAAATATTTTAGCATTCTGATCATAGTTTCAGCTACTTCTATTCAACTACTACAGCTGCTTTCAGGTATCACACGAAAACGCACGCACGCGGGAAAGAAAATATACCTACTAAATGCATAATATGGGATTCAAATGATCACTATAACAAGGATAATCCTGAATGAATAACTACCAAACAAGGCCACAATCTGAAGCGCATACGCGGGAAGAGATAAAGGTTAAATATAGAGGCGGCAGTCAATGGGGGCTCTGTGCGAGCGGCGCGGCGGCGGCGCCAGCGGGCCCGGCCTCGTTCGGGGTACAAGGAGATTCCACACTGATGGCACAGAATAATAACTAGTAACTACTGATAGATATATGGAGTACACAAAGTTTAAAATGAAAACTTAATTAGGGTACAAAAAGCGGTCGCTGATAGACGATTGGCTGTGTTATGTGCATTGCCGCGCGGGAGTGGCTGGAGTGTAGGTTTCGATAATCTACGCAAACTGTAACTCTTTCGTGAAATTGTAATTATCAAATTATTTATAATAATTATGACATATAAGTATAGTATTATACAGATTTATGCATTTATGTAGAATACGCAAATTATATATCATAATCCAAACCACACTAGAGGTCTGTACCGGGGTCTACTTACAGCACAACACTGACTTGTCAGTGTGGACTTGTAAAGTTTTACTATAATTTTGAAAATGCATAATGTACATTTTACAAAAATACAGTCCTTGTCCTATGTGCTATGTGTCTTGTGAAGTTCTCTGCCTGGAGGCAGGAACTGGAGGCTAATAGAAGGTTCTGGCCTTTAATTTACTTATTCTGAGATATTGGAGATGTGCAGCCTAGGTGGTGTAACAATAACAACTCAGCCACTCTTCTTGTTTGAGGATGACAATAGAATAGATGTACGGAACGACTAAAAGAAGTTTTGTTTTATTTGTAAATAGTTCATAGAAATAACTAGATCAAGTAGTTAACTCGATTACGCTCGCGAAGGTTCTGAGCGCTAAGATAAATACTTACTTATGTGTGTGTATAGATATAGATATAGTTTAAGTATGTACCTACCTACTAGTTGTTCGAGCACCTACCTACTTTAGTAATAATAATAAATAAATAGTGACAGGAAGTGAGGAGGCCAGCGCCATCTAGTAGGAAATAGCATAACGAAGTAGAACAATAGTGCACTAAATAGACCATGTAGTTCACCTACTCGACAACAGATGGCAGCCCCATCTAGAACATTCTACTTCTTATGAGTCTTTTCTAGAGCTTCCTGGAATTCTCTATCTTCGGTAGAGATTAGTATAAAAGGCAGACGCCAACACCTCACAGCAAGTCAGTTTAATAGAAAGAGTGAAACAGTAAACATCTCCAGTGAATTGTGAACAATAATACCAGTGTTTTATTTCGAAGACTCAACAGGCTAATATATAGCTACCTCTACGTCAGTGGCATTTCCTCATCTTCTTGAAGAACCAAACAGGTGCACCCGCCACTTCCTTCGCACCGTATAGTAATAGTTCGTGAAACGGTCGAAGTGATCCGCACATTTGGTCCATCGGAGCCGGATTGAAGACTTTGGAATGCCTGTAACGAGGTCCACGACAGGGAGGCTACAGCGCGGCGGCCTAGAACAGAGGCCTACTGAAGAATCGTCGGCCGCCGGCGCCACCGCCTCCACCGCCACCGCTACAGACTCCGACACGCACACGCCGTCAACCGCCGTGAAAGCATCAACATCGACGGGTGTGTCCACCGGAGTATCGACGCCGCCCTCGTCTGCCGCCAGGGTGGATAGCGTCTCGCCCCCCATAACAGGGGGGGCACCGCTCCCTGTGTTCGGGGGAGTACCGCCACCGCCCTCCACTGCCGCGAGGGTGGTTACAGCTGCTGCCGGAACGCCCTGCCCACCGTCATGCATCCGGGCTACTCCGCCAGCGTCTACAGCAAGATCGAAGGCCAAGTCATTAAAGGCACGCCGCATCGCCGAAGCGAAAGAAGAATTAGCGTGTCGTCAAGTTGAAATCGCCGAAGCAAAAGAAGAAATAGCACGTAGTAAAGAAGAAATAGCACGTCGTAAAGCTGAACTCGCCGCCGCCCGTCTCGCAGTTATTGAAGCTGAATCCGACACCGATGACGACGACGGCAGCATCAGTACCGAGATGGAGAGTACGCTCAAGGTCGACTCGTGGCTCAAGACACAGCAGAATGTACTGGCCATCAAGAACGAGCCTCACTCCGCGTCAGCAGCACCACCACCGCCAACAGAAGCTGCTGAGGAGTCCAGACAGCATGATGAGGACTACGTTCTACCGCCGCCAGTCGCCACCGCCGTCGACCCTGCCTCCACTGCCGCCGTCCCTGTCGCTCAGCCGCGGACAAGCGACTCTGTGAGCCTCACTGCCCTCGCCGAAGCTATTGCTCTAGCTGCAAGAGCCGGGGCGCCGCCGCCACCACCACCGCCACCGGCTCCGCGTCACATTAGTGAGCTACCGTACTTTAGTGGCGCGCCGCACGAGTGGCTACAGTTCAAGACCGCCTACTACGAGTCCGCCGCATCACTCGCGCCCTGCGACAACATGGGGCGCCTACGTCGATGCCTGAAAGGAAGAGCGAAGGAAGCTGTCAGCCGCCTGCTCATCACCAGCACGACGCCCGAGAACGTGATGAAGTCACTCGAATTGTGCTTCGGGCGCCCGGACAGCATCGCGCTCGCCGAGTTGGAACGTCTGCGCGCACTACGCCGGCCTACGGATATCGCTACAGAGTTCTGCTTCTTTGCAAACGAAGTAAGCAACATCGTAACGACACTTCAAGAGCTGCACCGCGACCGCTACCTCAACAATCCCGAGATCACGCAGCTCACAGTCGAGAAGCTCACCGCCGCCCACAAGCTTCGCTGGTTCGACTTCTCCGCCGCACAGTCGCCCGAGGAACCCGACCTGCTGAAGCTCAGCCGCTTCCTCACTCGGGAAGCCTCGATATGCGGGCCGCACGCACATGAGAAGACGTCGAGCATCGCCTACGAACCGAAGCAGCAGCAACAGCAGCAGCAGCCACGCCGCGCACAAAGGGCACACGCAACTGCGGAACAGAAAGTTTCGTGCCCAGTATGCTCCAACGCCGGCCACAACATAGCAGAATGCCGCAAGTTTGTAGAGAGCAACATCGACTCACGTTGGCAGCTAGCTAAGGAAAGCAGACTCTGCTTTCGTTGTCTACGCTACCGCAGCAAGACGCACCGATGCAGAATTAAGAAATGCGAAGTTGACGGCTGCGAGAGGTCACATCACCGACTGCTTCACTTCGTGCGCAAAGACGAGCCCGAATTAAAGAAAACGGAAGCAGTCGCCTCTTCGTGGACACCGAAGACGCAAGCGTATCTCAAGATAGTAAAGGTGCAAGTCTCCGGACCAGCGGGAGCGGTCGACACATGCGCGCTCCTAGACGACGGATCTACTGTTACGCTCATCGACAGTGACATTGCACAGAGGATCGGAGCCAGGGGGCCTATTGACCCTCTCTTCATAGAAGTGATCGCTGACACAAGCGTCGAAGAGTCCGCATCACGTCGCGTCACACTCACTCTCGAGGGGGCAAGCGGGACGCACATAGTCAACGCACGCACAGTAAGAAAGCTGCACCTCGCCGCACAGCGTGTCACCGAGCAAGACCTTGCCGGCTGCCCTCATCTAGAAGACATCCAGCACGAGCTGAAGCACGCAGACATGAAGCCAGGCCTGCTCATCGGGCAAGACAATTGGCACCTGCTCATGGCGTCGGAAGTGCGAGCGGGACAGCGACACCAACCAGTGGCTTCACGCACACCACTGGGCTGGGTTTTACACGGTGCACACACGCGCGCACTGGGACAGCGCGTGCACTACGTGAACAACATCATCAACCTCGAAGACAGCATGGACGAGCAGCTGAAAAGACACTTCGCGCTCGACTCATTAACGATCACACCGAAGACACCAAAGTCTGACCCAGAACAGCGAGCACTCGACCTGCTCACCAAGAACACCATAGCACGAGACGACGGCCGATATGAAACGTCTCTACTGTGGAAGAAGGATGACTTCAGCATGCCAAACAACTACGAGAACACGCTGAAGAGACTTCACAGCATCGAGAAGAAGATTGATCGCGACGCTGACCTCAAAGAAAAGTACGAGAAACAGATGGAGAGCCTTATTACAAAGGGCTACGCTGAAGTCGCGCCACCGACCACATCAAACAAAGTGTGGTATCTACCGCATTTCGCAGTCGTCAATCCGAACAAGGGCAAGATTCGCATTGTCCTGGACGCAGCAGCCACATATAAAGGCGTCTCACTAAATGACCACCTACTCACCGGGCCAGACCTACTACAGTCGTTGCCGGGAGTACTAATGCGCTTCAGACAGCATGCAGTCGCCGTGACAGCTGATATCGCCGAGATGTTCATGCAGGTGAAGATACGCGCTGAGGATCGAGATGCCCTTCGCTACCTGTGGAGGGGCAACAAGCGTGATGGGCCGCCAACAGAATACAGAATGACGTCACTCATATTCGGCGCTACAAGTTCACCATCAACAGCAATCTACGTGAAGAATATTAACGCACTCAAGTACGAAGCCACTCACCCCGAGGCAGTAGACGCAATTATCAACAAACACTACGTCGACGACTACCTCGACAGCCACAAGACCGAAGAGCAAGCGATCAAGGTGGCGCAGGACGTCCGCGACATACACCGGCGAGGCCACTTCGTGCTGCGGCAATGGGCATCAAACTCCGAGGCAGTACTCAAAGCACTCGGCGAAATAGGCAACGAGCCCATGAACATTAAGATCGATGATGGATCAAGCGAACGAGTCCTAGGTCTCATCTGGCGGCCAAAGTCCGATGCGCTCGGTTTCAACCTAGACTTGGCGCGTCTGCCGCCTGCAGTCATAGAAAAGAAGATACCCACGAAGAGAGAAGCACTCAAGATCGTCATGTCGCTGTATGATCCGCTCGGATTTGCCGCGCCTGTCACCGTGCGAGCAAAACAGCTACTTCAAGAGGCGTGGCGGCGCGGCACTACCTGGGACCAGCCAATAGATGAAGACCTCTCAGAACAATGGCAACAATGGATGATGCACCTGGAAGGGCTACGCCGTGTCTCAATACCGAGGTGCTACGCCCGCTACAGCGACGCTACGAGTCTACAGCTACATATATTTGTCGACGCGAGCGAGTCCGCATACGCCGCCGCTCTTTATTGGCGGGCGGTAACAGCAGAGGGTAAGACATACCTATCGCTCGTCATAGCAAAGGCGCGAGTGGCACCGCTCAAGCTCACTTCGATCCCGCGCCTCGAGCTACAAGCCGCCGTTATGGGCTGCCGTATGGCCGCAGCCGTCATTGAAGAACACCAAGTTAAGCCCGAATCGAAGACCTTCTGGACCGACAGTAAGACGGTGCTGACATGGCTGAAGAACGGCTCAAGATCGTACCGCCCGTTCGTCGCGCACCGCATAGCTGACATCGAGGAAAACAGCTCTACAAATGAATGGCGCTGGATACCTACGAAACTCAACGTGGCCGACGACGCTACAAGGGATGTGCCACGCGACTTCGACGCTGACCACCGATGGTACAAGGGCCCATCCTTCTTACTCGAGGACCCTACTGCCTGGCCGGCGGAAAAACCACTTCTAACGAAGAAAACAGGCGAAGAGAAAACGACCTCAGTTACCGAAAAGTCTGCACAACTAAAAGAAGCGCTGCCAGACTACAACCGTTTCTCTAAGTGGGAAAAACTGCTACGAGCTACAGCAAGAGTTTTACACTTCATACAGCTGTGCCGGCCACGTGATCAGCGAGTCAACTACAAAAGAACTGCGAAAAATAGCGAAAAAGACCCTGACTGGCGCAAGAAAACAGCTACGAAACCGAACAAGCGTGCGACAGTGAAAACTACAGAAGACAGAAAATACCTCCCGCTCACCGGGCAGCTACTACGTGAGGCGGAAATACTACTCGTACGCCTAAGTCAACAGCAAGCCTTCGACTCAGAAATAGAAGACTTACAGAAAAACAGAACCCTGAACGCGAGAAGCAGGCTGCGCCACCTTGCGGTCGTCGCTGAAAATGGAATACTACTATTGAAATCGCGAATCGGCCGTACACTTAATATAGAACAAGGAGTCATCAGCCCTGCAATACTCGACGGCAATCATCAAATCACCAAACTGTGGATCGACTACACACACCGCCAGCTGATGCACGCAGGAGCCGAAACTACAGTTAATGAGTGCAGACAGCACTACTGGATACTCCGCCTTCGCACAGTGGTGAAGATGATGATTCATCGATGTCGACCATGCCGCATCAGGAAAGATTCACCCCCGCAGCCACCTACAGGAGACCACCCATCGAGCCGCCTTGCACACCACTGCAGGCCCTATACCTACACCGGCCTGGACTACTTCGGGCCTCTGACAGTCACCGTGGGCCGCACTCGACAGAAGCGATATGTGGCGCTCTTCACGTGTCTCACGACGCGCGCCGTACACTTAGAGCTGGTGGACTCTCTCACCACTAGCTCGGCAGTGATGGCGCTGCGTAGGCACATGGCACTCTACGGAACACCTACTGAGCTATGGTCCGACAACGGCACGAACCTGCGCGGGGCTGATAGAGAGCTGCGGCAATCAATCGACGCCGCTACAGCTGATGAAGCGGCCCAACAGAAGATCAACTGGCGCTACATACCTCCTGGGGCTCCTTTCATGGGTGGGGCCTGGGAGAGACTGGTGCGGTCAGTGAAGACCGCCCTTTACGCCGTCCTGAACGAGCAGCACCCAGCCGAAGAGGTGCTGCGCACACTGCTAGCCGAGGCAGAATACGCAGTAAACAGCCGCCCGCTCACGCATGTGTCACTCGAGCCCGACGACCCCGAGGCCTTGACACCGAACCATTTCCTGCTTGGCGGATCAGGACGCGTACACGCGCCTGGCAGCTTCGACGACAAGGACCTCATCAGCCGCAGTCACTGGCGCGCCTCTCAGCGCCTGGCCGACCTCTTCTGGGCAAGATGGCTACGAGAGTACCTGCCTGAACTTCAGCACCGGCGGGAGCCTCACGGACGCGGCGAAGCAGTCAAGGTTGGCGACATTGTCATGGTGGCAGACGGCAACCTACCGCGCAACACGTGGCCAAAGGGCGTTGTCACGGCTGTCTACCCCGGACAAGACGGCATCGTAAGAACAGTCGACGTCCAAACCAAAGGAGGAACCCTTAGAAGACCGACCAAGAAGCTGGTGATCCTGCCTACAGCTCCAGACGTTCCGACCAAAGAATTCAACGCCCTGCAGGCGATGACCGGCGGGAGAGATGTACGGAACGACTAAAAGAAGTTTTGTTTTATTTGTAAATAGTTCATAGAAATAACTAGATCAAGTAGTTAACTCGATTACGCTCGCGAAGGTTCTGAGCGCTAAGATAAATACTTACTTATGTGTGTGTATAGATATAGATATAGTTTAAGTATGTACCTACCTACTAGTTGTTCGAGCACCTACCTACTTTAGTAATAATAATAAATAAATAGTGACAGGAAGTGAGGAGGCCAGCGCCATCTAGTAGGAAATAGCATAACGAAGTAGAACAATAGTGCACTAAATAGACCATGTAGTTCACCTACTCGACAACAGATGGCAGCCCCATCTAGAACATTCTACTTCTTATGAGTCTTTTCTAGAGCTTCCTGGAATTCTCTATCTTCGGTAGAGATTAGTATAAAAGGCAGACGCCAACACCTCACAGCAAGTCAGTTTAATAGAAAGAGTGAAACAGTAAACATCTCCAGTGAATTGTGAACAATAATACCAGTGTTTTATTTCGAAGACTCAACAGGCTAATATATAGCTACCTCTACGTCAGTGGCATTTCCTCATCTTCCTGAAGAACCAAACAGGTGCAACCGCCACTTCCTTCGCACCGTATAGTAATAGTTCATGAAACGGTCGAAGTGATCCGCACAATAGAATAGAATAGAATATTGAGGATGAGGTGTGTTCAAATACTGCCATGTAGAAGGAATTCAAGTACAATCGCACCATATGCTCTTAATGTGGAGAAAACCTACACATATATACTAGAGAAAAACTACACAGTCCTTAATAGTCCACTACAGGACATGGGACAACACCATGCTTATAGAAATAATCTACATGCATCAGAGTTACCACACCACACTTATAACAACCTAGACCCAAGAACAAATATCTGCCAAACCAAGGATTGAATCTTTATATATATTCCAGTAATAACAATGACTAATTTCTCACGAAACAATCATTTAAATTATCTTTAATTGGCAATTATTATTGTCAACATGCATGGGGAACTCCAGATAAAACAGGAAATGGATAATACTCAATGGTATCATAGCCTCTCTGTGCTAAGCCAAATTGAATTTTATTAACAATATAATTCAATAGCATTCAACTAAAACTTTTAGCGATACAAATTACAATGTACGTTAGGCATGACTTAGATACCACTTACATATTTTTTGGTGGATATGAAAATATATTTGGTAATTAGAACATTGTTATATATGACTTGTATGAGTGACAGGGTGATAAGGGAGTGCTAGGCCTGTGATAATATAAATAAGATATATTTTTAAAGTAAAAATTATGTGAACTGTATTGTATTCAATAAGCTATACTTTTTTCTTGAAAAGCCCTCTTCAATAAGTCCATCTTCAAATATTTTTAATACATTGTTATTATTCCTATTCACATACTTTTAAGTAGATACCTTCATAAAGTGCAATAAATTGTTAATTGAAAGTTAATGTACTAAAGGAAACAGAACAGAAAAACTATGTAACGAGAAGAAAAATAACCATAAAACAATACGTCTTGAATGTTTGTAAACAAAAAAAGCCGACAAATTATCGGTAATAATTCTTACCAAAACTTTGACGAATCTGCTCTCCAGCTCATCCCGGTCGGGCATGGGGGGCTTCGCGCGGCTCCTGGTGGACGCCTGCCGAGCATGGTGGCTCTTGGAAGGCGCCACAGGACCATCCAACATCGTTTGTTCCCGAGAAGTAATCAAACCCATTTTACACGGATTCACTATCGGTATACCACAAAACATGTATTACACGAGCATCAAGTCATTTTATCACAGAAAAACACTATTGCATCGCAATTCCACAGGTCACATTACTGCACAAATCTCACAAAACTCAACAGCGCGATGAACACAAACAAAATAAGATTTCAGAAACATAGCCGCGCGGCCGGCCGCTGTGCGTCAAGGATTTTTTTAACTGACTTAATTTTAGTGTTGCCATAAAAAGGGATTATAATTTCCTACTACTTAGTAGAAAATAAAAGGTCTCGCAGGGTTTTCTACTAGATTGTGACACTAGTGCGGAAAGTGCGTCATTACAGTCTAGTAGTCCGCTAGAGCAAGACACGAAATTGAGAGGCTCAGTAATGACATTCCGCACAAGTTTCACAGGACGTTTTTAAAGCAAAACTTTTTATTCTGAAATTTGAGGCTTTATTTTATCGTATCGGTACGGTATACCTAGTTTCCAACTGACGTGTGAGTAAAGTGGTATTTTTGAGCCGAGTATACAGCCCGGAAAACATGGTGTCCAATTATTATCCCAATTATTTTACAGAATTATTGATTAATTATAACATTGCATCACAAAAAAGGAAAATAAATAAAATAAAAGTAGTATTTACAAGTTCAAAATGTTTATTTTCTAAGCGTCGCGTCGTTGCATTAGGGAACGCATGAGGGCAGATATAGAATTTCGTCGGTGGCAATAAATATCTGTGTTCTGAGGTTTGACAGTTTTTTTCAACGCACACCATGCCATCTTATTCGACCATATTAAAATATTTCTTGTTTCATAACATGAGTACGTATGTAGGTATATGACATGTTACACACAGTCTTAGTACCTCAAGCTAGGCAGAGCCGGTAATGTGGGTACAAATAAACACCCAAGAATATAGAACAACTTAAGTATATCCATATTAACGGAATATTAATTAAATTTCTAGTCGGAATGATTTAACGTTTGTCATCTGTCGCGATTTACCATTTAGTCTGAATATCATTCCGCAATATTGTTAGGCCCTATTCTATTTTTTGCAGAGCTGCAACCTTATTTTACAGTCGTCGAAATATTAGAGGCCTGTTTTGGACAGCTCCAAAATGTATGGGATGAAAGCTGGTATCAAATCTAAATCATAAAAAATCTAAACAATAAGTAACTTTTGGTGCTACAAAAGTTCTTCTTTCTTTCGGCCGTTAAATAATACGCAAGATTTTGTGTCTTTTTATGTATTTCATCAAGTAAATCAAGAGTAAATAGCAAATTTGTGTAGCTGTCCAAACGGGCCTATTATATTTCGATGACTGTAGGAGATTTGGTTCGATTCTACTATGTCTGGTAACATTTTTAAGCCTGGCAACATTTGAAACAGTAGTGAAGTTGGTTACTCTAGCTTTATGATTGGGTGAAATATGGGTGAAATAAAATGTACCTACGTTGTCTATGGTTGTTTTATAAGCGGGAACGGGAAACGGAGAATACGGAAACGGAAAGTTTTTATAAAGTAGTGGGAGTGGGACTCTTGTTAATAGGAATGGATGCCATTCCCATTTCTATTGTTACCTAAGTAAATTTTGTTTCCTTTTTATACCAGACAATGTGAAGGATATTAATTTAGACTCCCTTGCGTCGTGGTGCTATACCTGACGGTCAAAGATGTAGGACAGGATAGTCCAAAGTCCTGAAAACGGAAGTAGGTACCTACATCCTAACTTATTGTTAAACCGTATTTAATCGATCTTTCATATTTTTTTACCACAAATACATACAAAGCTATTAGAATAGAATAGAATAGAATAGAATAGAATAGAATACTCTTTATTTTGCACCATTAAAGACATATTACAATTCACAACTTATATACATAAAATAGTACAAAAAAGGCGGCCTTATTGCTTAAAGCAATCTCTACCAGACAACCTTTGGATGGAAGAGACAATTTTAACATAATTAATGGGAGTAGAGGTGCAAGGTATACTACTTAAACTGTACATACTATATAAATAAATAAAACAACATAATACAATATATATATATATATATATATATATATATATATATATATATATCTTTACCTATAATAAACTTACATATTATATATTACATAAACCATAGACTTAGTATATACTAGCGTATAGACGAACTGACAGCTCGATTAAACGTGACCAATTTTGATTTTTCAGTGTGTGCATTAGCTAGTGATGTACCTTTCTTTACTTTGGAGGACCATCGATAAGTTATTGAAGTTCGATGTTCGACCCTTGGAGAGTTGTTCCATAGACTGTTGTTGTCCAGATTATAATTTTGACATAGTGTAAAAAAATGCATAAATAAAAATAAAAACACTTTTTTCATCGCTCCTTATTTTATTGACTTTTAAACAGAACAATCTTAGATATATCAGCTGTCTGACCCAAATTACAGGCTCTGCCTCGGATGGCCGTGTCTGAGATGTTCCCACATATTTATTTATTTAACTGGTTCATTACAGTTTCGTTTCCTAAATTATGAAGTTTACATTCATTCTTAAGTCGAATTGCTGCAAATGGTAGAGTTCTTCTTTGGATTCCAACCAACGCGTCCAACTTATTTCAAAAACTTTCGGCTTATTATAATATCTATAGAGGGAATCTGTTGGACAAATTATAGAAAATAATTAGTTTATGTATTTGTTAAAAGATGTGCCTTGCCCTGACTTATTTTTATAGCTAACATTCAAGATAAAATATCGATAATGATATCGATTAATTTGAGTCAATCCCTAGCGTACATGTAAAATAAATTGATGAAAAATATATCCACTAAAATCTTGTAAATTATTAACAAATGGACTTCCACATACACAAAATATGAAAGTAAACAACAGCATTGGCATTATTTTATATTAAATACAGGATAAAAGACAAGTTTTAACCAAAAATATACGCGTCATAGCAGTGATGACGATTTTGGTATTTACCTGTGAAATGTGCAATTTTCAGGATTATTTCTATGATTAACGCCACAATCACTCGCAGAAGATGTTACCATTGTTGAATACAATTAGATTTACTGAAAATAAACCACGATGTACGCAAAAAATCCAAAATACTAAGGTGTTGATTTTCCGCGTGCTGAATTGTGACGCTCTGTCATTCAAAACCAGTCACAGTTTCATTGGACTCGCTATCCTTTTCTATCTTGCCAAATTTCCGTAAGGGATTTTCTTCTCCCTCGCTCGCTTTGTTCGTCTATACGCTAGTATATACTAAGTCTATGACATAAACTCGTTTACATAAATACATAAATAAATACTAACAACTTATATTTATAATCAACTGTTCAGTGAGTTCAAATAGTGTATCCTGACCCTATCTTTGAATGAGGCAACAGAAGGTGCTCGTCGTATTTCCTCGGGAAGAGCGTTCCAGAGTACCACTGCTTTGACAGTGAAGGAGTGGCTGTAAAAGTCAGTCTTGTGCGGTGGCACTTGTAGCCTCAGATTGTAGGCAGACCGGAGTGTTCGGTTGTGCGAGCTATCCCGAAACTGAAATCGCTCTTTTAAGTAGGGTGGCGACGCTGGGTTAAACAGTATGTTGTACAGAATCGACAAGATATGAGCATTCCGTCGAAGGCGAATAGGGAGCCACTTGAGTTTTGAGCGGAATTCGGACACATGGTCATATTTCCTCAAACCAAATATGAACCGTATACAGAAATTTTGAAGTCTCTCAAGCTTGTTAAGTTGCTCCTGGGTAAGATCAAGATAGCTGGCATCGGCGTAGTCAAGAATCGGAAGTAATAAAGATTGAGAAAGCGCAATCTTAGTGGATGTAGGAAGGAAGTTACGCAATCTCCTAAGTGAGGAAGCTGAACCAAACACTTTTCGGCTGACTGAATCTAGTTGCGGTCCCCAAGACAAGTGCTTATCTATAAAGATACCTAGGTTTTTAATCACATTACCAAAAGGAATCTGCACATTATCAAAAATAATTGAGGGTAGATGAGCATAATCAACATTACACAACAATCTAGAGCTGCCTATTAAAATGGATTGGGTTTTTGTAGGATTAACTTTAAGTCCATATCGTCTGCTCCAATCTAATATGATGTTTAAGTCATTATTAGTGGCTGCAATTGCTTGTGGTAGATCGGAAGTAAAGGACTGTGTGTAGATCTGGAGATCATCTGCATAAAGGTGGTAGGAAGAAGACAGATTTTCTGAGATACTATTAATGAAGATAGCAAATAAGCACGCCACCTTGCGGTACGCCAGCATTGGTGCAGCACCATTTAGAATATGAATCATCAATACGGATGCGTTGCTGGTGCCCATGCAAGTAACTATGAAACCAGTCAATTACCGTCGGAGATATGTTAAGAGAACGAAGTATTCCCAGCAATAAGTCGAAATTGACAGTATTAAAAGCATTGCTGAATGCTGAAGTCAAGTAGGGATAGGATGGTAAGCTTCCCATTTTCCATACCCAAGCGAATGTCGTCAGTGATTTTCACTAGAGCAGTGACGGTGCTGTGGCCTGGGCGGAAACCGGACTGGAAGGGATTCATGAGGTTGTTACGAATGAGGAAACCACTTAACTGGTAATGGACAAGTTTTTCAAGGACTTTGGAGAGGAATGGGAGGATGGAAATGGGTCTATAGTCAGAGAACGATGATGGATTTAGTTTCTTTGGGAGAGGGATTATTTGCGCCTCTTTCCAGGGGGAGGGAAATGTACCAGAGTTAATGGAGCTGTTAAGGATGTGGGTAATGATGGGAAGGATAATATCAATTATGGGAACTATCATATTTCGACTTATGTTATCACTCCCAACAGCGTTGGAAGTAATAGCTAGAATATTCTTCTTAACATCACAATCGGAGAATTGACGAATGTTAAATGAAGGGAAGTCAGGTGTCGGTATAGAGGAAAGATGGTTAAGAGTTTTGATTTTAGTAGCAGTGTCTAAATCAGAAGTAGAAGAGAAATGAGAGTTAAGAGAATCTAGATTAAGGTCTTTTGGAACTACGTGGTTGCGCGACTTACCAACACCTAATGACTTTAAAAAATTCCATACTTTGGCTGGATCGCCATTTTCAACAGATTTATGGATATGGCGTCGTTGTACACCTTATTGCAGTGATTTCGCAGAGTTACAAATTTGAGTTTGTTTCCGTCGGTAGGCTGAGCTTTATATTTTGACTTGGCAGCGTTTTTCTTATTGATAATGTGTTTAATATCCTCAGTCAGCCATGGCGCTGGCAGGTGCCTCAATTTGATTGCTCTAACGGGGGCATGCACGTCATATAGATTGGTCAGAAGTGAGTTGAAGGCAGATATTTGTTCATCGACGCCACCTGCGTCAAGAACAACATCCCAATCTATATTCTGAGCATCCCTTCGAAGACTATCCATATCCATTCCACCAAAATTACGCTGAAGAAGAATTCTTGGCTTAGCCTTGGGGGGACGAATTTTGTACGAGAGGAAGATGAGGTCGTGATATGAAAAACCATCCACCCCGCATTGACCGTGCTTAGCAACATGATTGGTGGAAGATACTATGATGAGATCAAGAAGTGAAGGGAGACAGTTAGGGAAATGATGGGTAGAATTTGAGGGAAGAATATTCATGTTGCTAGCTTTTACAATAGACTGAAGACAAGTAGAGCGAGAGTCATTTTTTAGAAGGCAAGTATTGAAATCACCCATTATAATACTGTGCTTATAATTAGGCGTAAAGTCAACAACAAGTTTATCGAAGGAATTGAAGAAATTAACAGATGATGAGGGGCTGTAATACACACCAAGCAAAACTTTGGTGTGTGAAAGAGTGACTTCTATAAAGAGATGTTCCCCTGCATCACTAGGAGGTGGTTGAGGTGAGGTACTCAACACAGAGTATGGGATGTGAGAACGGAGATAAATAGCAACCCCACCGCCACGAGAACCGGTGCGGTCGTTGCGAATAAGATGAAAGCCAGGTAATGCATAAGAAGACGATGGGAGACACGGCTTAAGCCATGACTTGGAAATTAGTATAGCATGAATGTGTTTGTTATTAAATGAAGCCAGCATATCGGAAAAGTGAGACGGAATACTTTGAGCATTTATATGGACAACATTAAATTTTTTCTGGACATCATTGAAATGACTATCCAGGACCTCAGGCAAGGAAGGAAGACTTAAGAAACTGCTTACACTACTGTTTAACTCATCATCGGACGCTATTATCAATCTGTATTTTTTTAATGATAATAAGTCTTTTCCAAAACACACTCTTTATTTTAGATTGACTTTATAGTTGGACTCGTCGTTGCACTTCCACCCATCCCAGACATTATTTAGGTGAGAAACATTAGGAAGAGGCATTTTGAAGAAGTGACTTTATGGTAGATGAACATTTTGGGATAGGGGCATTTTGGGAAAGGAACATTCTGGAACCAAGGGACATTTTGGAAACGGGACATTATGGACCTGAAGGATCATAATAAGTCACTTTCACACAGTTCACACTAGGTATTATAGGTAAGTAAATAATTTAAAACTTATAAGTACCTGACCTACCTACGAAAATAAAAGTGGTAAATAAAATACCTATTAAAATGGAAGTGTCACAAAAAATAAAACAATCAGATTTTGAATTATAATTTTATTGGTTTTATGTGTAGTACATATAAAATAATACAGCGGTAACGAAAACAAAGTTATTTCCCGCAGCCCTATAAGTAATATAAAAGACCACCTTTGCATGTATTTTGTTAGCACCTTTTTTTAAATTTTCTTGTTTTTCTATAAACATACCTTAACCTTAACCTGCTACGAATGCATACAGAAATTAAACATAATTGCGGTCTTTTTATAAGTGAGTTTTCATCAAATAACGCAAGTTTAATTATAAATATAATATTCATCACACATTAATCTAAATCTAGGTGAACTTAATAAAATTATAATCACTGAATTTTATTTACATAAGTAACTACCCCTACGTCCTATGCGTTTCAATTACACCGAAAAATCATTCATGAACTTATATCCAGGATGATCAATTTGGTCTTACTTTTAACAGATGTGACTACTGATACAAATTCAAGAATATCTTCACCCACAGTCTTTGGTTAGAAAATAGAAGAGTTGGAAAAATATACTACTTTAACATACAACAATAATATCACAAGCATGTATATATTGAAGGGTTTATCTTAATTATAACCAACATAATTCAGTCAAGGCTTCTTTTTTTGTATTTTTTACAAACATACTTTCATGTGTATTAAAATTTATCATTAGAAATATGAACAGGCAATATTTTAGTCTTGCTAACAAAATGCTATTATACTAAATGTATGCCCTTAGATTATTTATGTGTTAAGCATTGTTGATACGATAATAATTATGTGTGTAACAATCATTGAGTTTAGTTTATTATAACTCAATGGTAGCAATAGCACTCAGCGGTTCAAATGATATTAGAATAAGATATTACCTAGGTATTATCCTAATATCATTGGAATTGAATAGTATGATAATTTAGATCTATGTTAAATACAATGTCTAAACTAAAAGCCTGATTTCTAGACTGACAATATAGTCTATAGGTTTAAGGTATAGCCCTGATATTGTCAGTTCTTAAATAGCCTAGACAAATAACTAAAGAACATAGCAGATGCACAAGATACTATGCGTTTTCGTATAATAAAGTGCACCATTCCATGCTAGCTACATTATTATACAATTTACGTTTTAATACTTTTAAGGCATTTCATTTTTTACTGATACAGAAAAAACCTTATGCTATGTTTTAAAACCCTTACTTAAATCTTATTCGCACTGCATGTAAACTGCAAGTGGCAGATATTTCGGATATTTGGAAATATTGCCGTTTAAAAACAGTGAGAGCAAGATTGTATAAATAATTTTAAAGGCACAATAAAAAGAGCTTATGGCAGGATGACGCCTAGACATTGTAAGACATTACTTGACCACTACTCTATCAAACTACGGTCAGTACATTTTACTTTACACAAGGCGCCACTTAACGCGAATATTAATTTTAGTTAATTCCGTAAAAATAAACAAAGACGACATCAATACGGGAAGTTAATAAACAATCTCCATTTCTAATCATAAACCTCAAACTATATAAAATCAAAGAACAGAGATTGGATATTAATTCTGAACGGAAAATTAACTCCACCCTTCCAACCTCACAGACTAAAATTTGAATGCAACCGTCATTCAACATGGACACTTCAAAACCAAACTCACCATTTTACACCACATTAAATCGCAACAGCTTACGACAAGACCTAGATTAGGTACTTAGAGGGACAGACAGTGGAAACCTTCACACAACAATCAACCGAAACCTCAGCATAACAGCGATTTCCTGCCACTGGTGAATAGACACCTTCAACCAACATTCCCCATACCCCTTACCACTTGGTTCCCCTTACTTGGACGAGGGGTAGTAATACAGCACGGCACACCCCGGCAGCTGCCAGCGGCTGGCGTGCAGCTCGATCAGCTGCAGCAGCGTGCGGCGGATCGACGGCGCCGACGCGGCCGTGTTGAGGAACGCGTCTCGGACCGCGTTGAGCAAGCGTTCCAGATCGCCCGGCAGTTGGGACTCGAGGTCGCGCCCGATGTAGGTTAGGACGAAGAATAGGTTTTCCGTCTGTGGAAGAGGGGAGGAGATTTTAGTAGGTAAGTAGCACAGACATTTATTTGGTAATTTTATATCCGCATTCAAAATACCCCTAAAATCAAAAACAAAAGACTGATATTTCTAGTAGCAGCAGGCGGTCAACCTTTTTCTCTTCATCCTCTTTACTTGCACAAGAGCAGCACCTATTCTATACCTATACATAGAGACACCATGTCAGCAGCACCTGGCCGGTCTGCGCACTGACTCCTTGCCACTGGATGAACTGTGTTCATACAACAATGCTTCCTATATCGTATCGTATAGAATGGCGTCTATAACTCTACATGCAGCTATACTCACATCGCTAGCAGACGGCACGGGCGCTCTGATGCAATCCTCACAGCACTTGCAGAGTTGCAGATCAGCGTCAACAACACCTGGCCTTGCTACACCCTGGTTCCTTACCACTGGATGGTCTATATAGATAGAACAATGCTTCCTATATCTACACACTCGTCGCTAGATGGCGTCTACATGCGTCTATACTCACATCGCTGGCAGACGGCACGGGCGCTCTGATACAATCCTCACAGCACTTGCAGATCAGCGTCAACAACACCTGGCTAGGCTACACCCTGGTTCCTTGCCACTCAATGGTTTCTACATGCTACAATACCTCCTAAAACTAGAGACACAAGACTCAGACTCTCGTCGCTAGATGGCGTCTATAACTCTACATGCAGCTATACTCACATCGCTGGCAGACGGCACAGGCGCTCTGATGCAATCCTCACAGCACTTGCAGATCAGCGTCACTCCTTGCCACTGTATGAACTATAAAGCAACAGTACTCCCTACATCTAGAGACACTATACTCACATCGCTAGCAGACGGCACGAGCGCTCTGATACAATCTTCACAGCACTTGCAGATCAGCGTCAACACCTGGTCGGGCTACACCCTGGTTCCTTGCCGCTGTATGAACTATATACATGCACAATACTCCCTATATCTACATGCAGCTATACTCACATCGCTGGCAGACGGCACGGGCGCCCTAATACAATCTTCACAGCACTTGCAGATCAGAGTCAGCAACACCTGGCCGATGGCATATCTACATGCAACAACACTCCTTATATCTATACACTATACTCACATTGCTAGCCGAAGGCACGGGCGCTCTGATGCAATCCTCACAGCACTTGCAGTTGAGCGTCAGCAGCACCTGGCTGGATGAGGTCTACATGCAGCTATACTCACATCGCTGGCAGACGGCACGGGCGCCCTGATACAATCTTCACAGCACTTGCAGATCAGCGTCAGCAACACCTGCCCGGGCTGCGCGCTGGCCCCGCGCCGCTGGATGGCGCGCCGCCGTAGCTGGCAGTACATCTCGAGCAGGAAGGAGAGAAACGCCATGAGGCGCGGGCGACCGCCGCTGACTATTTGGCCGAGGAGCTGTGGAAGGGAGAAAGGGGGTTTTATTGAAAAATATGGTAAAAGATACGTTGCATGGTAGTAGGTACGTTTTTATTCGCCGATGGCGTATTGAGTTCTATGAAAGCGAGTTCACTCACACATTATTACTGTAGAGGTAGGTACCTATACTATAACAGCCTAATAAAAACGCTCACTCATGGAGCATTTCCTGGATTTTCAAATGTCATGAGCGCTTTCGCATTATCAGGTTACCGGTACAGGTAGATACAAGGGACCCGTTTCTCTATGTAAGCACCCTTAGAGTACGAGCGCACAGACAAAATGATGAAAGGAGCTCGCATAACACCAGTTCCTCGGAGCTATTATGTCCTTATTCTGTTCCATCTGGGACAATCCGGAAGTCCATTTATCAGCTGTATTGGTCGCCAGTGGGGACGGGGTGCTGGTGATGTGATTGGTAAAATGACTTTTATCGCCCTGATGAAAGCCCTCAGAAGGATCGCTGGTTGACAACATCCACTCACCTTCTCCCGGTCATGGTACCACAGCTGGCACGTATTCAGCAGCGACTCGAGGAAGGTCTCCGACTGCTCCCGCTCCACCACGGCGATGCAGCGCCGCGCCGCCGGCAGCGCGTAGCGCGGGGACTCCACGGCGCGCGACACCAGGTGCCCGACCGCGTCCATGAGAGTGCTTACATAGAGAATCGGGTTCCCTGTATCTACCTGTACCGATAACGTGATTATGCGAAAACGCTCACTCATGGAGCATTTCCCGGATTTTCAAATGTCATGAGCGCTTTCGCATAATCAGGTCTCTATGTAAGCACCCTTAGAGTACGAGCGCACAGACAAAATGATGAAAGGCACTCGCATAACACCAGTTCCTGGAAGCTATTATATCCTTATTCTGTTCCATCTGGGATAATCTGGGATTTCTTCCAGCCCGCAAAACAATTCATCAGAATGCTTGGATGGCAAGGCATGCTAGTGTATACTATTACATAGCCTACCACCATTTTTGACACATTTCATTGCGCTTGCGCAGCAGGCATTCCTTGGTCCCCTCTCGTCTCCACCTTCACTCACGAGTGTACCATTCCAGTCAACTATCCTTCACAAACCACCCCTCACCTTCTCCCGATCATGGTACCACAGCTGGCAAGTATTCAGCAGCGACTCGAGGAAGGTCTCCGACTGCTCCCGCTCCACCACGGCGATGCAGCGCCGCGCCGCCGGCAGCGCGTAGCGCGGGGACTCCACGGCGCGCGACACCAGGTGCCCGACTGCACCCATGAGAGTGCTTACATAGAGAATCGGGTTCCCTGTATCTACCTGTACCGGTAACGTGATTATGCGAAAACGCTCACTCATGGAGCATTTCCCGGATTTTCAAATGTCATGAGCGCTTTCGCATAATCAGGTTACCGGTACAGTTAGATACAGGGAACCCGTTTATCTATGTAAGCACCCTTAGAGTACGAGCGCACAGACAAAATAATGAAAAGGGCTATTATATCCTTATTCTGTTCCATCTGGGACAATCTGGGTTTTCTTTCAGCCCCGCAGCAGGCATTCCATGGTTCCCTCTCGTCCCTACCTTCACTCATGAATGCCAGAACTAGACAGCTACCATTTCAGTCAAGCATCCTTCACAAACAGCCACTCACCTTCTCCCGATCATGGTACCACAGCTGGCACGTATTCAGCAGCGACTCGAGGAAGGTCTCCGACTGCTCCCGCTCCACCACGGCGATGCAGCGCCGCGCCGCCGGCAGCGCGTAGCGCGGGGACTCCACGGCGCGCGACACCAGGTGCCCGACTGCATCCATGAGCGTGCGCGCGCAGACTGAGTTCGGGTCTGGAAGGGAGGAGAAGTTTATTCATTTATGGTTAGGTATGTATTCGGTGGTGGTTTTGTACATATTATGCCAGGTTGGCGGGTATAAAGAACTCTCGGGTATAAGAGAAATTTAATCAGTAACGTTCCCTTTGGAAAGTCATATTACATTGGTCTAGCAGTCTAGCATATTTGTCAACATAGATAATATACAACTCTCTTTACGTGAAAATGTGTGGTGGTTGTGTCGAAAACCCCAAAAAATTTACGTCCTTCAGGTCGTAACTATCTAGTTAGTCCTCTAACAATCGCACCGATCAATTAACTCCACTGTAATAAGTTTCTAATACGGATAACAAGGTTTCAATCCAACTCACCCTCAAGCGCCTTATCAATGCACTCCTGTATCTCGGCGGGGAAGGTGCCCAGGTCGCCCGCATCAGCCGCCAACCCCAGGGCAGCCATGCCACTAGCCAGCGCGTCTGCTGACGTCAGAGACTTGGACCGCTTCAGGCCGCCGGGAGTGAAGGATTGAGGACGGAGAAGACTCTTCCCGTTGCCGTTGGAGAGAGAGGATGGGGGAGATTTCTTCTTTTCCGGTATTTGTTGCGGGTTGATCTTGAAGTGGACGCGCGGTCCGTTCTGGAAGATTGGAAACGGGTGTGCGGTTAGAAATGTGTCGTGAGTTTTGTAGTTGTGTAAAATTAATAAGTATATAAATCCCTGGAAAAATATTGGTTGATAAGCATCTTGCTCTATAGAAAAAGATAAGTCTACCTAAGTAACTGGCCAGATTGTGCCGGACCGGGCTATAAGGCACTTGAGAATGCATCGGACTTATCACATTCCGTATTCTTTGTATAGAAGCTCACACAAATGCGTCCTCTTCATCTGCATTGCCGACGCCGCCGTTTCTCCATACATTCGATAGGTGGACGCTTATAGAAGTATAACACTCACATTGACGGTGCCACTAGAGGCGCTGGTGAGCAGCGAGGGCGGCATGACGGGGCGGTAGTGACTGTAGTGACACGTGGCGGGGGTAGTGACTAGTGACTCACATTGACGGTGCCACTAGAGGCGCTGGTGAGCAGCGAGGGCGGCATGACGGGGCGGTAGTGACTGTAGTGACACGTGGCGGGGGTAGTGACGAGTGACTCACATTGACGGTGCCACTAGAGGCGCTGGTGAGCAGCGAGGGCGGCATGACGGGGCGGTAGTGACTGTAGTGACCATAGAACAACGCGAACTCGGGTGTACCCTCGGGAAGCGTCATAGCGATCTTTCTTGATACAAAAAAGTCTGCCAATTTTTGCGGGGGGAAATTTTACGTATTATTTTTATTAAATTTTTTTTATTTTTTATTTTTTTATTTTTTTTTTTACTTTATGAGTTTTAATTCCTAGCAATAAGGATTATGTGAAGATACATTTAATTATGAACACAGTGTCGTCATTCTTTCTTGCCATGGATGTAACAATTATCGATAAGCGTTTTCGATGAATTCGAGATCATGTGGTGGAAATAATAATTTTAAATTAATTAAATAGAATAGAATAGAACATAATATTATATGAAGCATAAATGTCTATAACTTATCTTTTAAAGCTTTTTCATAAAATACTTATGGAATGGAGATGAAATGCTTCCAAAAAAGCTAACTTATGTACCTAGCTATAATTTACTTGTCAAACTAAGCATTTTTTTTCTATACGACAAAAATGGTTTTTCTGCTCCATAGAAACTTGGTTGGATTTTACATCTTGAATTTCCTGAAAGCGGTGACCAAAAAATGTTGAGAGTGACCCCCTAGTCAACCCTGTCAGCTTACGTTCACCACTTTAGTAATATCTCGTACATAAGAGCATTTTTTTTTAAATAAAATAAACTATGTGTAACCTCCTTTAACTGTGACCTTTTTTGTCGATAAGCACATATTTACATACCGGTCCATCACTATGGCATTTTTCTGACATTGGTTGCTAGGCAACGGCTAATAACAATAAACCATGACCGAAGGCGACCAAATCTGTGATCAAAGCCGGGAATCCGAATATTCTATGCAACGAAGCTGTCATTTAATATGTAAACAGCTAATTTTACACGAAACGAACGCTTTGCCGACTAGATTGAGTCTAGTGAAAATTGAGACTGCAACTAGTTTTTATGAATCGGTGGGCCTTTCTGGCCCACTACCCCGGCAGAGGGGAACGTCTGCCTATTTCGTCTCCAGACCATTCATACTCAATGGTAGTGACACGTGGCGGGGGTAGTGACGAGTGACTCACATTGACGGTGCCACTAGAGGCGCTCTGGTGAGCAGCGAGGGCGGCATGACGGGGCGGTAGTGACTGTAGTGACACGTGGCGGGGGTAGTGACGAGTGACTCACATTGACGGTGCCGCTGGAGGCGCTGGTGAGCAGCGAGGGCGGCATGACGGGGCGGTAGTGCGGCGGCACCTGCGCGTGCAGCACGGCCGAGCGAGAGTGCTGCAGCCCGCCGCCGCCGTAGCCCAGGCCGAGGGGGCTGGAAGCAGCAGGTGAGGGGTTAGATGTTAGATCAGCAGGCAAAAAGTTGGAGGTATACATGGATATTTGGACTAATAGGGGCCTGTAACCAGAAAGTGATCACGGGGTAAATAGAGTAAGTACCTATACATGGATTTCTAAACTATGGGACTGATGTAAGAAGGAGTGAGATCAGTAAATTCATAAAGGGCATCTGTGTACATATATGCACGCCCTATAGATACTTTATATAACTACTTAGGTACTGCAAGAAACAAAAAGGTAGGCGAACTGACCAAAACGTGAGAGAGCAAAATATTTCAATAGTAGAGCAACGACACGTCAGCCTCGAAAATTCTGATGCTGATACTCTTGCGAAAGATCCATTGCGGATCTGAATGAATGATGGCATAGCTACTGATATGACATTATTGCCCAGAAGTAGACAGAGAAAGCCTAGAACTTTGTTATACTTACTTAAATGATTAGGTTTATTCGTTCGTTTTCGTTTATACCAAAATATTGGCAAGAACATCGTCACAGACAATGGCGATTGTTTTATCTACAAAGTGTCGGTTATCGTGATACATTCTCATTACATTACAATACGGAATCATCACAGGTTATAAAATAATTAGCACATGCATGTCTATACTCAGCATAAGTATTATTCATGAACAGCAAACAATACGCCACCTGTCCATATTGGCACACAACGCAAATATAATATTATAAAACATATAAGGAACCTACGTCTACTAACTATTACAGGTTACATTTTAGTTATCTGCGTGGCATATATTTTGTACCTAGATATCACATTTAAGTATTTTATTAGTATTTAACTCCCGACGGAAAAAGAGGGGTTTTATAAAAGTGCCTACATACCTATTTCTCTCATTAAAATTCCTTTTAACTATTAAACCTACTTTTCCTTCAATATCTTTAAAGCTACGTATTTCAGAAATATACTAAGTTGCTATAATTTTTTAATAGATTCCTGAAAAATCTTTATATTTCCTTACATAGATGGTGGCGCCACCTAATTCGGATTGAAACTTAAAGCTCCTAAATAAAATATTATTATGCAGGTCACATTAGGGACCAAATATGGGCCATTAGGTAGTGTCACGTTATGACTACGGGATCACTTTGTATTGTATGATTTCCATTCGATGGCATACAACATTGCACACAGAAATATAATTTTCAATAAGTAACCTACCTAAAATAATATTCAATAAGTTACTACCTACCTAATTAGGTACCTGGGACTCGGCAAGGTATAGGTACAAATTCCAAAATTTCAGGACAGAAATCTATGAAATATCACATCTCTTCTATCACTGAAGATTTTTGTAGCTGTCCTGTAAGACGGAATAAACTCATAAACACTTTGGCACTGTGACCCCTCATGCCATTGTTACTGTACGTAGGTATGCTCAGACCAGACTGGAAGCCATTGAATTGACTGCACATCACAGCCCAGACAGGCAGCGGTATGGCGCACCAGCGTGGGGTTATCAGTCGGGTAACTACTTGTAACAAGGCGATGCGCACGCGCAGCCCTATACGTCTCTAAAGAAATTGGAGCACAAAAGGTGCAATGTATATGGTGTCAGGTATAAATCATTTGAGATTTGAAGTGATTGCATTATTTATATTTGTGATAAGATGCTGCAATGTATCTAGCTACCATTCAGAATCATTGTAATGTAGTAAAGCCGTAAAGCTCTTATTTAGTAGTAAGTATATCATAGTAGTAAGTATATCATAGTAGTAAGTATAGTACAAAGATTAGAAGACGTCTTTTCGACGCTGGGTCTGTACGTTTTGAACTGAAATAATGAAAATCTATGTTGAAATCCCTTTACAGCTCTGTAAAGAAATACCAGCCATGAGGACTAAGATATGACTGTTTAGACCCTGGATAGATAGAGGCAGTTAGAGTCCTGTTGCCCGAGCACAGGATTCGAAACCTCCGTTTACGTTGCGTATCATCAAATGTCACTGTCAAAATGTAAGGCAAATTTGTTAGTTCCAAAAGTGGCATTTGTTTTTTCCATGTTAGGTTGAATTTCACCAAACGCTAAACGTATTTAGTAGCCTGTCATACGTCTGTCAGTTAGTACAAAATGTATTTAAAATTTGATTTAAATACGTTTAGCGTTTGGTATAAGCGACCCTTCGTGTAGATTCGAAAATAGTATCGAATCCTATGCTCGCGCCTCTGCTACGGATTGATAAAGTGAACTATGCTATGACCTACATCCTCATGATTGAATGATTGCAGATCCTTCAATAATGTAATAGTTAGTGTAGTTTTGCAGGGGCATGTAAGTTTTCTTCACTAACGATTTTGTCTAGGTACATATCCTTATCTTAAAGAAAAGAATGAGTAAAAGTGCACATAATGTAGCAGTGCAAACAAGATTTTCTTTATCGTTCAGAATTTTCTTAAGCAAAGAGCAATTTGCATGCTATCTGACAGATGTGGTTGAGATATAAAACTGCCTATATTTTCTGCTTTGTTTGCGGCTAACTTAGCGTGGCGCGCGTCCAATCATATTCATTAGCAGACCCATGAATCACCAATGACAGACCTATTTGTATACCGTGGGTTCCGCTCATCTGGCATAATCTTTATTGACCAAAACTCATTTCGCATAACTCGTATGGTCTAAACTTTTTTGGCCGAACCATCACTTTGCCAAGACTTATGTGGCATAAAGCTCGTTTCGTCTAAAACTCTTTAGGCACAATCTTTAAACACCTAAGTTTCGTTTGCTCAAATTTATATTCGTCTATACCTATTCTATTCTATTCTATTCTCTGTGGGGGTGTAAGTACCTGCACCTGGCTCTCTCGAGTGGAACCTTTGTGCATATCACCAAGGTCTAAACTGCCTCTATACCTATGTATAATCTTGTTTCTCCTAATGTTATCTTAATAAATAATATATTAAGTATGTAGTAAATGTACAAATTGTGGTATTTTTCTCCTACATCCCGAAAATCACGATATTGTATGATCAAAAAATCGAAAGTTAACGACCAATATAATTATTACAAACCCCATGAGATCGAAACCTAAAAATAGGTGCGACGACGAGCAAAGCGAGGAGGAGCGTGTTAGGTGCACATGTTCATCAAAACCAAAGCGGAGCGCAGCGAAGCGGAGCGGAGCGTTTTCCAAACAGCGGAAACAATACAAGGCACCAGTTTGCACTATGTAGGGAGACGCTCCGTCAAAGTTAAAGCCAAACGAATATTATTACTTTGTATAAACCTATGCCATAGCATTATTAGGCTATTCAAGATTTGGCCATACCATTATTAGGCTAAACAATGTTATGCGAAATAACTTTTTACTAAACGAGATTTATGCCCTATGATTTTCGGCGTAACGAGACTTTGACCAAACGTTACTATGCAATACGAGATAAGGCAAAAAAATCTTATGCCAAAAAAGGTAGAACCGTATACCGTAGCTCTACTCACACTAGAGCTGTAGATAGAGACGAAAATTATTACATGTGTCAACTATTCATTATAACCGGGCCACAAATTAATCCATTGTTCGCATCGCAGACATAGGTATACCTACTATACCACGATCATGTTCATATTTAGCTTTGTGACCTTGGATTTGTCACTATGTTGGAGCATTTTATTTTTCTTCATTGAAGATGACGCATGGAGCTTCAAACAATTTTGAATTCTGCCAACGGAATCCGGGTCTTATTACCACCACGGTAGTTCCACAATTTACACACCAGACGAGTTTTCCACACTCGCAACATGCCAACATTTTATGGATAGCATTTGGTGAAATGTTTTTCTTATCTTAAACAAAGAGATGTTCAATGACACTACAGCTTAAGCAGCGCTTACATAATGTTTTCAGACGAAATTCATATTTGCACTTAATCTAATTAGGTTACAGTACCAGTGAACTGTAACCGCGTGGTAACAAAGACTTGGAAGAATCAAATCAAACGTAACGAAAGAAAAAGTAAACAAAGGACTTACATATCAGAGGTAGAATATCTTCCGCGTCCCATTTTTTAACGACACAATCGAC
Source organism: Plutella xylostella (assembly GCF_932276165.1). Taxonomy (NCBI): domain Eukaryota; kingdom Metazoa; phylum Arthropoda; class Insecta; order Lepidoptera; family Plutellidae; genus Plutella; species Plutella xylostella. Next base: position 1,622,573 of record NC_063988.1, read on the forward strand.
TAGCACTGTAAACACAACTTCATTCAACAATCCACGAGAGATCAGCCGACGTTCAACACTGTTTACAAGTCGGCAATAAACTTTTATCATACACCTCGCACAGTGAATCCTAACGCAAACTTGGCAGAGCAGGCAAACGCCGCTTCACTTCATCGCTTCCATTTTATTAATAGAATCCGGTCCAGGGGGATAAACATCCGCTTTTCCCGCGTCTCTAGTTGGAAACCACTCGACTTTGCCGCCAAAACAATCGAAACTTTTTAACTGTCACGTCAAATTTTCCTTGGTAATGGCGGGGTGGTATTCGGGTTCGCTCGTTCGTTCGGTTCGGGATGTTCGCTGGTGGTCCACGTGTCGTGTCGTGTCGTGTCGCCGCGGCCGTGCTCGCGTCGCCGCTCCTCGCCACTGAGTGAGCATGATAACGAAAACTACACTATGAATATTGACACGGGGACGAAACAACTAATTGTTTTAAATTATCGCAATCAACGGAGGTGCAGTAAGCATAGAGTTGCAGTTTTATGGCATTGTAGATCATCTGATATGACAGGTAGCTTAGGATTTCTTTCAGAATCTGAGTTAGATACAAGTCTGAAGAATCTTTAATTTCCAAAAAAGGTCTTCTGTAAACTAGGCTAGAGCAACATGCCTGGGTCCTGTCGATGTAGTTCAGCTGGTATATTATCGAGGAATGTGATAATGGCTAGCTTCTGCTGATGACCACATAGGTGACTACTGACTAGAACGTTTATTTCCGGCTGAGTCGTCAGGAGATGAGTAGTGTCGAGTCATAGTCTGTGCGAGCTATTTCTACTCTTCCCAGAACGGGATATCAACCCCTCTTCTGATGTTTGTTCTCAACAGGCTAAGGAGAAAAAGGAAGAGATCAAATCGCCAAAATGCCAATCTAACTGATACCTGCAGAATCAATAACTGTTAGCCATCAAGGAAAGAGACAACCACATCCCAAAGATTCCAATTACCGTATCGTTTTGGAGAGGCGCCAGTAGACAACTTACTACGGGTTGATATGAAACAAATGCCAGTCGCAAGGTCGCCACTCCGAGATCAGTGATGGAAACTTCAATCATCTGGTGCACTATTTATATTTGGTAACTAACTGCGAAAACATACAATGTAAAACAAACTGGCAAAGTTAATTTACTAAAGGACCCATAACAACGCATCCTGTAATCGTCCACTGGTGGACATATGACTCCTCCAAGCAGCGCCATATAACACTTTGTCCTCGACCTTTTTTTCTTATACAGCCACTACCTACCGGATTCTGTTTAAGGTCGGTACAGAGTGCGTCCCACGCTTCACTTGTCTGATCGTGGTCTGCACTATAGAACTTTTGATTGTTTACCACACCGGTTCTTTGACTACTTTGGCTACGTAAGGTATATGAAACAAACACAAAAAAATCAAGGAGTTTGTGTTGCAATAATCAGTTATTTCCCAAATAGGACAGTTACGAGCTTACGAGTGGTTTAGTATACACGATAGGCACTATATTATAACGCTTATTGGTGTGGTCATGTGGTCTACCTACGCATCAATTTATATGAATCACGTTAGTATTTTTTGGCCTGGTCAGAAACCTTCGGCTATTGTTATGAATGTTTGAAGGACAAAATAATTTGAGTATTCTGACCACTGACCACTTCTCATAATGTAGGTAAGTAGGTACATATTTTGAGTTTTTATCATAGTATGACAGATTATTGCAGGGATTTCATACTTGGATAATAATGCAAAGGGTGAAGCCAAATCATTGGAGATATAGAGAGGAGTTAAGTATTTCGGGATAGTAGTTTGTAGAGCTAGGGAGGTAGTGTAGTGTGTCAGGTCTGAAGCCATTTGGTAAAAATTTTGTAAACGTTGTGTGGTATCTAACTACCAATACATAACTCAAAATATTTACACTCTCGGGCAAAGAAACAGTTCCACTTACAAAATTCAAACACCAAATGTCCCCAATTTTTTTGTAAAACACACACGCACTCACGCCTTGTACTAATGTACTCCCTTGCGGGGTAGGCAGAGGTGCATTGCTGCACCCACTTTTCGCCAGAGTGTTATGTTAGTCCCAATGTAATAGGGGGCGGGCCTATTGCCATTTTACGGGCACATCCAAGACCTGAGAACAAATATCTGTGTTTAAACAAATATCTGCCCCAGCCGGGAATCGAACCCGGGACCATCGGCTCAGTAGTCAGGGTCACTAACCACTACGCCATTCGGTCGTCTTTTTTTGTATTAAGTATTTAATAGGAAATTTGAAGAAAATATTTACGTTTCTAGTTGGTAATATTCTGATGCATTGTTAAATGTACTTAAATATTGCAGAAGGCGTCATTAAGTTATTTTTTTTTTCGTTTAGGGGTTATTTGGTGATTTTCTCAATGGAACTTTTTCATTGCTCTAAGGATCAGTACTGGATATAACCGACTGCTCTACAGCATAACCATCGGGTCCGAGTAGGTACAACTCATATTATCGTATTACGATAACGAGGACATGCAAATCAGTATGTAGCATGCGTAACTTTATTGATACATAATAATGATTGTATTACGTGGTTTATGGAAAATGTAGATGCGTAGGAATAAGTTCATCGAGCATTCCCTGTAGGGTAGCAAGGTAGGTAAGTACATAACGAAATAGCTAAGCGAAATAGACATAACACTGGTGGGTACTAGAAAAAGCTTATGTAGCGAATTTAAATGCTGGGCCAACCTAGCTACCTAATCAAATCTAGTGATTTAATCTAAATAAAGGTAATGTCATATAAGATAGAGTGACTCACCGAACATTCTGCTCCCCTCCGCCGCGGCTGGCCATGGTGAACTCCTTGGCGTGCACATTCAGCTTGTTGTTGCTGTTGTTGTTGTTGTTCGCCGGCACTGCGTCTGTGCGCACACCTGCTGATCAGCACGGGACCACGGGGAAGACGTTACAAGATGGAGTCGAGATGTGCGAGTGACGGTTAGACAGGCGTGTTGCGTAGGAGTTGCAAAGTTAGTGGAAGAGGGTGGTTTAAGGGTGTTTTAGGGGTTGTGCGGGATATTGTGTTGAAAAATTGTCGAGGTAGAGAAGTAAATGTAAGGGAAAATATAAAAAGATAAGAATAGATTTCATTTATGGAATATATACGACGTAGGTAAGTAAGTACCTAAGTATACTGGGACTATTAAAATATTTAAACACATTTCCTCAGAACGAAGTGAAAACGTTTAGCTAGCGTTAAACAATCGTAAACTAACAATTAAAAACGAAATTCTGATTAATTAGTGTATATTCGGAATAGTTCTGATGTGCTTCAGTTGGCGCGGCAATAAAAATGCAATTTTATCCAGCAGAGTGCTCGCATTAGGTAACCTAGATCGAGCAGTGCGTGACAACCCCGAGACGACGCGCTTCGCTGGATTGCGGTATAACTTTCATACTTATTCAATGCATCAAATCATTCGCTAAATCCAACGGATTATTGATTTTAAGTTGGCATCTATTAGTACTACGACGGAAATGGGGATAAGTTTTGGATCATCGTTCGAGATACTACTGCGGGAATACCTACATGTCATTCAGTCCACTGACAATCTGATATGACATCTCCTCAAGAGCCAAAATTAATGACAACATGGAGTAATTTTGTCGTTCATTTCCGGGACAACTCTACTATTAATGAACTAACAAACAGACCTGCAGCTTCCAAATTGGTAGTCGCCGTTTCCGTTACAGTAACCGAGGCAGTAGTAGCGACAGGGGCTGAGACAGTTGTCTCTGTCACTACAGGGCTACAGGCTACAGGGGCGGCCGTCGTCACTGCCACCAAGGCAGTCGACATGACCGGCTGGGCCAGCGAAGATTTCACGATACACCGAGACATAGCACGAAAAACATGGAAAACACGCTAAAACCACCAAAATCACTCGAGAGAAATTCGTCTGTCAAACTGACGGGGCAAACAACTGAAATTTTCGCGCATAGAGAAAATGATCGAAATTTGACCAAATTTGTTTTTTTAATCCTTGTTTACCGGCCAGCCAAGCACATATCCGACGAGTTTGTAAACATTAAAACCTTTTCGCATGTGAAAAAGGTAGGTTACCTACGCAGAAATTATTCTGAGGCAATCAGTTAACAGTTACTAATTTATCTTTTTTCCAAGTCCCGAAGGTGAGTATGGCTGGGTGATATTTAGGATAGGTAAGTGTAGGTACGGTGAAAACTTGGGATGAAATTGAATTAAAATTAGTAAGTAAGTAAATATATCATGCGATATTCAAAAATACGGTTTGGTCATAAAACACAGTAAAGTAGTTAACATCATAACATGGCATAACACTGGACTAGCCATTCTGTTTTGTATTATTTCGACCATGGGAAACCGCAGCGTGAAGTTAACCAAAATTATAGGTACTTATATAGACCCGGAATAGCTATTCCATGGCATGGCTCATTCAAACATTATTCTTGACTAAAACTACGGTTACTGTAGGTAGATACCGTAAAACTATAGAAATAGAAAAATCGAGGAAAAATAAGCATCAAGTTGAATCAAATATAAAAGTGGATAATTTTATTGCAATAAGTAAGTACTTATATTGGAATGATTGCTTCCCGAATCGGGTACCCGGGTAGATACCCGGGTACCCGATTATTCTCCGGTATTCTCCGAATAGAACTGACCTGGTGGACGGTATATCTCCAGCGTCGGCTTCCCCTTCGCGTTGGTCAGGATCATACTCCTGCGTTTCCCATTGTTCGGAAACTGAAAGAAAAATAAAAATAATTAGGGCTAGAAGAAGATGGCGGGATGCCTTTTGTAGGAACTGGAATGAGGAGGTCATGGACAGGGATAGGTGGATAACCCAATGAGACCAGCCTTTGACCAGCAGTGGGACGTTATAGGTTAAAAAAATAAGTCAATTCCAATTTCTTATAGCACCAATGTGGATTCGACCTGATCATATGACTCTCTATCAGGATTCAGGATACTCAAGACTCAAGACCAATATCTCAGAAACGCGTGGTGTTATCGTCATCTACCATCTACCAACCTGTCACCTAAACTGTAAAATCTAAACCATCATAGTTACCAAGTTATCTTGGAAAATTATTGTAACTTCAGCCAGTTTGTGTGTAAATACTAGCTTTTATTTAGTTAAACCCATGTTATTCAGGCGATAGGTATCACCGCCGCCAACAAGTAAAACCTGAAATATAACGTCCACAATTTCCACTGTCGATCCATCAAGATGCTTCGCTTCACACGATTTGCATAAAACGCACAGACAAGTGCAAACAATTGCATCACCGCCGCTAATGGATGGGCTAGACGGCTAGGCCATACTGAAGTCTAGGCTAACAAGTTTCTGAATATTTAGATGTGCTCTTTTGTGTTGTATTAGTTGTGTGCGACATTATACTATTTGGTATTGTAGTACCTACCTAGTTACATAAAATAAGATTAGTAAACTTTTTAGTTTTTATAAAAGTGTTATGTAGGTAATATGATTCACTGGACCCCCATTTATGACCCAACTAATAATTTATCTAATAAATCTATTTTGATATAATTAGTTATGTATTTTATTGGAGCATAAGCCTAGCATGCATACGATACGACACAAGTGTTTCATGAGCAAATCCACTCAATTTAATTTAATTATTCCTAATTGTACAAAGCAACATAAAGGCCACTGGGGTATCGTAGGCGCTAAATTGAAATGCAAATGCATTGCTCCCACACAAATCAGACATAGCAATGACTTTCTAATCTGGGTTATTGTTGTGGGTAGTAGGTATTCTCACAACACCACATCAATCCCGATATAGATTTTTGTGGAGCGTTAGGTATGTATGACCACAATATATAAAAATATTTTTATGGGTTGGTTTTTCAATATACTCTCTTACTGGCATCTAGTGGCGGTCTTTGCGAGAGGCATACGGCCAGCTCTATCGCAGCCTATGCTGATGGTGATGATGATTAAGCTAGAACTTGAGAACAGAGAGGAGGTTATAATTACCGGGTTATGATGCATATTGTGGTGCGACTGCGGGCGGATGAAGCTGCGCTCCCGCATCACGACGCCGGGGGAGGCGAAGTCCTGCATCCTGTAGCTCCTCTGCAGCTCAGTCCCCACCCCAATTTGAGTCTGCATTTTGTTGCTCATTGTTGACGATGTGGCGCGCAAAAAAAGCCTTTCGCGCCTTTTTGACAGTCTTGGCGTTTACTTTTTACGGAAGCGTTCGCGTGATGTAGATTAGTTACTTGTTGTCTTTGGCTCGTAAAGTTGATAATTTTAAACACTTATGAATAGAAGATTATTATAAAAACTTAGATACACCAAGAAGCACTTGATCTTTATAATGTTTATTTAAGCACTAATTCTATTGGTTATAATTTATAAAATAAATACACTAGATGAATGACTAGTAGTTATTTTTACATAAATTTCACACTTATATTTTTGACTACACAACGTAGAAAAACCAATATTTCTATTTTTTACAAATTTAATTACAAAACACAAGCAAAAATATACGTCAAAATGCGCGTGTAAAAGTTAATTAATTATTTTTTAAAATATCACAATAAAGAGATATTGTGACGTCACGTTAGAGATCAGTTTTCACCGATTTATATATGCATATATAAATAATTTTCAGTCCCGTCTATCGTGGCCACGGATAGCGAGTATCTTTTCGTTTTATAGTTTTTTTGTTCGTTTTGCGTAGTTTAATACGACTAAATAAGAACAGTGCAGGATGATTAGTGCTTGACAGTCACCGAGCGATTTTATTGTGTTTTCGAGAGGCTTCCGAATTATCTTCAGCTTTTAGCTCGAATCGTTTTTCGTTGGGCTCTTTATTTGAACCCAAATCTGAAACAATAATGGAGAGATGATAAAGATACCTATGGAATATCTATAAATGCCTACTTTAGTTTTTTATCTGGTGTTAAGGGATCTTTAAGTAATTGAAAATTTTACCAGTCAATTACTTTTCCTATTTATGCCGTAGGTAGCAGTTTTCAGCGGTATGTACGAAGTATGTATTTAAGGGTGACTGTCACGTATTTAAATCAATTACTCGCTAGCTTTGATAGTAAACCAAGACAGTAATAGATTCAAATACTTACGTTTAAATATTTGGTGCAAATCACCCTAACTAACCTATTATATACTTAATTAAAGATTTACTGATTGGTGCCTCACCGCTCTCCCGTGGTGCTCTGTCCGTGTCGTTTCTCTCTGCACTCGAGACTCGTTCAATTTACTCGTATTTTATTCACTGAAACAAAATACGGCTTATCGTGCGGCCGCAGTGCCGGGCGTATAGCGCGCCATGCCGCACTCAATGACACCATCCGCCGGGCCCTTGCCAGTGCAAATGTTCCCGCTACCTTAGAGCCAAGCGGGATCATGCGGGACGACGGCAAGAGACCCGACGGCATGAGTCTGGTGCCATGGAAGAGGGGCCGGCTGCTGGTGTGGGACGCAACATGCGTGGACACACTAGCACCGTCCCATCTTCCATCTACTTCCAGAGAGGCTGGCGCTGCGGCCGGGCGGGCGGAGATGATGAAAGGCCGCAAATATGCATCCCTAGGAGAGGGGTACATGTTTGTGCCTTTCGGAGTCGAAACCCTAGGGCCGTGGGGACCGGAGGCACGTCAGCTTTTTAAAGACATCAGCATCAGACTAATAGAAGTCTCAAGGGACCCTAGGGCTGGCTCTTACCTCGCACAAAGGCTAAGCATCGCTATACAGCGGGGTAACGCGGCCAGCGTCTTGGGTACCCTACCCGACAGTGGCAGCGATCTGGCCAGCATTTTCTTTTTAGTTTAATTTTAATTTTATATTAGTTAGTTTTAGTTAGGCATTAATAATAATTTAATTAAGTTGGAGAGTTCTTTAGCGCTATTGATCGTTTATGAATAAACTTGAATAAATTGGAAAAAAAAAAAAAATTAAAGTTTAAAATATCAAATAAAAAAAAAAAAAAAAATTGCTTATTTTAAATTAATTAACTCATGGGTCGAGAATGAAGTTCCAGTGGGTTCACAATAAAAAAAGTAATTTTAAACTAAGGGGCCGTCCATTAATCACGTGAGGTCGTTTTTCTCATTTTTTGACGCCCCCCTCCCCCCTGGTGATATTTGGTGAGGTTTGGGACCAAATCCCCCTCCCCCCCTGGATCACGTGTATTTTTTTGGAAGTCTATGTAAAGGCAATTTTTGACTAGAAAAAATATAGGTCATACTACAAATCGTTAAAATTTTTGCGCAGTCCAAAATATCGGTTCAGAAATACCTAATTTTTGACAAAAAATTAATACACGTGATGTCTAACGAGAACCCCCCCTCCCCCCTCGTGATGTTTCGTGAGGTTTTCAGTACCCCCTCCCCCCCCCCCTTTGAGCCTCACGTGATTAATGGACGGCCCCTAACCCCCTTATTCATAAAAAAGTTACTGGACGGATTAGCTATTAAACTGTTTTGTCACTCTCTGTCAAAGAACAAATTGTACTCTGTCAGAGAGGGACAGAACAGATCAATAGTTAATCCGTTCAGTAACTTTTTTATGAATAAGGGGGTAAAGTGCTATTCATGGTGGTAGATGACTATCGACAAATAATTGTAAAATTTTACGTCGATTAAACCATTTGAATTTGAATTTGAATTTGAATTCAACCTAAAATTTAATCAAAGTAAAATAATGCCTGATAAAGGTAGGCCATGGTACCTAGCTTTCAAAATACTAAAAGGCCACAGAGACTGCTATTGAAGTCGCAGACTTCTGGTCAAAAACTGAAAACTACTCAATGGTAGTTGTCTACAGAAGAGAAGTTTCTCTCCTGAAATAATCGAGTGATATAGAAGAGTCAAGGTTGCTGTAAAAAAAACTGTACCTAGATACAAATCTCATGTAACATCGCATCCTACTGCCGAACTAAAGTGGGCGGAACCGCATGACATCATATGTTTACTATGTTACTCACACTTATGTCACACTCACCTATATCTCCGACCCATCTCAGACGAAAATAGACGTTTGCATCTCACGATTACAGTTCAAAGTGTGTTGACAGAAAAGTGCGACATGCAAAGGATAGCATGCTTTGTTGATATTGCAAACTGAATTTCTGGGTTAAGAAAATAAGGTTTAAAATAGATTTTGATATTCAATCGTATGAGTCTGTGTGTGCACAGTGCATCTGTGTAAATTGTCTATAGGCAAGGTTCTAGGTCAATCGGCAGTTTGTAACGTCCTATGCTATCTTTTGTAATGTGTTTTTTTAATAAGTATGAACTTTATTTTCATTAAAAGCTTGATACAAAAAAAGTCTATCAGAACATTACACCTAATGATGTTTTTCTTTATTTTGGGTTCCAATCTAACTCAGCTAAACTTCATATTTTGGTAATGCTGTAGAGACAGTAGGTACTAGTACCTACTTTTTATACAAGTTACAAGTGTATTAGACTATACTTTTCAAGCCAGTTTGTTTTTTACTCAGTAAAAAAAGCTGTAGGTATCATAGTTAAAAAGATACCTGAGTTGGTGAGTCATAACATAATATAACTGTACACACAGCAAAAAAGTGATTCTCAACTCACTTGTAAGCAAGGTAAAAAATGCACAAATGACTCGAATCTCGTATTAGTAGTAAGTATAAGATGGTATACTACCTACTTACTCATTGCATAAGTGAATTCCTTAGCGTCCTTAGCTTCTAAACAAAAAACTACAATACTTATTATTTTGTTTAAAACCTAATCTACTCGCATTTTTCATTGTAAACGCATTTTCTTCTGTATTTTGTCGGTTAAGTACCTCCTATTTTCTACATACATAATATTATTATTTAATCCTTTATTGGACAAATATAAAAATAAGTGTACAAAGGGTGGACTTAATGCTAATTGGCATTTTCTACCAGTCAACCCACTGGAGGTGCAAGAAAATTAAATTATACTTAAGTGTGCAAAAAGAAAACAACACTAGTAGTTACTCATTTAATATTATGTATGTTTATAAAACTTAAGTATCAACCCGTGGTCCAATCGGTCTATTTACTTTTTTCCTTTATATCAAAACCTTAAAATGACAGACAGGTTGCACAAAACTGTCATGGCCGCCAAGTTCGCGCCTTTTTTACCACCCACACCACCACACCTTCAATTCACGTCCAAACCGACAAACAATATTGCATTTCATTATGAGATCCTGTGCAATCTAATAAACGTTAGACAATTAATATTGATACAGCTATTGTTATTTGCAATTTCAGGTATAAGTAAGTATACTAGGTAGTTACTTAGGAATGCACCTAATAGATAGCAGCTACTTATGTGTAAAAATATTTCGCATGTTGGTAGATTTCGTAAAAGTGACTGTAGCTGTATCTAAGTATTTTATTGACCAAATCTGGAAGACTCTAAATCGGTTGCGAGCAGAGGTAGGCTGCTGCAAGGACAATCTCTGTAAGTGGGGCTATACCGTTGGTACCAACCTATGCGACTGTGGTACCGCCCCCCAGACTATGGAGCATTTACTCTCCTGTCCCCTGTGCCCTTCCACCTGCACACGGGAAGACTTACTCCAGGCCAACCAGAATGCTATCAAAGTTGCTTCTTTTTGGTCTGGACAAATATAAAAAATCGCATTTCACTGACACGAAAGAAGAATTGACCAAAGTTAAAAGCTGGCGTTGTTTAAATTTTCCTTCGTTTTACTGTCTTACCAACCATGTAACTATACAATGTCTTACCATTACCACGTAACTATCTATTCGATACCACCCAGACGGATGGTATGGGTATGATAGCATCATAAATTTTGGCAGATTTCCGTGTATCAGGCTGCCAAACCCATCAAATGACGCTATCGAAGGTACGGAGAATGTTAGACAAATTGCATATCATCAGCTCATTGCCATTTTGGCAAGTCTGGTAAGATCCTGACAAAATGATAGGGGAGAGCGCGGCCAATACGTAAGTATCTCTTAGCTTAGTGGTACTAGTTATTATTCTGTGGCTTAGATAATAACAGCGTTATTATTTTTAATTCTGATGTTTATTTCAAATGTGCCGATTAGATTTTGCTCTATAATTAATATACTTCTCTCTACCAACAGGTAAACTATGAATGGACACCATATACCTACCGTGGTAGCTTATAGAGCTTAAAGTTTAGGAAATAAGATTGTGTCCGAATCCGACTCGTAAATGAAGAACGTTTATTTAAAAAAGTAATAAACAAAAACACATTTAGGCTCATTTACAGTTACTTACGCTGAAAAGCGAAAGTAGACGAAAAATTATGTAACCAATTAAATTTTGAACAGCGAAAAGCGCTTTGCCTGAACTTATAGCCAGTAAAAAAAATACTGTGTGAAATTCTTAAACTTAAATCTAATTAAACGTTTTTTTACACTAGTTGTAAGGCTATGGCTGTAAGTAGGGTAACGTAACGTACCTTGGGACGCTTGTACCTCGGGACATTGATTGTATTTTAAAAACCGGCTAAATAAACACATTAAAATTCTACCCTAGGCATAGTATTTTACTCGCTTGGAAAAACTAGTGAGTCTCGTGATCATACCAGCATCTAGTGTGTGGTGAAGACAGTATGAAGTTTTTTGGAGTCAAAAGTAGCTTTTGTATAGTTTTTTGTGTTGCTTTATCTCATTGAGGCATGCTCAAAATAAAGACATGGATGTCACCTATAACTTTTCAGTTATTTAATTTTATGACATGGCAATTATCTGAAAGATTCCTATTAATTAAAAATAAAGATATTTAAATTTTGGTTAAATATTGCTTTTTTGTACCTTGGGACACGATTAAATTTGTACCTTGGGACACTGTTTCCTATGGCTTTGTACTATGGAAAATGCAAACATCTAAATAACGCCTTATATCTCTGTTCTTATTAGTGCCAGAGTGAAACTAGACAGAAGAAAGATGCAGTAAATAAATTAGAACAGAGATATAAGGCGTTATTTAGAAGTTTGCATTTTCCATAGTACAAAGCTATAGGAAACAGTGTCCCAAGGTACAAACGTGTAACGTACCTTGGGTCAAAACAAGCATTTTTACTTTTATCTTAATTTAATAAAATCTGGCCACACTAAAGCTTAAGCACAAATACTAGTGATAATAGATTATATATCCTACCGAATAAAGAAAATTTCACATTAATATCTTAGTTGTACGCTGCGATAGCTTCATTCAAAGTTGGGGTAGTCGAAAATGTCCCTAGGTACGTTACGTTACCCTAAGTATAGAGGTTAGCATGAACCTGAAATTATTAATAAGTAGGTACTTACTTACTTACTTTATTCAACAAAAATGCATTTGTATTTTCAGTATCAATGCTTTTTGTATCATAATGCGATTACAAATTTAAGCATTCTGTATAATTAATAATAATTGCAACAAAATATACTTATTTATGAGCAATATTACTCTGCCAGTCAGTTCTATCGTTTTTTTACTAGAGAACATTTTCACATAGGTACTTAATCGTAAGAATAAATTGAGATCTCTAATTTCATGCTATGCAGAATTTCATAGACATAGACGGTGTGTATTATGTCAGTAAAATGGCTCTGACTCAGCATATGCTTAATCGTTGCATTTCAGTTAATCTTATGATAAAAAATCAATGATCTTGCTTTATAACGTTAAAGATACTCGTGAAAAGGGTCCTAGCTGATCTTTTTAAAATAGGTACAATAATAATACGGTAATATAAGACATTAAGTAATTATTCCGTCGACGAAATATGGCAAGTTGTATAAATGTTTTATCTGTTTTATGCGAGCAATGAAAAAGTTGCACTCACAAAATTTAGATACCAACTGACCCCATTTTTTGGACTAATTAGCTGCTATTGTCATTGGAACTTTTTCATTGCTCGTGAGTATATTTTTGTTTGACACAGCATGCATGTAGATTTAGTTAGTTTTGAATCTTTTTAACAGTTTTTAGGGACAATAACCCAAAAAATGGCTACCTTGAGAGAACAAGGCCTATTGCCCCACTGTGTATGATTCATCATCAATCATTGCGCCTAATGGCAGAGTCTCTATTCTGAACAATTGAGAGTTCAACGCCCCCGTGCAATGGGCCGGTGTGCTAGCATCCATCTAACACGGGTTACCTAACTGTATGCACTAGGGTTTAGTGTACCGTTTTTCGTTGCTTAGCTGCAATGGTCAATTTGTTTTTGGGATGGTTTTAGGATATTAGAAGGTGTACCCATGAGTATAGATTGATTATTGAGATGAGATTATACAAGAAGGTCAGCAATGTAAGGTACAGTAAGGGGCAGAGAAACCTGACCCCTCTCAGAAGCATTGTTACTATGAGAGGGGGGTCAAGTTTATCTGCACCTGACCGTACCTATATTATAATTACTAACTAGTGACTCTACTAATCACTTGCACTAAACAGTGTGTGAATCAGGTTTAGGACAGAAGCATAGTTATCAGTTTTAAATTAAGTAGATATAATGTTTACATACTACTTACATATATCACACGAGCAGTCAACAAAAGAGATAAAGTATCCACTCAGTACTAAACTAACAGTTTTGATCCTAGGAGTCACAGCTGGAAGACAAATTACTCTATTGCTGACTATACACAGTTAATCATTGGACCTATTTGGAACCCACTTTCTAGTAAACCGTGCTGGGGCATTATATTATTATTTACCTATAGTTTTATATGACAATTTACCTACATAAATAATTAACGCAAAAATTACAATAGATAAAGTACCTACCCACCTATGCAGCGGTTAACTTCCTTCTATCGGCTCTTTATGGGACAAGAATGTGTCTTACGTCATCTCTGTCATTATTGGTTTTGTTGTATGGCATCGTTATGTCGTGTAGGTAGTGTTAGTATACCATACTCATCATGGCATCATAGAATTTTAACACAGAAATCTACCGCAATTAATATTAACTATTATTTATGTATTGGTTACATTTCACCAACATAACACCATGTGCGTTGTGCGTACACGCATCCAAAACAATACAGCAGTCCGTAATAACAGATCTAATAATATAGAGAGCGGTGTTAGAGCTATTCCCAAGAATTTAGGCCGCAGAAGCGGGCCGCACGAAATGTGTTAGCCAGTTACTTTACCGCTTATATCGCCGTTGATTAGGCATTGCAATTTCTCTATCTATCTTTGTTGAATGCATCTATCTTTACGTGCAGATAAATATTATATTCAAGCTGTTAAGTGAAGATGGGCACTCAAGCATATTCATTATTTACTTTTTGTATTATGTGAACAAATCCGAGTGTGGGTAGGTGGGCTTTACACAGAATGTTGAACACTTCCGGTATACGATATTCGTCGCGGGAAAACAGAGGAGCGTGGAAAAAGCGCACAAGAGAGCGAATGCAGAGCATTCGAAAATACAGCGCACTAAATTTAGATTCGGAATAGGAAACACGATCGATTTCTGGACTTGATTTTCCTTCGATATCAATTTGAATTTGGAAGTATATTTTTGTTACTCACCAGAATCGTGCGCTGGCACTGGCTGGTCGTTCGCGGGTTTGTCGTATTATTTCACTGTTTTTTTCTCGCGATGGCAGCGCATGTATTCCGCGTCGTGAGGCCCCCGCGCGGGCGGATTGCCGACTGCGCGCGCGCCGCGTTCAAACTTGGAACGTCGCGGATGAATGACGCTGGCCGCCGCTCTATATTTTTTCTTTTTCGAACCTAATTAAAAACAAATCGTTCTTTTTTCGAACTGACGTGTGTGTTCTATCTGTCGGCGCTTTCTTGGTAGATGATGATGTGATAGTTTTTCTGAACAAAAAACTGAGAATAATTATTTGTATGTCTACAAAATTATAACAGAGTTCTTACTCAAGTTTTGAATATTAGACTTTGGCAGACAATATAATGCATTTTTGAAATCATCAAAATCTATTCATAGTATTATTCAATGGCTGCATGACATGGGGTTTAATGGTGGCAGGCATGTGATGATATCAATATCACACAACAAGGATTCAAAGACGCTGAAAAAAATATGATGTAAGTAATTATCTATGTACATACATACATTATCAATCCACAATAACATCTCTCAGATCTATAATCATAAGAAAGTTATAATAATTTATCTTAGATTTGAGAGATAATGGAATGTTAATAGCTAAATGTGTTGTTGTTGGAAGTTAAAGAATAAAACAATAAAATATTCATACAAAATGCACTTTATTGTACAGAAATTCTACTCTCCCATCTTTACATACATACACTACTTACTTTAACGTCTTAAGAATAAACCCATCATATCAATACAATAAAGCTCATTTTTTATACAATACGACCCGTGATTCCAGTTTGGTGAAAATCACAGATTTTCTTACAAAACGGAACATTATATTATTTAAAGTAACCACAGGAATTGTCAAAAATAACATTAAAATAAGAAAAACCAGCTGGATAATTTAATGTAAAATCCAGTAACAATAAAAGGGACACTGGTAGCGATTCTGAAGGCAGCAAATTTTCATTTCCACTGTCAAAACCAAGTTGAGTGTACATGCGAATGTCATATTCCAGTAACAAATGTTATAGTTTTCCCTTGTTAAAATCAATGTTGTGCCTTGAGAATAAACATCAATATTAGCGATTCTCAAGGCAAAACATAAATTTAATTGGGTACACAGCGAATGATAAAGTATAAAATTCAAAATAAATATTTTTACGTTTTGACATTCATAAACTCAAAATTGTACCTACCTTCAGAATCGTTACCATTATAAAATTATTTACTTCAGAATCAGAAGGCCTAGTACGAAATTATGTTTCCATCATCCATTTATTATTTATCTTCATCGTTATTATTATTATTATGTATAATCAAGTATGAAGGCTGTACCTATGTATGGTTACATCACATGAACCTTTATTTTCATACCTAACTGTAAATTTGAGCGTACCATCTTATTACTTAAAGGCCAGAGCTGATAAAGAAATAAAGGAATGTGTCTACAAAACTTAAACCAAAATTTACTACTTAAAAACTAATTAAAGGTAATTGTAATAAATTAATAATCGGGCCTGAAAAGGACTTTAGCCTTTATTTTGGTTAGCATCTGGAGCCCACAATGATCCCATAACTTTAATCATAAGTATATTATATAAATCATTAAATAATTACTAAAATATTCGAATTTAAATTTAAGATTTGCAAAATGAATGTGAACAACAAATATGTTTGTAAGTATTAATCAATAGATACGTTTGCTCACAGAATTTATGGTCAGGTAGCAAATTTTAAAACCACTCGTTTTTTAGTTAAATGTTAGAGTTCGTTTCAGAATGGTCACTATTATTATTGCCTTGTGACATTTTATCTCTATTACAGCGACCAAATTTTAAAGAAGTTGTTGATTATGGTACAAGAGCCGTTTCATCACTCTTATATTAATTAAATCACGTGATAAAACTTATAACGGATAAACAAAATATCTAGAGTGTCCACAAAGGGAAACTTCCTTCAGTTAATCGTTAATCAATATTTCTATGAATTCATAAGTTATTTATTTCATACTGGCAGTAAACTTATTTTGTGTAGGCAGTATATTCAAGTGTTTATTATAATTTAGTCTTCAGTGTGGATACCAGAATTAAAGGAAATCGTTAGAAATCACTCTATATTTATCATATTGTTTGTGTTATTTACAAACTTAACAGAGTATATAATAATATGTATTTATAAGTCACAAGCAATATAATTAGATTATCTTGTTCACTCATTTTAAATGATTGAGAAATTATAATATAAATATAATAATTAATTTAGTAGGTTACTAATAAACCTACTAAATTAACCGCATACTTTATTGCATGGATATATTCTCAATAATTTAAATACGAGTTGCCTAACTACCTATTCAAATACAACTATTAATACCTTAACTGAGGTTTAGGAAACTGTGTAGCTCTTAAATGCCCTTTAATTTAAATTGGTCATAAAATACCTGCAATTTTATAGTCTGAAGCTGTTTTAAATGAATTTTGAATTTAAGTATCCATTGCGTGCTACTTCGGGAAACAATCTCATAAACAATACATACACGTAATAAATACATCAATTCAAAATAAAATAATTAATAAAACAAGAGCACATTACCACATTTCACCAAACGCAGTGTCGATTCACAATAGCTGTTCACTGTACACTCCACTGTCCCGTCACTATCCGGCTACTGACCGGTCACTGTCCGGTCTGAGTCTGCCACTAGTCGATCTCTATGACGCCGTCGTCGGAGGCCAACAATCATTTGTTGGGCGACGTCAGTCCCAGAGCCGCTGACAGTAGACGCACTACGTTCTTCTGCTCTTGAGCCTCGTTTTCTGTGGAGAAATTGTGGCAGTTAGTGTACAATGCCGAATGGGAATATTTAGGGGCGAGACTTTTTTGAACTAGCAATACTGTTACAAAGCGCATGGAAAACCGCTCCCCCTCCGTCCAAAATACACATTAAAATATTTTAAAAATTATATTACACAGGGTCTTATATGCATTTCCTAAAGATCTCCTTAACGGCTTTCTTCAAGCACTTGTAACGAAAATACGCGTATGGTAAGTTTAGTTTCAGTTCAAGACCAAAAAAGGGTTCCACATGAAGTTTGAGAACCGCTGAGCTAGACCCCTCTGACCCGTATATAATTATTTATATTATGAGTAACACGTACCGTCCTCCCCAGTGACGTGTTTCTCCAGGTTGAGCTTCTCCTGCGCGACCTGGTAGATGCCCTCCTCGATGGTGCCCTTGCTCAGCAGCCGGTAGATGGTGACCGGGCGGGTCTGACCCATGCGGTGGCATCTGGCGAAAGAAATACGGGTTAGAGAGTGTTCACACAATAATATTCTTAATATGTCGACGGTCAACAGCGGGAAGATATCCTCCGTATTGCTGTTCTTATTACTACTGCTAGCTTGCATTCATTCAGACTTTGAACATGCCCTTTGTGTTGTACTGCTCTACTGGCTCTATGTCTGATGCTGGCTTTCATTCGTTCATTGTTTCATTCATTCATACTTTCATTTAATCAATACAGACGCGGCAACATAGTTATTAGCTTGCAATGCCCCGCGCTGATTTAGAACATTTTGTCAATTTGTAAAGCTCTAGTTAGTAGCTCTATCAATGATACTGTATTTCATTCGTTCATTCATTCATACTTTTATTCATGTCTACAATAGCTCACCTATCCTCGGCCTGCTTGTCGTTGTAGGGGTTGAAGTCGATGTCGTGTATGACGACGGTGTCGGCCGCGGTCAGGTTGATGCCGAGCCCGCCCGCCTTGGTCGACAGTAGGAACACGAAGATATCTTCCGCGTTGTACTGGTCTATTAGGTCTTGTCTGTGGGAGAGAGAAAGCTGTTAATATGTTAATTATGTCTATGTTAAAGTTTCAACAAATTTCGGCTTTCTCTATCAAATTATTATTGTTGATCATAGATAAGCGCTATGGGAAGCGTGTAACCTAAACGAGGTGGGAATATATGGTCCCCTTTGGACGTCCAGGGTTAGGTGTGCACGTCCAAGGGGAGCGCAGATGTGTCGTGGCGTTTCCCGGAAGGTAAAACAGACTGAATGACCAGTGGTGGACGTCGGCGTCGTGGGAGACCGTGGGGGATGGCGGGAGGAGGAAGCATATTATGATCGGGAACTGTAGTGGCCTTTGCCCAGCAACCGTGCGACTCAGAGAAATCATTCGTTAGCTGTTGATAACAATCTATCGATAACATATTGTTTGTGTATTATTATTCTGAGTGTACCTGTCAGTGACCGCGGTGCTGCCGTCCAGGCGCAGGTAGCGGTGGCGGCGCAGCGCGAGGTACGGCTCCAGCACGTCCAGCATCATGGTGAACTGGCTGAAGATGAGCACGCGGTGGCCGCCGGCCTGAAGACGAGGTAAGAGCACGTCCAGGTGCTCGAATTTTCCGGAGTCCAGGATTAGGTTGTCGGGGAGCGCGAACTTCTTTATGCACTGCGGGAGAGAGGGGTGGCGTTAGATAAATAAATAAATTATTCATAAGTCTACATAGTTACCCGCTACACTAAACAAAACAAAAGTCTTAAAGAGTAGGTAAGACAATAAGAAGAAGGCAGATTGATAATTTTGAAATAGGATACACAGCTTTATTTATACAAACGCGAGGAAGAAATCAGATCTGAATATCATGATATAGGTCCTGTTGCCTTAAAGCGATTTCCTCCCGAAAACCTTGAAACCAGGATGAATAGATTTACATTAAATGGAATGAACTATTACTTAGCATCAATGAACGTTAACTAATCCTGCTAGAGGAAAATTTGCCTCTTTTTTTTTTGATCCGTCTAGATTCTATTACATAGTTCCCTCGACACTCACATGGTGGTTCTGCGTCAACGTATGCAGATGGAAATCACTCAGATAGCAGAGATCTTCAAACGCGTACTGTGCGTTCTTCTCCCGATACCCAGGGTCTGCCGCTAACAACGCAGTCATCTTGAGACTAGTATACAGTCAACAAAAGAGATACATAGGCCACCCCAGAGCATACCTTTTACTTTTGTGATCCAGAAATGTATATATGAATAAAATACTATTTGATGCATCTACCTTCCACCCATGACTCTTAGGATCAAACTGTTTGTGCTGGGGTGGCACACATATCTCTTTTGCTAACGGTAAATGCGACACTAGCGCCACCTACAACTCACATGGTGGTTCTGCGTCAGCGTATGCAGCTGGAAGTCGCTCAAACAGCACAGGTCCTCAAACGCATACTGTGCGTTTTTCTCCCGGTAGCCAGGGTCGGCTGCCAACAACGCCGCCATTTTGACACTAGTGTACCGTCAGAAAAAGACCTACATAGGCCACACCAGAGCACACCTTTTCCTTTTATGGTACAGAGATGTATTTATCGTTAAATACTATTTGATTGAACTATCGTCCACCCATGAGTCTTGGGATCTAACTGTTTGCAGTGGGCTGGCACACATATCTCTTTTGCTGACTGTATATAACATCTACTAATGGTAGTAACTACCATGTCATCTACAACTCACATGGTGGTTCTGCGTCAACGTATGCAGCTGGAAGTCGCTCAAACAGCACAAATCCTCAAACGCATACTGTGCGTTTTTCTCCCGATACCCGGGGTCAGCCGCTAACAACGCCGCCATCTTGCGCAGAGTCGCGTCTGAGTAGTGGAAGCGGAGAAGGAGAGGATGGTTGGCCAGTTTACGCATGTCCATCATCATCGACATGCCTGATTGTTCTGTTGTTGCGTGGATCTGTGGGTGAAATGAATTGGTAAGATTTAAGCCTAGTATGTTCGGCAGCGAATGCACTGTTGTACCTTGCCAAGCTAATAAACAGCCTATTCATTCTTTCAAAGATTGATGGTAGTTTGACAAGAGAGATGTATTTATCGATAAAATACTATTTGATTCATCTTTCATCCATGAGTCTTGGGACCAAACTGTAACCGATAGTATAATTAAGATGTATGTATGGCTTCTACAGGAGCAGGATGAGGTTTATAATGTTATAGGGGCTGATGATAATCCCCCTACTTATCAGTAGGGCTTCTCCAGGACTTATAATCTTTAAGGAGTCATACAGACACTTTATGTGACTATATCCATAAATCTGTATAATTTTCAAACATACCGTTCCATCCTTAGCCGCGAACCCAGCGATGAGGTTCTTATACAATATCTCCTGCCGCTCAGACATCGCACATAACTCCATGTGGTTAGTTTTCTTCGGCAAGTCTTGTAGCACGTCTTTCTTCAGTCTTCTCAGGACGAATGGCTTCATGATTCGCTTGGCCTGCGTGATCTGGCTCTGTTCGAAGGCCGGGGTTTCGTCTTCTTTGTTGCCGTCGGTTTTCTGGGTGGTTTTTACTGATTTCTGTAAAAAACGTTTTCAATTTATTGATATAGGTATTAAAAAGCATAATAATATGAATGAACCACAACATTGCTGGCCTAGGGCGTGGCTCTATCAGCATCCTAGGAGTTTGTATTGATGGCACTCGAAGTTGAAAAGCAGCTTAGTCGAGACAGTTGTAATCATAAATAAACATTATAATTAACTTATGAAACGAATTAAATATATGTTTTTAATGTATTTGATTACATTACCGTCGCTCCGCCCCTCCGCCGTCGCTCCACCGGTCGTAAGTTTCGTACCCGCCGCCTTAGACCACCTTTGTCAAGGACACTCTAAGAAGAAGACATACCGAGTTCTTCTGAAACAGGAACTTGAGGTCGTCCGTCTTGCCGGAGAACATGTGCGGCATGACGAAGCACAGCAGCGACATCAGCTCGAGCAGGTTGTTCTGGAGAGGGGTGCCGGTCAGCAGGAGGCGGTGTTTCGACTGCAAGGAGAATGGGTTGTTTAATAACAGCTTTGTAGGTTAGGTAATTGGTATATTGTAGGCTGGAAACGATAGTTCCAAATGGGATAATAGAACAGCACTCAAGTGCTTAAATGCTAGATCATGCTATCGAATCTAATCTGTTACAGTTAAAATAATTTAAAATATTTGAATAATAGCAACTTAAACAGTTAGTTATTGATAACGGGCCAAGGGCAAACATTTTGTAATCCAGTGTCATTTTCATGTTCGCTTGTGCGTAATATTCCGGAAATATTAGCTATTGTATACACTAACGTAACGTAACTAAAACGACCATGCCCTAACTCATACGGCAGCACAATTCCCATAAGAGTCGCCATGGCCGAATTGCCTCGGCAAAACGTTGTTTTGGCCTATGTATCCAAATTAAGGTGGGACTATGTTTCCATCGAAATGATCGTAGGCACTCTATAACCCTTTGGGCGCTCCGGGCGCGGATCTGGATGCTGAAATCCTGGAATGTTGTGGTGCATGTCACCGTGAAGATAAATAGCCGTAAACTCATAATAATCACCTTGATCTTCAACAAATTGTCGTATCGCTGCGTGGACATGTTCTTGAGCATGTGCGTCTCGTCGTACACCACGTAGTGCATCGGCGTCACGCGGAACATCTTGCGCTCCTCGGGGCATAGACAATACACCTACTCCTCTGAATGTACCTAGCTACTTGGAACTAAAAAGCTACAATCGATTGTTGCGATAACGGCGATGATTGGCTACTTTTTTTCTGGAATCCCCCCTACGGTTTTAAAACTTTCCACCCGCTTTTTCTAGGGGACTGGGGAACTGCACAGTCATCGCTATACCACGGTTACACTCTTGTATTTTTTTGTGTAGATTCAGTAACTGAAAGCTAAATAACTATCTATACTCTGTCCATTATATTATTGGTTTTTAGACAGTTCAAATCCCATACATTTTTGACGACTGCAAAGGAATACCAACTTTACTTACCAGACATAAGGAAACGTCATAAATACAATAACATAGTGGAAGCTATTAGGTACCTAATTCGTGGATATTTTCTTATCTGCGCTGGTTCGGCAAAGTAAGCCTTCTTTCTGTATACGGCCTAATACACATGACTGAACCAAGTTCCTCTCAACATAATATTAATTAATTATGTACATAAAGCGCTATTTCACCTTGATCTTCAACAAGTTGTCGTATCGCTGCGTGGACATGTTCTTGAGCATGTGCGCCTCGTCGTACACCACGTAGTGCATCGGCGTCACGCGGAACATCTTGCGCTCCTCGGGGCAGCTGCTCACCATTGTGTACCTGATGGTAGATATAATAAGTTAGTATACATATAAGGTAAAATAATGTATGTACTGCAAATAATAAAATCCTAAGGTACAAGCTTAGCATAAGATTAGTAGGATATTTAATTTAAATAGTTCTACATTATTGAATAATGCTTACGACGTTGTTTTCAAGTGTCTACAATGTTACTATCAGTGGAAACTTTAATTGACTTCCTGTTACTTTAAGATATAGCTACATACATTGTTATAAGTCTCTAGTTTTCCGAACAAAATAAAATAAAATAAAATAAATAGAGTTAATGAAAAATATACCGTAGTCCAGTCTTGGATGAGGCACATGTCCTGCAGTACAATGTATAAAGGTGGGTAGTGAACTAGTGACCAACGTTACGGACTGTAGTGTAACATTCCCATTGAGCATGTCACGCAAAGCTGTGTTCTAAAATCTCGCTGGTTTCCCCGTAACACTACGTACTGACTGCAGGAATGCTCGCTGTGTAACATGTTACATTACACCTCGTAACGTTGGATCCTCACAATAACCAAAGACCTAAATATGGGTGACCCCGACGTGATGTTGTTTTGCTTGCAGACTGGTGTGCCATGAATCATCATCAAACGAACTATACTTTTTGATCAGGTACACACTTGAGTGCCGATATTACTTAGTCACATCCAATATACTAGATATACACTTACGGTCTTATTCATAAAAAAACCTTAAAGTAGGTTTACTGAGCTCAATAGTTACGGAACACTTTAAGCCTATTTGAGGTTTCGTAAAAATCTCTATTCATAATAGTTCCGTAAACCTTCAATAACTATAGTGATGCTAATAGATTTCACAGACCAAACATATAACATTTACCCTATTAAGTTGCCGGTCCGACGAAACCATAAACAAAAATAGCGAAAACTTTCATTCATTTATCAATCTCTATTATCTATGTTAGCCACGGCGCGGCACTTAAAAAAGTTGGCTTAAAGGCGCAGTTGGCCAAGCCAAAACCCACAAAAAAAAATAATTAAATTTTTACGTTACCATGGCAACTTATTTTCAGCAAATATTAACTCACAACAAATGTCAAATCGTCAATAAAGCAGAACAGCTGTTGACCGGCCGCCATGTTTTTGTACAAGAGGAGGTTTACGGAAGGTGTATAGTAGGGTCCAGCCAACTTTAGCATATCAAGGTTTTACGAATCAGTTGGAGAGTTCTTTAGCGCTATTGATCGTTTATGAATAAAGTTTTTTTGACATTTGCTTATAGCAGGCCTATAGGTCTCCCGTAACTTTTTATGAATAAGACCGTTATACACTATAGTATTGAATACTGGCGGTGCTCACGTGGTGAGTATGACGTCGGTGCCGGCGAGCCCCTCGCGCGCGTACTGGATGCGCAGCTGCCGCCGCTCCTCGGGCGCGCCGTAGTATTTACTGACGCGCATACTGGGGCACCAGCGCGCGAACTCGACGTCCCAGTTGTCTGTGGATGTGGAAAATAATGAATTACAAAGAGATCTGTGATACAAATTACACTCTCTTTCTGTCCAATAATTACCGCCATTTTGATAAAACATACACAATTTTCTTTGTTACAAATGCAATCTGGAATAAACAGCACGGTCTCTATATCTCTAGCCTTTTTATGACTTTCAGCAGTTAAGAAGAAATATGTCCTAGAATGAGACACTTGTTTACACTAATCTTTCGACGACCCTCATTGTATGTCCAATATTATCGATAGCCTAGATTCCTATATTTAGATTTTTTAAAACCATCTATCTACAGTATGTTGCAAAAATGGTATACTAAGCCGAAAGGGGGTGACTCCTGGGGTCAATCTGAACATAAGTAGTCCTACGACTTTTTGGAAATTCGCGAAACTTTTGAACATCCTGTATAGAATACAATAAGCTACTTACTGAGTGTGGAGGCGGGCACCACGACGAGATGCGGCGCGCGCGCCTGGCCCGTCTGCTTGAGGTGCGCCAGGAACGCGATCACCTGCAAGAAAGAAAGAAAAAACATTTATTGCCACATCATGTATCATCACGACCCATTACGTCTGGGCTGGGGCACGGGTCTCCTTCCAATGAACTATTGCCACATAATACGACAAAAAAAATACACAAAATTAACTTAATAGGAATATTGTTAAGAGGTGGCGAAAGGACAATCTCAGCAATGCTGCGAGTTATATAGTACCTATAATCTATGCAGCGCCGGTTTTCAGTTTGCCCTGAACTTAGGTGCTAAATTAAACTACCTAATTAATGAATTAAATTAATTACGCATAGGATAAATAGATAAACAAATAATAATTGATAAATATTATAGTTTTATAAATAAATAAATCATCATCATCAGCCTATAGCAGTCCACTGCTGGACGTAGGCCTCTCCCAAAGCACGCCACTGGATGCGATCTTTAGCTTTCCTCATCTAATCATAACCAGCCACTTTTCGCAAGTCGTCACCCCATCTAGCCGGAGTGCATCCTACACTACGTTTAAATAAATAATAACAAATATTATAGTCGTCTATTATACCTGCACCGTCTTCCCGAGCCCCATCTCGTCGGCCAGGATGCCGGACACGCCCTGCTTGTGCAGCACCGCCAGCCAGTTGAGCCCGATTATCTGGTAGGAGGCTAGTTTGAGGCTGTGGAAGAGAGATGTGATATATATATGATGATAGTGAGCGGGAGTTTGTGGATGATGGTAGGAATAAATAAAGCAACGGGCAGACAGAGATTAACATTGTCGGTGTAAGAACACCATTTATACATAATTAACAAACATACATAATAGTATCTCATTTATTCGCACCATAGAACAACGCGGACTCGGGTGACCATTCATATTCAATGGTTCGCACCATCTTTAGAGAAGTAAAGTAACCAGTGGCAGGTAACCCAAGTGTCAGTGTATCTACCGTATATGCCAAAGAACCGTTCAGTGGGGTACACCAGTTCGCTTAGACAGATATCCAGTAGAGGTTGGATGAGTCAGACTGAGGTCTGAGTATAAAGTATTGTTGCACTCTTTGGAAAGAGCCTATGTTCAGCAGTAGACCATTCCTGGCTGATAATGAATGATGATCTAACAATCGTACCTGGGGTCCAATATATCAGGCTGCTTCAGCAACCCGGCGCCGACTGCCACGGCCGCTTCCAACTGCTGCGCGAGCCCCACGCACTTCTTCATGAGGCGCTGGATGTTGTTGCGGGTGCTCAGCAACTCCTGGGTAGAGTTGAGCAGCTCGGAGCTCAGGAGTTTGGACTCGTTGAACTTTTGCACCTGGGTGGGAGGATTTCTTAGTCAATTCTTAGATAAACCAATCAATGGGCTCCTTGTTTAACACAGATTGCGATGTAGTGACGTTTATATTGTGTAGATAAAGATGCAATCTAGTGGAGCTAGGATGCATAACTTTAAAAGTCTGACTGAGCTGAACAGAACATTAACAATCAAATAACCATTCGGTACCAAAAAATAAGCATACCCTAAATGGAAAAGCATGGCTCCTACATTGCTCTCATGGCGTAATATTTATAACCAAACACAACCTTATTGAATCAATTTAGTTTAAAAGATATCTTACCATGTCCAGCCAGCCCTGGAACGGCCTGGCCGCAATGATGGCCTCGGCCTTCTTCTGCGAGCACCCGCTCAGCAACGAGAGCTCCTTGAAGTTGGCCTTGTTCAGGAACTCATACACCTTCTTCTTGTCCCCGATCAGGTCGTCTGTGATCTCGTTGTCTGAATCCGAACTGGAATGGAATGATGAAAGTATGTGTAAGTGGCAAGAGAAAACACGCATTTATAAAAAAAAAAGAACTTGGGTACCCAATAGATTGAGTTAGACCTTCTGGTTTCATTGATGTGCAGTTGTTTAAGTATTTATGCATACATACATACATAACTAGAACATGTACAGACTTAAATGTATTTTTCCTGAAGAGCACATAAAAGTTAAGTTCCTATTTTATTTATCCTGCAATGCATCAATACACAATAACACATACCTGTCATAAACCCTATCATCCTTTCCTTTTCTGACTCCATAGTCATCATCTTCAGAGCCACTGCTGCCTCGCCTGGCTCTTCCACCCTTGGAAGCCACGGCCGGTCTCCTTATAGCATTCCCCTGTGGTCTAATAACTCGGAATGTTTGTGAATTAGCTCCAGAATTACTAGGTCTGGAGCCGAAGAATGAAGATGGGTTTCTGTCGTTGGTCTCCGGATCATAGTTGAGCAGTTCATCTCTTGTCCTTTCTTCGTTCCAGCCGTGCTTCACTAGTGTATTCTTTATGAACTGTTGGAGAAATTGGATAGATTACTTTCTATTCATAATTATATGATGATAGAGCAGGCTTCAGGCCACTTTTCACTTTTTTTGACAGCTTAGAAAGGTAAATAATATTGAACAAAAAACCCACCTATTGTAGAATGAGTTAATAATTGAATAAGATTTCAAATCAATTTTATTAAATA
Source organism: Plutella xylostella (assembly GCF_932276165.1). NCBI lineage: Eukaryota > Metazoa > Arthropoda > Insecta > Lepidoptera > Plutellidae > Plutella > Plutella xylostella. The sequence goes on from NC_063988.1 coordinate 1,649,838, forward strand.
TTTGATTATTTTTACATTTTACACACAAAAAAGCATGTAGGCTTCCAAATTATTTAATTACATTGCAATTTAAATTTTTTCAATAACAGGAGATGGAGAAATCTACTTAAGGTCCTTTGTCCCTTTGGGACGTCAGGATGGATGTATGTATGTACTATGTATGATTTAATAACATTCAGTAAAAAAAACTCACCATTGGAGAGATGTCAGGAAACATTTCGGACATATTCCGGAACCTCCTCTCCTTGACCGCGGTGGTCAGCTCAACCACCGCAGTGCCCGGCTTCTTAGCAGGAGAGCTGGTGTCATCCGAGTCGGAGTCGGGCACTCTGATGCGCTTGTACACAATGGCTCCCTGGTTGATGGTGCCAGATGACGTCACTCTTATGGGTAGCTCTGCAATGATAAACAGATAGATTTTTGGAGATTTAGTTCATAGAAAAGAGTTTAGCTAACAATGAACAAGAGGCACACTTGCCAAGTATGTATTTTGCAGATTTAAGTAGTATAACATATTACTTGGTATATTTAAGGCACTAAACATCTTGACTGGATGATTAGGTGTGTATTCATTCAGTAATCATCAGTTTCGTGGGATTATCGCGCCCCTACGGTACCTTTACAGGGCACAGTACTGCTACTATGGAATAATCAATCAAAGCAACCACTTACGTCACAGACGTCAGAGGGGGTGTGAGGGGTTGGGGGGTACCGAACAGCTGATCCAAAATACAAACTAACCAAAAATAATAATATTAACCGAAGTTAAATTAAACACCCATCAGTGCAAGTTGTAATTGTCATGGCCTATTGCACAACGGAAAGCGAGCCAGGTGCGCCCGAAGCGCAAGGCCTTGGCTAACGATTTTGTCCACAAAACCGTCAAGAATTATCATTGTTTATTAAAAAGAGTTATCTTCTAAGCATTCTCTATCAGTAAGGTATTGTTTAAAGCCAGCTTAGTAGCACATTAAATGCATTTAAAGCCAAGAAGTGTGACCACGCGGGCAAAGAACGAGACCGCGCGATGAAATTTTGCAAATTTGCACGCCATGAAAATTACGTGGCCTGTGAAAATTATAAAGGCAAGATATTTTACTCACGGTTACTAGATGTTGTCGCACCATTCGTACTGGTTCCACTGGATCCAGGGGCCAGCGAATTCGGCTTTCTCTGGAACCTATATTGTCTCAAATGGCTCAGAACACTAGGACTGGTCGGGCCTCCAGACATTTTGTAAAACTGAATAATAACGGCCTACGCAAAACTGTACTTGGATAGAAAACACAATTAAAAAGTTTTATGGCTATTTATAAAAGTTTTCGAAAGAAAAAGCACACCACTTCAACATGAAGTCAACACTCTACGGCCATTTTTCAATATTTTTTTATTCCGCGAGAGAACAAGAAAAAAGTAACGGTAACATTGGAGTTGAACATCCAATCAAATGCTGTGATTGTACTAACGTCCAATGGGATAATTGTGTCACAATGAATCATCCAATAAGAGCTAAGACAGTAAAATGGGTATTCTGTTGTATTTTGTGTCTATGAATTTAAATCGGATTAATACGGTTTTACCTCAGAATAATAACATAACCAACGTTCTTACTGCCTGAGATTGAGAGGGTATTTCTTATGCCGTTTACAATATTCAACGAACAGTAAGTTCCAGCAGTTTATGAATGAATTCTCAGGCTCTCAAGTGTCTTTTCTTTTCCTGGTAACGTATCACCCACTCCAAATATCGGACAGTAGATTCATGACGTTCAGACATTTATTATATCTGCGCTCAGCCCAAGATTTTCCTCATACATCCAGTGAATAGATACCGGTTACTGTATACTGACTTGCGTTTGCGTTGCTGTATGCGTTTCGATTGCTCGGTCACATGGTCACGGGTCACGGCAATGAGAAGAAGAAAGTCAGCTCCCGAAACAACCTTCTGCGACGGCTTACGTCTACCAGCTGGGGCGCCTCTCCGCAAGTTCTACGAACAAGTAGCTTAGCACTCTGCTTCTCAGCTGCCGAATATGCCTGCCCCATATGGGCAAGGTCCGCGCATGCTAGAGAAGTAGATGTTGCTCTTAACGACACAGTTCGTATAGTTACGGGATGCCTCAAACCGACACCGCTCCACAAACTCTACTCTCTGGCTGGGATAGCACCCCCTAGCATACGGCGTAAAGTGGCATGTTCTGTTGAGAAAGCCAAACAAGAATGCGACTCCAGACATCCACTTTACTCACATACTGCCGCACCTTCCCGCCTTAAGAGCCGCAAAGCGTTTCTAAATAGTGAGGTGTCCTTAACGGATGAAAACCCACAAAACGCAAGGCTACGGCTCTGGGAGGAAAAGCAGCCCCAGGATCCTTTCCTACCTCTTGAGGAAAAACTTGCTCCCGGTAACAGTCTTCCCTGGCACATCTGGAAGACTCTAAATCGGTTGCGAGCAGAGGTAGGCTGCTGCAAGGACAATCTCTGTAAGTGGGGCTATACCGTTGGTACCAACCTATGCGACTGTGGTACCGCCCCCCAGACTATGGAGCATTTACTCTCCTGTCCCCTGTGCCCTTCCACCTGCACTCGGGAAGACTTACTCCAGGCCAACCAGAATGCTATCAAAGTTGCTTCTTTTTGGTCTGGACAAATATAAAAAATCGCATTTCACTGACACGAAAGAAGAAGAAGAACGGCAATGAGGGAAACATAATCAATGGGCTAGGAGAGCCACAAAAAGAACTGATTAGATTTCAGCGTTAGAGTGCGCGCAAAACCGGGAATTTGACAGCCTACTCATAGAATGTCAGTCAGATTAATAGTTCCCTATTTTGCCGTAGGACTTCAGTGGTGGCGCTGAGTCTGGCACTATGGTCTCTTATGGTCATAAGCAAGTCACAACTCCACAACATTAGGGCAGGGTGGCAGCACGATTGACATCATGGATCGGTCAGAGGCCTCTGACTATATTAACTGTGCTAGAAAATGGTGTGGTAGAGCAGGTAGAGGGTAGGTGGATACTTGTTATTCGGCGAGATGTACACTTAAACACACATTCTAGTAGGTCAGTGGAGCATAAAAGAGGAAACCGTTACAAAAACTACATGAATATCGATTAATTGAGTTTAATATCAATAAAATAAGAAAATTATTTACACAAATTTTATCAAAATACAAAAATAAAACACTGTCACATACATATAATAGGTTTCAACGACATCTGGTGGTTCTATTTTAAATATACAACTCTTGCGTTTGATAAAAATGATTGCAGCACAGCTGTTGTCACTAAAATTCTATAAGTAACACACTTTGGTGGGTGACTTTATGGAAAACCGTGAATCTATCTACCCTTTGATGCAAAATCCACTGTGTACATTATAATGGAAAACAAAACTTCTGTGCATCACTCTGTCATGTACCTATCAAGGGTTTCAAATCATACTTTATTTCACACAATAAAGTTGATTAGTCATTTTTTTGCATTTCTTTTTCCAATACAGTATACACAATATAGATTTCACCAAAATATCAGTGAAGGTCCATCGACTGAGCAACCTTCTGTGTCTTTTAACTATAGTTTAAGTACGCACCGATTGACAAAATTATGTGCCAAAATACATAAAGTACACTTATGTACAGGGTATTATATACTTGCGGTGATCTCCCAATAACTGGGACCGGAATGTGTGTCAGACTCTAACTTACAAGTACAAAATGAACAATGATCAACAGTGAGTAAACATTATCTCCATAGGCCTTTCATTTGAACCAATACTGTAACGGATTCAGTCCACAAAAATTATGCCCCGCAAGAATGGGATACTTTCTGCCAGCTCATAATTATATGTTTAAAAAAGAACTGAATCATAGATGGCGCTCATACTGGCTTCATACAACGACCACTGCATTTTTTTTATAACAGGTATCGTCGTATGAAGGCCTTAAGAACGCCATCTATAATTTAGTTCTTGAGACCCGATCGCGTACTTGCTTCGTACGAAGTAAGAAGGCGGGGGTCGGGAGAGGAGCGCGCTTCATGTCAACTCTTGCGGACTATAGAATAAATATAGGTAAGCATACGTCCTGTAAAACAGTTTGACCGTAAGAGATACAGGTGAAAGATAGGTACATAATGTGAAAAGTATTTATTATTTTTCAAGCTCTTACTATCTTTCTCTAGGGACTTAAGGGTCAAAATGTTTTACTCGGGGTGGTTTTTGTTGACTGTACATTCAACCAATTTGAAAGGTAGTCAAAATTTGATCCTTTATAAAAAGTTTCGCTTATTTTTAGTTCCTAAGTTTCTCCTCTTCAACTTTATCTTATTAAAAGTACCTATGTGAAGTGAAAAATAGATAGAAGTTATATTTAATGTTAAGTGTAAATAGGAGAAATGTTTAATGCTTAAATTATTGCAAATATCTTTGTAAGGTTCAATGAGCTACATTTCAAACAAGTTGACTATTAGATTTACAAAAGTAAAAATATACATAAGTACATTACTATTTTTGTTTAAATACAGAATTTGCCCATTTACGGACACACTTTAGTTAGTATTAAACACGTTCATATGTATACTATTTCAATGTATCACTCACTATTTCATATGTATTTATATAACCAAGTAGTAAATAGGTTAGTGCAAATGGGCAGTTGATGTAATTGCGGCTCTGATATGTCTCTATATACAATTATTATGTAGTAGTCAAACCATAATCAAGAATATGAAATAGTGAAAAATGTAATGAATATATACCAACTGGCACCGGGAACTTTAGCAAAACAGAGGAATACTCGACAAACTCGCCACTATAATACACACCATACAAAAAAATCTTCTTAAATATTCTTCTTCATACTTTTACGGGATATTTACATACTCTTATACTAAATAAATAGAAGACTGTCTGGTAAGATAAATATTCATAATATATTCTGTCATTATCTTTTTATATATACAGATAATCTCAACCATTTTTAAATGTTATTTCTTAGTTTTCCAAACATCCTTTTAGTACCTATTCATTTCAATTATATTCTTAATTTAATCTGAATTCTTTAATATTTATTACACAATTAATTTGGACAGATAATAAGGGTACCCGCATAGTGCAAGTAACTGAAGTGAAACACTGAATCACACACTGTTAAGTGCAATTGATCAGTAGACTTATATTGAGAAGTATGTATGGTAGATTCAGAAAGAGAACAGCAAATGTCCAACAACAAACCCAAAAATGTACCTCTGTACAACACACACTAATCACTTGTACTACAAAAGTGTCAATCAGCCTTTACATGCGCTGCCGCTGCTGGCTACAAGTGTGCGCATTATTCAAAATCAGAATGCTCAAGTTATTCGTTTACACGACGACTCATGTTACGTCTTCAAGCTACTTGCACCATGTTCTAGCACTTAAAAGCACACTAAAAACCACGTAACTATATCAGTTCGCATAGGACAATTCAAGGTGCAATTGGATGTGTTTGATTGGTTGGAATGTGTCAAAACCTCGCGACGCCATTGGTGCGCGCTATGCCGCTCGGTCCATATTGGTCTATCGCGGCAACGATCTACTCCGAATGTTCTCTTATCAATCGCTCATAAATACGGCATAAAAATGGCTGTCATTTCAGTCAAGTTACGTGGTTATTAGTGTTTCCATACAGGATAATTAATTTAAAAAAATACAAACATCAGATCATACCGACAATTTATCGTAGCAAAGCTAATAACGCAGATCTTTTACATAAATGTTTTGATGTTTGATGATCTAGCTTCTACTAAATATTTGGCACATTTCAAACGTCATTTTTGAAAACTTTAAACTCTTTTTCTTAGCTCACTTTCGATGTATACAATGATAATGATTTTTTTAATATTAATTAGTAACAAGCGAGACCGTCAATTCCATATCTGATCCCTTAAACTTCAAGGAACACTAATCTATTAATAGTGTATTTATAAAATGTTATTTAATATCTTGTACCAGCGAGGGTCTCTGCGAGTAACATCTGACACATTCGAACTAAATAACCAATAAATACATGACGCATTATATAATATACAAACGCTATACTTACTGCAATACCTTAGCAATGATCCTCATATGAAATATCTATTTATTCTTCACCTAAATCAATATTAAGCTTTCATACACAGCCTGTACATACTATTTTCATATAAATTATAATATTATGTACGGAATCACAACACTTCAGGGACTATTTACACATTCTGTCAACAAATTCACAGCTAAATATATTCCAACGTTACAAATGTTCACAAATATACATACATATAAAAATCTAATTAATATTATTTGCTTACGAGCAAAAACCCGAGTTTTTATTGTTAAGACTATTTTGTAATTCACGCACATTATCAACTGATCCGTCAAGTGTCTCTGTATATGGCTTCAATACAAAAATTATCAAATAAATCGTCAATTTGGACTGATGTTCCCGAAATCCGTCTTCGATTAAGGTCATTTTGGATAAAAAGGATATTGTGCGTTACATAAACTTCTTTGGAAACACTTGCGACTATTTAACAGCCGTCAAATGTGTGTATAACGTCCGATGACCCGCTCTACAAACACACAATAATACAGAGGTCAGTACACAAACCTAACCTACACAAAAATAGGCAGTCAAACTGGCGGATCGCGAATGTCATGTAACTCGATTGCGGCAACACCGTCCTTCGACCCTGACTTACACTACCTACATACAAAAATAACTTAAACTTAACCGAAATGCTTTTACCGCACGAGCGTCTCTCAAACCGTCTACACTCACTGACCAGTGTTCAGACGGAGATCTCATAGTTGCAGTCATAGACGGAGGCGCGGTCGGGGGGCTCGGGAGGGGGGGCTCTTGCGTCCAGCTGGTCCTGCACCTCGAGGGCTCGCACGAAGCTGAGGGGGCGCGCGGGGCGGGGCGCGGGGGCGGGGGCGCGGCGCGCGGCGCGGGGGGAGGGCTGCCCGCGCCGCTCCGCCCACGTGTACCCCCCACGCTGGGGCGAAGCCGCCAGCTCCCGGACCTCCCCCCCAAGAAGCTCCTCACTGAGGAACCTCCGCTGCGGGGAACTCCGCCCGCCCACGCTGATGAAGTCCGGGCGGCGCGGCTGCGTCGGCGTGCCCGGGTTGGACCTGGCCACGTCACGGGTTTAGTCTCGACATCTCGTCCTCGCTATCGTTATCGTACGGCCTACGGACAGAGGAAGGGGATGCGGGTCCAAGCGTCTGCGCGTGCGTCGCGGCGGCCGCGCGAGAGCGTCGGGACTACGCCATTTTAGGGCTCGGTTGTTAATGACTTTGAAACCAATTCTGTTATTTAAATCGTTAACTACAGGGTTTAAATTTTGAATGGGGATAGGTATAGCTGTGCTAGCCCAACACTTTTGCTGTACAGTACTGGAATGACATTTATACATTGGATGTATCGTGGCCTATGTAAGAATAGGATTGGAAATGGGGGATACGAAACATTCCCCTGCGTTTCCGCCTTTAGTTTTCAATCCAATTCTTAAAAGGACAAGTATATGTAAAGTAAATTTAGCTGGTAGTGCTAAAGACATAAATATCAGAATTGTATAAAACAAACAAAACAAGCCCGACGCTACGAGCGCGGTGCCCAACCAACTACGGTTGCGGGATGCATGCCAACGCTAAAACCAACCATTATACATACAAATATACAATATACAATAATATACAAAACTACAAACTACTTCACACTCTCATAGCGTCACGTTCCACATGGCTGGAAATGGTTCAGTATGTTTGTTTGTCCGAAGATAATGTAGGATTTAATCCATGTTTACAGAAAAACTAATAGTTTAATTAAATTATATAAAAAAAAAAAATTTTTGGAGTAATTTAGGAAGAAATAGGTATTTAAGAACTCTAAATACAATAGGTACATATAAAAAATCTGACTACTAGAGCTGGTGTCAATCAAGATAGAAACGGCTGTTTGGCGCAGTTATTTAGCTTTAATTTGACAATAATTTACAAACAGGTGGACTTACCTAATGCTAGACATGTTTTGTAGTTTGATATAAGTAGCTCTAATCTAGCAGCTATTTCAAACCGGCCGTTAATATCTCGGTCGAACACTAGTCAAGTCTGCATAAAAGTTATATCTGTGAGATAAAAATCATGCTGTCACTGTCTGAAACATATTTTGAGAGTGTGATAGTATGAGTGTTCAACCCACAGACAAACTTTACGCAGAATTATTGAAACAGTTGGTAAACATTAGAACTTGCACCAACTCGGACAAACAAATGAAAGGTCGAGAACAGAAAAAGAAATGGAACTGATAGGACAAATAAACATTTAAAGCTGGGTCCACACACATCATTGCCCCATATTAGATGTCTGTATCTTTGAAAAGCTAATTTGGACACAAGTATTCGGTCCAACTAGCAATAGTACGCGCAGATATGGGGAACTATAGGGAGCTTTTCTGACAGCTCATTAAAAACAAAAACTAAATCACAGATGCCATTAATAAAACCATCATACGACACTACTGCATTTTTTATTGCTGTATTGTCGTATGAAGTATTTACTAGCGCCATCTGTGATTTAGTTCTATTTTTTAAAGGGCTGTCATAAAAAAACCCATCAAAAGTGTACCCAGCTTAAACATGGACAAGTATATAATGTATTTACATAGTTTACCATGCGCTATGTAAATTCGACCATAGGCAACATGTGGTACCCGTCACCAGCCAAGGTGGAACGCGAGCGCCGCTCTCCCGTCAATCGATAACAGCTTGCAAATAAATAAACGCATTCTTTAGTAATAAATGTGAATTTCACACTCATTCGTTGTTATTTCTTAGTACTTATTAGTCTAGTAGAAAAGGTTGTTTTGTACATCTGAGTTGGTCTGTGGTGTGAAAAAGTAAATGAGGTAATCATACTACACATTAGGAATGTCATTATTATTTCTGGGAGAATACCTAATGAATGACCCGTTTTACAATATCTGGATTATCTATTCTAAATCTAAATTCAAATAGTAGATGTGAACAGTGATTACATAAGCTTTATCCAGATGCACTTGATATAAGATAATCTGATATTGCAAATTAAAATAAAAGCTAAATAATTTCAAATCTACAAATAAAAACCTTTACCACGTCCTGCTTAGATGTAAAAAACAAAGAAAAAAACAATGCTGTTTGCACTTTACAAAATAAAAGTAATTTGCTGCAAATTTACAACACGCGAAAAGCATTGGAATAAGGAATAAAATAAATCGGGATAGTATCTTAAAACTACTATAAAGAGTATTTAAATACATATTAAATTCACAAAAATATAAGTACATAATTTTCTTATATTAGATAAGTATTTAAAACCCGAGCGTAAATAAATGTTAATTTTGAAAAACAGATTTTAGCGACCTAAATACCGTTTTATTCGATATAGGCACTCCAATAAACTTAAATACCATATAATTATTCACATACTCTTACTTTGATTGAATTTTGAACATAGTAATCTAACTGGTCAACACTTTTTCAAATTCTGCTCTAAATTAAACTGAATTATTAAGTAGGATTAATGGACGGCCCCTTATCTAGAATATCTAGATCCATAGATAAATGGGATAGAAGCCTGTTATAAATCTATCAAACGAACATTACTATTTGGCGCTATAAAGAAATCTTAAAATGCACGGCAAAAAATACAGGGTACTCCAAAAGTGGTATAGCCTTAGCCGAAAAGGATGACTCAATTCTCCTTTCTGAAGAGCTATTCGAAAAAAACACAGAATGAGGAATAGAGCCGCTTTCTTTCGGCTACAATACCACTTTAGCAACCCATCATACTTCAACTTTAATTACATAAGATTCAAAATCCAACCAAAAGCTTAATACAAAGCACACCCAAACTGTAGTGTTAAATATAGACATCGCTTTACCGTTGTGGGGACGTTGCCACTACTCGCTAGGTCCACCTTGTAAGCGAAAGCACATTGAAACGTACTGGTTTTAATTGTGGTCATACATATATCAGGGGGTTTGTCGTCTAATTTTCCTGCTGTCGCGTTTAATGTGACTTGAGATAGCGAAATAATCTATCAATCATCAATAAATGAAAACCGTTTTCAGATTTGAAGCGATAAGAGGAAAATAAGACAATTAGATTTCAGGTTAGGTAAATCAGTATGCCAACCTTTAGTTTAGCACGTAAAATGCGTGCGCGAACGGAGTTGAATTGTAGCCCTGTGATTGGTCAAATTGGAATGGACCAATCAGAGGGCACTGCTGCGAAACGTCGTACAGTCGGCGTAAAAATCATTATAGACTGAAGTTTTCAAAACATTGCCGCTCAAATAGAACCCCCCACCCCCGCATAGTGAATATGTTGAATGTTTTGAAAAGTTGCCTTGTGTACTAACTTTTGCAGCTGACTGTCCTTTTACTCACGTACTCTACGTACTAACCTTATATTTGGCATACTTAGAAAGGGGGTTATACAATATCTATAATTTTTAATCTATTGCTATCTTGCTTTAAATGTGACAGCTGTCATTTCTAGGATTAGGTGATTGATTATTAAAAATCTTTTTGACAGTGTAGGGCCTAGAACTATAAAGCAATCCCAATACACGACCCGCATTCCATATTCCGACATTTATGAATATTTCTAAAGTCTAATTTATTACATACTTATCACATAATCCGATTGTTTTTATAGACTAACAACAGCAGTCAAATAAAACGAGATAACGGTAGATATTTTCATTAGACTCAGAGCAATTTTGAAGCAACACATTAATTTAAGACTGGTTGTAACAAAAAATATCAAAGTGGAATTTACATTCACATATCCAGTGATAAGTAAGACAGACTTTAATGTGTAGAATTTGGGGTATTAGCAACTGTAACTTAATATTTGTGCTTCAGAATCGCTTCCAAAAGGTAGAAGGGTAAATAGGGGTAAGGGTGCTGTTGTGTCCCATATTTTGGTTAAAAAACGTTTTAATATAATTTTGTATAATTTTTAGTTTTGACTATGTTCACACGCAATCCATATTCCACCCTGTTAAAAATAATTTGCAATTTCAACACTTCAGCTAAAATTGGCGTGAGCTAGGTAAATAAATACAGAATTTTGATAATATTGGAATCCAAAATATGCAACAACATCAAAGCACGGTAAGATTAGGTCACTATAACAGGTTTGCTCACATTTACATTTAACATACACAGAAATTATTAAAGTGAACCAAACAATGTAAGCAAACCTTAGTGTAAATGTACCATTAAAGAAAATATACACCAATGAAATAAACATTATGGACACCAAAAATTGTTATGGAAAGGAGATACGTATTTCTCTAATTAATCGGACAATGGGGTTATGCAAACCATTTTACATGCAAATAAAAATGTCTAAAAACACACTCCATTTAACAAATCAAAAAGTAAAGCGATGCATTTGAGTTGGATATGGGAGTTCTCTGTTTTGTTAGTAGTTGTTAATGTTGTGGGAATAGGCCATGATAGTCCATAACTTCATTATAAATACCTAATAATTCTGATATCATGTTGAAATTTCTGCTTCGGGTATTTATCGCCAATTTTTCATTGAGTTTTTGGGCTACTAACATTAAATTCAGGGGATATTTATTATTAAGACAATTATGTCTTGTCAATTGTTATATTAGGCAACGTAATCCAAAATTTTGCTTGTAAATTGTAAATTTAAAATATGTCGTGAAATTGAGAAAATAATACTGATTAGTTTTAATGAAAAATATGAGAAGCAAAACATTGAATATAGCCATGAATGAAACCCAACTTAACGCTTATTATCTAACAGAAGTTTATTACTACATGAGTTCTGATGATGTCTACTATGCACTGCATATATGAATATTTTATTCATTTACCCCAGTGCCAACTTTTATTTCGAATAAAATTATACCTAATCTATATATCTCCAGTCTCCTACATAAAAATCACAGGTAGGCAGTAAAAAAAATCTAATTTTCACGTCTACTACGCGGTTCACGGTACCCCTAACTTCGCACATAAAAATCGAAATTTATTGAGATCTCTATATGATTGTGCGCTTATTAAAAAATGTTCACAACGCTACCATAGAGGGCTCTGGTGTCTCCCCAAACAGTACATCTACCACTCAAATCCCCTCCTCTATTTCCCCGTTAAATTGAGATCTATTATCTATGATGGTGCGTTGTTTGTCCCAAATGTTCAAAATGCTACCTCAAATTCCCCAAGCCCCAGTTTCACCATACTCTCTTAGATCATAACAAGGGATTAGTTGTTGATTTTTGACACCTCTGCCAAGAATTTATGGAGATGACGTAAAATTTATGACATTACAATGTAACAGGGGTGTTTATTATCTAACAGACTATGGTGAAAATAGGCACTCATCTATCATCTATTTGTCTCAAATGTTCACAATGCTACCTCGAATTCCATCCCCTAAATGCCCTCACAGGCTATCCCTTCCCCCCTCCCCTCACAGGATATCACCTAAATAACCTATCCCTCCTGACTTCCTCAACATACCGTATTTCCTCCCCCTACTTCCCCACAGGGTCTCCCCTACATATCCTATCCCCCCACAGAGTCTCCCCTACATACCTCCGCACAGGGCTGGACACGGCGAGCGGCGTGGGCACGCCCAGCGCCTTGATCCTCTGCTGCATGGTGGGCGACGGCCGCGCCCCGTTCGACCCCGGGTCGTACCGGAGAGGCTCCATTACCACCCGGTAGCCGGTGGTTTGGTTGCCGTGGCTGGAAGGTGAACACATACCGTGTTGAAATTCTTAATTATTTCTGAGAATGTAAGAAAACATTGTGCTGGGATTTGTTACCGTGGCGAAAGGGTTTGATTGAAGACAACTTTTTGTCGTAGCTGACTGCCCAGCCAGGGTGCGCCAGTGTCGATGAAAGGGTAGTATCCCTTACAGACGCCTGTATCCAGAAATTGACTATCACGGATGGTCGATGATCTGTCCAATGTATGTACGTCCTAGCAGCAACTCCATGTTCATAAGAAGCCCGTAATAATATTTTTAAGAATTGAAGAATGTTGCCCAGGCGACGCCAACGCTGTATCACCTATCACGTGGGGGTCACCAACCTGGTATTCCGGGAGAGCGGGCTGAGGCGCGGGTGCTGGTGCGGGCGCGGCGGCAGGTGGCGGTGCGTCTCCGGGAACAGGCTCGCCTTGGAGCCGCGGCGCTGAAGCGGCGGCGGCGTCGGCTCGCAGTCCACGCTCTGGGAGGCTCCTGGACCTTCCATCTCGCCTTCGAGCTCGTCGCGGCCGCAGGAAAGCTGCGGGTGTAGGTGGTGTGTGTGATGACCACATAATGTGGAGGGATGAGCACACATGCATGGCAATTCGACCCCAAACTAGGTCTCTTGGGTTTAGGGGTGGAGTGGTAAAGATGATGATGACCACATAATGTGGAGGGATATCTCATATGTATGGCAATTCGACCGAAACTAGCCCTCAAATTCATAGACCGTTTTGTAAACTTACAACAAGGTTAAAATTGACTTTGAAACATGCGAGTTACAACTCTTTACGTCAGTCAAACAGTTGAAATTTGTATAGCTATATGTCAATTCTAAACCTGTTGTAAAGTGTCAAAAAGTTCTAAGAATTTGGGTTAGGTCTCTGCATAAATTGATGATGATGAATTGAAATGATTTCATATCCATATAGGAAGAATAGCCATATTTGGTAACATTTTGTATTCATACATGTAACGTTAGTTATGAAAGTAATTATAGAGCAATGAAAAGAGGCCGACATTTTTATGTAAGTACACAGAAAAGGACCAACGTTTATGTGGACTTGAGATGTTTAAGGTGATTCCTAATAAGATCAGTAATAATAATTACTTGTAATACAATCATTATACATTTACACAGATAGATATAGATATTAGACTACAGAACAATTAAAAATACATAACAACATAGAAATAGTTACCCCAAACAGTTAGTAAAAGCCATATATAGCAAGTCATCAGTAAATTTTCTAGTCTTGAATAGAGTTAATAGTATTGATTGCTTCTCCCAGGCTATTACAGAAGTAAACATTAAAATATGAGTAAGTGTTAATACATTCAGAATCCGGTAAGTTAAGTATAATAATAAAATACATCAAGAAATCATGGACAAACTTTTGAAACTCCTTTGTATGTTGTAAATATTAGTTAATCGAGTTCAAAAGTCTGTTCAACATAATAAAACATCAATAATTTTAGTCTGAAATACGAACATCCATTAAAAAGATTAGTAAAATCGTTAGAAAGAGACAGTAGAGAGCCAGACCATGTCTTCAATTCACATGTTATCGAGTCATTCAAAACAAAGTTAGTGCACGGTGCGACATTCGACCTTATGCAGTGAATTGAAGGTATGTAATAGTTCGCTCTACAAGCATGATAACTAGATGTGGACTACTGAAGATGGTATTAGTGAATGTTTACTATATTGCGGAAAGAATAAGTGAGATTTTTGAGTGAAGGACGAATGCGGTGTGAGATAAAGCTTGCTGGTGATGGAACATCAGAACTCCTGAATCTATTGGTTTAGAATTAATTTGTTTAGATTCAAGCCTCATTCAGTTGGTATATGTTTATCCACAGCTTCATTCCTCAGTGGTTAAGCGTTGCGTAAATGATAATGAAATGATAAAGTATGTTACAAAGCGTTTGAAATAAATAAGAAATAGAAAAGATTTCGAATTATTAGTTAGTAAAAAGCTTTAGTTAGTAATTAAAGCATTTACAAATAATCAAAAGATGTCATAGTTTAAGTGGTTTCATAATATGAATCTAGACTTCACAATCAATAACAAATTCAACATTTTCTTTCATGATAGATCACGAATGTCATGAAATCCCGAAATTACCATTACCACAACATAAAGTCCGACAACAACAAACAGCCGTCAAAATGAACGGACTCTTCAACCCCCGTGCAAAGAACGGGCCCTCGACAAACGAGATCCAACTGTCATCTGTCAAATTGAAAAAGCGAACTGAAGCGCGATCTAGCGGCGTGTTGCGCAAGCGTCTGGCTCTCACCTTGTTGTAGTGTGCGTGCGCGCCGACGGCTCGCAACGCGCTGCCGTTGTCTGCCGTATACGTCTTTACCTGTATCATGTATTATTGGACGTTATTATACAGGGTGTTGGAAATTCTGGCAAGGTGTTACGGGTCTAGTACAGGTTTTGATATTAGAATGATAGGCGTTTTGTTGCATAGAAAGTAGCACCTCTAGCGGAAACTATGGTGAAAACTTTAACAGAAATTTTACTGTAGGTTGATGATATAAGAAAACAGAATGATTTCGAATGTGTAAATAGCAAAACCTGTACTAAGACTGCCTAGGTGTTCATTCTACACATTAACATTGAATTATGTATATGGTGGAGCGAACACAGAAGTAGCACCTAGAAGTTTGGAAAGTCAGTCACCGTCTTATAAAACATATCTACACAGTTAATGAAATTGACTTCATTCTTGAATTTTTTTACACATTTATAAACATGTTAATTTACAATTTACATCTCCCATGTAATCTACAGTCATGAGTTTTGTATAACATAAGTTTAACACAGGTTTGTATAACAGCGCCATCTAGACTAAACAAACTAGATTAGTTCTTTCTGTTGAAACATTTTTGAATGCTGTTGAGAGAAAAATACCTACTCATTACTTAGCCCTCGTAAGGAAAACTTTAAAAAACAAACACAGAAATCCCCTCAACAGCACGGTAATGCTGCTTGTCCAGCAGAGCGGAGCGGGCTAGCGGAGCGGTGCGCGAGGTAAACATAGCCCAGTGAAATTTCATATAAAGTCCGCTCGTGTAATTTTACTACGCTGTGGTGTCCTGAAGACCTAGCATGGGGTGACCTAAGACGCGCACGTTAAGACATGACAAAATTTTTGCATCGCACTCACTCACATAGCGATGGATAACTTTTGTCACGACACGTGTTGACGTGCGCGTCTTCTTGAGTCTTATGCCCCAATCCTGACTGCAAAACAGCACATACCTGGTGCTGCGTGTCAGTAGCAATAGTGGAGATGGCGGAGGCGGAGTGCAGCGCGGGCGGCATGGCCTCGCGCCGCTTCTTGCCGCCCTTGTACACGTACTTGGACGGACGGACTAGGCTGGAAATAGGGAGGTTTTGTTTGTTAATATTGAAAGGTTTTGGTGCTTTGTAGGGGTGTTTGGAGCGCATAATACAATTACACCCTTAGCGTCAATTCACACGTACCACAACCACACCACGTCGCAGCGACATAATGTGGTCAAGCTGTGGTTACGTGTGAATTGTGTGACAGCGGCTTTTTGCAGTTGCGTTGTGGCAGCGACAAAATGTCGATATGGTTGTGTTGTCGCTATCGTTGCGATGTGGTGACACCGTGGTCGTATGTATTTAATAGGGAGAGGAGGTGGCCGCGGTGCCACTGCCGCGTGGCGGCTTTGCCGACGCGATGTGGTTGCGATGTGGTCGTATTACACAGGTGGTCGATGACAACGGCAAAATGTGGCACGTGTGAATTGGATTATTCATTTTCAATACAAAATATATGCCCGACCACACGGCATGGTTGTGGCTGTGGTGTGGTTGTGGTACGTCTGAATTGACCATTACTTTGATTTTATATTACTAGCGTCAGACAGGGCCAAGAGAATGGCACCTCGCGTTGGCCCCAAAATCTCATATCTGTCATAATTTTCTTTGAATTAGAGCCAGCGCACGGGTGACATTTTCATATTCACGGGTGTATATATTATCACATGTTAAAATAATTGTTAATTTTACAGAGTATAGTAGCTCGTGCCATGAGTAATCAATCATTTAAAACTATTATAAAGTAGTTAACTTAATTGGACACCGTTAAATTACTTAAGAGAGTTGAGGCACTGTATGTTAAATAAAATACCTTGTAATTACAGTACGCAATTAATGAAATGGACGGCAATTCAAAGCGGAGGGTAAAGAGTTTATTTTAAAAGCGAACAAAGAAAGTATGTTTTTAGGAAAATTTAAAAATAACAAATATAACCCGGACGTTTTAATTAACTTGGCACGTGTGACCGAGTAATAAGGCGAATCACGATTTTTATTGATTCTTGACGATAACTTCATAGGCGGTTCATCGTAATTTGAATGACATCTAAAACGCATACAGATTCCGGTGAGCCGCCTAAGGGCCAAATTCACGGGTTGCACAGTAATCTAAGTTTTATTAAACTACGATTTCATTAATCACGATTGCCGATTTCGTCTAACTGCGTTTAGAGTAACCTGAAATTCATCGGTGCTATTTTAATCTCGTTTATGTCACCGGTGTTTCAGCTACAGACGAGCCAGCAACACTGAAATGCGTTTAGTTATTGCGTCGCGCCGTACATACTTTTTGCGTATTTTGATTTCGAGCAATGGAGTAACAAAACGTTTTGACACATTATAAAACAAAAAAATAATATATGTCGTTGTCAAAGCGTTGTTATTTGCTCAGTGGTTTGTTTATGACGTTTGACAATGACAGCTTTCTATAACTGCGTTTAGCAACGCTAACTGGCCAATTTATAGCAGTTACAGCTGTAACTGCGTATTGCTCTAATCTTGGTTAATATTGGTCGGTGAAAATCGAAATGAGCGTATAAGCTCGTTAAGAGCATAAACTGCGTTTTCAATCCTACTAACGACGTTTAATTACTTCGGTGAATTTGGCCCTAAGTCAAAAGTCAAAGTCAAAGTCAAAATTTTTTATTCATCGTACAAATATAAAATTTTCTGATGAACGTAAATTTTTACAAATTACTCGCCTATCGAATAAGCTATCGATAAGTCCGTAAATTTTCGTGATACGCTTTCGTGAACGGACCCGTGCAACGCTGACAGGTTGACGCACACTCACCTCGGGTACTGCGGGCCGAACTGCGTGTAGCAGCAGTTGTGCCAGCAGCCGCGGCTGAAGGGGTTGAAGCCGCCCGTGAACTTGCCCGTCACCTGCTCGTTGGTGGTGCGGCCTCGAGACACCAGCACCATGTGGAACCCGGTCAGCCCGAAGATCGGGATGGCTAGCAGGGCTATTATGCTCATTATTACCATTCTGGGGGACGGGTTAAGGTGGTTATAGATGTGGAATTTGTGGAACAGTATTAGCTATTATTTGATTCAGTTACACTTCTACCTTGAAGTGAAAAAATTATAAGTACATGTAGGTATATTCCTATACAATATTCGACGCCACATACTAATAAAAGTTGGAAAACTTAAGAAGTAGAAGTTTCTACGGGGATGCTAACATTTGTGAACCATCCTTCGATCATGAGCCATCCAGTTTCAGCATATTATTACAATACCGTTTTTAAATCCCTTTTTATGTCAACAGTGTTGTAAAAAGGGTATACTATTAGTTTGTATTCTGTTTTCTACGTTGATTTTGTGGTTCCTGTATCTGATACAGGATTCGAAGGATTTGGAAGTAAATCCAAATAGTATTGAGGAAAAAGGTGCGAATTGACTCCCACTGATCCGACGGGATTATGCTGCCTCAAATCCTGTGTGTATCTGTGATCCCCCAGCTATTTTGTGAGCTTATTTATGAGATTTTCTCGAAGCTGAGTAAGGGTGATACGCGTATATTTGTTTATTACATTTTTTACACCATAAGGCATAATAACATTGTTTATAGGTGCCTGCCGTATTTTCTTAAGGCTGTTTTAGCGGTGTATCGCTTTAGTATCCCAAGTGCTCACAGTTTGCTACTTGTATTTTACGCTCTCTCTACGAGTAAGAAGTTTTCCTACTGATAACGCAGCATAACCCATAACTTGTTATCATTGGTGGCCATGGTAACATTGAATGGAATTGCAATTCAGTGTAAACTTTATAAAATTCAGATGAATCAGTACCAAAAATTTTACCAAAATTTCAACAAAAGGATACGACACAATAGGCTCAACCATCGTCAAGGTCTTGTTGTTGTTCATGATGAAGTACAGACTGAGCCCGAAGATGCTCAGCATGTGTATGGAGAGCGAGATGAGGAAGAAGAAGAAGAAGCGGTAGTTGCGCCGCCCGATGCAGTTGTTCACCCACGGGCAGTGGTGGTCGAACGTCTGGAAGGAAAAACAAATGGTTAGAATAGGCTACAATTATCTAATCTAATAAATTTACCTTACTTCTTTACGAATAAAGGGATGGCTGGAAGAATAGCTTTTTAGCAAAAAGCCCGCCTTTGTGTAATTACTATTCCTAACTTAATTTTTTAAGGGGTGTAAGGGGGTCACACATCATCTCACGACCTCCAAGTCAACCTTACCTGCTCGCGGTGCACCCTGCTGACTAACAAACAAAGCTCTGACGACCCACCAACCCGCAATGGACCAGCGTGGTGAGGTTATGGTCCACCCCCTAATGAATGTACACCAGAAGTCCCCGGCCTCTAGTGCCCGGCGGGCCTAGCGGCCCCGGCGATGACGGCAGCCGGGTCAACCCTGGGCCAGGAGGTGCGAAGAATCTCCGGGCGGGACCGAACCCCCGTCAGACGACCACAGCTATGAATAAGGACCCCGACTACCTTAACATTATAACCTATAATGTCCGCACCCTTATGAAAGATGAGCGCTTAATAGAAATAGAAAATGCGCTTAAAGAGGTGAATTGGGACATTGTAGGATTATCGGAAATAAGGAGAATAGGAGAAGAAACAACAGAAAGAGATAATTGTATATTTTATCATTACGGAACAACCAGCGGCCTTTATTGTGTGGGTTTCATGGTATCTAAAAAGTGGAAAAACAATATACTCGAATTTATAGGATATTCAGATAGAATTGCTGTGCTTAAATTTCAAATATCCCAAAAACATACACTGACCCTCATCCAAACATACGCACCAACATCTTCGCATACGGACGACGAAGTAGAGAGCTACTACGACCTTCTGAACAAGGCCTGTGACGAGCACCGGGGCACATGGACCATGGTTCTCGGTGACTTCAATGCTAAGTTGGGCAAAAGGCAAGAACTGGACAACGCAGATACACTCGGACCACACGGGCTTGGATGCCGTAATGAACGTGGCACGCGTCTGCTTCAGTTCGCCTTCGGTCAAAGCCTGAAAGTTAGTAATAGCTTTTTCTATAAAAAAGCACAACGTCGTTGGACGTGGGTTTCTCCCGACTCCATAACCAAAAACGAAATAGATTTCATCCTGTCATCAAATCAATCAATTGTCAAAGACGTATCCGTTATTAACAAATTTAAATGCAGTTCCGACCATAGACCCTTACGTGCGAGAGTTTCCTTTGATATAAAAATTCACCGAAAACTACTATTCACCAAACAAATAAAAAGGCTCAACAAACATATCCTCATCCAAAATGCCGATCAATTTAACCTCGAACTTTCAAATTCATTCAAATGCCTAGAAATAGATAAAGAAGACGTAGACAATCAGTTTAATAATATAAAGAAGAGTATTTATGATGCAAGTAAAAAAGTAAAACAGAACAGAATTAACGACAATAAACTCACCACTGAAACAATAGCCCTAATCAATGAAAGAGAATCATACGCAAGATGTTCCCCTGAATACAACCATTTTGACAGAATAGTTAAACGTAGTATCAGAAAAAATATTAGATCATATAACACCAAATTAGTTCAGATTGCAATAGAAAAACACCATTCTCTTCGTAATGCCAAAATGGGAGCTAACAGGGCCAAAACTTGGATAAATTGCCTCAAAGATGAGAACGATGTTAAACACAGCCATAGAGATAATATAACCACCATATGTACCACATTTTACAAGAACCTGTATTCGGATGCCAATAAAAACGAACTCCCTGACATAGAATATACGTGCCCCGACACCATCCCACCAATAACAGGGCAGGAAGTTTACACAGCCCTTAGAAGTATGAAATACGATAAAAGCCCAGGAGACGATGGGATCACAACCGAAGCACTGAAAGTAGGTAAAAACACTCTCATCCCTCATATAACCAACTTGTGCAACACCATACTTTACAAAGGCCAACTTCCTGTCAAACTATGTCATGCAAATATTATTCTTCTGCACAAAAAGGGTGATAAGTCTGATATTGGAAATTATCGTCCCATTAGTTTAATTTCACATATTTATAAAATATTTATTAAAGTAATTGAAAACCGTATTTCTGCAAAACTTGACTCAAATCAACCACCGGAACAAGCAGGATTCCGACTTGGATTCTCTACGACCGACCATCTTCACACCCTAAATCAGATTATAGAAAAACACAACGAGTTTAACAAACCTCTTTACCTTGGTTTTGTAGACTACAGCAAGGCCTTTGATAGCATCACACACAACTCCATATTCACAGCATTGCAGAATCAAGACATAGACCCTACCTACATACAGATATTGAAAAAGATATATAATAATAGCACAGCAGATATCAAACTACAGAATCCAGGTCCAACATTCAATATAGAGAAGGGTGTGAAGCAGGGCGACCCGCTGTCTCCGAAGCTGTTTACTGCCACACTGGAAGAAATCTTCAGAAAGCTAGCGGCCTCGTGGGAGCGCAAGGGAATAGACGTTGGTGGCAGAATGCTAACAAATCTTCGCTTCGCCGACGATATAGTCTTGTTTGCTCCGTCCGCATCAGTATTGACACAAATGCTACAAGACCTTAGCACGGCGAGCCTTGAGGTGGGACTAAAGATGAATAGGTCTAAGACTCAAGTCATGACCAATAGCGTCAAAAGTAGGGTCGAGGTAGACGGGCAGGAAATAGGATATGTCGATGAGTATATCTACTTGGGCCAGATAGCATCCTTCGAAAACAGGCAGGACAAGGAAGTCGAAAGACGCATTACCAACGCCTGGAAGAGCTTCTGGTCCATGAAAGATCTAATGAAGGGTACTCTCCCTCTAACTCTCAAACGCCAACTCGTCGACATGTGTATTCTGCCTGTCCTAACCTACGGCGCACAGACTTGGTCTCTGACCGAATATCAGAAGTCCAAACTCAAGGTTTGCCAAAGAGCGATGGAGCGTACCATACTTGGTGTACGAAGGATTGACCGAATCCGGAACACCACGCTACGCTCCTCGACTCGTATCACTGATGTGGGCGCACAGACTGCGAAGCTGAAGTGGGCCTGGGCAGGCCACGTCTGTCGCATGCACCCGGACCGGTGGGCCAGAATTGTCACCGAGTGGGTGCCCAGTGATGGACGTCGGCGTCGCGGAAGACCCAGACGGAGATGGCGGGACGACCTCGACAGGTTTTTGCCTCAATGGCCGAAAGAAGCACAGGATCGGGAACGGTGGTCATTATTTAAGGAGGCCTTTGCCCAGCAGTGGGACACGATGCTACATAAAAAAAAAAAAACTTTATTTTTTGTATCTAACTTTGTTTATGATGATGATGATGAAAGTGTGCATACATAAATAATACAAGTATAAAAGGAGGGTTAGCTAGCTTTTTCTCGCAAGCTTCCACGAAAAGTTTTACGTGTTAAGTATGGTGTAAAGTAGCCTGTATGCCTTGTATATCCAGGTTCACTACTCCGTACATAAAAAAAACTATTGTACCTATTTAAAGCTTTGTAGTTTTTCGCTTTATTTCTACTTTCTGTAGGTACTAAAATAGAGTTACTGTACTTGTATCTCAGTTTCATCGAAGAAATTACCTATACCTAAACAAAGCTGTGAAAACTTCACAAACACAATCTACTTGGTATCACCGATTCAAATAGGGCACTTGCCCTATTCGTATAATGTAGTTTAGTTAGTTACATTCCGCGTAAAGGTAGTTAAAAATATATCGCGAATGGAAATTGAATTAACTTCCAACATAGAGAATTAAAAATAACTCAGTAGCTGGAAAGTGCTCCTAATCGATACTCCGGAAAGGTTAGGATATATTAGGTACCGTTTCAGTAGGAATATTTTATAAAGACCATAGTAAGCTTTCAGGCTTTCAGGTAAGATTTTCTCCAATCAAATATTCATGACTCGGCAAAATTGTTAAGAAACCTTTTATCAAATTTAAGTTTTCCCTGAGCTATTCAACAGATATTTTATTCCATCAATCATTCAGGAATAACTAAACTCAGTAGGGATTCGTTTTGAGCTAAATACGTAGAAATGGAAGACCTCTTGAACCGAGTCTGCAATCCAGTTTAACAAACACGAAAAACCAGGCTACTACAGGCTTCAGGACAAAATTACAAACATGAGGATATCGTATCCTTTTCAGCATACATACGGATAATATCTATTATCATTCAACCACTGAAACAGGCTAACCAAATGACATGCCGTCACAGGAACGAAGCAAATCAGGCTGAAGCTGGTAAGAAACCCAGTTGGTCATGCGTCTATTGGCCGGTGGTGATGGAATCGTGACTGATAGATTCCCATCCGTCTCGCTCATTCACTCTCAATCAGTGATTCCATAACACAATGTAATTAATTTATGTAAATAATCTTACATCTAATGCCATAGATAAGATACCATCATCACCATATTGATAATTCTACGATTGTCTATACGATAAATTTAGCGGTCATTGGCCGATAAACATATAAGTAAGTATGGCCCCCCGCGCACTAGGCGGCTTGGCTGGAATATGGGATTTCGAGGCTGCCAAGTGCGCGCAGGGGGCCATGTGGGTCGGATAAAGAAAGACTGTTCATGACGCCACATATGAACCTGACAAGTCTGCATCTATCTCTCTCACTCACCTCTATACAATGATTGCACACGGAGCAGTGCGAGCATCTCGGTGGTCTGTAGAACTTGCAGGTGACACACCACTTCATCCGTACGGTGATGCCGTTGATCTCCACGCTGCGGTACAGCGGCGCTCTGAAGTCGTCTTCTCTATCTTCGTCAGGTGGCGCTGGGGGCGAGATGGTTGTGTTAATGGGAGGCTACGATTGGGAGTTTAACTGATTGCCTAAAAATTTCACCACTGCGACTATCCCTATACTCTCTGCGATATATGTATCTCAACTATATAGGTATTAAATTGTTTGTTTGCATTGTAGTATGTTATGGTCCTAGTTGCTAGCTGAAGAATAGAATACGTCCTAGTTCCTGCTGAAGCTGACGGATGTCATCTGCACCATTACCACGCAAAGTATAGTGTGGTATATCGAGTGCAGCTATAGTGTTCGTCACTGACATACTAAGAAAATTAACAATAAGGTACAAGCGATATTAAGATAACATACTAAGACGAGGAGGCCATAAAAATATTGTTAATTATTTCAAGTTTGGTATAAGTAAATATATACATTAATTGAGTTCATCAGACCTTGAAGAGTGGCATTTGCAATAGTTTAAAACCATTTAAGCACCTGAGTTATATTTTTCTCACAAATGAGAGTACTTTTGGAGTTATGGTAATCTATGTAATGTGTATATTTTATATGCCTTGTTGATTCCAAGTGAAATTTTTAATTTCAAGTCGTGAGCACACAAAATTATCAAAATGTATAAAGCGAAAGTAACACCCAGCCCATAATGAATATTGCAGATGCGAAAGTACATTTGTTCTACCTTTTCTTATGTTACTTGGTACTTTACTGAGGTTTTTTGTTGGAATAATGGAGATGGAAATAGGATTCCCTACATCGAAATATTGTTTCAGAATAAGTGTCTATCTATTAACTGCCAGTTTCTATAACTCTATCTATCCATAACTGGTATTTACTTTCTTACGATTTTGACATAATCAAAAGTAACAATCTGTCAAAATCGAATGAAAGTAACTACCAGTTATAGATAGATAGAGTTATAGAAACTGGCAGTAAATCAATGGAGGAAAATATGCTACTGCTAAATTATACATTAGCAAAGCTAGAACAGTGTGTTTAGTTTTATGTTTGTTGATAAATTTAAATTTAGTCCAAATTTAGTATTATCTTATGATTATTATCTGATAAAAGTTTAACATTTCATTGTTGTGTCTGTCTGTTTTAGATACAATAAAGTTTGTTGAACTTATTTGCTGAATATGTTGTGTATAGAAGATAGCTGCAAAGCTTGCCAAACAGACTACCAAGACCAGAGAGCCGAGCATGAATGCTCATGCAATACTACCCAGGTTTTTAAATATGAGTGTGCTGTTTGTCTCAGAAAAATATGTACAAAAAATCATATCTAAAGATACAGTGCTTGTTAACAATCTATGATCCACATTACACCTTCATCTCAATTTTTTTTTACCATGGGTATTCCAGTCTTTCTATTGAGGGATAGTCAAATATATCAGCAACATACTTCATCAAATAGCAATAGTTGTATATAGGTAATTTATAATCCATATCTACCTTTTGGTATAACACCCGGGTCCATGAAAGTGGCCAGTGTAAAATTGGCCAAAACAAAAAATGTTATGACACCTTGATACGCAGGTACCCATGGGTGTCTGTACAGGTAATACTGGCACCTGAAATAAAAAAAGAAGTGTTAATCAAACATCATACTGTATGTGGCACAACTCCATACTATTACAATTTTGTGAATCAAAGTTGGTTTAATGTAGACCGGAATGCTATCAACTTCATAAAAATTTTGTCAATATTGGTGATACCACAAGAAGATGACTAGTAGTCGGATTTCTCAAATTTCTTTACTCACAAAATGAACAATGTTTCATAATATCATGCTATAGTATCATAGTTGTGACCAGATATTAATATTAATGAGAGTATCATGAAAATGATCTTTAGTTAACAATAGACAAACAATGACAATGTGATTTGTGTATGTCTGAAATATTTACCAGCATTCTATTCATCAGCAGATCAAGCTTATTGATACTATTGATACTTCTATAAATGTACTATAGTAAGTGTATGCAAGAAGGCATAATGTATTACATTGTACACAGGAAAATGGTTTAAAATTAATGTTCCACTAGTAAGAGGTAGTAAGAGGTCAGTAAGGTTTGTCTTATTATACTATAATTATTTATTGAACTCCAGGACAATATGTGTGGAATGTTAATTTCAAGCACTGCCAACATAACATTTCAATTTATAAATATAGTTATCTTAATCTTATGCACCATATACTTAAATTTACATAAATAGTTGTAATCATAACATTAGACAAGATCACACATACACATGGTTGAGTTTGAATTAAATAATCTAATTAAGTAAACATTTATTCACACTAATCATGGAATGGTACAGGATAGGGATGGCGAAATAATATCGATGTATCGATATATCGATATATTTTTATAAATATATCGATATTTTCCGACGATATATTGTAAACCGATATATCGATACATCGATATAAATAATCAAGTATCGAAAAAGTATCAAAATCGATATTTTTTCATTAACAATACCCTTTTGTTGGCGTCACAACGTAATGCGGCGATACTAGCTCGCAACCGTGTACCGAGCGAGAGTGTAAATACACGACATTGGCACAAAGTGACAGTAAAAAAATAGTGTTTTTTAATAATTCCATATTATTTGATTTCATAATAATTTATTCCTATAAAGCTACCGATATATCGATATATCGATATTTTTTTTTCGATATATCGATTTCAGTAACGATATAAAAGAAAATATCGATATATCGAAATATCGATATTTTTTTGCACTCTCGACATCCCTAGGTCTAATTTATCTCAAGTGTTAAAATTACTGAGACAACATACCTAAATAAAAGGGTGATCAAGAATCAGGTCACATAAACACATTACTGCAATGATTCATATTTAACAGAAACATGATAAAAGTCTTGTGTCTTTGGCCATGTCCTTCATTAGATAAAGCTGTGAAAGGGTTTATGATCTTTAGGAGACCACTTTTATGGCACAAACCTGAGAAATCGCAGACAATAACAGACCAAAACCTTGCAAGATCACTCCAAAGTTCAGTAACATTGAGACATACCTTGGCGCGCGTTATCCTTATGTTTTTCTCACACATTCGGTCACACAGGTGTACCGCTTAGTATCGGGCAAGGGCCGAGGCCCAAGATATTAATAGAAACATTTATATGATCCTCCATGGAAGTTGACAGACCAAAATGAAAATTTCATCTTCACTGAAGAGTATACTTACGGAAAATAAAAAAACAGGGACGTTGTGCCCAAAAGTAAAGTCCAGGCAAATGTTGCTGGGATGTATCTGGTCTTGAGATCGCATTTGGGCATATTGTGTCAATTTTAATTCCCTAAAAGCAAATTAAATAATTTTATTCGCAACAGAGCAACATGGCCGCACCTATATAATTTGACAGCTGCATGAATTTGGTAGTGATGGGGTAAACTGTCATTTATATTGTAATCGGTAAAACCGGGTTTTTATTGTTGGATAAACAGCGCAGTGCTCTTACAAGCGAGGAGATTATTATTTTGAGGCTTCAGCGATCAAAAACGGGTTGGCTTGGCGATGCTGTCTGGACTGGAAGTATAAAGAGCATTCTAATCGTTGCATAGATCATATCACTATGTAAAAAAATAGTAATTTTATGTTGCCTTCACGCTTGACTCCTGTTAGCGACGCGTTACAATATATACCTACCAACCAGTCACCCCACACACACACACGCATTGTTTAGTTGTAGTCAAATAAATTACTTAAATACCTAGTTAATTAAACCTAAGTAGAATCGTTAGGTACTGTTTCATATAAATATGGATGTCTTACCTACTTACTGATACCTACTGTATGCATTTTGTATGTATATTTAACCGTGCATTATTTTAATAAACATACGTTTTTTCATAAGGCGTGCGACCGGTAACCAGTACGTCACAAGGGTCCCGCGCGGTGCGGGGGGATGGCACCGAGTCTATATAAGGCCAAATTTCTAATCACACATGTGCTCACTTACATAGCGGCCACTGGACGCACGCCTTCGTCAACCTTAAATAGTTGTTTTACTCCATCCTGCAAGTTACAACCCCTACAACTCCTTTATCGACAACTACCTTGGAATAGGATACGATAAACAAAAGCCACATACACATAGCACCGCATGCTGCGGGTACTGTGCTGCCGCTGCGCTGCCGTTGCCGCAGCCCGCAACTGACTGCCGTGCCGCATGCTGATGCTGAACTTGCCTTGCTTCGCTGATTACAGACCTTACAAAGGACAGTGATAGGTAAAATCGGAGTAGACCTCCTACATTCAGAAATTGTGGCAGCACTGATGAAAAAAATTTACTGTCAATGTCAAAATGTAAAAATATTTTTTATGGCAACACAGTGTCTTTTTTCTTGTCGACGGATAAAGAGAATGTGAGTTTTGTGTATTTACGTGAAAAAATCTCATAAAATCTGTGATAAATAAGTGTAATCGAAGCAAAATCTTCGTTTTATATTCACTAAGTGGTCTCACAAATACACCCCAGTGCATATTTTTCACAATTTCAAAATAATTACTTGTAAAATTTACGAAGTCGTTCTCGGCGAACTGTCAGTGATATTTCTTGATTTTCGTTGTTGTTTACGGCGTTTCCCATCGAAAGCTTTAAAAGACGGCACAGGCCTAAGTGTCTGAACCATTACAACCCCGTGATCAAACGATTCCATTGGAAATTGAGGTATCAAAACATCAATTTGAAGGTTAGTTTTTGGTGTTCACAGATCCATCCAAGATGGGTAAGATTATGAAACCTGGGAAGGTGGTGCTGGTCCTCAGCGGCCGGTACGCGGGCCGCAAGGCCATCGTGGTGAAGAACTACGATGAGGGCACCTCCGACAAACCCTACGGCCACGCTTTCGTCGCGGGCATCGACAGGTATCCCCGTAAAGTCAACAAGAGGATGGGCAAGAACAAAATCCACAAGCGATCCAAGGTCAAGCCCTTCGTCAAAGTGAGTACAAACCGGTGTTTACCATTTACACTTAACCTACAAGTTTGTTTTGATATTTAACCATACATGATCACGCAGTTGAGGGATCAATAAGCTTACTATCTCTCATCTAACAACTACCTTTTCTAATGATTTCAATGTCTTGACTGCAGTAATCCAGATTTGTTTAAATTCTTTTGGAGAGGTTTATATCCAGTAGGTAGTAAACAATTTATTAGATAATTACTCCTGATTATTATGACCAATAACAACTAATTGATATTTTTTAAATGCTATGCAAACACAGTAGTGATTAATTTTGCATACAGCCAAATGCTATAACATGTACAGTTTGGGCCAAACAAGTAGTTAGCAGTTGTAACACTTTTGTACTGTGTCAAACTAACCAACCATGAATCTTTATAAGTTTTACATTGGTTTCAGGCGTATCAACTTGTTGGTACTGTATAACTCTGAGGGGAATAATTGTTTCATTTTATATAAAATATATGAATCAACAGTTTATTTCTGTTTCCAGACATTTAAAAGTACTTGGCTAATACATCCTTGTCAATTAAAACTTTTAATTAATAGAATTGCAGCAGTTATCTAAGAATTTTATAGCTATGCAATTCACCAAACCTTTGCCAATCTTCACATATGTCTAGCAAGAGCTTGCTTATATTTTAAAATTCTAATGATTTCTCTTTCCTTTCCCCAGGTTGTAAACTACAACCACCTCATGCCCACCCGGTACATCGTAGACTTCAGCTTCGACAAGTTTGCTGCCAAGGACCTGAAAGACCCCGCCAAGCGCAAGAAGCTGCGTTTCAACACCCGAGTACGTTTCGAGGAGCGATACAAGAGCGGGAAGAACAAGTGGTTCTTCCAGAAGCTTAGGTTCTAGGGTGTAATAAAAATTATTTCTTAACGCATACTGTGGTTTCAATGTTTAAAACCTCTAGTATAATAATTAGTCCTTATAATTTTTTGGCTAATATTTGAGATAACCCTTTTCATGAAGTTGGTTACAAATAATTCGTAAAGGTAAAGCTCTAGAATTTTTAACTATAAATAACTAGGTATTTACTTAAAATACCCCCAGTCGGAATTATTTTAAACTGAATGGATAGTTACAGAAAAACAAAGTTATTTTATTATAATCTCTTTATTAATATCAAATAAATAAATAATATTCTTAGCAGTCTAATACAAGAAACGTTTATAGCAGTAAATGATTACATATTTTCCTTTCAAACATTTTAAAGCTTAAAAAATGCAGGAGAGAATAATGTAATTGTAATAACTAAATCTAAAAATTGATACAACCTATCATTTGTAACTGGCACCAGTAATAGCAAATAACAGAAGATTAATAATTAAGATCATCAGATTCAGTTAGGTATTATGGCAGTACTCATTTCCATTATGCCTATTTTGTTGGGTTACCTATGTAATAAAAGACACTGGTTTTAACATTTTATGATATAAAAGCTGTGGATTTTTTATTTGGGTCGATTCCTATCATACCTTTGACCATGGATTTAGCAAGAAACTGGAGACGATTTTGAGAGCAAAATTAAATTTTTAAAAAGATTTTTACATCTCGCCAATGCTAAAATTAAAGTGTGTGCATTCAAAATCGACTTCATTGATAACTCCAGCATCATCATCAATCACCTATAATACATAAGCGCCAATCGGGATGCACGCATACAAAAAATCGCCAATCACGGCCAGTCAGCATTATAAAAATGGCTGCCAATCGAACTAATCACAAGCGCGCTTTACCTAGCGTATGCATCCCTTAGAATAAGGAGCCACAGTTCAGAAACTCCAACTGTATACTGCATCCAATTCCCATCCATACATTTTCTCCTATGGTCATTCAAACAATTCATTTAATTTAACATCATTATCACGCGGAGAGTTTCCCAATCCTGTCGTCCAATTTCTTGATCTCTCTCTGTACGCTGTCGACGTTGTGCGCGAACACTTCCTGGACACCCTGTAGTAGCTCCTTGTTGTTCTGCACCCCGCCCGCGATGCTGGCTTGAAGGGTTTCGAGCTCCATCAGGGATTTGCTGAAGTTGCTCGCTGGATAGGGACAAATAAGCATATTAGAGTCATCCTAAGATTTTTTTTTATGGCTACACGGCTGATTTTACATTTTATCTGGAGTTGATGTGCTTGATAAATTGCAATAGGTAGGCCTCACGTTCCTTGGGTATAGGCACTGGGATATTCACATTGGACGCCGCAAGAGTAGGTATATTTATTATGTTCGTGGCATTGGTCTAGGCACCTCTATGGATATACTTCCATACTGCAGACAAAGAAGCAATTTGCAAATGGCGGACGTTACAAACTATTGCAGACATACGATTCATACGAATGAACTATAGCACGTGTCCGTCTGCCAATTTCAGTTTCTTTATCTGCAGCCTTTACACACAACACAAGTTCAAAGCCTGAATGTTCCTCCTTCACTCACCTTGGTTGTGTAGTGACTCGAGCGCCTCCATCCGCTCCAGTATCTCCGAGTGCGAGATGCCGTCGATCTGTTTCAGCAGCTTGTGCAGCTCGTTCACCTGAAATTCATAGGATGATTTTATAATTGTAATTATCTTCAGTTAGATAAGTAACCTCAGTGGCGGATTAAGAGCATCGGAGGCCCTAAGCACAAAGCCTATGTAGGCCCCTAATTTAGAACAATTTGTTCCTTGACAAAGAGTGACAAAACAGTTCAGGGTGATTCTTCGAAATTCCATTCTTCGTCTGATTTATATGGCCATTTTTTAATTTCATTTTTATCTCTATAACGTATGTTGATATGAAAATGGATATAGCAAATAACATATAACTGGAAAAGGCACCCTTTTTTATCAAGTAGTTTTTGAGTTATTGACTTTACAATTTTTTGTTGCCATATGAATCAGAAACAGAAGAAAGAACACCATGGAAAACCATCTTTGTTTTAAACATACAGCATTTCTCGTCATTTTCTTGGACTGTCATCAATAGAAGAACTATAGAAGGTTACGCAAAATAAAATTAAAACTTAAAATATTGAATTTTGTACCAGTGACATGCAAAAAGTTGATCTGGGGCGAGTATTTTCATAAAATTTATAAAAGTGTCAATATCTCAAAAACTATCGACATTTTACTAAGGTCATATAGCGATATTCTGGTCACTCCTAATCTGTACTATCAGCCCTCCAAGGCAAGACGTAAAATTTTTGAACATCCTGTATAGGATGAGGTTTTTTGCCGTATGAATCATATACATATGAATCAGGATTTTGGATAAAACCTTAAGTAGTTCATAATACATTAACGCTATAGTGTTGTATATTTTTTTCATAAATCTGTAACCCAAGAGCATTACATCAAACTCACATTGAAGAATCATACTCAGAAAACAGAATTTTTACATGAGGAATATTAATCAGAAGGTTACCTGAACCAATACCATATGAATCAGACATTGACCTTCTTTTCACCTGGATGTAGGCATACTAGGAGCACCTCCATCTACTGGCTGGTGCGTTGGAGAACTGGCTTCCAGCGAGTGGACAGCCAGACTCTCATTGCCACTACATGACCAAGTATGGTCATCAACATGTTACGACATATGAATCAGTACTACATGCCGGACACTCCTTAATTATTGATTCATTAAAAAACTTACGTATTTATAAGTATTAATTATTTTTTTGTCAAAGGAAATGTCATTGTACTTTGATAAAAATTTAATTTATATTAATAAATTAAAAGGGAAATGTGATACAGAACATTTTGTTCCTCAAGCTGGCAAACGGACGCCCTATATGAATCAGAATAACACACTTCAAATAATTTTTTGCAGTACTGAAACAGCATTTACTGAAAATATTAGATTGGTTACAAATAGAGATAGAGCTAGACTGTATTAAAAAAAAATTACGTGTCATTATCTTAATTGGTTACAGAGATATCCTCAACGCCGTCGAAAATACGGTCCCCGAAGAATCACCCTTCAATAGCTAAAACGTCTTATAACTTTTCTATAAAAATGGATGTAAAACATTTTTTATAAAATTTGTTTGCCTTAAAGTCCTACGTCACGTGCAAGTATCACCACA
Source organism: Plutella xylostella (assembly GCF_932276165.1). Lineage (NCBI taxonomy): Eukaryota > Metazoa > Arthropoda > Insecta > Lepidoptera > Plutellidae > Plutella > Plutella xylostella. The sequence continues at coordinate 1,682,860 of NC_063988.1, forward strand.
GTTACAACTGCGCAGGTACGCCGAGCTATCACACGGCACCAAGCCTCATTTTTGTCAAAATCGTCGGCGTGGAAACTGGAAACAATGTTTCCCTATAAAGAACTATTTCTTCTACTGGTATATTTTCAATGATTGCAAACTAGATTTTTTTCACAAGAAAAAAGTCTAGTTGCCTGCTGTTTCCAAAAATCAAACCGTACACGATCGAAGTGGACAAAAAAATTGCTGTAAAATCGAAAAAAACATTCACACATGTTAAACTACTCAATGATTTAAGACAAGACTCTAATTAATGGCAAAATTCGTCGAAAAATGCGCAAGCCGCGCTTCGGGGTTAGCGCGGTATACAGTTTTACCACCCATTCGCACAGTATTCCATGTACAGTACAAGCCGACCGGCCTCCCTACTCTTGAAAGGCAATGTATTGCGTCTGTCTTGCGTTCTGAACATTTAAAATATCATAACTTTTCTTCAAAATCGATTTTACAAAAAGTAAAAATACATAAATGTTCATCAAGATAACGCCTTTTTTTAGAACCTACCACTAAGAATGAAGTGCCCAGAATAGGCATATAGTCCCGTTATCAAAATAGGCATTTAGGTAGGTAGTTAATTATATTGGTATTTTGACTTTTTGGAAAAACACCTCTGAAAAAAAGATAAGTATGATTTTTTTAATGTTGGGAACGCAATACAGACGCAATACATTGCCTTTCAAGAGTGTAGGGGGCCTGCGCAGGTAAAACTGTGATGATACTTACGAGTATGGTAGGCCCTTTAATCAGAGCAAACTCATTACATCGGACATATTGTGGATGAATAAAATGTAACTAGGTATAAAATGAAACCACCCACCCGCACTAGGCTAGCGTGGTGGACTAGGCCTAAAACCCTTCCTTCAATGGAAGGAAACTCATGCCCCAGCAGTGGGGACGTGATGGGTCGGATGATGATGATAAAATGAAATAGCAGCAGAGGATGGGGGCCCCTGGAGGCCCGGGGCCCCAAGCACGTGCTTGTCGCGCTTATACGTTAATCCGCCACTGAGTAACCTAATAATGTGGTACCTTATTTAATTTTCTTTTTCACTGCTTAAAGTAATGTGGCCTCGGTAACTGTTAGGTCATTATATCTCTACCCTCCCTTAGCATCAGCCAGCGCCTACACAGCACCACCAAACACAACAGTTACAACATAAAAGTCCCTATGCATTAGCCTACAGTCGGCCGGGCTACAAAGCATCGACATTGGCCTACAGACACGTCATTGCACTGCTGAAGGAAGATCCCTTCATACATAGCTTCTAACAGTAAGCATATAGGACTCCCCATACCTTAGCATCAGCCTCCGGGTCAGCCGGCCTAACAGCGGCCTTCAAAGCGTCAACATTAGCGAGCAGTGACGTCACTCTCGCGTCGGCGGCCGCGAGCTCGCCGGGACGCAGGAGTGACGCCTGCGCGGCCAGGGATGCTGCTGCGCCGCAGAGAGTCGCCTGCGGGGAGGGGGGTGTGTTATTGTCAAAGTGTAATGTTTTTACTTACACATAAATACATTTTTTTTCTGATGGAAGTCCATTTTTTCAAACTGCTACTCTCCGTTTGAAAAAGGGCTGTTTGTCTTTGGAGAAGAACGGAGACAAGAAACTCCTGGTTGATTAGTATTTACTGCGAGCTTCGCTTCATCTAGTCATCAAGTATTTACGATGATATTTTAGGAAAATAGATTTTAATCAATTTACCGATCCGAGATGTATGTCCAATGTTACGCAAGTACGGATTAAAATCAGAAAGTAACTACTACTTACCTCTCCGGTGGCGGCCTGCAGTCTTCGGAATGCCTCCTCGTCGCGCACCCCCGCTGCCTGCTCCAGCTTATGTAATCTGAAATTATGTATATAAATTACAAAATAAAAGGTAAAACATGGTGGGGGATTAGGAAACCTTGTTATATTGCTAGGTCTATTCTATTCTATTCTATTCTCTGTGGGGGTGTAAGTACCTGCACCTGGCTCTCTCGAGTGGAACCTTTGTGCATATCCCCCAAGGTCTAAACTGCCTTCCTAAGCTTGGACCATTACCCACCACGCTGGTCCACTGCGGGTTGGTGGGTTCACATATCTAGATTGATGTGCTAAATCTAGATATGCAGGTTTCCTCACGATGTTTTCCTTCACCGTAAGAGCGATGGTATACATTGTACTTAAGTTAAAAGAACTCATTAGTACATGCCAGCGCCGGGATTCGAACCCGCATCTCTTGCGTGAGAAGCGGGCGCTTACCCGACTGAGCTACCACCGCTCTTATATTGCTAGGTCATTCTAATACTTTTTTCACCTACCGGTCTTACGGATTTTTGAAAAAATCTCTGAATAGTTTTTGAAAATTACTTTTCCAATAAAAAGCTAAGTGTGTCAGGCAAATTGTTCAGCCCACAGAAAAAAAGTACTGGGAAAAAAGCATTTGTACTATTTTTCCCACACAATATATTATGTACCTGTGTTCAAGTTGCGCGATCCGCGTGGTCTGCGCGAGCGCCACTTCGGGCCGCAGCTTCAGGTGAGTCACCGCCATCTCACCCGCCTTCTTCTTGCTGCCCTTGGATAGGTATTCCCTGGAAAAAATAGATTTTAGAGTTAATGCACTTTTGAGTGGAGGCGGTGGATAGGCAAGCTTAGTATAGGTTGCTGGACTGATGACCTTAGACATGTAGCTAGTAGTGGCTGGATAAGGAAAGCCGGGAAAGGGTGCTATGGTGCTCTTTGGAAGAGGATTTTGTGCATAATATATGCTGTAACTGTTTATAGGCTGATGATAATTATAACTACCATCATAATAGGAAAGTAAAATTATAAATGTGACAGGTAACTTTCTTCTCATGACCATCAGTGATAAATGTTTTTCAAGGAGCATAAACCAGAATATCAGCTCCACTGTAATCTTTAACCAACTATGTATAAGCTATGTCAAACAAGTATGAACATTATTCATGATAGTCTATTCTTCAGTCAAGCCATGGAAGAGTGGAACTTACTTCAATTTCTCAGCCTTAGGATCTATTTGCTCTCCCTCATCCAGCTTCAGTTCTTCCAGCAGCTTCTTGGTGGAGTTGATTTGAGCCGCCAACTTTGTGTGCTCATCCTGGAAGATAAGAGAATAATGATATTATGGTATATGAAAAATGACGTCAAAGTGAGTCAGTGACAAACACTACAGGTGGTGAAGCATTTTTCACTACTGTGAAAGGATAAGTCAGCTAGATTAGTTATCATTAACTAACTGCCCAGGGTGCACCAGACATGTAAGTACACATTGACACATCACATGGAGAGGCTCCTATTGTAGAGCTCATTCAAAAAGAATACAATAAACTACTTTGATTACTGGATACAAAAAGAATCCAGCAAACCATATTTCATCCCAACTTCCTGACCATTCTCTCTGGTTTTAAGCCAGTGAAATAACTGTGCAAAACATGCAAAGTCTTTAGAACTAAAGTGTTATGTAGTCAAAAGTTGTCCCATAAAAATATGCAAACCTTTTCACTCTCACTAGCTTTGTTCTGCTGTTCGGTGACTTGCTCCAGCAGCTCGGAGAACTCACAGCGCAGGCGGTTGTACCTCTCCGCTGGTGTCTCCGGCTCGCCCTCAGCTGCCAGCTCCCACTCTCCAGACCTGAGGACACAGGTTATCAGATTTGTCCTTGCATTTTAAGTGCTTGGTTTCTATTTCATATTCTGCATACTTATTTATTTACAGATAACTATAGCATTTTGTGATGAATGTCACAAATGTTATTTTGTTGGTATTGTGTATGAAAATTTTAGGCTCTGATGGGTGATTGTAATTTTTTCTGTAAAACTGATTTCAGAAGCAGTCAAGTAACTTACTGAGCAGTGATTGCCAATGTTACTTCCAATAACTAGCTAAATTACCAGTTAATTTCTTACAAAATCTATTTCCATCACACAAAAGTCCTCACCGGTACCCAATCCTCGTCTTCCTGCTGAGCCGATCGGAGAAGTCCACATTCCCGGTCAGGAACTTCCCCTTAAACTTGTTGAAGGAATCCTTCACGGACACGTGCAGCTGCTCGATGCACTCGTTCTCCTCCTCCTCGTAGGGCTCCGGCTGGTCCGCCTCGGGCAGGTCCCCCGTCTCATATACATCTGGCTGGTCGTAAGCCTGAAAGATGTGGAAACGCAAGTTGGCAGACGTGAAAATCGATAAAATTGTATAATTAGCGCAGGAAAACTTACTATGCCCGGCAGGTTCTCGTATTTCGGATCGGCCATGGTTGTTTTATCGTGATGTTGATAAGATTTCGTGTAATTCGGTGTAAATAAATGTAATTTTGAAAATTTGTTAAATGCGAAATGACGTCACCCCAAGATTTGACAAATGTCAATTTTGACACTGTCATTAGTGTCAGATTCTGATTTGACAAGTTCGCTTCGTTTCTCGCAATTTCTCGTAATTTAAGTTGAGTGAAAAGTTTATGTCTTCAAAACAAATAATTCTTCGGAAGTGGAAGATAAAGTGGGTGGTGAAGAGAAACAGAGGTCCTTGAATGAAGAAAGATACTCCTGGATTTGCCTGATGTTAAAAAAAATTAAAGACTTATTGCTATCCAAATCTTCGCTACAGGAGAAAATCATTGGTGTCTTCATGGTAGTTGTGGAGAAGTTTTCTAAATTTATAACAAGTATTTTTGCTAAAGGTGAGGTGACTGATTTTTTCTTATCTTTATTCCGTAATGGCTAAAGCTCCTATATCCTGTGCTATTAATATCATACAGTGGAACTCTCAAAGTCTCAGACCTAAAATTGTAGAACTAGAAGATCTGTTGTCTAGAGATAAAATACATGTCTGTATAATTAGCGAGACTTGGTTGGAACCGGAGAGTAGTTTAAATGTTAATAGCTACAATGTATTCAGGCAAGATAGGTGTGACTCATTTGGTGGCGTAGCAGTTTTAACCCATAAGTCCTTGCAAGCATTTACAATTCCTGTAAATATTAGTAATAGTGGTATTGAGATAATTCAAATAAGAATAACCAACTGTAACACTTTACAAAATATTTTTTCAGTATATTGTCCATCTAGTGTCCATGTTAGTCCTACTGAATGGGATGAGGTATTTTCTTTGGCTTCATCTAAGTCAATAATTTCTGGGGACTTTAACGGACACCATCCATGTTGGTGGAATAGTGGTAATTCTAGGGGAACCATGTTGTTTGATAGTTCTCTTGAACATGGTTACATTTCCATGAATAATGGTAGCCCGACTCGTGTTAAGTTGGTGAATGGGTGTTTACAACAGTCTGCCCCAGATATTACTTTTTGTACTAATGATATTTCTATTAATTTAGATTGGATGGTAACTAACGAAAATCTAGGCAGTGATCATTTAATTATTAAGTACTCCCTACGTTATCAGGATAGCTTAAACTTTATAAGTAAAAGAAATTTTGCTGAGGCTAAATGGCAGGATTATGCAAAATTGTTAAACGATGTCTTTTCTGATCAGCTGAATCATGAAAGTACCCAGCACAGTTATGATTATTTCCTAGAAAAAATCAATTTGGCTGCGGACAAGTTTATACCAATTAGAAAAATTTGTACCAACCCTAATAGTAAATTCACCCCCAAGCAATACTGGAGTCAAACCTTATCAAGAGTAGTTGCTGAACGTCGGCTGGCTTTAAAGAGGCTTAGACGTAACCCCACGCCGGAAAACCTTATCTTGCTTAAGGATAAAATCAGAGAAGCTCAACGCAAGATAAGACGCGCTAAATCGGATAGTTGGCACTCATTTTGCAATAAAATTGACGAATCCACTAACGCTTCTGACATGTGGAGAAAGATGAGGTGGATGAGGGGTTACCGACAAGCAAGGAGGTGTGCTTCTGAGGAGAGTAAATTAGAATTGCTACAATCGTTAACTCCAGACTTTGTACCCAATGAATGTCCTGATTTCTACTCTTCTAACGAGGTACTCGAATCTGAATTTACGATAGATGAACTAGAAAATAATCTTAAAATTAAAAATACTTCTCCAGGAGATGATGGCATTTCATATTCCATGTTAGTACATCTACCTATTAATGCAAAAAAAATACTTGTAAATATATTTAATGATATACTTAATTCGGGATATATACCTATACAGTGGAGAAACGTAGTAATAATACCTATTCCGAAAAACAATGGGGATAATAACTCTAAACTGAGACCTATATCGTTGATATCTTGTATCTGCAAACTATTCCACTCCATACTTAATAAACGTCTAGAATGGTATATAGAGAAAAATAAGTTACTTTCGGTCTATACAACTGGCTTTAGAAAAGGACAATCCTGTTTAGACAACTTAACTCGACTAATAACAAACATACAAATAGGTTTTTCTAAAAATACATCCACCGTAGCATGCTTTGTTGACATAGATGGAGCGTACAATAATATTTTAATTGAAGCCCTTGTAAATATTTTGGATAGAATTAAAGTCGGTACAATGATCTGTCGATATATTTGGAATTTTTTGAATGAACGGCATCTCAGAATTAAAGATGATTCAGAGAAGTTTGATAACTTTTTAAGGTATGCCAGCAAAGGTATCGCCCAAGGAGATCCTCTTTCTCCACTCCTATTTAATATTGCTACTATTGATATTTGTCGCCATATACAAAATGTTTATATAGGGCAATATGCCGATGATTTTGTGCTATATAGTAATCAACTTGAATTAAGAGACAGCGAATCGGATATTCAATTATCTTTGGATATTTTATTAGACTTATTAGATGGACTGGGACTTCAATTATCTGCTTCTAAATCAAAAATATGTGTTTTTAGTAGAAAATTTAGACCCCAAAACGTTAATGTTTCAGTAAATGGTGTTCTGCTAGAGTGCGTTGAAAACATAAAACATTTAGGCGTGTGGTTAGATCGGTCCCTCCGTTGGACAAAACACATCAACGAAATATATGAAAAATCCTGCAAATTTTTACAAATTTTGTCAGTTTTATCTGGGTCGGGCTGGGGTATTCATCCTTCACACCTACGAAGGCTATACATAGCCCTTATAAGAAGTAGAATAGATTATGGATGTTTTTTGTATGATAATAGTGCTAAAACACATTTGGCTAAGTTAGATATATTACAAAATAAGGCTCTAAGAATGATAGGTGGTTATATAAAATCTACTCCGATATATGCTATGGAGAGCGATTTATGTATTGTACCCCTTAATTTGAGAAGGCTATATCTGGCAATGAAATACTGCCTCAAATCCCAATCATTTCTTGACAACCCTACTACCAAATGTCTATCTGAACTTCTATCTGAGTGTAATAACAATAACGTATATTGGGCTAGAAAAAAGAAGCCTCTATTGGTAGATATTTTCGAGACAACCAAGGTAGAAAATATTTCATGTGCCTTTCCTTTAGAAATGTTTAGTCTAGATGTATGGATCTCAGCTATTAGAATTAATGGTTTAGTGAAGCCTAACTTAGAATGTGTGTGTGACGCTAAAAGTATGTATGAGCCCAATTTACTCAAAAATGTTGTCAAAGAGGAATTAGCTCTTAAATATAGTGGATACCACCAAATATTTACAGATGGATCCAAATCAAATGATGGCAGAGGAGCAGCTTACTATGATCCGTATTATAATGTAAATAATATATTTAAGATTAACTCTCCTATCTCCATTATGTCTATAGAATTACTTGCCATTTACAAAGCAATAGTTTATGTTCAAACTCGAAATTTTCCAAAAATTGTAATATTAACAGACAGTAAAGGTGCTCTACAGCATATAATTAGATGTGTAAAAGGGGGTCGAGGCCTTTCTATAGCGTACTCAATCATAGACAAACTGTTAAATTTGTATAAAAGTAACAAATCTATAATTCTACAGTGGATTCCATCTCATATTGGGCTACTCGGTAACGAGGAGGTTGACAGACTTGCTAAACAAGCATCTACAGATGGTTGTGAAACAGTTGTTTCAATAGGTTGGTCGGAAATATTAGGTAAATATAGACAGAAGATAAGGGAAAATTGGAAGGAATACTTTAACCTTATTTCTAAGCAAAAAGGCATCTGGTATAAAAGTATAGTCTGCGAGCCTCCTCGTATACCGTGGTTTAGCAATCTTAAGTTGAATAGACCTCAAACTGTTATGGCTCTTCGATTGCGGACTGGACACATTCCACTGAATCAATTCGGGTTTCTAATGAGAAAAGTTAACTCCCCAAATTGCGACGAGTGCGGGGTTGAAGAGGATTGTTACCACTTCTTAGTGGAATGTGTCCGGAACCGCGATAAAAGACAATTACTAGTTAGTAAATTTAACTTAAATAGGCTTGATGTTGGAGTGTTCCATGGCATCCTTGCTGAACCTTGGTCAGAGGCAGCCAAATTATTATTTGAGTTTAGTTTAAGTAGGTAGGTAAATAAAATTGTTAGCTTTGTAGTATTTAAGCGTAGGTATTATGGGACTGACATCGTCACTCAGTGACAAAAGTCCTCAAATAAATAAAGATTAAAAAAAAAAAAAAAAAAAAAAAACAAATAATAAAAAAATTCAACACAAATTACGAGTTTCTGATTATTTTTCTATCAAAACGAGCAGTAAAATAATTATAGTAAAGGTAATAAACAGATACAAGTTAGTTTCCAAGGTGACAAGATGATATTTTGTAATGGTTATAAATTATAATTTACATAGTAACGGAACGGGAACCTACGTTTGCGTTCAAATACTTTTTGTTTATACTAATGTAGGTAATGTAAATATATTTTAGATCCTTCTCAGTATCGATATTTATGTAATTTTGATTATTTAATCCCATAAAGGTATATCTGCTTTCTTTGTCACTCGGCAAAAGGCCGGCTCGGTTTGCTTTTGAAAATAAAATGACACTCATAAGGCGAAGTGCATTCTGAAACTTGGACCTTTACCCACACGTCACTATTTTTTCTTGTTTGTCTTCTTCTGTGTTTTCTGAGTCACCGCTAAATTCTCGAAAGTTGCGGTTATATCGAAATTTCATCATAGTCCCAGCTGTTACCAGTGCCGGTAGTTGTTATTGAAGCAGTGTAAACCGCAAAGAAAGCAAAATGAGTCTCCAGTGGACGATCATCGCCGCGTTCCTGTACGCCGAAATAGCCTTCGTGCTACTTCTGACCTTGCCGCTGGCCAGCCCGTCAAAATGGCACAGGTTCTTCAAATCCAAGTTTCTAGCTTACATAAGTGGGCAGGCGGGTATATACTTCATCGTGTTGATCGGCGTGCTGGTGTTGTGTCTGCTGGACGCCATCCGGGAGATGCAGAAGTACTCGAGCATTGAGCCCTCGGACCACCAGCACCTGGACGCCGAGATGCAAGGAAACATGCGCCTGTTCCGCGCGCAGCGCAACTTCTACATCTCTGGCTTTGCATTGTTCCTCCTCGTTGTGATTCGTCGGTTGGTCACCTTGATCTCCGAGCTCGCGACGCTATTGGCGCAATCTGAGGCCAACTTCCGTCAGGCGCAGAGCGCGAGCGCCACGGCCAAGACGCTCCTAGACAAGCAGGGAGCCGGGGATGAGCAGTCCAAGAAGGAGATTCAGGAGTATGTAAGCAAGATCGCCATGCTGGAGAAGGAGTTGAACAAAGAGAAGAAGGACAAGGAAGCCATGAAGTCTCAGTCGGAGAGCCTCAACAAGGAGTATGACAGGCTCTCGGAGGAGTTCAGCCGGCTCCAGAACAAGATCACAGTCTCGGGTGGAGACTCCAAGAAGGGTGATTAGAGGTTTAAGTTTAAGCTTATTGTAAAGTTTATAGAATTCAGTCCAATTTATTAATGATACTTAAATAAAAGTTTCATCTCTTTGCATTTTTATAACCAAATACAGTTTTTTTCTAACATAACTTCAGCAATGAACTAAGTAATATCAACTAGACATCTTACGAGTGTTTATGTTTAATAGTTTTTAACTTCTATTTGCATTATAACCTTTTTACTATTGATTCTGATGATATCTTGAGTAACAAAGAGATTGTATTTTTATTCTTCCATAGGAATGTGAAGTGTGACTCATAGTGTAAGCTTGATGAACAAGGTTGCAAAGATCTAAGACTGTACTGAAAGACATGGTTCTTTATACATAATTGTATATGAATAATTTGTTGTCCAGGTCCTTTGGACTAGAAATGTATTTATTCATTGTTTGGATCTTAGTTTTAGTTAATTGTGTTGTTTTAAAAGGTTTCTCTTTTTATTACCTACTTCAGAAACATTGTGTAAACATTTGGAAATTACTTTTAAGTAACAACCTATTCTAATACTGCTCAAAGATAGTTCCAACCTTTACAGAATGTTTTTAAATATTAAAAGTGTTTTTGAATGGTTTTTAATTTTGAAAGATAATTTTCAGTGCCTTAATAATTTAACTGGTAAACCTGCTCTGTTAATAACTTTCATTGGCAGTTTTCATTGCATATTTATTCATTAGTAATATCCATTTCTCTATTTATTTGTAAATAAATCATACAAATTAAGAGTGGTGGCTTGGTATAGTATAATGTATTATGGTGTGTTGTTCATGATTAAATTTGTATTTTTTAAGTTTTCTTTTATTTCATGTTTTATGTCACTTTTCGAATATTTATACAACATAATTATAGAAGTCTACTTGGGAAGGTCAGATCATCAGTCAGTGGAAAAAATAAAATAACTTACATTAAGTAACACATTATGTATATTTTGCAATTTTATTCATTAATTTGTATAAGTTATATTAAATATCTCCATTCCTTAATTAAACATATAAATACAATGGCACAAACTCGGACTTTGCTGACAAGAGGACTTTGATCTTACATTTAATAACTCTTACCACTACGTATTTCAAGGTTTAATGGCACAGGTATCGTAAAAGTATATATTTAGGTTACGATTCTTAATTTATGAGATAGTTTACCTAGCGCATAGTTCAAGTTCATGTAATTATGTAGGTACGAACCTATTTATTAAACATATTTTCCTTATTTATAATAGTTTAAATAACAAGTAGTTAGATGCTGTACCTAGATGCACTTGTATAGTACCTACAATTAGTACCTAAGTGCCTACCAACAAGGGTACGAAAGGGTACCTCTATACTTAGAAAGTTAGAAACATATTTCATAACCCTACAGCTCATCCTTCACATGAGCGCTATAATTCTCATTCTCGCTAAACCCGAGGCTGTTCCAGAAGGCGCGGTGCCCGAAGTCAGAGCTGGTCTTCATCACGACGCGGTCTGGCGAGGAGATGTCCAGGTAGGCCAGCTCAGGGGATCCAGGGATCACTGGAGACCACTGGGCGTTGCCGAAGCGAGGCACTCTGGGAGGGAGTAATGGTCAGGTTAATGAAATATCATCAGAGTTTTTTAATATGCGCTTTTACCTTTACTACACCACTGGCTTCATAGCAAATAAATAGTTGAGTAGGTCAGTAATTATAAGTACTCTTACAAAAATAGCCACATAATTAAGTATTGAGTAAGTACACTGCCTAACACTACTATGCAATGAAACAATAGGGAGAAAAAGGTAAAGCTAATTAGGTAAAGATGGCGCCATTAGTGACTGTACTCGATTCCCTAGTTAGTACTTAGTAGGTTAGTATTAGTAGTAGTATTTTATTAGTATTAGATGTAATTGGTCACCTGACGTCAGGTAGGTACACTCGATTGTGCTGGCAAAGTTTCACTTGGTTTTCTTCCCAGCTACTAATTACTACCTAGCTTAATTACATACCCATGTGTGGAATAGCTGTAGATCATGTCTATCATCATCTTGGTGATCTTCCTGTCGTCAGGCGAGGTGAACCCGAGGCCAGGGTACTCGAAGATGTGGAAGATGTCGTCAGCGTGACTCACTCCTGCAATCATAACCGACTGTTAAAAGTTATCCGTGCAAGTTGAAATGGATGCTATAGAAATTAATGGACCGGTGGGCTTTGGAAGTTAGATTGTCTGGATAGGAGCTAGGTAAAGTAGATCGTTAGGGATAAAGGTTGTGCCTATAATAATAGATAAGTTCCAAACTTAATCATGTAATAACTTTTAATTTTTATAAATGTTGTTACAGTGAAACTATAAAGTCCTGAAATTAAATGAGGGCGCAGCTATCTTTCAAGTAGCAACCCTATATAGCGAAACAAAACTGACTTTGATACTTGAAATTTTGCCTGTGCCTACCTACCTTATATCTGTATTAAAACAACTTACCATCCACAAAAAAGCTCATTATTCAAGCTAGAAGGTATAAATATGCAGGCTAATAGTGAAACCAATAAATATTTATTAAGATAACGTTATTACAACTGTATAAAATATACGGATTTGTTGACAAAGGGCACACATAGTAAAAACATCAATTTCTCTTTTTAGACGGCCTGTTCTGTTTCTTCCAGGAGTTAGAAATATTCCATTATAGAGCCCTCTTTTGCAATATATGCCAGACGGTACTGTCCGATACTCCTATAAAATAAAATAAAAAATGCTTATTTGAAACTACCCTTAAGTTAAGAAAAACAGAGTTGCAGAGTGAGAATTTAGTAAGTAAACAACAAATATAACTTCAAGTATCAAAATGTTATGGTTTGACTCAACTTAAACCAGCTCAAACCTACAACCAGCGGTATGTAAACAATGTTCGACTTGGGCTCTAAACCTAGGTTTATTGATAAATGAAGCGTTGGTACTAATAAAATATGAATTATTACAATTAATACAATGTTACATACCCGTCATAGACGCTGTACGAGCGTAAACATCCTCCAAATTCGACAAAATGTGTCCAGCTTCATGTTCCGCTAAACATTGTATATAAACTCGATGAATAACTTCCCTAGCTTGACTACGAATATTTTTCTTCTTCTTCCTAATTGCAAACAAGCGTAAATAGTTGTTTTTATCTAGATTATGCTAATAATTAATAAGAAAATTGAAAAATCAGCCAACCGCCAACTGCCATAAACAATTGTTATGACTTTTATGTTTCTTTTCTAATGGTGCCAGGCTCCTGAAAATTTTAGTTCCTCAAACATTAATTTCACGAATTAATAGTTTCACTGTAGTTACCTATCCGCTTTAACTAATTAATAATTAACAAGAGAATGCTACTTATTTATTGTTTACGAGTATTCTCTATTTTGACACCCTACCTACAGGTAGGTACTGTCCTACGATCCTTACAAGAAATAGATCCTATGTACGTGTTAAGAATTCATAAGTTTAGTCTATTTACTATTCTCACAGAGATGTTGTTGTTCGGTGCGAGTAACGAGTACTTCGAGCTATAAACTTTTCCCCATAAATCCGTGAAATATGACTCCACAATGGTTATCCTGGCATATTTATTATCTAAGTCGTAGACTATGAGCTATTTTTGTCACAGTTAGCTTATTATTTTGTAGCGTATGTGTTTTTGAATATTTTAGTTCGTGTTGTTTATGTTTGAAAAGACAACAACTGAAGTTTGGCTTTATTTATAACTATATACCGACGAGAAATTAGGTGCGTTATGGAGTAGGAATATAAAAGGTACATATAGGGAATCCCACGCTACGTTTGCATATTCGTGATTTCTGCACGAGGTTGCCATTACTTAGCTATGTTCGGCTTAACGGCCAAAACCCGTGGTTAATCTAGAGTTAAATGCTGCAAGGGGGCCTTAAACGATATCACAACTCACAATAATCCCGTTTATCCCTTCTCATTATGCATTTAGGCTGAGTGATTAGGTTGCTTATTCGAGTGATTAACTACTGATTAGCTAATCGATGGCTGCTTTATCTAGTAGGCTTCGATGTATTACTTAATCTCTGCAGCAATCCGATTCAGGAAAGCGATCGTAGTAAGCTGATACAGGGTGGAAAATATTAATGAGCTAAGTACATAGCTGAAAGTAAATTATTTTTTTAGCAACTAGTTACTGCTACAAAAAAAAAGGTACGGAATTCGTGAAAATATAGATTTTATCGTACTTATATAATTTTACAAAGGTAATAAATTATGGGGATGAAACTTTAAAGTTTTGGCAGAATACCTAGGTACTAATATTGTGTGTGGAAGATTGATCTGCTTTCGTTTCGATCATCATTAGGTTAGTACTTAAGTAATACTTCATTGTCGATCACTTATAATTTTCCTCACGTATAATCTGTATTAGCTTGTGTTTATTTATCCGGGGCACATCCGGGGTCTCTGACGAACGGCACGTATGGCATGTTTGCAAGACGTTTTTAATCCCAACAGAAAAAGGGGCTGTTATACGATTTAAGTGCGCGTTTTTTTATATTTAAATTTGAAAATTGGTTTGATGGAAGTTATTTTGGTTGTGCTTATGTTGTAAAATAACAAATAATATCTTAAACACTTTACGCCTTGTACAAATCTAGGTAATCATTTAAATGCATACATATACTGGTGTCTTGCTTCTAAACTATGCCGTCGAAGCAAGCAAGAAATATATTTACTTAACGCAACCAAAATCCGTTAGATGATTAGGTTCTATATGTACCTAGATTCAATGGAAGAGCCCTGCACATCAGGCCATTTATGTTTCTTTGCAACACTTATATTTTTATTATTGGCATAAACATTGAGTACATGTCGCTACGGTCGTCGGGCCATCAGAAATCTTACGGGACCCTAAATAATAAACACAGGTTATAGCTGCTCCCAATTTTACCATTGTAATAAAATAGCGGCATTCATTTTCCCGTGTTTGGCAACAAAATAAGTAAGCACCCACCGGCCGTGTGGTGCAGTGCTTACTCTGTCCGTGCCAATGGTTTCAGTTTCGATTTAATGACAGCGTTTTACCTACCAATAAAACGCTTATTAAATAACTTACCATATTCAAAGCCTTATAATATGAGAGTAGTGAACTTGACTTTTCGCGCGTGACACACAGCCGGTTTGATTGTGACGTTTACTATACCTGTCTCTTTCCCGCCCTTTTACCCCACCAGCCCCCGTATTTTGTAACTTTTTGAGAGTTAGCAACCGGTGATAATTGGTATCAACTTCTCTCTCTCTCTCTCTCAGCCTTCCGTAGTCCACTGTTGGACATAGGCCTCTCCTAACGATCGCCACCCCAAACGGTCACCCGCCATCTGCATCCAGCGGCTTCCCGCTACCTTCCGCAGATCATCAGACCAACGGGTTGGGGGGCGACCGACACGCCGTTTGCCGACACGGGGTCTCCACTCCAGAACCTTTCTACTCCAGCGGTCGTCGGCTCTGCGGGCTACGTGGCCAGCCCATTGCCACTTCAGCGTGCTAATCCTTTTGGCTATGTCGGTAACTTTAGTTCTCCTGCGGATTTCTTCATTACGAATCCTATCTCGCAGGGACACGCCTAACATAGCCCTTTCCATAGCACGCTGAGCAACTCTGAGCTTGTGGATAAGCCCTTTGGTGAAGCACCACGTCTCGGCTCCGTAAGTCATCACTGGCAACACGCACTGATTGAAAACTTTTGTTTTCAGACACTGAGGTATGTTTTCAGTGAAGATGTGTCGTAATTTCCCGAACGCTGCCCATCCGAGTTGGATTCTACGAGCTACCTCTTTATCGAAGTTGGATTTTCCTAATCGGATCACTTGTCCTAGGTAGGGATACTGATCAACAACTTCGATGGTGACACCTCCTACAGTTACGGGCGATGATGAAACATGTTCGTTCGACATGACCTTTGTCTTGTCCATGTTCATTTTCAGCCCAACTTGTTTAGAGGCATCATTGAGGTCTGTGAGCATTTCGCCTAACTCCTCCAGCGTTTCCGCCATAATAACTATGTCATCAGCAAATCGTAGATGAGAGATATATTCGCCATTGACGTTAATGCCCAGTCTTTTCCACTCTACAAGCTTAAAAACATCTTCCAGTGCACAGGTGAACAGTTTCGGAGAAATAACATCTCCCTGTCTCACGCCCCTTTGCAACTGGATCGGTTTTGTGCTATGTTCGTGTAATCGAACTGACATTGTGGCAGCATTGTACATACATCTCAACACCTCGATATAGCGATAGTCTATATGGCACCGCTGAAGGGATTGAAGCATCGCCCAAAGCTCAATAGAATCAAAGGCTTTCTCATAGTCCACAAACGCTAGACATAAAGGTAGATTATACTCCTCGGTCTTCTGTATAACCTGCCGAAGCGTGTGTATGTGATCTATGGTACTATAGCCTTTTCGGAACCCGGCTTGTTCGGGTGGCTGGAAGTCGTCGAGTCTTTGCTCGAGACGATTCGTAATAACTCTCGAAAACAGCTTGTACACATGGCTCAGAAGTGCAATGGGTCTATAATTCTTCAATAGGGCTTTGTTGCCTTTCTTGAAGAACAAAGTCACTACACTTCTGCTCCATGCCTCCGGGCTTGTGCCTTCGAGTATGACGGAATTAAACAGCCTCCGAAGTGCTATTAAAATCGGTCTACCGCCGGCTTTCAGAAGTTCTGTCGTTATTCCATCATCTCCCGGAGCTTTGTTGTTTTTTAGCTGTTTGAGAGCTATACTAATCTCGTCTAGACTGACGTCCGGAATATCTTCGGTATAGTGTCGGGTGAGTGGCGCTCGGCTGTCGTGAGCACCGCTGGTAATAGGGTTTTGTGTTGTGGTGTATAACTGTCCGTAGAATCTCTCAATTTCTCCCAGAATTTCGGGCACTGATGAAACGGTGTTGCCAGTGTCGGTCTTCAGTTGGGTCAACAGAGTCTGCCGAATAAGGTATCAACTTAGAGACTTATTAACCGAAAACACCAAAAATCTTAGTGAAAGAAATATGCAAGAAGCCTACCAATATATCCTTACATTAAACATAAACGTTTGTGAAATCAGATAAGTCAGTAAAAAGTTATTAATTAATAATGCTCTAAGTTGTCAGCCATTTTATACCAACCAACCCCACTCGGAGTTACATAATACGGGGGCAGGCAGGTTACTTCTAGATTTCTTAAATGTGAGCTCGACATTGGGTCTCATATTATACATATATTGCTATAATATAATTATTATATACCAGGCAGAAGTTAAAGTTAAGGCTTTGAATATGGTAAGTTATTTAATAAGCGTTTTATTGGTAGGTAAAACGCTGTCACTAAACAACTGTACGCAATTCAAAGCCTTATAATATGAGACATGTCTGTTATCGCCTGGTGAAAGGGACGCCAATGTGATAGTAATGCATAAAATATTACAGCTTTAACTCTTATGTAATAGAGTTGTGAATGAAATAAAAGAATTATACACATGAAGCTGCAAATAACAATGCAAGTACCTCCCTAGTAGTAGGATATTGTAATTAGGTAAATAATTAGATAAGTACTTATGAGTACAAATGAATGTTACTTATTTATATTTGAAGTTATACCTAGTAAGTAAGCATTTATCAGGATAAGTAGTTAGAATTTGAATAAGAGATTCAAAAAAAAAACATTATCAAACATAATAATACTTTATTTTAATTTCTGCATACAAAAACAAAGCCCACTCTGGGTGTAGATAATATACTTGCAGTACAACATTATAATTTGTGTTCAAATGTAATGATAACAAAATAGCCAAGATAATTAATATTATATTAAACAATTTTATTAGCAGTTAACCACAGCTGCTCATATTTACATTTTGATTTAGGTGATTAGGTTATTCACCCTAAGGTAATAATAGTACTTAATTATTAAATCTCAACATTTTTATGTGGTTTAGGTATTAATTTAGACAGGTAAGTATCAATTTAATTAACAATATAAGTACCTAAGTAATCAACTTAACTAGCAGATCAGGTACCTCATAAGTGAAATTGAGATAAAGATAATATAAGTAGAAAGATCAATACTTATGATGTATAATCTAGTTTAGTTACACAATTTCAAACAATTGAGACAGTACTGGGTTTACTTTCTCTACAGCAACTGCTGGTGGGAGTATTTCCCTTCTGTAAAATTTAGCAAATGTGTTCTGAGACCTCCAGTTTCCTTTCTTTAACAAATCATCTAAATCCATATTAAGAACCCAGTTTTTGGATGCAACAGCAGGTCTTACACTTCCAGCTGACGCATTTATTCCTGATTCCTGAAGTAAGGACTTCACCCAATTAGCAATTACAGTGCGGGATGCTGGTTTAGGTTTTCCACATACCGTAAGGAAAAGGGCACTCTGTTTACAAACATCTCGCCTGGATTTGGATAGTTTTATTAGTGATTTTACCCAATAAACAGGATTTAAAGCTTGACAGTCAGGGTTATTGAGCAAACGCCAACCAGATTGACGGTATTCGGCACTGTCAGTTTTAGAGCCAAACAGCGGCCAGAAGCTAATATTTTCATTTGATACAGTAAAATTATCGGGGTGTATCGATAATAAAGTCAGATCGTGGATTCTACGGCCTGAGCAAAGCAGTAAAATACAAGCCGTTCGTCTAGAACATTCGTACAAGGAATGATCACCATCAAAGGTATTAGCTAACCAAGAAGATAAAGTATCCACATCCCATATAGGCGCTTTTTGAGCCTTGGGTTTGTTAATAGATATAGCTTTGAGGATCCTGGTAACCAATGGATGGGAAGAAAGATTATTTTTATTTGGGTCACATATCGTTGATACTACGGATTTATGAAGTAGGATTGTGCTGTACGCTAGGTTATATTTTTGATAAAGGTCAGACAAAAAGCGTGCTAGATCAGAACCCGATGGACAATGTTTATCAATATTTTTCTCGCTAGACCAGGCACACCAGCGGCGCCATGCTGCCGCATATGACTTACGAGTGGAATCTCGCCAGCTCGATTGCAGTAAATGAAGTTGATCTTGGGACCAATCTGTTAGCATTGATTGCCAGCCCCACAAATCCAAATCTCCAATGTTAGCTCCAGAACCTTGGGAGGGGGACGGTTTGTCAAAACATCGATCAATACTTTGTTGAGGTTGTATACTGTGAAAGGAGCTGCTAGGGCTCGGTTCTTGAGGTCCGTTCTCCAGTAAGATTTCTCCCACCTGGGAGCTACTATCAAGAATCTGCCCTTGGAGACATTTAGATGTGCCAGGACCTTCGGCATTAGAAATGGGGGAGGGAAAACCCAAGCAAGGCTGTAATTCCATGGCCGGGAGAACGCGTCCACAAACACTGCTTGATCGTCTGTTTGGTCTAGGGTTACATATCTGGGGACAACATGTGCTCGCCTGGACGCGAAAAGATCTATTATGGGAAGCCCCCATCTCCCAAAAATTATCTTTGTAAAAACTGGGAGCAAGTGCCATTCTGGATAGTGGCAGTTCCGGGACAAATGATCGGCTTCCACATTGAACCTGCCTGGAAGGTGATGCAGAGACAAGTGAATCTTGTGCTCTTGCAGTATTTGATAAAGCTGGAAAGTCACTGCCATTAATTGACTTGACCTGGTCCCGCCCTGATTGCGAAGGTACGAAAGTACTGTCTTGTTGTCCGACTGTATCGATACCGTAGAGTTGGCCAGGATATGACAGTGATCTCTTAATACGTTTAGGATAGCGAACATTTCTTTCATATTCGAATGACATGGAATTTCTTGAGCTGACCAGGTTCCCACTAGCTTTGTGTTGTCTAGAATCGCGCCCCAGCCCGAGCCGGAGGCATCTGTCGTCAAATAATGAGACGTCAGCGGCGGGTGAATCGGAGAACTCTCTTTGAGATTCGATAACCACCATGTTAGGTTGGATATCACAACTTGTGGTAAGGGGTGGTATCTGAGGGGATCGCTGTCTGGCAGGCGTTGAAAAAATGATAGAACTTGGCGATAGTTCAACCGACCGTATGGGACTGCGAAGCTTGCAAAGTTTAGCATTCCTATCAAGCTTTGGATTTCCTTTCGATTCGTGAATGTTCGTTTCAGAATCTTTTTGATGGTCTCCCTTATAACAAGGTGCTTCTTTATGGGTAACTTTTTTACATTTTGCGATGGGTTCCATAATATACCCAGGTATTGAACTTCTTTCTGGGGACTTAAGTTTGATTTTATAAGGTTTACATGCCAGCCCAGAGACCTTAGCAAATTGATTGTTAGGTTTATGTGGTGTTGTAAAGCACTCATATCTTGGTGGGCTAATAGGAAATCGTCCAAGTACACTAATACACGAATTCCCTGGTTTCTCAGCAGTTGGGCCACCCAATTTGTTACAGAGGCGAACACTCTTGGTGCTGAAGAAAGGCCGAACGGTAGGCAAGTCATTTGCAAGAGTTCTTTGTTGAAAATTAGCCGTAGGAACCGTCTGTGCCGAGGAGAGACACTCAGATGAAAATAGGCGTTTAGGATATCTATTTTTGCTAGCCAGTCGTTGGCCTGCAAGAAACTGGGCACTTTCTGTAAATTTATTAACCTGAATTTGCTCTGATGAACAAAATTGTTTAGGTTCTGTAAGTTGAAAATTGGACGGGATGACCCGTCGTCCTTTGGAATCAAGAACATTTTTGAGACAAAGCTCGGGGAAACTTGTACCGGTTCCAACACGCCCATATTCTTTAACAATTGAACTTGCTGGGCCATCGCCTCTGAATATGGAGTTTGAATGGAATTGTCGTTCAAGGCAGGTATACTTAATGGGGGTCTCATTACGAATGGTATTAGATATCCCGATCGAATAATTTTTAGAGTCGTTAGTGGGGTATGATACTTCTCCCACATTTTGGAAAAATGTTGGAGTTGCCCCGCTTGAAATTCCAAGTCAGAACTTTCTCTTTGCCCGGTCCCTGTACGCGGAAGCCTGGTTTGGTTTACGGGTTGAGGAAGGACCTGCACCCTGTGAAAATCTCGGACCCTGCTGACGAAATGACCTTCCTTGCGCAGGAAGCCTTGGTCCTTGTGGTTGAAGTGGGTATATGTATTGTTGGTTGCTAAAGGGAACCCCTTGCGCAGGGGAGTATTGGGGCCATGGCACACCATGCGCTGGTGGCATATAAGGCATATAGGTAGCCATAGATGAACGAGTACCTTGCGCAGGCACCTTGGAATTTTTTGTTTGGTTACCGATGTTCTGAGAATAGGAACCGGATTTTGAGGTTATAGGTCTCACTGGCCAACAGGCCTTGCTAACACCACCTTGTTTTTCTAGAGAAGATGTCAAATTTTCGGATTTGAAAAGATGTTCACAAGATGGAGGTATTTTCCTTAACGTTTCTTTGAAAAATTTATCTTTGACAGCTTTTAAAATAGCATCCCTACGCTGTTGTATCAAATCAGCGCGGTGCCCGCAGGCCATTTGCAATAAATCTGCAGAAATTTTGTGAAACTCACCTTCCGAGAAAATTTCATGTATTTTAGCTTCAAATACCGATAATTCGACAACTTCAGCAGATTGTAACCAGCTAATAAGTGATTTAAACCCATTTTCTACGGCCTCATGTTGTTTTATCAACGCTTTAGTCATCGCTGCAAAACCACGCTCTAATAAAGCCAGGTTGTGAAGCCTATCAAATGGTTTCAGCTCATCATTACACTCGAGATCCGTAAAGCCCGGAGTTGAACAATAACGTTTCTGCACTTCCGAATACCTAACATCACACCAATTAGTGGAATCAAAATGTTGTATGCTTTTTAAACGTTCTACTAAAACAGGATCAGATTTAATTAGTACTGGCTCTTTCAACTCCGTGTTCAAAGGGAATGAAAATTGCTGGGCGGGTTCCTGCTCTAAGCTTTCATATAATTCTCCACTAACATTTGACGTGATCTCATCATTTGCATCAATTTGTACTTCCGGCGACGGTTGCGGCGGCGCAGAATTAGCTATTGCAGATGGTAAACCGATATTTTGAGACACTAATTGCTCTAAATTATTAACTTGCATGGACAAGGCCTGAATAAGCCTTGAAGAGCTGGATTCACGACGTCGTTTCCTATGCTTCTCACGTTTTGATCTTGATTTTCGCTTTTTGGATTCATTTGTGGTTGTCGAAGCTGACGATGATGTATCACTGTCACTACCCATGGTTTTCTAAATTTAAAGAAAAGTCGTATTGAAAAATCGGTAACAAACACACTTCCTTTAGAAAAGTTTTTTTTTTTTTTTTTTTTTTTGAGGGTAGATTTTAATACCAAATT
This sequence comes from Plutella xylostella, assembly GCF_932276165.1. Classification (NCBI taxonomy): domain Eukaryota; kingdom Metazoa; phylum Arthropoda; class Insecta; order Lepidoptera; family Plutellidae; genus Plutella; species Plutella xylostella. The sequence goes on from NC_063988.1 coordinate 1,704,985, forward strand.
TATAAACCAGTAAGCGAAAATCAGATAATTTATTTGTCACAATAATATTCAATAATTTTATCGAACGGTAGCACCGTTAACATAATACAAAATACAAAATTAAAAACTCACCGACCGACGCGACGGAGGATCGGTGGAACCGACTGTGCAGCGCAGAAGTCAAGACGCCAATGTCGAGCTCACATTTAAGAAATCTAGAAGTAACCTGCCTGGTGGGGTAAAAGGGCGGGAAAGAGACAGGTATAGTAAACGTCACAATCAAACCGGCTGTGTGTCACGCGCGAAAAGTCAAGTTCACTACTCTCATATTATAAGGCTTTGAATTGCGTACAGTTGTTTAATAGTTTTCTGGGATAGGATCTTGAATTTGTCTGTTGAAGTCAAACGTGGAGATGTCTTAGCTGAGGCTTTTAGTACCTACTTATCTCATGTTTCCACAAATAAGTCTGTCTTAAATTACATAATAATGTAAACTGTACCATAACCATAACGTCTTATTCCTGTAACTTTCGTGCAATATAATTGATATACAATGTACGTCCGGCGCACCCTGGGCATCATTGAAAACTAATCTGACTCACTAATCTTTTCACCACGCTTTTCCAGCTGCTGTTACCGACTATGAAAGCATTATTATTAAAGGTCCCAAACGCACCATAGTTCTTCTCATTCCCAGCCATCAGCTTGGACAGGCTGGAGTCTCCCCGGAACGCGAACCGGTACAGGTAGGTGGGCTGGCCGGAGCGCAGCGCGTGGGTCTCCGCCAGCCGCCCCACGGCATCCACGAAGAGGCGGTCGCCGAGGGCCTGGGGGGAAAGATAAAGGGGTAAGAGGGGGGTTATAGGAGGGGTTCTGATTCGAAGACTGGTCAATGTATGGCTTCATAGTCAGTATGAGTATACGGTGGGCTGCCCTGGAGCGCAGCGCGTGGGTTGCTGCAAGCCGCCCCACGGCGTCCACGAACAGACCAGACAGCGCCTGCGGGGAAAGTCGTGGGGGATAAGAGGGGGGATTATAGCAGGGGTTCTGATTCAACGACTGGTCAAATGTATGGCCAATTTGCACAGGGTCCGCCTAGTGGACTATAATACCCTTCCTTCGTTGGAGAGAGAGTGGGGACATGATGGGTAGTGATGATGACAATGTATGGCTACATAGTAAATATACATTGTGTTAGAGACGACGCTAACTTTGCAACGGGTAAAAAAGGGTAGATTCTAGATTATTATTTGTTTTGGAAAGAATAATTGTTGGCCTAATGTTGGACTCCACTATACAGGGTGTTGCGAAAAGGGTATACCAAGCCGAAACCTACATGTGCAGCATGTTATATCTAAGCCCGAAACTGAAATCAGAATTTGAAAATTCGCGAAAAAAAAATTTCATTTTCCATTGAAACTTTGTTGGTCACGTGACTTTTACTATGGAAAAAAAATTTTTTTTCGGGCTTAGATATAACATGCTGCACATGTAGGCTTCGGCTTAGTATACCAATTTTGCAACACCCTGTATAAATGACTTATTCGGAATTTGCGAAAACAATCGTAGCCGAAGCGACGGGGTAAAGGGTTAGATGTGTTCTAAAGTCGTTAAACCAGTAACACCACAGCATAACGCGGAAAAGCTTAGTATCTAAACGAGATCAGTACCCATTCGAAGGTACTTATTTATTTATTTATTTATTTATTTATTTATTTATTATAATAACAATAATGCTTAACAGCTACTGCCAACACGCGATTATTGCTAGGTAGTACAAAAATATATAAGTACTTCTGATCAGCAGAGAGATAAATGACCGTCAGATATCTAGAGGTAGTGAAAATTTATGTGAATAAGTTTGCTTCGACTAGCTCCCCGTAAATTTTAACTCTTAAGTTGGTAGGTACTTACTTAACTTTTATTTTCAAGCGAGCGCGGAAAGGATCAATTTAGAAATTGACGAATACAAAGTTCTTTTAAAAATATCTCAAATTGTAAAGTAAATCTTATTTACAATTTTGGAAATCATCACGGTACTTATAATAAATATATTCCAGAGAGAGTAGCGATACAAGGTTATCTTATTTACAAGCGTTTGTTATTTAGACTGATGCAACTCTTAGTTGACGACTATAAAGTAATTCGTGGCAGCTGCTACGAGACTGCTACGATGTGCTACGCTTTCGCTACGAACCTTCATGAAACTTTTTTTACAACTATTGCAGTACTATACATATGCTTATTCTGTTACAGTGTAATGAAGGTAATGCTAATGAATAGAAGTAAAGAGCTTTAATAGAAATATCTGATTCTAGTTAATTTTTTTCAGACAATTCATTCATTTACTATTCGCAATACGTATGTCCATAAAACATAAAACCGTTTTCGCTTATCGTCGAACCTAAATCTAAGTTAACAACGTAACGCTTGTTAGAAAGATAAATTGCTGATGTTCGCTCCACAAACAACAACAAAGCTATTCACGGAGTTATTGTGAAAGATGTTTCAGCTAAACGACAGAGGTTAGCTTATTTGGACACTAAGGGTGAGTTTACACAGACTGGCTCAAGCAGCTGTTACAATTACTCACTACAAGGTTCTATTTCTAACGTGCAAAAACTTTGCTCTGCTCTCCGATCCGGTCTGTGTGGACGGACCCTAAGTCTAGGGCATGTGGTCAACGCGGTCAATTATTTATTTATTTACGATTTATTTTTTTGCCTAAGTTATCTAAGTATAAAATTTAGTACTTAGTATTTATGATCTAAATGGTATCATAGTCATACCTAGGTTTAGGCAATAGCATTAACAGTGAAAATCGAACGAAAACACATATTTTTGATGATTGAGGATAGTCAAAGTATGGGTACCTGGCAAAGTCACGTCCACAAGTAATGAATGTGAAAACAAACAAATAAGTTAGGCAGTGGAGCGTCGCCATTGCTGTAACGATAGTTTACAAGGAGGTTCCGTTCTGACCCCTTAGCATGAATTTTCATCGTAAACGTGAAGTAAAATTACTCGATGACTTTTGTAGGAAAATTTTAGTTCTGCTACCGACCGCCAGGGGCGCTGTTCATATTTTCATACAATATTACTCGACGGATTCGACTTCACGTTCACGATGAAAATTCATGCTAAGGGTCTGAAGCACTTGCAGCGCACCAAACGGCCGAGTGTGGAATGTGCAGAGATTTATTTCAGTTTTGTAACTTAAATTAGAATTGTTTGTGCTGAAACTGGCTGAAAGCTGCAACAGCAGATGGCGAGGACAAAAAACCGACTCGTTTCCGGCAAACGCTTGAATACTTTGAATAGTGAAACTTTCAAGTAGGTACCTGCACCATTATAAAATAATTATATACTTACTCAAACGTTCTGTACATACTTTTCCTTGAGACAATGGCAACGCACCGGCCATGTGTTTCCTCAGTTGAAGTATTTTGTTGGTACCTAGCTATGCACAGAGTAGCGTGCAATTGACAGTTCATTACTTATTGTATTGAGTGACAATCCATTTTTTCCATGGATCGAACCTGGGACCTCTGAGTTGTGAAGCAGAGCTTCTACTACTCGACCATACAGGCAGTGCAGCAATACTCAATACTCAATCTTTTATTGCATCCATAAGTAAGTTGTACAGGTGTTCAACACATTAAATTAGGAACTTTATGGACCCTGGCGGGCACAGCAAATTAAAAACTAAAATAAAATAAAGGGTTTACAAATATCCTTTTGCAAAATTTGCAAAAGTTGTGCCATAAAACGTACCGATATTAGATAACTTACCTACTTAGGCTTACTCGTACAAACCTCAAAGAATGGTACAGTGGTAGGTAGGTAGGCTGCTGGATTTAACTTTTACTCTATTTTCCCGCCTGCATTGTTAAAAACACACCTAGGGGTACAATATACAAGAGTTCGATTGAAACTGGCGCGGAACAAACACCGAAAGTGTCTTACTTGTTGTTTGTTGTTAGTTTGTCTGTATTTTCTTGTCGTTGACGTAAATAAACTATGGAAGTTGGGTGTTAAAACCTTCCTTTGATCCTTTATAGGGCTCACTGGCCCTGTCCTAGTCCAGGAGCTTAAAGAGCTTCTATTTTACTTTCATGTATATTTTATACTAGTCTTATTACATAGATCCATTTACGTAGACGGTGTCCCAGTTTTATCCATTAAAACCTTTCTCCCGTAGTGCCTGTAGTTAGGACGTCAGTTTGAATAACAAAGGTTAGAAAGTGTGAGTGATGTGTTTAACTTGTATGACACATTTTATGCATAAATGGTCGAAGATTTTATGTTAGTAGAGTGAATTAGTCGGTATACACTTCTGTTCCAAGTCCGTGAATTTGAAGATAAACCTACCTACCTAATGCAGTATGGATGAATCGGCCGGTGATCTACCTGAAAGCTTCGAACCGCTTCACGCCTACCCCTGTGTTAACTATAAACTAAAATTACATATTATTACAGTATATATCATAAATAAAGTATCATTGGCGGAGCGATGTTTCCTAGTATTTTGTGTATATATGCCTACAGATCCCAGAAGTGAATCTAGAAATGATAATCTTATAGAATTCACTAACTGTCTGAGTGAAATAAGTGCCATTATAGACAGTCATAATGTCGACTCGGTATTTGTTTTAGGAGATTTCAATGCCCATCCTGGTGAAGTGTTTTGCAGTGAAATGTTAGAATTTTGCAATGAACAAAAATGGTGTTGTGTTGACATGGAGCTACTGCCGCCAAGTACGTACACATATGTAAGTGACGTACATGGGAGTACAAGTTGGCTCGACCCACAAAGCAAATACATAGTAGAGCTGCCATATTTCGTTTTCTATATAGGATGAGATGAGGCCACTAATAGGGGTTGAAGGCTGAGGTGCGCGGGGGTGCGGGACGCGAACTCCATCTTAGTTCAAGTAGATGAACTTTTATGTAAAGCTCAGGTTAACGCCATCTAAGTTCAAGTAGAAAAAGTAGCCTCTGTGGTTATACATTGCGTAGCTCATATGATATCTGAAGGCCAAAGAAGAATAAATGACGTAATGTATTTCAAATTTATTTGTCATTGCGAACTGGTAGACAGGGACGGACTAAGGCATAATATAAAATGGGGCGCTAAATGGTCAGAATTAAATACAGTATGAGAAAAGGGAAACATGAAAAAAATATTTTAATATGTTTTGTTTATTAAATAGTTACCTATTTAACAGTTAACTTTTTTATTATTTATATATTAACACTTATTGTTAATTATATGGACAGTACTCACTATCGTTATTACTCAATAGTTTTACTCGAAGTCGAGTAAAAATCTACGTATGGACCGCAAAAATCACCTCAAAAAACAGCTCGAAGGCTCGCGCCGAGCCGGCCCGATGGAATTAAATGAAAGTAATTTTCGTCGAACCTACCTACTCGAAGCCGCTCGAAATATGTGTATATGAATACTAAACGACGCGCCCCACTCGATAAATCAAAGCTGAATGGGTGGACGAAAGTTCATGCCATGGGATATATTATACTCGACAGTTTAGCTCGATCGAGTAATACCGTACCTATGTGAGTACGGACCAAAACACCAGATGGCGGGATCGACAGCTCAACGTGACCTCCAAACACGGAATCGTTTTCATTTCGGATATTCAGGTGATTAAAATCAGGTATAATATTAATCACCTGTAAAAAGAACAGTCTTATTAAAATGCTGTCGCTTTGTGACTGTTGTGTTTGGAAGTAGCAATATGCCTGAATCTAATATTTATATATTTCTCTATAATTTCTTTGGAGAGGTGTGTGATATGATTAAATAAAGGTGTCTGTTCTTGGATATGTGCATTTAGTGAATGGAGCCAATCCTCATTTATGGCTGATAATCATAATCACGACGCACCCACACACTCCCATGTCGCCGCCATTGTTGTGCCTCAGTGTTTAGTTAGCGAGATTCCTTCCGCCTTTTTTCAACATCGATGGTTTTAGTAATTAATTTAAGCTTTTCTTGTGATGGAATGTTAGGGTAAGCGCCTTCTCTTATTTTTTTCAAACCTTATTTTCGTGTTTAGTAGGTATGTCCTCCGCATTAAAATGTAGAGAACATACTTTGCTGTATTTTGTTGGACTCAGCCTGTGGATTAGTTTAATTCATTGCTGCTTCAATGCAGTGTCAGGAAATCTAAAAAAACTAAATAATTAATTCATAATAAACATGACGCCCCTATTTATTTTTTATCCGGCGGCATCCGGCCTGAGTACATCCCTGACTAGTATTTCTATTTGACACTAGATGGCGCTTCCAGCAATTTAGAATGTTCTAGAAGTAAAATAAAATATAATTTAAAATATTACTACGCGTGAAAATATACTTTGCTTTCGTCCACAAATCTTCTATCATCACTGTAGCTCTTACATCCAACAATGCAACAACTTCATTTTGATCGAGAAACACGTAAAATAAAATCATTTCAAGACTCAACTGTACCGCTCAAGCTCGGGACCTGTCACGCACTGATGTCAGCACCCCAAGCGTGGAGTAACTGAACTACAGACCGTGTGACGACAGGTCGAACTTGGCTACGTCACGGCTACGTTGCTTACAACAGCTCTACTATGTATTTGCTTTGTGGCTCGACCATTGTCTAGTAACCGATTCTGCGCGGCGCGTAGTAACTAGCGCCGCTGTTCTGTATGACTCATACTGGTCAGATCATATGCCATTACAGTTAAATTGCAACCTTAATCATATTAAACCAAAGACTATGTTACCTAGTGCTAATAAAAATTGTATTATATGGGGGCAAAGGGATTTAACTCAAATAGATACATATAAGGATCTTTGTAGTTCAAAATTGAGAGATATAGATTTTCCTCAAGAGTTTTCAAGTTGCTGTGATAAAATTTGTTTAAATATATCTCATAAATGTGTAATAGATAGGATGTACCATAGTATTGTTAATATTTTACAAGATGCTGCTAATTTAAGTTGCAATATAAATCGTGTTAGTAATAAGAAATATATAACAGGTTGGAATGCTCATGTTAAGGAGGCTTATGCGGAGTCTCGACTTTGGTTTCTTGAATGGGTATCATATAATCGACCCCGGTCAGGTCCTATCCATCTTAAAATGAAAGAAACAAGGTCGCAGTTTAAATCAAAATTGAAATGGTTACAAAACAACCAAGAGCAGATCAAGATGGATAAAATTGCCTCACTACATTCTTCTAAAAAATTTGGCTCCTTTTGGAAGGAAACTAAGAAGCTGAACCCAAGGTCGGGCCACCCTGTGAGCGTAGGAGGAGTGCATGACCCTAAGGACATTGCCAACTTATTTAAATCTCACTTTCAGGTTAGCTCACCATTGGGTCCGGCTGTACATGTAGATGATGCTGAGGTGGTAGACGGTTCACAACAGGAACTTGAGGTCCGCTTTCAGGCCAAAGAAGTTGCCAAAGTTATTGGAAAGATGGTGCGTGGCAAGTCGCCTGGTCATGACCTTCTCAGCATCGAACATCTCCAGTGTGCAGGGGTCCACCTACCTAGAGTGTTGGCAATGTTCTACAATCTCTGTCTTAGTCACTCATATCTGCCGTCGGAGATGATGAAGACGATTGTGGTGCCGATACTTAAGAACAAAACTGGGGATGCCTCGGACTTGTCCAACTACAGGCCTATATCGCTGGCCACTGTCATAGCGAAGGTTTTGGATAGTATGCTTGACCGGCGTCTGGGTGAGCATATAAAGATTCACGATGCACAATTCGGGTTTCGTCCCAATCTGTCCACCGAAACTGCCATATTATGCCTCAAGCATACTGTTCAATACTACGCTGACAGGAGGACGCCGGTATACGCCTGTTTTCTGGATCTGTCCAAGGCATTTGACCTGGTGTCGTATAAAGTGCTGTGGGATAAGTTGGTAAGGGAAACCACACTACCTAAAGAGGTAATATCGGTTCTTAAGTATTGGTACGGCAATCAGACTAATTGTGTGAGATGGGCGGGGAGCAGCTTGTCGGATGCTTACAGGCTGGAGTGTGGAGTGAGGCAAGGTGGCCTAACCTCCCCTAAGCTCTTCAGCTTGTACGTCAACAGGCTCATCGTTGAGCTCAGCAACGCTCAAGTTGGTTGTTCCATTGACGGGGTAGCTATGAACAATATCAGCTACGCCGACGATATGGTGTTGCTGAGCCCAACGGTGAGGGCTCTCAGACATCTACTGGCGATATGCGAACAGTATGCGGTGACTCATGGACTCAGGTATAACGAGTCTAAGAGCGAGTTCATGGTGTTCAGGGCGGTCAACAAGACATACACCACTGTTCCTGACATCCCCTTAAATGGAACTCCGCTCAAACAAGTTGACAAATTTAAATACCTGGGTCACTGGGTCACCTGCGACTTAAGTGACAAGGCAGACATTGAGAGGGAGCGCAGGGCGTTGTGTGTTCGTGCTAACATGTTGGCCCGTAGGTTCGCTAGGTGTACAAAGGAAGTCAAAATCATGCTTTTCAAGGCTTTCTGCCAGTCTATGTACACCTGCAGCCTGTGGACCAGCTGTACGCAGGGAGCATACAATGCCCTGCGCGTGCAATATAACAACGCATTTAGGGTGCTGCTGGGGCTGAGACGCTTTTGTAGCGCTTCCGGCATGTTTGCTGAGGCGCACACCGATGGCTTCCATGCCGTGTTACGGAAAAGGTGTGCGTCTCTGCTCGGGCGAGTGCGCGCCAGCTCCAACAGCTTGCTAGGTACGTTGGTGGACAGGTGGGACTCCCCGATCCTGCGCCACTGGTGCAGTCTGCATGTCCGGCCGTGGTGGACGGAGGATCGGTGAGTAGGCTTACACCTGTGTACTTACACTTTTTATTTATTATTTATCATTATTGTGTTTAGCATAAGGTACTAACATTAGCGTAAGTTAACATTGTTACTAACTCTTTTTTATGGATTTTATATCTGCAATAAAATGAATTGAATTGAATTGAATTACACGCTCGCCTCACGAGTTGAACACGGGATATTGTTTTGAAATTGTATCCGTTGCTGGTACCATCTGGTACATAACTTTCTGACAGTCGTTCCAGCATGTACCCTACAACTCCCACACACAATACTCTTCTACCTACCACACACAACCTACCTGCACAAGCTGCGCAAAAGTGTCCTGCCCGACAGGTTTCCCTCCCAGGTACTGCTGCTTGATCTTGGCAGCCACCTCGGGGCGGCGCGCGGCTGGCAGCGTGTCGTTGAACTCGAAGATGTTGGCTGCGAGGTGCTCCCAGTGAGCTTCGAGGTCGGGGAGCAAGTCAGGGTGGAGCTGGTAGGCTGGTGAAGAGAGGGGTTGTTTGTAAGTAAGTTTATTTAATGTAAGTAACTACTACATACAGTGGTCCAGGAAGAGCGGGGTCTCCTAATACAGGTATTTTTTTACTTAATAGAAGAGTGCCCCAACAATGTTTTGTTATACCTAGACTAAGTTACTGAAAATAAAAATTTTGTTTTTATTTTTTGGAGCTAAGAATTGGGGGCTACATGCTTACACTTTAGAGCTCTCGCCCACGACGACTTTTTGTAGCGATGATGTCGCGCGTTACAGTCGCAATGCTGTAGTGTAGCGCGTTGGCATCGCTTCTGTACCGCGTTGCAAATGCGACTAACGCGCATCAGTAGCAGTAAAAGTGGCCGTGGGCTAGGCTAGGGCTCTTACCTTTGGGTGCTTACATAGAGAATCAGGTTCCCTGTATCTACCTGTACGGCCTGTACCAGTAACCTGAATATGCGTAAGCGCTCATCGGAGCATTTCCCGGATTTTAAAATCTGTCAGTGAGCGCTTTCAAGATTAGTAGGTTTATGGCCTGTTTCACAATGTTTGCATAATGGTTACCTGTGGGATAAAGGAAATGCTGTCTGTAATTATGATGTTTTAGACAGTGACAGGATATAATTTATTCCACAGGTAGCCATTATCCAGACGTCGTGAGACAGGCCCATAGAGTTACTGCCAATTCGTATTCTATTGGTTGTGGTTTTGGTGTCTACCTATAATTTTATAACACGAAAATGCATGCTCTGTAAAATTCTTTCATAATGGAACTACATTAGTTAATTAGAGCATACTTTAGCTAACAACATAACATTGCTATTCTGTAAACTCCTCGGACCAGAGATCAACGTTACGTTTTACAATAAGTTTTTTAGCACAATACAAGTAATTTTATTTACTATCACTACACGACGGTTATATTTAAGAAAAAGCTAATGATTCTGAAGTGTGAACCGCTTTTCAGCATTGCACTTACTAGCCGTATTTAAACTGAGTGTATGTTTTGAAAACAGAGTTTTCATCTGTGTCATTGTAAGTACCTGAAAGTTTTATTTATATTTATTTATTTAAACTCTTTATTGCATACACATAGAAACATACAAAATAGGTACAGATGATTACAGTTCACAGTCTATGTACACAAAGGCGGACTTATCGCCTTAACGCGATTTCTTCCAGTGAACCTTTATGGTGAAGAAAATCAAATTATCAACTCTTATAAGTATATAATTGTAAGACAAACTTAAATATGCAAGTTTTACTAACTAAAGTAGAATAGTTAAATCTGAAAGCTACAGAATCGCCCTGCAGCCCTCTGAAACCACATTTTGCTGTGACAAATTAATCATGGCAATATTTAGTTTCAACAAACAAGTTAGCAACGGACAAATGGATGCGGTTTCATGAAATATGAAATACAACGTTTTGGCTAAAAGGGTTATTAATTACACCTCATTTAATTGGATTTCATAAATTGTCATTATTTACTATCTAACTTTGGTTGTGTTCACCACCACATGGTATAGAAGTTAGGGCTAACGCCTGACAAAGACAAATAGAGGGGTTAAAAACTAACAAACCTATATATAACCTGTAACGCAATAATGTATAAACGTAGCCTGAATGGTGTAGGTAGTAATTAGTGACCCTGAATGCTATGACGAAGGTCTCGATTCCCGGCCGGGGCAGATATTTTTTTAGTAGATATACATATAAGCTGTCCAATACCCATATAACAGGCTGTGCTTATTTTGGGGTCGGAAGGCCTGATGGGTGTGTGAGTTGTCCCCACATATTATATTAAGAACATCATACATATGTCGCAGGCATCTGGTTTAATCTCCTGTTTGATTGAACCGCTAGCCCGTTCATTGGATGACGCTATTCAGTTGTATGACTAGGCCGAACGTTGATTGTACAAGCGTCACAAAACGTCAAACTAGTTAGCGGACTTAAAATCAGTCAGGTGGTGAATAAAACAAATATGGCGTCTAACAGCGAACAGCTGACACAAAAAACACTTGTATTGTTATTTTTTCCAAATAAATTAGCTTTAAAGTGCGTTATTTATGTTAAAATAGTGTGACAACATGGATTTACCTATTATTACACCGCTGGCGGATAGTTTCAAAGAAAAAAATGTGCTGAAACTTGATAATTATGAACAACAATATCAAGGTAGGTTTATTGTTATTGTTTAGTTAATTTGTGAGATGAGAGCTTTGTAACATAGTCTTTTTGTTGACTCTTGTCTGGTCATGTTCATCCTAACCAGACATTACAAAGTTGCTCTACTATATCCCATTTAACGACTTCGCTGAATAAAGTTCAGTCAAGACGTTGGACGTTACAGTCAACCACTTGACGAGTTGTTCCTTAGCCATTCAACTGAGTAGCGTCATCCAATGAACGGGCTAGCGGTTCAATCAAACAGGAGATTAAACCAGATGCCTGCGACACATACATCACGACCTTCCAATGAAGGAAGGGTTTTAGGCCTAGTCCACCACGCTGGCCTAGTGCGGGTTGGTGGACCCCAACAAAAGCAAGCTTGTGCTGAGAGAGTTGTCGGGTAAGTGTTCTACCCGACTGTCAGATGTTTTTAAGCTGCCCGAAGGCCTCCGACTATGCTTAACGACTATTTTCGAAACAGTAACCGCGAGTGGACCACTGTACATATCTATTAAACATCAAGACTTCTATCAACTAGTCATTGTATCGTGGTTCTCACCAGCAGCAGGATACAGTCCCTCCTCACTAGTGACACTAGTGATCAGCGGCACCCGATGCATGAGGCCGGCGGCGGCGGCGTGGTGCGGGTACTGGCTGAGGAACGGCTCGCGGACGCCCGGCGCCTCGACGGTCGGAGTGAAGGGTGTGAACATGTGCACCTTCCAGTCCTGGGGGCGAGGAGGCGGTTAGTGTGGTGGGGAAAGAGAAGACGAAAAAGAGGAGTCCTATAAGTTTGACGTGTCTGTGATCTGTCTGTGGTAAAAACAGCTGAACCGATTTCCGTTTTGTTTTTTAGGGTAATGTTATACCGAGTATTAAAATCAGTTCAGCCATTCAATAGTTGTGTGACTTTTAGGGTCTGTTTCACAATGTCTGGTTAGTGGCTACCTGACGGATAAAATACATGCTGTCACTCTCTGTTATTATTTTTTAGACAGTGACAGCATGTATTTTATCCGACAGGTAGCGACTAACCAGACATTGTGAAACAGGGGCTTAGTGTTGAATTTCGGGGTTTTTTAACGTTTAGTTATTTGAAATGTAACTTAACTCTAACTACATAATACAGCGTGCCCCCTCCACTGATTAACTAACACGATGATGCAATAATGTTGTTTATTTACCTATAGTCATCAATTTTATAATATACCTAATAAATACAAGCTTTACGACTCCAACTCTCTTAATGTATACCTATCTGCAGTGCGATTTATTCGCCGTCCATTTACACATGAAAACGAAAATATTCAGCCGAAATATCTGATATAAATTTCCGTGAATGTAAATTGAGTAGGTACTCACGTTTGTGGAAATGACACAAGAGAAATTGTGTTACATTAATATAAGTAATATGAATTTTACATGAGGAGGCTGGCTCGCTAGCTCGACCAAGCTACTTTATGAACCTGTGAGCGGCTGAAATACTGCGAGGATAAAGCCTTACTGTGCTACCACAAAAAACTTTAAACACTGTTTAACTAGTGTTTAAAACGAAATTTGACAGATTTTGTTGGCGTGTCGTGTAGGTGGTCCCGGGTTCGATTCCCGGCTGGGGCAGATACTTGTTTAAACACAGATATTTGTTCTCAGGTCTTGGATGTGCCCGTGAAATGGCAACAGGCCCGCCCCCTATTACATTGGGACTAACATAACACTCTGGCGAAAAGTGGGTGCAGCAATGCACCTCTGCCTACCCCGCAAGGGAGTACATTAGTACAAGGCGTGAGTGCGTGTTTTTTTTTTGTAGGCGTTTGACAGCGCTAAACATCTGTTAAATACTGTCTAAGTTTTTGTGGTAAGGCCCTTAAAGTCTTGAGTTTGAAAATCCGTGTCTCTAAGTATGTCTTCAAGTAAAAGCTATTTGGCTAGTTCAGAAAAATAAGACCACAAGCATAATTTCACTTTGTAAGTATATTCATACACATTTGGAATTACAATGATCAGACCGGGTATCAGACTAACGTCCGTTCAGGCTCACGGATAAATCGCGACTGCCTCAACTGACTTTCGACTCCTCATGAGTAAACTTGACTTAAAACGTCACTTTTTAAAACCTACACTTCCGGCGGCAAATACTGACCGCTTCCTGTGATTTTAGATTTTACTCAGTTCATAACTATTTAAATTGTCATGAGGCGTCCAAAGTCGTTGACTATCTTATTTTTAAATCAAATTCAATGTTGTTTAATTACAATTACGTTTTTAAAAGGTTTAAACATAATCAATATTCACATAATGTTTTTTTGAAATTACGTATTGATTTACAAAAGCAAATAAATACATACTTAATTTTCTAATATGCTTACAGTCGGCCATTCTGTAATTAACGAGTCCTCTCGTTTTAACAATAAGTCCAACTGAATAGAAAGGTTTAAATAGGTATATGATACAATATTAACCAATTGTACATAAGGTATACTTGACATTAAAATAAAATTTTACAAAAAATAATTGCTGTAAATAAAATCAGTTCGGCCATCTTATCTGTAAAATTGTTCCATCAATTCATATACTGTATTTCTATTACATACAAAATAAAGGTAGGTTCATACTCTCTTCGAACTATGATCATTAATCTACCGTACTAATTATCACAATAACTTCCAGATCTACTCTTAAAACTAATGCACTCACTCATTTGGCTTATCGGCCTCATGTGCATATCTTAAAACTAATGCACTCACTCATTTGGCTTATCGGCCTCATGTGCATATCTTAAAACTAATGCACTCACTCAGTTGGCTTATCGGCCTCATGTGCATATCTTAAAACTAATGCACTCACTCATTTGGCTTATCGGCCTCATGTGCATATCTTAAAACTAATGCACTCACTCATTTGGCTTATCGGCCTCATGTGCATAATCTTAAAACTAATGCACTCATTCAGTTGGCTTATCGGCCTCATGTGCATTGACACAAATATTGAAATAAACAAATTCATAATAAAAAAAAATCAACATACCAAAATCGATGCCTATCTAATAATAATTACAAGATCAATGCCTCCTCACCACAACAAACATCATCAATTAGAATTTTCGTCGCTCGAAAAGTTTTCCGTGAATGCTAACCAGGGAAACATTTTATCAACTGCAATAACGCCTTCATAACGTCTATTTTGTTTACGCGTTAAAGGCGTATCTTCAACGATATACCTATCATTGTCAAGTACCTTGATGACCCTATATGGTCCTTGTATTTTCTGTAAAAGCTTTCTTGATTTACCATTATTGCTAGTAACGTCCCTTTCAATCCTAACCAAGTCACCTATTTTATATTTTGTAGACTCCTTCCTTTTTTTATCAAAGCGAGCTTTTTGTTTATTTTGTTCTTTAGCAATATTTTGATTTACTTCCTGCCTAACGTCATCTATGGGTTCTCTATTAACTTCATTTTCTAAAAGAGAAGAAACTAATCCATCTCCTTTTGTCCGTAGTCTGAAACCAAACAAAACCTCCGATGGGCTTTTCCCTGTTCCTTTATTAATTGTTGTGTTAAGTCCTAACTGTATTTCTTCCAAGTGTGTGTCCCATTCATTTTCCTGACAGTTATGGTTTTTAGTTGCTAATGATGACAATATAGTCCTATTGTATCTTTCTACTTGGCCATTGGCCCTCGGAGTAGCAACCGCATTCAACACATGTCTGATACCTAACTTCGATACAAAATCTTTAAAATTTTTGCTGGTAAACGATGTACCACGATCACTTATTAGTCGAGTCGGGATACCAAATAAACTAAAATACTGATTTAGTATTTTCAGAGTGGTTTTGGTCTTTGTGTTCTTAACAGCATATAAGTTGATGTATTTTGTGTATGCATCTATTATAACGAGAATGTACATATTCTTTGATTTACTTTTTACAAATGGACCTAGGTGGTCCATGTGAATAGTATGGAAAGGTTCCTCAATTTTGGGTATAGGATGGAGCATTCCTTCCTTATGTCCTGTTGGTAATTTATGATATGAACATTCTAGGCAGGATTGAACATATTTCTTTACAAATTTGTTCATTTTGGGAAACCAATACAAGCTTTTTATTTTATCGAGTGTTTTATCCACGCCAAAATGACCCAATTCGTCATGATTTTTCTGTAGTAATTGCCACCTAAATCCTCTAGGGACAACCCATTTTAACTCATCGCCTACAATCCTATAAAGTTTGCCGTTTTTTATTTTATAATTTTTGTGAGCATCAACAACATTATTAGTTTCCGGATCTTCTAAAATTCGTTTGATTCTAAGTATGTCTTCATCTATACTTTGCATTGTTGCTAACCAATCCTCAGTTTCTATATTGCAAACATCAAAAACTGTTTGAGGTTCATCGTCTGATGGGATTGCGTTCCTACTTAACGCATCTACGTGAGTCATTCTTGAGCCGGGGCGATACTCTATTTCACACTTATATTCTTGTAATTGTAACCACCATCTACTAATTCTAGGAATCATATCCTTTTTTGATAAAGTAGTACGTAGCGCATTGCAATCTGTGACTATCGTGAACGGGACTCCTAATAAGTATACCCGGAATCGATTCAATGATGCAATCACAGCCAAGGTTTCTAATTCAAACGAATGATATTTCTGCTCCTCTGGAGTCGTTTGACGGCTATAGTATGAGATTGCTCGTAATCTCCCTTCATGATCTTCCTGTAAAAGGATGCCCGCAATCCCCATCTTACTCGCGTCCGTATGTAAATAAGTTTTTGCTTTAGGGTCATAAAGCGCTAATATAGGTCGCTTTGTCAATTCTATTTTTAGAGTATCAAACGCATTTTGCTGATCCGGGCCCCATTCGAACTTGGTATCTTTTTTTAAAAGTCTTGTTAGGGGGTTCGCAATTATTGCAAAACCCTTAACAAACCTACGGAAAAAACTCGCAAGTCCTAAAAATTGGCGAATTTCATGTTGATTCTCGGGCGTTTTGAACTTTTCTACTGCCTCGGTTTTCCGACTACCTGGTTTTACTCCTTCTTTAGAGACTTCAAATCCTAAATAATCAATATTTTTGAAAAAGAACTTACATTTTGAAAGTTTGAGGGTAAGCCCTGATTTTTCTAACAATTTTAATACGGTCTCCAATTTAATCATGCCCTCGCTTACGCTATTTGCCGGTATTATAATATCGTCCATAAAAGCATAGGCCACACCGTTCGGGACGTCTTTCAACATCGTATTGATAGTTTTTTGAAAGACTGAAGGCGCATTTGCTAAACCAAACGGCATTCTTGTAAATTGGTACTGTCCGTCAGGTGTGACAAATGCAGTTTTGTCCTGAGAGTCCGGCGCGACCGGTATCTGATAGTAACCGGATGCTAAGTCCAGGGTTATGAAATATTCATGGCCTCCTAAACAATCTATTTGGTCTTCGACCAACGGTAAAGGGTAATGTTCTTTTATGGTTTTTGCATTTAGAGCACGGTAATCAATACAAAGCCGTTGGTCACCCGTTTTTTTCTGTACCAATAAAATAGGGCTGGCGTAAGCCGACGTTGATTCCGTCACTATGCCGCAGTCAAGCATTTCTTTTATCATATCCTTAACTTTTTGCCTCTCCGAATGGGCCATACGATAAGGCCTATAGACGACCGGTATAGAATCCTTGAGAGTTATTGTCATTTGGGATAGATTAGTCAACCCAAGATCAGTCAAACCAAATGAAAAACACTGTCTGTACTTGCGCAATAAAACCTCTAACTTATCTCTATCTGTTGAAGATCTATCAGTATCTGTTTTAATCTGTTCGCAAAAAGGATCTTCAATCGATTCGATTTTGTTAATTGTTAATTCTTTGTCATTTACAGTACAGGCTCGAGTCAATAAAGTATCTTTCTCTAGACTAATAGTTTCGTTGCCTAAGTTTACGATCAAAACGCACCCTTTTCCATCATTTAAACTGTAAATCCCTAGCAATACGTAATATTTTAAGTTTCTAATACACCTTAATGACTCATTTATGAGAATGTCTGAAGTCATTTTAGTCTCACATTAAACCGGCACAGCAGCTATTGAAGGTATTGTAGTATTTTCGGAAACTATTAACTTAATTTTATTGACAGTATTTTCGTAATCTGCTGCATTGTCAATTTGTTTGTGCAAACGAAGATGTTTATCGGTTTTTATTATGACAACTCCGGATTGTTCGGTGAATGTATGCCCTAAAAGCACTGGGTATTTAAGCAAGCTATCTTCCACAATCAGAACCTCAACATCAGCAGAAACTCCTTGCACTACTAGTTTTAATAATGATTTTCCCACTGGTTTTATGAGAGAGCTACCGAACCCCTTTAATATTGGCAAATCTATGTTGTTGTACTGCAATCCTAATTCATTAAAGTCACTTAGTCGCATTAAAGTAGATTGGCTCCCTAAATCAACGTAGCAATGTTTGCTAATACCATTAACAGTAATCGGCAAGACATACTTTTCGTCTGGTGTGCCTACTAATTTGACTTCAGACGTTTTCTTTTCATTGGTTTTATTATCATCGTATCTTTTGTTTATTCTACGGCACGAATTACTTTGATGGCCTAGCTTTTTACAAATATTACATGTTACCAGTGGTTTACTGCATTTAAAACTAGGATGTCCCAATTCATCACAATTAAAACATTTAATAGGCGTTGAGTTAGCATTTGATTGTAAGTCCGTGCGCCGTTTAAAATTATTAAACCGCGGTTGTCTTAATAAATCATCCGTTTTAACCGATTTCAGGTAACCTAACAGATCTTCTGGTACGGTATAGTTAACTGCTTGGGCGCCCATTCGTAGACCCCTATCTTCTAACCCATAAATTATACAGTCCACGGCTTTTTTGCCGGTAATTTCGCACCTATTTAAAAGGTTTAGTTTATGGTAAAAATAGGTTTCCACAGATTCATTAAACCTAGCATTTCATGTAATAGTTGCGCATAATTTTGTACAGTAGGGAAAGTTTTAATTAATTTTTCCTTCCATTCTGACCAACTGTAACTAAGTGATGGTAGCCCTTGGTACCATATTTTTGCAACCCCGGTCAATTTGGGAAGGGCATAGTGTAACAACTGGGTTTCATTCCATTGGTAGAGCTTAGAACATTCCTCCACTTTATTAATCCAGTTATCAACTGTTTGCTCTTTATTTGTTGGATCGAATTCGGGCAAAGCATTAGCACTCATTGAAAAGTGATTCTGTTGTTGCTGTGAAGAAGATGGCATTGACCGAATTAACTCTATTATATCATTGGCAGTTAAATTAACTTTTCCAGTATTATCGCTACTATGACAACGTTTCTTTTTCCTAGTTACAAGTCGTCCATACTAAATGATGACATTAGGTATTTCGCATGGAATTTCAGTGAAGTCCACACTAGGCTAAGCCTGTGTCGTGGACTTCGGTAGGCAGATATAACCATAGTAATTTGTTATGCGCTAGGTGGTACACTGTTGTGTAAAAATAAAATAAAAGTAACAAAATTATTTAAATTCTAGGTAGGTAACTAATTATGGAAAAATATTTTAATTTAAAAAAGAAAACAATAATTTTATTCAATCCTTGTGAGGATGTAATCAACTTATTAGGTAAAATAAATGAGATCTCTATTTGACTTAAGGTAATTATTTAGACTTTAAAAACTTAAATTATTTTAATCTAAAAACTGTGAAATTTAAACATTGGAGATAAGTTACAAATAATAATAGTATTATCACATATATAGGTAAATATATTATTATATAGATATACCATTCAATATTTATATAAGATAATATATATATGTATATATATATATATATGTATATGGGAGCTTAAGTAGGAATTTATTTAGCATATAATAGGTAGTTGGAATTTATTTTGTTATGCTTAGGATTTCTTCTGTATCTGAATAATCAAGATTAATAAGCCATTTACTCAAGATATTTTTGGTTTCTTTCATTGTGCATTGTTTCAAGTTAGGATTTACTTTGATAATCTTATTGTATATGTGTGGATGAAGGAACGGAGGAAATCTTTGTCCAAATGCAGTATTGGCAGTGACTGGTGAGGCTCTGAACACTCTTTGGGAAAGCATATGTTCGTATTCTATAGAATTGAGAACTATCTTGTGCTGTATGAGCGATGCCTGAAGGATGTAAAGTTTTCTTATGCTTAATATTTTACTTTCTTTATATAAGAGTGTGGTAGGATATCTCTTTTTCTTTTTATACATGACCTTTATGATTGACCGTTGCGCTCTTTCGATAGTTATCATATATGTTTTCGATGATCCACCCCATTGACTTATGCAGTATGTTAAGATGGGCTGGCAAAGTGATAGGTAAACATAGTGTAGAGTGTCCTTGTTAGCACCATTTCTGAGAAGTCTCATAATGTTAATTAATCGTCTAGTTCGACTAGATACTGCGTTTATGTGGTTATGGAAATTTAATTTATCATCTAAAATTATACCAAGATATTTTATTTCTGTGGCTCTTTCTATGTAGTCACATTGGCAAGCTAAAGAGGATCTGTCGCAAGTGTGAATTTGTATATTAAGGTTAGTTTTTGGTTGAGAAGCTATGGTTTTATGGAACGATAAGTATTTGGTTTTAGTAGTGTTGAGCGTAAGAAGATTCTTTCCAAGCCATTCAGCCATTTCGGACAGCCCATCGACAGCTTTAGAGTAAGTAGAGTCCCAAGTTTTATCGCTGAACAGAATGGCAGTGTCATCCGCGTAGCATACTATTTCAGCGTCGTGTCTGGGAGAGATTGAGGTTGATATATCATTGATATAAAGGAGAAATAATGTCGGTCCTAACGTGCTACCTTGGGGCACGCCGTAGTTCGTTTCTAAAGGGTCACTGTGATTATTGCCAATTCTAACAATTTGTTGCCTTTTCGTGAGGTAGCTAGTAAACCAGTCTAAGGTGGTGCCTCGGATGCCTACATTTTCTAGTTTTTGGAGTAGTATTGGTATAGATACTGTATCGAACGCTTTAGCTAGGTCTAAAAACGCTCCTATACAGCATAGACCTCTATCAAGTTTCGAGGTTACGGAGTTTAATAGCATTGTGATTGCATCTTCAGTAGATTTTTTGGGTCTGAAACCGAATTGGCAATTTGAAAGAATGTGTTTGGACTCAAGGTATTGTATTAAACGTTTATTTACAAGTTTTTCTAGTAGTTTTGAAAATATTGCCAGAAGGGAGATAGGTCTAAAATTACTAGGTTCATGTTTTGAGCCTGCCTTGTGGATTGGTATTACACAAGCTACTTTCCATGCAGTCGGAAAAATTCCGCTGTTCAGACTGATATTACAAATGTGTGTGAAAGGTTTTATAATGCTATTTACAATTTTTTTAATCAGTACGCTGTTAATACCATCTAAACCGGGAGCGCTATTATCTTTGAGGTCTTTTATAAGAGTAGCTATTTCAGGTTCATCGGTAGGGGTCATGAAAAGAGAATGAACAGGAGTGGTCTCGGATTTTGCTAAACGTGCTAAATTTTCCTCGGAGTTGTTAGTTTTTTTCAAAATTTTCGTAGCTAAATCTGAACCCACTGTGGTAAAGTACCGATTACATGCATTTATTGCATCGGTGGGGTTAGGATGATTAGCGAGCAGTTCGTTTGACGAATTGGATTTGGAGGTTTGAATTTCGCATATGTTTTTAATCGCTGTCCACAACTGTTTTGGGTCTTTTTTGCAATCTGATAGTAAATTATTTTCATAGTCTGCTTTTACACGATGAAGTATATCAACACAAAAGTTACGATATCTGTGGTATATTAATTTGGCAGTAGTGTCCTTAGGATTTTTTCTGCATTTAAGATGTAGTTTGTCTCTGTGCTTCATACATCTGATGAGGCCTGGCGTAATCCATGGCTTCACGTTATACTTGGATCTGCTAACATTTACTATAACGGTGTGATTTTTAATGGAATTGTTTACTTTATCTATGAACTTGTCAGTTGAATGATCTGATTCGCTTACCGATGATAATCTCCGTTGCCGTCTCGTAGACCGTTCGTTGCGCCTCGATCCAGATCGATCCAGACGGCGACTGCTTGTCTCACGGTGTTGTCGACGACGTTTTCTCGATGGTCGTTTAACGGAGACCTGGACTGGGAACTGCTGCACGTAGAGCTAGCTCGTCTCCTACCCCGTGTATGTGAGCGCTGCTGATGCTTCTTACGGCGGTCTCTCGAAGCATCCTCAGGTGAATCTGAAGAAGGCGAGCGCTGCCGACGCGCCCGCTTCATGCGCACGTCACGCCTACGCACCGAGCGCGAGCGTGTCCCTTCTCGGGCAGGCGACTGGTGAGAGGAGCGCGACTGGCCACGTGGCGGCCGAGGATCCACATATCCCGACCGAGAACCCTCGCGTCCTGGCTGCAACTGCGCAGCAGAGCCATCATCGTCACCGGATGGCATAATGGATCTTGCGCTGAAACTTCCACTTGTATTAGAAAAGCAATTACTAACAACGCATTCATCTAATTATGGAATAAAATTAACTAATATTATCTTGACTGAACTATCTACACTTTATGCATAACATAACATGAAAACATAATACATAAGTAGTCTATAGGTACTTTCAGTTTAAATAAAGTTTAATCTCACTTTTATTTCTACACACCCTTTAAACTATAATATTTCGAAAATAAAACTGCGGTATGCTATGAGCACTCTCAATCTCAACTTGTACAAGATTAATAGAGATCAGGTAATGTGTGTGTTTTTTTTTTGTACATACAATATTGGTATGATTTAATCGAATTAAAATTATTCTTTATCTAGGTCAGCATTTGCATTAGAGAAACAACGTAGGACTAATGTAACAGATAAAATCTCTTAAAAAAATCTGCCTATTATGATGTATAGACCCTAAGGCTGTAATGTTCAGCACGAGGACAGATAACAAAATGATAATTTCGTTTTTAATTTTTAAACCTACTGGTGAACTAAAATATAGGTATAACATTTCCCCAAAAAGCACAGTCTACAGTATAACAACAGCAAGTAAGAGAAAAAAAAAATGAAACTTCAACATACCTTGATTACTGCTCACTAATCCTTTATACAAACACAATAAACTTATCCAGCTAGGAAATCCGCTTCCAGGATTTTTAACACCATCCACTTGTAGGCATGGGGTGATATTAATTATCACAGTTATCTTCACTTCTGAACTAAAAGCTATTTGGCTAGTTCAGAAAAATAAGACCACAAGCATAATTTCACTTTGTAAGTATATTCATACACATTTGGAATTACAATGATCAGACCGGGTATCAGACTAACGTCCGTTCAGGCTCACGGATAAATCGCGACTGCCTCAACTGACTTTCGACTCCTCATGAGTAAACTTGACTTAAAACGTCACTTTTTAAAACCTACACTTCCGGCGGCAAATACTGACCGCTTCCTGTGATTTTAGATTTTACTCAGTTCATAACTATTTAAATTGTCATGAGGCGTCCAAAGTCG
Source organism: Plutella xylostella (assembly GCF_932276165.1). Lineage (NCBI taxonomy): Eukaryota > Metazoa > Arthropoda > Insecta > Lepidoptera > Plutellidae > Plutella > Plutella xylostella. The sequence goes on from NC_063988.1 coordinate 1,727,988, forward strand.
TTGACTATCTTATTTTTAAATCAAATTCAATGTTGTTTAATTACAATTACGTTTTTAAAAGGTTTAAACATAATCAATATTCACATAATGTTTTTTTGAAATTACGTATTGATTTACAAAAGCAAATAAATACATACTTAATTTTCTAATATGCTTACACAAGTATTGTAAATAATTAAAAGTTATGTGATTAATTATACATGGGGCCTGTTTCACAATGTCTACCTGTGGGTTAAAAGACTTGCTGTCATTATGTTTTGCAGTGGCACCATGTCTTTTATCCCACAGGTAGCCATTATCCAGACATTGTGAAACAGGTAAATGATGTAATCAACCACCCATCAACGACGATGCGGCAGATGGTGTGGCCAATGATGATTAGGTAAACTAATTTTAAAACATATTATATGTACGTATATAGACTGTGCCTATATAATAATCTAGATCAGTATTTTTCTCTGCGTAACCCTTTTATATTTTCCTTTGAGGAACCCTTAGACCTTTAGGAATTTGCAGTATTCTTAAAATATAGCCGAACCTCGGAGGCCTCTTACGGATCCCCTGGGTTCCGCGGAGCACTAATCGGAAACCGCTGACCTAGATAACGATAGCTCCAGTTATCTTATATTTCAGTTGTTCCATGCATTATATTCCGGTAACGAATTTTCATTGTCATTTGTTTGTTGGCATGTCGATATTCTGGATTCGAGATGCAACTCGATAGTGTCATGATGGTTGGCACAACAATGCCAAGGGCTACTTCAATTGCGTTGCAAATTTTGACACCCTGTATAATAGATGCTACAGCAATATCATTCACTTTCAGTCCATTGAATTGCGAATCCCAATATAGCAATTCGCAGAAATCGCACCACGTACATCCTAACTAATCCTAACTAATATTATAAATGCGAAAGTAACTGTGTCTGTCTGTCTGTCTGTTACTCTTTCACGCCAAAACTACTGAACGGATTTGAATGAAATTTGTTGTTGTTGTTTATACATATGGTATAGACCCTGGGAAAGAACATAGGCTACTTTTTATCCCGGAATTCCCACGGGAAAACTTTTTAAGGCGAAGCGAAGCTCGCGGGCACAGCTAGTACAATATATATCCTGCGGCGCAATTCAGAGGCAATTCTGCAAATTCGACAGTGTAGTTCTGACAAAGGCAATTAAGAGCAATTTGCATAGACACATTGCCACCTAATTAACCGCAGGGCTTTCTGTGATGTGGCTGACGCGGCCCCGCGGCGGGCGCCAATGTGTGGGCTAGTGGTGCCTGGCTCCCACATCGCGAATTTGTTTTGACAACGATTTTTGGTTTTAAGTATATTCTTGTTTTCTGTTATTTATGTAGTATTTTTGTCTGTTTTTCAGATTTTATCTACTTTACTAGGCTATAGGAGCTGATGATATTATATCTTACGCTCTCTCACCCTGCACCATAGATTATTCATGAACAGAATAACCTCTATGTCTGAGGAGCAAGATTGCTATAGACTATTCTATCGATAGCTCAATTGACTATCGACATCTCTCCACTTTGAAGGTCGTCTATCGATAAATTCGATAATCATTGGACAACCCTAGTGTGTAGTATTGTATGAGAGTAATGGCTAATGGGTCACGCACGTTCGCCCGCGGCCGCGGCTGCTACACAGCGGTTGCGGAAGGGTCTGTTTGGAGTTTGGAGCTATTGTAGTGCGGAATGACACTGTCTATTTGTAACCCCCGACGGAAAAGGGGGTATCTGTGTGTGTGTCTGTGTATCTGTCTGTGTTAGCGTAGCTCAAAAAAGGCTAAACCGATATTGGTTCCGTTTTTTAGGGTCACAGGCATGGCATAGGTAATGTTACCCTGTTAGCCATGTTTTATGAAAATCGGTTGAACCCAAGGACTTTGTAAAGTCCTTGGTTGAACCATACAAAGTGGCGCCTCTAGCGGAAACTTTCACGAAACTTTTGACGGATAATGCATGCAGATGACAGAAGAAAAGCTAAACTTTTTCGTTTTGTAAATTGTGAAAACCGTACAAGAGGCCCAGCGAAGAGATGAATAAATGTTACTAGGACTGGGACGAGAAGCTAGCCGCATGATCTGTATGCGAACAGCAACGAATATTGCACGCGTCTGAATTGAATAAAGTGCTGTATTTTACTGTGGAATAAAATTTGGTTGGTACATTTTATTACGAACTAGCTGACTCTGCAAGCTTTGCCAAGACTTAGGCCCGATTTCAACATTGAAGAAAAGGATAAGTTAGTTTTAGCATTAAGTCCACTCCTTTGTACTTTTATTTATGATATTTGTACAATAGTTAAATAAAATAAAATGAATAAGTTGACGATGATGTCGCTTATTCTCCAGTAAATTATTTTAGACGACTTATTCTCGGAAAACGCTATTTTTTCAATGGTGAAGATTTTTTCGTGAATTTTCTAAATTAGTGGTTCATAATGAATGATTCCCGTAATTATCCAGCTGTAGTGTTTGTCACCAAAATAATAAGAACAAGAAGCATATGGAATCAAACAGGTTCGTGAAGTATTTACTACCTCTAAATTAAATATTACTGAAAATAGTTTTTCTTTTAATAAAAGAGCGTATAGACAGTTTATTATCTAAACTAATATCTGAAACTGATATGCACGGCTCGATAGCTCCGAGAATCCGTGTAAATACACTTCCTGAAGAATTTCTCTAGCTTCACAAAAACGAACTCGTTTGCTTTCATATTATGCAATTGGTACGTTATACGACTAGATAGAGTCGCCCAAAAACCTGAGTTGCTTGTGGAAGCGCCACAAACTATGGTGCACCTTACATCATGCCCCGCGTGCCCTTACACCTGTACGCGGGAAGAGCTCATGACCGCTACCAGCGGTGCAGTATCAGTGGCCCAGTTCTGGGCATGTATTATTTAGCGACTTTGTTTGTTGGCGTCGACACGATAAGAAGATTTCTTTAGGTAGAATGACCCTCCAGCAGCAATATAGACCTTATTGCAATGAGCTGCAATCTAGCAATGCAGCCTGCAGCGTGCCCCACTTGTTAAACCGCATTTGGATGAACTAAAGTGCTGCAAACGGGAATAGAACGGCGGGCCTATATCACATTCTCCAATAGACCACTACAATCTACATACCTAACCGATATAGGGTTGAAATTTATTACTGAACTAGGAGTCAGCAGGTTACGAATCGCACTTTACTCGCTGCTCCATACATTTTTGTGGATTAGGTAATTTACTTTAATATAAAAGAGCTGTTTATCTCGATTTCGAGAACAGCCTGCTTTATGTGGGTTCACTGATAAATTTCCACCCTGTATACAGAAAGGTTTTACTGCATTGCCGCTGCTCTCAACGGTTCGGCACACTTGACACCAATAGGAAGTAATAGGTAGGTATGGATGGATTAAATAAAGTTAAAATTAGGTGTCTAGAAATTATTAGGCACATGCAAACTTTGTATTATTACTTTGGTGACACCTTTGGTATACTTACCTAAGCAAAAAATCAAAACCAATCTTGTATTCTTGATGTTTTTTTTTTAACAAACGAGTTTGTTTGTTTGTTTATTGTTCATTTATTTATAATATTTCTTAATAATATATACAGTGCTCTTAAACCTATTAAGGTTTGAATGGGCACACATCACTCATGGTTGCCATGTTGATGCTGATCATGGTTGAGTGCTGAGTATGTCCCTTGCACATTTTCACTATTGACAGAGTGAGATGGGTTTGGACCAATACGCAGTAATAAATTACGCGGACCAATAGCAAAGAAGTAAAACTTCAGCTCTCACTTGTTAAAAAAAGAGACTTCAGTAAAACAACACTCACAAACATATCAACTTGCGCCTGCACGAGGGCCTCCGCCGGGCGGTACTTCAGACACTCGGCGAGCTCGCGGCTGCTGCCCGTGGGACACCCCACGAGCCCCGCCAGGGTGCGAGCCTTCTGCGCCGGCTTCACGCTGTGGGTCCACGACGCGAAGGCTGAGCCGCTGAAGGCTATGCCGCGGGCGAAGTTGCCTGCGGGTGTTAAATAAATAAATATGTGGGGACATCTCACACACACCCATCCGACCCCAAGCTAGGCAGAACCTGTGTTATGGGTGTCGGACAGCTGATATATCTATACACAAATACATAGATAGATAGATACTAAATATAACGAGACGACCGGTTAGTGACCTGAATACTAAGCCGATGGTCCCGGGTTCGATTCCCGGCTGGGGCATATATTTGTTTAAACACAGATATTTGTTCTCGGGTCTTGGATGTGCCCGTAAAATGGCAATAGGCCCGCCCCCTATTACATTGGGACTAACATAACACTCTGGCGAAAAGTGGGTGCAGCAATGCACCTCTGCCTACCCCGCAAGGGAGTACATTAGTACAAGGCGTGAGTGCGTGTTTTTTTTTATACTAAATATAAATATCAACACCCAAGACCCGAGTACAAATATCTGTCTTTAAACAAATATCTGCCCCAGCCGGGAATCGAACCCGGGACCTTCGGCTCAGTAGTCAGGGTCACTAACCACTACGCCATTCGGTCGACAACGTTAATAATGCATTTTATTATGCACTCGCTAGCAATGAAAATTTTCCAGTAACAATAGCAACAAATGACTTCTAAACGGAAAAGACTAGCTTAAGGGCCCGTACAGGGTGACGTGCCGCGCCAATTTTGGGTTTTCAATGCTCTTCACACAGCACACGCAGTGACACGCACACATGTAAGTTTGCACAGTGGGTCGATAAACTTTTACTCGCCAACTTTATTGACAATTATGTTCAAGTACCTACATTTTGGGTGATTTTACGGTAAGTAAGTATAATTCTTACTTACACTGGTAGGCACCAGGAAAGAGTAGAAATTAATAGGGGTGCCACTTTACTCTATACTCGGAACCCGATTAGCTTTCTCAAACAAATGTGGTATTTACTTGTAGAAAGGTAACTACAAGTATTAAAGTGTAGATAATAAGTTTCGGGCATCCTCCAGCCAACTGAACCCCGACGACAAAGCAAAGTAAATACATAGTGTCGCAAAAGGGCTATACTAAGCCAAAAGGGGATAACTCAAGGGGTCATTCTGAACAACTTTTGTTCTACGAGATTTGCAAATTCGCGAAAAAAAATATTCGTTTTCCATGGTAAAAAGTCACATGTCCAACAAAGTTAATTTCCAAAACTCGTAGAGCAAAAGTTCAGAATGACCCCCTGTCTTACTCCTTTTTACCGGACTGCCGAAAGAGGAGGGAAATGTTTTTTGATTGTATGTATGTATGTTTGTCTGTTTCTTTGTTCCCTCCTGTAGCCTAAACGGCTTGATAGATTTTGATGTATGAGGTATTGTTAGAAGCGTATTGATGGCGCGATGGTTATAGGCTATGTGACGTTCTATTAAAATGTACATAGCGCCCTCTAGAGGACATAACGTGATGATCGAAAAAATAATAATTCAACTTTGCCGTGTAAGGTATCAAATGAAAGGGCTTGATTTTCACATTATAAAAATATGCATATTGAAGGTATTTAAATAACAACACCAAAATTATTGAAATAAAAAATGATCATGAACTACTGACGTAAAATTTCATAAAATAAAAACAACTAAAAAGTTACAAATAAAAAAATACAATTATAAACAAACGAAAAACCCGACTGTAGGGGAGACCGGGGACAAAAGTAACAGCGGGTAGAAAGTAACAAAGACTTCCCCAATAGCCTTAATGTCCCAAGCGACAGCTGGTAGTCAGCATGCGATGCCCCCCACGCATGATATCATTTTCCGCGCCCGTGCCGCGGTGCAAGGTTGTTTTAGTGAGCATTTCGTGATTTTACGCACCCAAAGTAAGTTTTTTGGTGTTTATTCATTTAGTGTTTAGGTAGAATTAAGATGCCAAGAACCATATGACTATTTGTTCATTGATTCATTATAAGATTGTCTGTAGCATGTCATAAATTGTTTTCGAATAACACGTGCTGTTTTAAAGTTATGTCGCCTGATATTTCAAAAATGGGGATGGGTACAAAAGTAACAACTCGCGGCAGGACAAAAGTAACAAATTACTTACGTAAGTTTGCCATGTCACATTATAAATTTTTATTTTTTGTTGTTTTGATTAGATATTTGTGTCATAATATTGTATATTATGGCACAAATAAAACAACTTCTTATCAAATAGTCAGTTTAAATGATGGATCTCATTTACAGTTTATATTAAGAAGTTTTTTTTCGTTTTGTCAATAAGTCATAAGTTTTTTTTAGTTTTGATAGTTTTTTAAGAAGTTTTCTTAACTAAATAATTTGCTTGTTTTTTTTGTTCTTTCTTTTGAATCGTATTTATAACATTGGGCAGAATTTATGGGTTGTTACTTTCGACCCATGCCTTGTTACTTTCGTCCTGACCATGGGGTCTAAAGTAACGATTTCCCTTTTTTTTTTGAGCCTTTAGAAATGCTAAAATTCGTGATGTATTAAGTAAAGTAATAATGGATATTTGTAGACTATATACGAAAGTTTTATGTGACTATATTTATTTTATCGTAAATGTTATTAATTACGAGAAATCAGACAGAATCTACAAACTGTTACTTTTGTCCCCGGTCTCCCCTACGCTAAAAACATGAAAACAAGTCCCAATGTTAATGGAAAGTATCGCAGGCGGGGACCAACTTGACCGCCACTCAAGGCCGTTTTCTAAGTAACATTCAGCTAAATGGTGAACCCTCTGCTGGTCCCCGCCTACGATACTTTCCATTAACATTGGGACTTGTTTTCATATTTTTAGCGTGCAGTCGGGTTTTTTGTTTGTTTATAATTTGTTTAGTACCTGTAAGTAAGTAATATTTTTTGGTAGCAGCATAATATTTTTAATTAATTTTAGGGTTTCGAACGTCAAAAGAAAAAAAGCAACCGTTATAGGATCTCTTTGTTGTCCGTCTGTCACCGCCCTTTTTCTCAGAAACGGGTAAAGATATCAAGCTGATATTTCAGATAGATGGGGAGTAACCCAAAAAAAATATTATGGTACTCCCTGTCCCACACAAGTAAATTGGGGCTTATATTTTTTCCAGTTATTTTGATGTGTATCCTTTTTTTTCTTTGTTGTTTTGTATAAGTAGGTATGTGTTTGTTTTCTTTAAATCTGTATTTTTTTTGTTGTTGCTGTCTATGTGTCGAATAAATGTATCTTTATCTTCAAGTCACGCTATCTATCGTTTGTTTTTTTTGTGGCTACTGTCTATAGAAGAAATTCCGTCATTGACAATTTTACGTTACGAATTTATTTTTATTTATTTTATTTTTATTTTTACATTTTCGTGGAGAACCAACAGCATTTTGTTAATAAATAATTATTACTTATGAACACATAACAACTTGATGCCATTAACAGAATGAACTTATAGTAAACCCAGTAAACCTAACACATCCAGAGGAAAAATAAAATCTCTTTCTGAAAAACATACTTAATAGCCCAAACTCGATGCTTTTAGCTATTAACATCTTTGAAATAAAATTGAGCCACCACCGTGTTACTGCCCTCATCAGATCCTCACGAGACCATACCTCAACCAGCACCAAGAGACTGTATTTTTGATCCCTAACCTAATGTTCGTGCGTATTGTCATCACTTAGATCCATTCGCTATATTCCTGCTCCTCATCAGACCTTTACGAGACTGTAATGTCACGAGAATATTGCACACTATCTAATTTAATTTAATGTATTGAATATACTGGAAGAATTATGCTTCCTCAATTTCAAATCAAATTATGTTGGTGTCATAAAAGTTGAAAAAGTGCAATAACAACCAATGTGCAGTGATTTTGTATCTGTACACGATAAGATCGCGAGCTGTCAGTGCTGCCTAAACCGACGTGACCCTTCTTTGGAGGCCAGCGGCCAACTGAGTCAAACGTCACTTGTGTTTATGATTTTATAACACAGAAAGCCGCCATAGATATTTGTATGAAGATTTGAAAGAAAAAAATTGCTCAAGTTTGGGATTAATTTACACAAAATAAGTGTATGTTTATTAAAAAACAAGGTATTTAGCGCCTAGTCCAAGCCTTTAACTTTATAATTTGATAAGAATCATATGAAAATTCTTGATGATTACGACACAGTTGTTACAATACGGGAGTGGTTTTTCGTCATATTCTGAATTTAATTTACAGTTATCCATAAGCATTTACTTAAATTCGAATGATTCAGCACCTAGCTAGACTCTTCGACTACCGGTGTGATTTTTTTCAAGGCTGTAGAGCATCATTTACTACATAATTCTATGACAATGCCAACCCTCGATTACCTATTGCTGACCCTTAATGACATAACATAAATATTTTAATAATTTCTTTAAAAATGGTTCATTTGGTGTCACAATTTTGTAAGTGGCACTTTTTCACGTCAGTGTATTTTGCAGCTTTATCTTTTTCCTTTTAGGAGTACTTAGATAATATTGTTCCTGGAACTTTTTCATTGCTCGTGAGTGTAAAAATGTTACTAAGTAAACTGTAAGAAAGTAAGTTAGTAATAATAAGTAAAAAGCTAACTTGGTTGAGAAATAAAATAATCCAACTCGCATTTTCCCCGAAAGAACATTCCAAGTTAAATATGTAATGGAAGACAAATTCTGGTTTCTCTTTATAGCGTAAAAATTAGGCTCCTTAATTATGTAACAAAACAAGATTGCCGGAGCCCTTGTTTCTCTTATAAATGAGAAGAATATAAATTTGGTTACCTTCAGAATTTCCACAGAAGAAAAGTTGGAAAAATGGGAAAGTGAATCATATTTTCAGATGGAAATTATATTGTTTAGCCTAATTTAAGATAAATTGTAGCTGGCTACTCGTAGATTTTATGAATAAAAAAATTATAATAATGTAAAATTAATCCATTTTCTAAGCTCAGTGTAAATTGCATGTTGACTTATCTTTAATATTGTTGTTAATAGATAGACCACAATATCAATGTTTATTTATAAATCGTATTTTTCTGCAAATAAAAGCTCAAGGCGGTCGACTGCATGTGGAGTGGGGGTCGCGGGTTCTAATCCTGTCTAGAACGGTGCGTGGTGGTCTTTAATTCAGTTAACTTTGGACTGTTTCTGTAAAGACAATAATATATTATAACTTGTTTAGCTCTGCATCCACTGATTATTAAAAAACTGGTAGAAAGAACGATTGATGCAAAAGATAAGTTCTTGCAAATTCTAAAAGCGTGTAAATTTATAGTTGGTACCCCTTGTATGTTATTAAAGTATGTTACAACTATAAAATAAAACGTGCAACTATTTATGAACATTACTAGCCTACCTACGTACCTACATAACTACATAGATGCATATTGCCTGCCACAAATATTTACATAGTGCACAGTTAATTTGTAGCTATATTGTGTAGCTTAGACCTATGTTATTTTGTGTAGTCTCACACAAGGTTACCATTCGAAACAAAAAATCAATCCAAAGTATATATAGGAGTAGCAAACGGTTCTACCTTTTTTGGCATAAGATTAATTTGCCTAATCTCGTATTGCATAGTAACGTTTGGTCAAAGTCTCGTTACGCCGAAAATCGTATGGCATAAATCTCGTTTAGTAAAAAGTTATTTCGCATAACATTGTTTAGCCTAATAATGGTATGGCCAAATCTTGAATAGCCTAATAATGCTATGGCATAGGTTTATTAGGTTAATACAAAGTAATAATATTTTCGTTTGGCTTTAACTTTGACGGAGCGTCTCCCTACATAGCGCAAACTGGTGCCTTGTATTGTTTCCGCTGTTTGGAAAACGCTCCGCTCCGCTTCGCTGCGCTCCGCTTTGGTTTTGATGAACATGTGCACCTAACACGCTCCTCCTCGCTTTGCTCGTCGTCGCACCTATTTTTAGGTTTCGATCTCATGGGGTTTGTAATATTAATTATATTGGTCGTTAACTTTCGATTTTTTGATCATACAATATCGTGATTTTCGGGATGTAGGAGAAAAATACCATAATTTGTACATTTACTACGTACTTAATATATTATTTATTAAGATAACATTACGAGAAACAAGATTATACATAGGTATAGACGAACAAAAATTTGAGCAAACGAAACTTAGGTGTTTAAAGATTGTGCCTAAAGAGTTTTAGACGAAACGAGCCTTATGCCACATAAGTCTTGGCAAAGTGATGGTTCGGCCAAAAAAGTTTAGACCATACGAGTTATGCGAAATGAGTTTTGGTCAATAAAGATTATGCGAGATGAGCGGAACCCGTAGCAAACATTCATCATTATTTCCGACGTTTCAGATCGTTTGAGGTCTGAGTGAAACGAATCTGGTTGTTACGTTATTATTATTATTATTAAATTCTTTATTGCACATAAATTAATTTTGTACATAGGCGAACTTAATGCTAAAAGCATTCTCTTCCAGTTAACCTTGGGAGTTGCGGAGAAAGTGATAGGTAGTGCGAAAGACAATGAGGACAGTTTAATTTTGTTTAATACGTTTGTAGCGCGCGGGTAGAACGTGCCACTAATTAGGGAAACTGCAGGTAGCATCTGCCACAAGCTGCTTCGAAAGAAAGCGTTTAAAAGTCTATAACGTTAACTGCCTAATTAATATATAAAATATAATAATATAAACACTCACACCTTGTACAGTAAGGGGCAGATAAACCTGACCCCTCAGAAGCATTGTTACTATGAGAGGGGGGTCAGGTTTCTCTGCACCTGACCGTACTAATGTACTCTCTTGCGGGGTAGGCAGAGATGCATTGCTGCACCTACATTTCGCCAGTGTTTATGTTAGTCCCAATGTAATAGGGGGAGGGCCTATTGCCATTTTAGGGGCACATCCAAGACCCGAGAACAAATATCTGTGTTTAAACAAAAATATCTGCCCCAGCCGGGAATCGAACCAGGGACCTTCGGCTCAGTAGTCAGGGTCACTAACCACTACGCTATACGGTCGTCTATTTCATATCTGTAATGCACTTCGTCGTTTTGAGCTATTTTTTATCTAGGTAGGGCACCTTTATTGTCGTACATATTATAGTATCTCATAGCAATTGAGTCCTTTTACTGCCACAGTATAAAATGAACACAAAACTGTTCATAATCCTCCTTTTCTGTTCTAAAGTACTCAGCACATTTTTATTAGTGTATATTTGATGTGTGTTGCTAAAGTGAATAAATGTTACTTATCTATCTATCTATCTGTTATCTGTACTTTGTCACCTAGTTAATGCTTATAAATCTTATGTAAGCACTAAGTTCTCAATCTTGAGTTTGAACAATTTTGTGGACGGCAAAGTAGAACAAAGAACTTACGAATATTACCATAAAGTTGGTCTCGGAGTCTTCTGTCGAAGGATACATCGAGCTGAAGCCCTGAGCTGTTTAAGTACGTACTTAGCCAGCAGATATTAGGTTTACTTACTCAGCTTTTAATATTTGATTAATCGAGTATCCGTTCTTTCATGCTAAACTTTTCGCATTATCAGGATTTATAATAGATATTGGATTTTCTCCTTATTTTGCAAACGAGCCACCTTTACTCCAATTACATTCTGCCTACTGGTACATGCAGGCTTGGCCTAGTGTGAGAGTTTCTGCTACCATAGTTTTTAATCTTGTCCATAGAAATACGTATTATTAAAAATATGATTGAGTTGCGCAATGGAACTTTAATGTGGCATATAACATACTTGTTACAATGTAGATGTCGCAGGCATCTGGTTTAATCTCCTGTTTGATTGAACCGCTAGCCCGTTCATTGGATGACGCTACTCAGTTGTATGACTAGGCCGAAAGTTGATTGTACAAGCGTCACAAAACGTCAAACTAGTTAGCGGACTTAAAATCAGTCAGGTGGTGAATAAAACAAATATGGCGTCTAACAGCGAACAGCTGACACAAAAAGCACTTGTATTGTTATTTTTTGCAAATAAATTTGCTTTAAAGTGCGTTATTTATGTTAAAATAATGTGACAACATGGATTTACCTATTATTAAACCGCCGGCGGATAGTTTCAAAGAAAAAAATGTGCTGAAACTGGATAATTATGAACAACAATATCAAGGTACGTTTATTATTGTTATTGTTTAGTTAATTTGTGAGATGAGAGCTTTGTAACATAGTCTTTTTGTTGACTCTTGTCTGGTCATGTTCATCCTAACCAAACATTACAAAGTTGCTATACTATATCCCATTTAACGACTTCGCTGAATAACGTTCAGTCAAGACGTTGGACGTTACAGTCAACCACTTGACGAGTAGTTCTTTAGTCATACAACTGAGTAGCGTCATCCAATGAACGGGCTAGCGGTTCAATCAAACAGGAGATTAAACCAGATGCCTGCGACATAGATACCATGTGTGTACCTATATGTTTGTTCGCACCATGTTTAGGTACCAGAGAGCCGTTGACAAAAAGATGAAACATTTTCCAAGTAATTTAGTGACGAAATAATTAGCATATTAATTGACCTTTTTCTTAATTATTGAAAACTCGACAAGGAAAATTCCTCGAGGTAGGTATTTTGTTGGGTATGAGCATGTACCTACTCGTATTTATTCAGTTAAACAATTACCTAATTCTGCTTTCTTCGCTTTTCATAAATATTTTAGTTAAAATGTTAGCTTTGATTATTATGGACGGCGACAAGATAACATTTTAAAGCTCGCGGGGACAGCTAGTGTTAAATTAAATTTCAGCCTGCATACCTATTCTGTAATGGACATTACTTAACATTACAATAACAAACGGCAATCGAAAACAAAGTGACATTGTAACGGCGGAGGGCGAAATGATAACGAAATGACACTGGCCATTTTCGGTAATATTTTGCTATCATCTGCGATAAGCGGCTGACACTGGCCTGACACTGCCAGTTGCCGTTGAGAAGGGTCAGTTTCTTTGACCCTGGCTGTCTACACGTGATACTGTGACACTTTGCACTTATTGAACTTAACTGCTCTCTGCACAGAGTTTATTTAACAGTCTGAAATTCATTGTGTGAAACTTAAAGCTTGTATTTTATATAACTATGATGGATAACTACTTACTTATTTATAAAACTACATACAGCGTTAGTTATGTCAGCATGAGATTATCAGATCCTTAACTAAATAATACCCTTTTCAGTGTGAAAGTGTAAGCGATGCTAAAATTTATACAAAAGAGTATCTTTACACAAAAACAGCATAAGTAAACGTTTTTTTTTGTGAGGAGGGCGCATTGGACAGTTTAATATGCAATATCGCCAGTCGTTTGATCAATATCTTACACCTAGATAGAAGGTTGAATATTTATTTTGCTTTGCGTAAACTCAATATCTCATTTATCATATTGACACGACACCTCATCTTTCAGCGATGTATCTTTACTTAGGCCATCCATTCTGAGAGTGCCTTTTGTCGTTCTTTTATTTTTGTCAATATTTTGGGCATTTATTAAATGCCAGGCAAAAAAAAATGTACTTACTGGAGCCCAGATTCGTAGTTCACGTTCCCACACCCCTCTGTTCATTACCTCAAAAGAAATAAGTGAGTAACGACAAAGGCTTTCACAGAAATAACGTTTTCAATTATTGATAAAGGAAAATTGCAAAACTAACATTTTCAGGGGAGTAAATTTGAGACAAATATTTTCTAGAATACGGTTTGTCCGAAAAAATATACGAAGGGACAATCTGGTACGATTTTTACACCTACGTAATACATAAGCTGTTTTGATCTTGACCTTTCCTTTTTATGAAAAAGATTCTGACTTATACACGTGGAAAACTAAGTTGTTTAAAAAAAGGAACACCGACATTTACTTATAAAATGTAAAGTTATAAATAGTAAATATTTTATTTTATCACAATAAGGGCCGCCATATTTTGAGCCAAAAGTTATGAAGAAATACATAACAAAATTGTATGTGTATACCTGAAAATTGTCGCCAACATGATGTAGACATTCATCCTTCTTCCTGCATAATCTTTTTTAACTTAAAGAAAACCCTGAAAAATTAGCTACCGTACGATACTTGGCTCAGCTGCTAGGCCAGCGATTCACCTGCTATCCGTCATTCATACTCTCGTCCATCCAAAAGTTGTCTGGTATAGATTGCTATTAACAATTAACAGTAAGGCCGCATCTTTGTACTGTTTTTTTTTTTTTTTTTGTTTTGTAATTTGTTTTCTTGTGGCAACTAAAGTGTACTTATTGTATTAAGTATATTGTATTGTTATGATGATGATGATGATCTTACCTTTAGACAACGGCGACAAATAATGGTAGTGCACACTAGCGCCACCGGCCGAGCATCCAGTCAGCGTGACACTGTCGGGGTTCCCTCCGAACATCATGATGTTCTTGCGCACCCACTTGAGGGCGAAGGCCTGGTCCTTGAGCCCCGCGTTGCCGGGGACCACCTCGTCGCCCGTGCTGAGGAAGCCTGGGGAGTGAAGAGGACTTTAGATGAGGTAGAACGTTGGGGAGTATTACAGGCTTACGTATGCTGGGATACAGGTGACGCAGAGCAGACAACAAGACATAGTTCAACAAGGCTGAACAGTGAACCTGGTCCGTGGTCTAAATCTGGTTGGCTGCGCGGCACCTAGCTTTAAGATATAGTTACAGCAGAGGACTATATGATGTTACCTATGTGCATATCTAACCTAACTTGTGATTGAGCATTCAGTAAGTATAGTATATGCATTGGTATTGGTAAAAGTTAGTGACTGTTCATTTGTTTTGACAGTATAAATACGTATTAAGATTCAGTGCTTCTAATAATATTGTTTTAGCTTAATTTTACCTTTGAAAACCAAATTAATATCAATATCAACATAAAGTAAGTTATTCTAAATTTACTACTAAGCACCTACAAAACTAAAAAAAACTATCCCACAGTGAGTCGAGTGGAATTCCTTCAGATGTGGTTGGAACCACGGAAACCGGATAACTTGAAAGAAAGTGTGCACATTCAATTCTGCAAGCTTTTGCCTTTATAACTAAAGCGAAAATACCAACATTCTGCGTCACCACGGTAAATACCTAGCCGGAAAACATAGCAAGTGAAAAATGTTAATGGAAAAACTTTCTAAAGCTTCAGTCTCGCAAACTTTTCTAAATAAAAGCTTCGAAGTTAAGAAATGTAAAAGAATTGAAATGTCTATTAATATCCTCTGAATAGGTTAGTTAATTAAGGTTGTTCGCGTTGGCATGAATAAGCACAAAAGCTTCATTAGGCTACCATAATCTAATTTGCAATTAGCTATCATTGGCAGTTTGTCAATATAAATAATCTTTTATCTATGTGGTAGACACAAGATAAATAAACGAATTGTTGACTTTTTAGTTATTTGCGTTTTGTATGGTAAACATTGCGATTAGATACTAAAACATACATACATATATATGCTCACGACTGTAATCCCCGAAGGGGTAGTCAGAGGGTTTTTCGCTGCGCTTACCAACCGTTCTTTATAGTCTAAAACCGCACCAAGAAGAAGAACACTTACCCAGCGGTCCAAGCCTGTAATTCAGCGTCACGACCACCATGTCGGTATCCATGATCCTGGAGGGGTCGTACAGCGAGGAGCCCCCGTACATGAAGGCGCCTCCGTGAATGAACACCAGCACGGGTAGTGAGGCGCCCGGTGACAGCCGAGGGGTGTACACGTTGAGGTACAGGCAGTTCTCGCTTCCTGGGGGGGAGAGGGGGGTTTTAAAAGTAGTAATTATGATATATTTTATTAGGTAGTATTGTATGATTGGCTAGATTAGGTGCTCGGTAATGTGGAGTTGTGCGATTATATTTCATCGCTTCATTCTTCAGATATAAGTAAGATTAACAATGTAGTCCTTTTAACCTACAGGCAAATCATTCGCACTATTTAAAGATTTCAACTCATTTGAAACTTTTTTTTTTTTTTTTTTTTTTTTTTTATTTCTCTACCCTCACTTTACCTCGTTTACCTTACCGATTCCGAGCTGCGCTCGCGTCGTTTCCCACATTAATTATTTAGAATTATTAGCTGTGTTTCTGTCACTAAAATGTTTTGCTAAAAGTATGTCACACTGCTCTTTACTTTTACGTATAGATAATACAACTGCCATCAGCTATGTTAATCGTATGGGTGGAATTCAGTTCCCTCATTTAAATAAGCTAGCCAAAGATATATGGCAATGGTGCGAGATGCGAAGGATTTGGCTTTTTGCTTCTTACATTAACACCAAAGAAAATAAAGAAGCAGACCAAGAATCACGAAGATTAAACTGTGACACAGAGTGGCAACTACAGGGTGGGCCAGTGAAAAGTATAAATTTAAAAAATTCACAGAAAAAAAACTATAAGAAATATTTCAAAAAATCTTTTTTTTATATAACGTTGAAGTCGGGATTTTTTTTTGAAATAATAATAGTATTCATATGACCACCGTCGCGACTTCGGCATTCTTCCAAACGAGAATGGAAATTTTGTTGCATAGAGACCTCGGTATTGTCATAGGAAGTGTTACGAGTGTTTCTGTCACATAAGCTATAGGAATTTGAGGTTACAATTCGATAATGTGGTTCGAGCAACACGAAACCACTTGTTACACGTCAATTGAGTCCATGCCGGTAGTTTTAGAAATTTTCCCGGAAAAGCTGATTTCACGGAGAGGCGATATCCTGGCCACCCAGGAGCTCTGACCTGTCCCAGTAGTTTTTTTTTCTATGGGGATACCAGAAGCACCGTGTGTACATTCATAAACCAAGGAGGCTGCGTGAATTAAAAGCAAAGATTAGGGAAGAGATGGTGGCAATACCAACAATATGCAAAAGAGTATTGACAAATTTCCATTCTCGTTTGGAAGAATGCCGAAGTCGCGACGGTGGTGATATGAACTCTATTATAATTCCAAAAAAAAATCCCGACTTCTGACGTTATATTAAAAAAAGATTTTTTGAAATATTTCTTATAGTTTTTTTTCTGTGAATTTTTTAAATTTAAACTTTTCACTGGCCCACCCTGTATCACAGTGGGCTTTCGAACACATAGTTGACACTTTTGGCCAGCCAGAAGTAGATCTGTTCGCATCTCGAACTAATGCTAAGTGTAGCAGGTTTGTTTCATGGAAACCGGATCCCGATGCAAGCGCCGTAGACGCTTTTACGATATGCTGGGGTACTTCTTTTTTCTACGCATTCCCTCCTTTTTCAGTAATTCTGAGATGCTTAAGAAAAATAGTTACGGACAGAGCCACTGGTATATTGGTTTTCCCTTACTGGCCCGGTCAACCTTGGTTTCCGCTTCTAAAAAAGATGCTTGCTTCAGAAATCATTTTTTTCCAACCTCACGTCGATCTTTTGCAATCCTATTCCAGATCAGTCCACCCGCTGCACCAGAGCCTTACCCTGGGGGCCGCGAAGCTCTCAGGATTGCCTTCTTAAGACGAAATACCCCACCTGTGGCTCTTGATCTAATGCTTTCGTCCATATCAAGCAATACGTTGAAACAATACTCAGTGTCATTTAAACTATGGTGGGAGTTTTGTGTACATAGACAAATAGATATATTTAATCCATCAATCCCCATGATCTTGACCTTTTTAAGTGAGCAATTCAATCTAGGGTCTTCCTATGGCTCTATTAACAGCCACAGGTCAGCTTTATCATTACTCCTGGGAAGTAACATTGGCTCGGATGAAACCATAAAGAGACTCCTGAAGGGTATTTATAAACAAAAACCCTCGCGCCCTAAATATTCAAGCACATGGAATCCTGATATAGTTCTTAATTATTTATCTGGGTTGTTCCCTAATACAGAAATCAACCTTGAAAAATTAACTAGGAAAATGGTGACATTGTTAGCACTTTGTACTGCACAAAGAGTTCAAACCTTATCGTTAATAAAAATGTGTAATATTTCAAAAACCAACACTGGATTAAAGATATCTATCACTGATATTATTAAAACCTCAGCTGCAGGACGAGAACAACCAATTTTGTTTCTTCCGTATTTCATAGAAAACCCTAATATTTGCCCGGCTTCTACTATAAATGATTACATGGACGTAACATCACAACTTAGACCTGTAAATATAGATAACTTGATTATTTCATTTAAAAAACCGCACAAGCCGGCTTCATCTCAAACCCTAAGTCGATGGATCAAGCAGACGCTGGCGGAGAGCGGCGTGGACGTGTCTGTGTTCAGTGCGCACAGCACGCGCCACGCGGCCACGTCCGCGGCGGCCGCGCACGGCGTCTGCATCGACACCATTAGGAAGACGGCTGGCTGGACCAGTTCGTCTCAGACCTTTGCCAGGTTTTATAATCGTCCCATCACGGACAATAGCGCATTTGCGAGATCTGTGTGTTCGGTATCAAATATTGAGAACAATACTTAACTAGTAAGTTTAAATGTTAAGTTGGTATAATGTACTTAATTAAGCAGTTATGTTATAATGATTATAGATATGTAAAATTTGATTACAAGAAACTATGTTATCATATTTATTATATAAAATTTTGCGAAGACTGATTGAAGATACAATTAAACCTTTTCTATTGCTTACAAAATATTTAGTTTCATTTATTTACTAAATAATACCAATCATAGATAACAATTTACTCTCTGAACATCTACATTGTTAATCTTACTTATATCTGAAGAATGAAGCGATGAAATATAATTGATGATCAAACGAACTTCTAGAAGTGAAGTTCGATCGATATTATATGAATCGCTTCATTCGAAGATATAAGGTTCCCTCCCACCCTTATAACCCATAGCTTATAGAAAGAATACATAGAAAAGCTTTAATTACTTATTATGGAGAATCTTTAAAGAAATGACGCGAGCGCAGCTCGGAATCGGTAAGGTAAACGAGGTAAAGTGAGGGTAGAGAAATAAAAAAAAAAAAAAAAAAAAAAAAAAAAGTTTCAAATGAGTTGAAATCTTTAAATAGTGCGAATGATTTGCCTGTAGGTTAAAAGGACTACATTGTTAATCTTACTTATATCTTCGAATGAAGCGATTCATATAATATCGATCGAACTTCACTTCTAGAAGTTCGTTTGATCATCAATAAAAGTATGTAATGGGACACAATAAGCTGTTCTAGTGGCAATTTTTTAAAAGTTATAATATTGTAAATATTAAAAAAAAATTATAGAACAAGAAGTAAGGTTATAACTGTGATACTCTGGATACTTTTGAGCTGGCCTATCAGCCCTCTAAGGGCGTTTACTTTTGGAAGTACTTGTTTACATGTCTAAAGTTCTATAAATAAACATCGCAGTCAAAGCTTATTTACCTGCTGAATATTAACTTCTATCTAAGCATAGCAATATTAGCGGTCCCAAATTCCCCAAGCTCATCACGATCTGGGGGGTCACTCCCAAAATTGACGAACAAACGAACATGAGTTGTCACGCAATCGGCATGCTTAATACAACGAGATAGAGCCGTAGTTAGCGCAGCGCTCCGAAACTTCGGAAAAGTAAATCGGAAGCGTTGCGTGAAAATTTTGGTTCGTTCGTTTGTCGATTTAGGGAGTGAGTGATCATGGATTTCACCGATGGTACATCAAGGCAGGGGGGCCTTGATGTACCATCGGTGAAATACATGATGGCCGGATAAAAAACAATATTAGTAGCGCAAATCGGGTGTTTGTAGTAAACAAGCATGGTTCTACCTTTTTTGGCATAAGATTTTTTTGCCTAATCTCGTATTGCATAGTAACGTTTGGTCAAAGTCTCGTTACGCCGAAAATCGTATGGCATAAATCTCGTTTAGTAAAAAGTTATTTCGCATAACATTGTTTAGCCTAATAATGGTATGGCCAAATCTTGAATAGCCTAATAATGCTATGGCATAGGTTTATACAAAGTAATAATATTCGTTTGGCTTTAACTTTGACGGAGCGTCTTCCTACATAGCGCAAACTGGTGCCTTGTATTGTTTCCGCTGTTTGGAAAACGCTCCGCTCCGCTTCGCTGCGCTCCGCTTTGATTTTGGTTAACATGTGCACCTAACACGCTCCTCCTCGCTTTGCTCGTCGTCGCACCTATTTTTAGGTTTCGATCTCATGGGGTTTGTAATAATTATATTGGTCGTTAACTTTCGATTTTTTGATCATACAATATCGTGATTTTCGGGATGTAGGAGAAAAATACCACATTTTGTACATTTACTACATACTCAATATATTATTTATTAAGATAACATTAGGAGAAACAAGATTATACATAGGTATAGACGAACATAAATTTGAGCAAACGAAACTTAGGTGTTTAAAGATTGTGCCTAAAGAGTTTTAGACGAAACGAGCCTTATGCCACATAAGTCTTGGCAAAGTGATGGTTCGGCCAAAAAAGTTTAGACCATACGAGTTATGCGAAATGAGTTTTGGTCAATAAAGATTATGCCAGATGAGCGGAACCCAACAAGCATACTTCAAAGGGTTCTTCTATATGTATAAGTTTTATGATAGGCATATGGCACTTTCCTCGATAGTACATACTATAGGTACTATTAGGTACTGGATTGGTACGGGTGGGAGAAGGAGGTTTTAACGGATTTTCAACTGAATAGATGATTTATTATGTGAAAGCCGCCTGAAGGCAAAATTTACAAAATGAAGTAGAAGTAAAAATAAAACAATTTCTGCCGACTTTGATACCTATGCCGTCAAGATTAACAACATTATAAACGTTAAGAACGTTGTTTAATACAAATAAGTACCTACACTGTAATTAGTAATCTTACGGAATTCTGACAGTTATCAATTTTAGACAAATCAGAGATCACAAACCTTTTTGGGCTGGGCACTTTTTCAATACGAGTCTGGACATCTGAGACTATAATATATTTTTTTTAGTCCCTGTATCCATTTTATTAAGTGCGGCGCTCCAAATTAAAAGGGGATTTACCTACGGTGAGAAATAATTACCGTACCTAAATATATCACAAACAGTGAAAAATACAATAAAAGATAATCTCAATTATCTTATATAATTATCGCTGTCGTAGAAAATATATCTAAAAACAACTAGTAATTCTTTTTGAAACGGTAGCCGTAGTACGCCGATGTCAGGCCGATGTTGCGTTCGTATTTGAATAGAGGTGAAAAATTTGCAATAGTCGGAAATTCGTTCCTGTAGAAAAACGCGTGAACCTTTCGTCGAATTGTCGTAAAAGTAAAGTCATCAAAATGTATGAAAGATAGTTGCGGACCACTCTTTTTCGGTTTCTGAAACTCTTTTGTGTCTTTATATTCTTTGATAATTTTATAGACACTTGACAGACTCACGCCAATCATCTCGGAAGTCTTTTTAGCACATTCCTTTGCACTCCAATCAGTTGTTTCCGGCCAATTTTCTATATTATATTTGTAAATATTTAGAATGATGGTCTTTTCGTTTGGCGAAAAAGAACCACGAGGACGCTTTTTTCTGGGAGAGAGAAAGTTTGACTCTTGTGCTTTGTCAGTTGGGGCCGTTTCCCGGGAAGGGCCAGGTTGTGGCTCCATAACGTTTATAAAAATCAACAAACGATCACAACGCGAAAAGTCAACAAGGAAAAACCTAACAGAAACTTAACAAATATAACAAGATGTAGACAAGAAATAGAAGCAAATTACACTGAGACTGAGAACATATGAGCGCATTCGAGCATTCAAAGAAGTCGAATGAAAATCAGTCAATGTGACAGATGCATCGTGACAGTCATTGACCTCAGAAAAAATATATCTCATAAACCTCATTGGTGATAGCTATCACCATAAAGTATCACATCATAGCACTTCCACGTCCATATCTTGAAAACTCACTAACCGATTTTGATGAAACCTACACTTGGTTCCTACGGTCGGAGGCTTCCCCATTGGTACTAGTTATTATTCTGTGCCCATGGCAAAGGGAGGATTCCCTTTGCCATGGGGAAGCGCCTCCAGCATCTCCATACTGCCTTCCTAAGCTTGGACCATTTCCCACCACGCTGGTCCACTGCGGTGTTGGTGGGTTCACATAGGTATCTAGATGTTTTCCTTCTCCGTAAGAGCGATGGTATACATTGTACTTAAATTCAAAGAACTCATTGTTACCTACATGTCAGCGCCGAGATTCGAACCCGCATCTCTTGCTTGAGAAGCGGGCGCTTACCCGATTGAGCCAGTTGGACTCGCGCACTGAGTGTTCCGTACAAGTCTACTTAATTACCTGAGGTAGTTTTCCTTTTAATTTCATCATAATTATGTACATCTATACGAAATATCAGCTTGATATCTTTACCCGTTTCCGAGAAAAAGGGTGGTGACAACAAAGTGTGATCCTATAAGGGTTCCTTTTTTTTCCTTTTGAGGTACGGAACCCTCAAAAAGAATAGTGACAATCGGATCAATCGTTTCGGAGATATGCGTGGACAAACATACATACCAACAAGCATATAAACATACATAGGTACATAAACATTTATAAAATTTTGAATATTTGTTTATTAGCCCTAATATATTGTCATATGTCAATATGGTGCAGTTCCAATAATCTTACATACATACCGAACATATATGTACTTACCGAATAGACAATCTTTTTTTGAAATTGATTAAAAAGGTTTATTATCCCTGAATTTAGTAGGAAGTGATGCCATGCTAAAGAATAAAATAAAGCAATTAAAATTAATTCGATATATTGGTCGTGAGTCGTGATCCTACTTCATATTATAAATGCGAAAGTTTGTAAGTGTATGTGTGTAGGTATGTATGTATGTATGTGAGTATGTTTGTTACTTCTTCACGTCAAAACGGCTGAACCGATTTTAATGAAATTTGGAATGGAGTTAGCTGACACCCTGGATTAACACATATGCTACTTTTTAACGCGGAATTCCCACGGGAAAACTTATTAAGGCGAAGTGAAGCTCGCGGGAACAGCTATTATATTGAAATATTTGTTATTTTTGTATTAGTTTACTTGAGCAAGTAAATATTTAGATTTATCTTTTTGTATAAAAATATTAAGAAAAAATTATTGCCCAGAAATGGATCGCAATTTTTCCTTTTTTCGGTAAAGAACTTTTTTAGTAGCATCACTTATAAAATGTCAGAATTCTTTCCAATTAAAAATTAGAGAGTATACAGTATACATAGTTTGTAGCTGCGAGTTGTTACTGAAATGTCAATTCAAAATTTTTCACCGACGAGTCAAGTAGAATCGGTGGTGAAATATTCAAATAAGTTTGAAAGCCGCTGGCTGATTTGTGGTCAGCGGACAGCGGATCTAGAACATTATTTTGTCGAAGGTAACCAGATACCAAACTTATTAATACTTAGAAAGTTGTATTTTCCGTAAGGGGATCAAAGCAACTGGATAAACTTGATTCTACAAAAGTTACAGAACATTCTCGAAGAAGTTACAGGAAAATTTATGTGTGGCATTAAAAGTTGAGCAATTAACGCCTTTAAGTGGCCTGCAGACTTCTGAACAAAGCTTCATAATGTTGAAATGTTTGGTGGTAAGCCAAATAAAAACAATTAGTGGGTTTCAGCACTGCCAAATAGCTATCGGTGCAGCTTGCATGCCTGATTTTCAGTAATTGTTTCAAGTTGTTTTCGCCCTTCACTAGCTCCCAAATTGGAGTGCTTATGGCTTAGCATTAAGCACTCCCATTTGCAATGCTCGCATCAGATTAGATCTTAGTCTAGTCTACTGCTTTATATTTTTTTTTATAGATAAATACGCTCCTGTCTTTATCTATAAAAAAAATTCTTAATAAAAGTGGTTTATTTAACCACTTTATAAGTTTAACTTGTTATAAGTTAGCGTGTCAGTGTAGGTATCTGTCAGTGGTAGCGTAGCTCCCAAACAGTTAAACCGATTTTCGATTCGTTTTTGAGTCATGGGTAATGTTAACCAGACTATTCTTAGCCATATTTGATCAAAATCCGTTTAGCCATTCTCACGTTATGCAACTTTTAGTGTTGATGTGGCGGGGGTTCTTAATGTTGGTTAGGTTAGGTGCTGTTTAATTAATCTGTGCATGTGTTTTGTTGTATTGTGTTAAGTAAATACTTAAATAACTTATCTATCTATCTAAGTTAAGTTTTGTCGTACCTGATATCTTGGCCTCGAAGGGGTCATACTGCAGGCAGTGCGGCAGGTGGCGGGACGCGTCCCACGTGCCCGGCCAGGGCTTCAGCTGCTGGGGCTCCTGGGGACAACACATCATGTGGCCTTGTTATAAACTGGATGTTGGCAACTGGCTGGTAAGCCTCTATGGTGTTATGTAGTTAATGAAGTGGCATTGACTTTATCAGCTAGCGACACGATTTTGGAGTACGCGACATCGCCGACAAACTCCAAGAAAACCGCTTACGATGGTTCGGACATGTCAAGAGAAGACCACCTGACTATGTTGGAAACGAAGCACTGCGCCTGTCCGCCCCCGGTCGGAGATCCCGAGGAAGACCTAAAACCAGATGGATAGACGTAGTGCAAAAAGACCTACGACACTGCCAAGTCTCTGAAGACGACGTTGGAGACAGGGCGAAGTGGAGAGAGAAAACGAGGAAGGCAGACCCCACCACCATATGGGACACATAGCCTGAAAGAGAGAGAGAGAGAGAGTCCGAATCGTATTAACAATGGAGGTGAATGAAAGGACTAGGCCTAAACCCTTCCTTCATTGGAAGAGGATACCTATGCGTTAGGGTTGTGACCTTGTGATGAAGCATGAAAGGAGGCTACCTGAGTGATGTTTCAAATGGTTCTTTAGGCTGCAATTTATTTACAAATACAGCCCTCTAAACTGTTGTAAGCGTGAGCAAACATTGCATTACCATCCAATCATGCAGCTAAACGAAATGTTGAAAGTTTAATTCAAATAACATACAGTGAAACCTCAATTTCCCAATGGGCATTTGTACTTAAAAGTCTTAATTCGTGTGTAATAAGAGTTAAATTGGCATCGCTCTCCCGGGACTCGCATGGGGGTAAAGTTTCTAGCATCGCAGTCAGTTGAATGGTTTATAATTTAAACTTGCTCAGAAGCATACATGATTATATTATATGAAACTAGCTGTTCCCCCGAGCTTCGCTTCGCCTTAAAAAGTTTTCCCGCGGGAATTCCGGGATAACAAGTAGCCTATGTTCTTTCTCAGGGTCTAGACCATCTGTATACCAAATTTCATTCAAATCCGTTCAGTAGTTTTGGCCTGAAAGAGTAACAGACAGACAGACACAGTTACTTTCGCATTTATAATATTAGTTAGGATAGTTAGGATATGAAAGAAATACCTAATAGTTCGAAGATCGATTGGTTAAGTGGAAACAATAACCCTTGTCTTCGATGAGATAGATAAAATTATTATTCTTTATTTCTACACAAACAGAATAGAAATTACAAAACTTATATCTAGGTACAGGATGTTGCAAAAAGGGCACCCTGTACACTAACACAATAGATACGAAAATGGCGGATAAGGAAAAGGTACTGTAGTTTTCTTTTGTATACTACACTAAAGTATATTATAAGAAATTGTAGGTATATTATAAGAAAGTTTTTGTTATATTTTATTTATGTTTAAACTCCTACTTTAATATTATGTTGTTTTAAGATAAGATTCTTTGATAATGACGTGCACGCCTATAAATGGTTTTCGCAACGAAATTTGTAATGATGAATAAGTTATCAGTGTGTGTTGTGTAAACTGCTGGTGTTCCATATTTGATAAATAAATAAATATAGAAATACTGTTAGGAGGTAAGAATCCTTTTTGGAACACTGCATGTCTGTCATACATACTACTCGTATGTAGCTCGGTTGGTCTATACTATACCAGAGGAAACAACTGCTAAGTAATTTAATTTGGGATGGTTGGGTCTAAGTGGTGTAAGGAATGTTCGGTATTCAATTAACTTTGTGTGCCGACAGTTGGCTTGGCCGAATGGGAACTACATATTTAAAGACAAAGTCAGGAAGGACAGGAAAATAAGTTAATGTTTCTTTCCACTGTGTTGATAACTTTACGTAACGCATCAGCGTATGTTGAAAATAAACAAACAAAAACCCGACTGCAAGCTAAAAAGATGAAAACATGCCCCAATGTTAATGGAAAGTATCGTAGGCGTATAAAGTCACATAGCCTATAACTATCGCGCCATCAATACGCTTCTAACGGTACCTCATAGGTACATCAAAATCAATCAAGCCGTTTAGGATACAGGAGGGAACAAAGAAACAGACAAACATACATACATACATACAATCGAAAAACACAACCCTCCTCCTTCGGAAGTCGGGTAAAAAAAACAAATGGAAAATGAAAACGCGACAGTTTGACGCGAAATTGGAACACATTTGAAATTCGGACTGAAATATGCGAATACACGGAGCGGTAGCGGCGTGGCGAGGCAGAGAAGGTTTTTATTCTTATAAAATCGATTTTTTATTTTATTTAAGTACTAGCTGTTCCCGCGAGCTTCACTTCGCCTTAAAAAGTTTACCCGTGGGAATTCCGGGATAAAAAGTAGCCTATGTTCTTTCTCAGGGTCTAGAACATATGTATACCAAATTTAATTCAAATCCGTTCAGTAGTTTTGGCGTGAAAGAGTAACAGCAGACACATAGACACAGTGACTTTCGCATTTATAATATTAGTTAGGATGTTATAAATTAATTTACAAACCGGGAACTCTGGGCGTAGAAGCAAAACTAGGTTCCACCTACACAGAGGCCCCTTCCAACTAATTCATACTCAGAATTTCCATATAATAGAATCAGGCAAGCACATACATATAAATAAATAACTGTCAGGTGCTTGTCGGTCATTGAGCTCTCGTTATCAGCAGGCGTGTGTACTCATCATTATCACAGATAAACAAGTAATACAGTTACCTACAATAAGTACAGGGCATTGGCTGAGCGAGATCAACGTAAAGTATGGCCGATTTATCTGTTTCATTAGTGTCTTCAGTATTCTGAGATCACTTCGTAGTAATTTTGTCTAAGTAGAGGTTATTGTAACCCAGTTTAGTAAGTTTAGCCAGGAGGGTCACTGTGGTTTACGGAAAAACAAGTTGCAGAGGACGAGCTTCGAGGGCTTAATGTAATTGAGGGCTTAGTAGAGTAAGTTTTTAATAACCGATTAGCATTACTGTAGGTATTACGTATATACAAGGAAATTGCGACACGGCTCATCGACGCCTCCGGCGACCAAAGGGCTGGCACATACCTAGGACAAAGGATAAGCCTCGCCATCAGCGAGGCAATGCGGCCAGCCTCTTGGGAACCCTGCCAAACGACGGCGGTGACCTAGAAAATATTTTTTATCTTTTAAGGTAGGTAGTTTTATAACATCTATTAATATTTTACTTCGTATCTAAGTTATTATAATTAATTAGGTACTCGTATTACTGTAATTCTTTAATACCGCGATGTAGGATTTTCATATTTTCAGTTCGACGCCATCTGTTGGTAGACTTCAGTATCTCTTTGTATTAATCTGATTAAAATAATATTTGGATCCGGTAAGCTTAACATCCATTTGTTACATCCTCTTTTTAGGGTTCCGTAGCCAAAATGGCAAAAACGGAACCCTTATAGTTTCGTCATGTCCGTCTGTCCGTCTGTCCGTCTGTCCGTCTGTCACAGCCGATTTACTCGGAAACTATAAGTACTACAGTGATGAAATTTGATGGGAATATGTGTTGTATGAACCGCTACAAAAATATGACACTAAATAGTAAAAAAAAGAATTGGGGGTGGGGCCCCCCATACATGTAACTGAGGGATGAAATTTTTTTTTTCAATGTACATACCCGTGTGGGGTATCAATGGAAAGGTCTTTTAAAATGATATAAAGTTTTCTAAAAAACATTTTTCTTAAAGTGAACGGTTTTTGAGATATCAGCTCTCAAAGTCGTAAAAAGTATGTCCCCCCCCCTCTATTTTTATAACTACGGGGTATAAAATTCTAAAAAAAATAGAGGTGATGCATTCTAATTAACTCTTTCAACGATTTTTGGTTTGATCAAAGTATCTCTTATAGTTTTTGAGATAGGTTGATTTAACTGTAATTTTGGTTAAGTTATTGTGCTTACACTGAAAACGATGGTTGAACCTTATAAGATAGATCAAAAAATATACTAATAAGTTTATTATATTTGCTGCTACGGAACCCTTTGTGCGCGAGCCCGACTCGCACTTGGCCGGTTTTTTTCCATTTACGTTGGATTTAAACGACTAATTGGACTACTGTGCTGTATGTTAGAAAGAGGATTAAATCATTCTGATACGATTCGAATGATTTTTTAATCCCATCAACGAGAACATAACTACCTTTACTTATAGCTTTATGGTTCTGCATACATGGTATTATTGCATTTTTAAAACATTAACAATACTCTATTTACTTACTGGTTTTTAAAACAAAATACACTTCAGCTATGAAGCAGGTTGACTGTTAGAGAACGCTCTTAGCATTAAGTCCACCTGATTGTACATCTACTTTTGTAAATTGTGCAATAAAAGCATAAATAAATTTGAGTTTTACGGTTTTAAAGACATAATATTACTATTTTCATCTATCGATTTATTGTATGAGCCGTAATATACAGCAATAGAATTAGCAATAGGATTTTTGTGTAATTTGGAAAAATATGAAATGACACAGCGATCATCTTAGCTGAAAAGAGCTATAACTAGGTAGGTACATTACGAATGTTTTTTTATTAGTAAAAAAAGTCAAGACACTTCTTACATACTATACATACTGTGAGTATTCTAGGTAAGTAGTGTAAATAAACCATAGAACCAGCACAGTATAAAGCAACGTAATTACGGATCCCTAAATACTAATGATGAAAAGTTCAATATTTTTTGTAAATCTCTAAAGCTGGTTCTGTACTTGTATTTTGGTGGTTACTAAGCTCCCTGCTAGCCGATGTTAACTGACTGAGTTGCTTGTTGTTGACCGCGAACTATCTATCAGTGTGTATACGGTATAGGCAGGTTATCATAAATGGATAATAATAATAATATACATTCCCTTATCTTTTGAAACGTACATAGGTAGGTAGTTTCACTTAATATTATGACTGTATTTACATACCTTTGACCCTGACTTTAGATACTTATTGTATTCTTGTAGACGTAGAAACAACGACGCCGACGTTTATAGATGTTTACCTAACCAACCGGTTAAATTCACATCAACAGAACTGATAATTTTGTTTTGTCTATTTTGGTAGCTAGATACCAAAACAAACATCACGTCTTTTTCATCAGTTAGTGTTTAGTTAGGTACAGACTATACTATACCTTTAAGTACAGCATTCACATACACAATTGTAGTAATTTCACTTACCCGAAACCTGTATTTTCCGACGGGCGGGCGAGCATACGGCACTCCAGTAAACGAGGCATAACTCCTTCCATTCGGTGACACCTTCCATAGACCAGATAGAAGACCGTTGTCCACCCTCACTATAGGATTGGAACCCTGGCTGGCCACAGCCGCAACCACCGAGAGAAATAAAAATAAAACCGGCGGAGACATTTTAAAAATAGAACGCGGCGTGCGCGCGCGCTTCTTGTTGTCGACTGACTGTCAAGGAGGATATAATTATAATCGTTGACAGCCAGTGATACGGCTGTTTCGAGTTACTTACCCACGCAATGATAATTATCCAGAGACATGCAGCGTTGCTAGCGCTGCTTGTGTTGATCTAAAATTAGAATTGTTTACGTGTATGGCCTCAGCCTGCTGCTGAGTTGCAGAAAGGAACTTTTAGCTAATATAGACGGTTCTACCTTTTTTGGCCTAAGATTTATTTGCCTAATCTCATATTGCATAGTAACGTTTGGTCAAAGTCTCGTTACGCCGAAAATCGTATGGCATAAATCTCTTTTAGTAAAAAGTTATTTCGCATAATCTTATTTAGCCTAATAATGGTATGGCTAAATCTTGAATAGCCTAATAATGCTATGGCATAGGTTATATAATAATATTCGTTTGGCTTTAACTTTGATGGAGCGTCTCCCTACATGGCGCAAACTGGTGCCTTGTATTGTGGCCGCTATGTGGGAAACGCTCCGCTCCGCTTCGCTGCGCTCCGTTTTGCTTTTGACGATAATGTGCACCTAACACGCTCCTCCTCGCTTTGCTCGTCGTCGCACCTATCTTTAGGTTTCGATCCCATGGGGGTTCTACCTTTTTTGGCATAAGATTTTTTTGCCTAATCTCGTATTGCATAGTAACGTTTGGTCAAAGTCTCGTTACGCCGAAAATCGTATGGCATAAATCTCGTTTAGTAAAAAGTTATTTCGCATAACATTGTTTAGCCTAATAATGGTATGGCCAAATCTTGAATAGCCTAATAATGCTATGGCATAGGTTTATACAAAGTAATAATATTCGTTTGGCTTTAACTTTGACGAAGCGTCTCCCTACATAGCGCAAACTGGTGCCTTGTATTGTTTCCGCTGTTTGGAAAACGCTCCGCTCCGCTTCGCTGCGCTCCGCTTTGGTTTTGATGAACATGTGCACCTAACACGCTCCTCCTCGCTTTGCTCGTCGTCGCACCTATTTTTAGGTTTCGATCTCATGGGGTTTGTAATAATTATATTGGTCGTTAACTTTCGATTTTTTGATCATACAATATCGTGATTTTCGGGATGTAGGAGAAAAATACCACAATTTGTACATTTACTACATACTTAATATATTATTTATTAAGATAACATTAGGAGAAACAAGATTATAAATAGGTATAGACGAACATAAATTTGAGCAAACGAAACTTAGGTGTTCAAAGATTGTGCCTAAAGAGTTTTAGACGAAACGAGCCTTATGCCACATAAGTCTTGGCAAAGTGATGGTTCGGCCAAAAAAGTTTAGACCATACGAGTTATGCGAAATGAGTTTTGGTCAATAAAGATTATGCCAGATGAGCGGAACCCATCCCATGGGGTTTAATGGCGTTTGTAATAATTATAATGATCATTCGCTTTCGATATTTTGATCATTCAATATCGTGATTTTCGGGATGTAGGAGAAAAATACCACAATTTGTACATTTACAACATACTTAATATAGTATTTATTAAGATAATATAACGAGAAACAAGATTATACCAATTTACCAATACGAACAATTTTAGCAAACTAGACTTAGGTGTTTCAAGTTTGTGCCAAAACAGTTTTAGACGAAACGAGTCTTATGCCACATAAGTCTTGGCGAAGTGATGATTCTACCAAAAAAGTTTAGACCTTACGAGAAACGAGTTTAGGGCAATAAAGATTAGGCCAGATGGGGGAACCCAATATAGACCCTAAATGTCTTCTCGTTAGAGAAAGAGGTTGACTCAGGGGGTCATTCTGAACAACTTTTGTTAGGTACTTATATGAATTTTGAAAATTCGCCTTTTTTTTTACCCCGTAGATGTACCTACATACATCATATACATACATATATATAAATGTACCGCAGATCTAAAGAGATGTTACAGCTTCCTTTGACCGTCTGTGGCCCGCTCCGACCATTGAAATTTAAATGGAAATAAGCACTGCATTATTGAATGAAAGAAAATTGCGGGAGAAATAGAATGGTTTCGACATCAAAGAACGCTGAAACTCCCCATTTCACATCTAAAGTGAAATGTATTCAATGCGTTGCTGTTGTGTAGGTAAGTAGGTAGGTATTACTAGGTATATATTGTAGGTACCTATGTGTATGTACTTAGTGTGTAGATATTTTTATACAAGCGGCAGCGCTCATTTATATCACATATATACCTACAGACATACAGGATGTCCCATAAGTAAACGTAATCCCGGAAGGATGTGATAGAAATCGTCATCGTCATCGAAAATTTCCCAATAATAAAAGTTGCTTCCAATGACGAGTTGTATCACCTGAATCACCTCCTACCGGGATTTCGTTGACTTATGCACCTGTATATGTATGTATATGTATATAGACCTACCTATGTACGGTGGCCTGCGCCTAAAAGTATACAGGCGGAGTTTTTAAAATAGCGATCTCAAGCTCACATGCTGCTCAAGCACATCCACATAAACACCACTGCTACACACATCACACACAACACGTCCCCGGATTTATAACAGATGTAGCTGGTCCCTTCATCATCAGGGATCGCTATTTTAAAAACTCCGCCTGTATACTTTTAGGCGCAGGCCACCGTACTTACAGTACCTTGTTACATTCTGACAACCAATACCAATTTAATTTACTATGGCACATTTTGTTGGAGCATTACCGCAACAGTCGGCATTTTGCTACTGAATCTTCCTGAAGTCCTAAATTATACAATTCTATGACACGCTTGCATGAACGCTTTTTTAGTTAGAAAAAGACCACACAATAAAGTTGTAAGTATCCTCATATGTATTTAATATCTATTGATTACATACCTGGATATAGTGTTAATAGTAGTACTCTCTCTTACAAAAAAACCTGACTTCCTGTCTGATCAAACCTGATCTGTGTCAGTAAACACAAACTTTATGTTTGTGCAGACGCGTCCTGTGAAAGAACTTTACATGAGATCCTTTAACATTTGTTCCTTTGTTCAGAAAGTAAATAAGATAGCACAGGCAAGCGGTAATGATGTTGAATGTTTCTTGTCTTGACTGACGCACGACGGAGACTTATTATAAACTGTATTTAATTAAGTAGGAAGAGGTAATTTTCTTGCCAAAAGGGTGAGAAGACTTGTTTGAAAGCACACCCATACACAATATCGTAACAACTAAGTTTTTATAAAAACATGGCCGAGAGATATCTGAATAAACTTTTGCTCATACTTAGTGCGTTTCATGCTAGGTCCCCTAAAATTGGCTAGGACATGAGCCTGTCAAGTTGCTACTTTTTCAGACTTATTGTTTCACCTTTGAAACATACAAACTGTTTGCACAAGGGGAGGAAAATTCAATCTCTATAGCCGTTTGTCCTTTACCTAAGAAACTTATAAGTGCGTCTTCCCGAAGTTTATATGGCTTTGGCGTCCTCCACTTTAATTAAAAGCGAAACAATATTTTCCAGAATTTATGTTAATATTTGCTTTACATTTTGTTCGGCATGGATTGGGTGGTTTCGTTTATTTACGAACTGAATTTGTAGGTCTTTATTGAAATGGTTAAAACAAAAGATGTTTTCGTTTAATTACTTTTAGGTAATTGAAATTACTCACTTCAGTTTTGAAACTACCTTGCATTTTATGGAAGTATGAAACTTACAGACTGCAACTAAAACTCTGAAGTACCTTTAACTAATTAGTATCTTGTTGATGTTTGAAACTACTTTTTTAACCAAAGATGATTATTGTATTTTTGTATAAGTCAGTTTATTGAACAATGAACACCTTTAAAATATTTTTGGGACACTTACTGATAAAATTACAATGTGTTTGTATTTCCTAGTTAAATTAAGAGCTGTGTATTGTATACCTATCGAAACCTTGTTTTGACAACGATTTTTGGATTCAAAATGTATTGAATTTTATACGAATTACTTCGTAAATGTTATATCGTTTGACTTCGCGATATGGCCCCTCTTCGATCGACGAATATCAATGTCAAACAAAATATGACGGCACCGTTGCTTAGGCGGTAGTGAAGCTGCTTCCGAAGATTCGCCGCGGGTTCGAATCCCGACCAGGGCAAAACATTCGTGTGAGCACTTGTGTTTGCCTTGTGTCTGGTTGTCGTTTATCTATTTAACATGTATCTATCTGTGTAGATATATCAGCTGTCCGACACCCATAACACAGGTTCTGCCTAGCTTGGGGTCGGATGGCCGTGCGTGAGATGTCCCCACATATTTATTATATTATTATTATGTTCATTTCATTAAACTCAAAGATTCAAAGATTGATGAGGATGAGCCTATAGTTGACAATGAATTTCTCACAGAATCACCTAGCCGGAGTCACTGGTGTCCACCGTGTGACTACTTTATAACACGAAGCCATTCCATTAAATAAATTGAATGCGTCCATTTCTCACTACGAGCCGCCGACCGCTGCTGCCGAGCAGAATTTAAAAACACAATCTATTTTCCATACACACACATTTCTGTCCACAGAACAGCCCATGGGAATAAAACAGAACCTAGGTTCATAAATAACCCGAAACTTTTCCTTGTTTCATAATATTTTTTAGAGCGTGCGTTTTATAGATATTGATTTTTCTGTGAGCTTTTGCTTTTTTATTGGATACTTAACTTACAGCAAATTCAACTTTCTAGTAGATTAAGCTATATTTAATAGTTTTTCCGAGGGAGTTTCGCTTCACATTACCGTTTTCCCGTGGGAAATATGAGATAAAAAGTATAGCCTATTTGTAAATTAGGGACAGATTATACTCACTTATAAATTTTTACCTCTTCAATGTTAGTGCTATGTTGCTTCAGTTTGCCAACTATTATTAAAATTGGTGTAGGAATTCAGTTTTCCACAATAAATGCTGTAACAGCTGTGGACAAGGCGAGTGTGAATGGACATTTGTATTGTACGAATAAGAACCGAGGCGGGAAAAGGCTGTGAAAAACTACCAATGTTATTTATCCTTTTCAGTGAAGAGCTTTTGCATTTTGCTTCGTTAAATCGTTTGGTTACGTAAGATAAATATCCTTTCGGCAACTTCAGTAAGTAATTGAGTTTTTTAAAATGTTTAGAAAAGCTTCAATTTATTGTTTATTATATAAAAAGTTGCATAAAGCTCGCTGCTTATTTAATTAATTTTCACACTGTCGTGAGGAAAAAATATCTCATCGCCACGTGAAAACCTTTTCAGGCAAAGCAAAGCTCGCAAGCAACCGTTAGTACGTAATAGTGAAAATATGTCGTCATAGATGATACAATCATTTTTTACAGAATGGAAGAACCAAGCCTACTCGTAACAAACTGAAAAAAATAACACATTCATGTCCTTTGAACAAACAATACGTATTCCGTAATACAAAACATATTTGCTGACATACCCGAGCAAATATTATAATATTTGTTTACCTCCAGTTGGGCACAACCTGCTCCATATTATATAATATGAATCTTCACATGACATTATAACATATATGTATTGTTATGTAATGTTTAATGTGTGTGTAATGCTTTGGGCAGATGGTATATTTTTTTCAGAAAGGAACATTAATAATTAAATCTATGTCTGACTCTTTCTGTCCATATACTGCCAAAGCAAGGCAGCAATACATTTAATGCCTACGTTAGCTTAAACTTCCGTTGCGTAACTCAGTGTAAGTAAATTAAGTAAATACTGGGTTTACAGTCCAGCCGTGTATGTGCGGCGGCGGCGTGGCTCAAAAATGATACGTGCACAGTTTTTGAACACATATTTTAGATTCACTACAGAAGGGGATTTAGAAATGAAATGGAATATGTTTTACCATATTACTGTTATTTATCTCATGCGGTTTTTGCAACAGAAGTAAATAAGTACCTACATATGACCCCGATATAGGTAAGTTACCACCGATTGTGCCTTTATACCTATTCCTACCTAAGTATAAGCATATGTATTTTTCTAAATCTGTGTAACTTTTGTGGCATTAAATATAAGTACTTACTTATGTAAGTATAAATAAATTTTTATTTCACTTTTAGCAGACACATACTTATTCTAAAATTTAACTGATTCCTTACCGACTTATGAAATTCTTAATCAATTTATCAAACCCATGTACCTAGTTAGGTGCTATGAATTTTTGTGGGAAGCCTTCGTCAAATATTTCCCCTTATTGTGTATTTAATCTGTGGCTGTACTACGTAGCATGCCGGTTGAAAGACAAAGTGAAGCCGAATGAGATTACTGCCGCATGTAACTAAGACAGGATACCGCAATAGCATTTCTATTTCTCTGTAACCTACGCTATCGCTTCGTGCCCCCTGAAATCACATTTAAAGCCGACTCAGACATTGGGTTACTCTAGCGAGCGAGAGCTGACATACAATAAGTGCCAATTTCTCCATTCTCGTTTATCTAACCGACAGGGATTGATTTATTAATTAAACGCCATCTCCATATAAAATCCATGACAGATGTGTAAAAAGTTAACCACTACTCCCTGGTTATGCTCTAACCGAGAATGGGGAAATTGGCAATAAACGAGATAGAGTCGAGATTAGCTCAGAAACTCTCCGAAACCTAAAGCCGCGTACACACCGGGCCAACGAAGGCCAACGAACGGGTTTCGTTGGCCTTCGTTGCTGCAATCTACCCTGTATTATGTATGATAAATATCCATCGTTGGGATAACCGTTGGCGTTCGTTGGGCCTTCGTTGGCCCGGTGTGTACGCAACCTAAGCTAAAGCATAGTTACATTTCGGTTCAAACAACTTATGAAGGTGGCAGCGAATGCACTTTTGCACCTTGTCAAACTAACAAACCGCCTATTCATGCTTTCAAAGAGTAGTTGACAGTTGGATAGTTTGAAAAAGCACAAAAGTGTAACCGCAGCCAACTTCAGGAACTATCAAGTCTTTGGACCGAACTGTAATTATGATACTGTACTATGATGGAGTGACCGCACAGATCATTCGGAATTAGTACAAAACGAAGTTCATATACGAGTAGAAAAATAATCAAAGAATGCACAGATAACGGAAACTGGGCACTGGTACTGATGCTTCACTGATGCACAAGATATTGCAAAAGTGGGGAAAGATGTACAGAGATCCTAACTAATATTATAAATGCGAAAGTAACTGTGTCTGTCTGTCTGTCTGTCTGTCTGTCTGTCTGTCTGTCTGTTACTCTTTCACGCCAAAACTACTGAACGGATTTGAATGAAATTTGGTATACATGCGGTCTAGACCCTGGGAAAGAACATAGGCTACTTTTTATCCCGGAATCCCCACGGGAAAACTTTTTAAGGCGAAGCGAAGCGCGCGGGGACAGCTAGTATTTAATATTTAAATTACATGTAGCAGCAATACGCACCTCTGCCTACCCCGCAAGGGAGTAGATGTGTTTTTTAGTAGGTAAAACTACATATTATGTAGGTACTAATTAAATTAAGTTTACGTAGAGAAACAAGACGAAGTCGCAAACTCCATACAGGTGCTACGGGTCTAATTCAATCTCTATGAACTCAATGAAGTGTATAATTCAGATTTATTTATTTAATTAATACTAGCTGTGCCCGCGAGCTTCGCTTCGCCTTAAAAAGTTTTCCCGTGGGAATTCCGGGATAAAAAGTAGCCTATGTTCTTTCTCAGGGTCTAAACCATCTGTATACCAAATTTCATTCAAATCCGTCCAGTAGTTTTGGCGTGAAAGAGTAACAGACAGACAGACAGACACAGTTACTTTCGCATTTATAATATTAGTTAGGAAGTTAGGATTAGGATGTAGCTTGCTGCTGAATCACAGTTATACTGAGCATAAGGTTTGTATCACGCAAAAGGTTAGCTCTATCGGAAGAAAATTCAAACAAATCGATTTTATGTTTATTTTTCCTCTGAACCAATATTGTTTTTATAACTACAGCCTCAGGTTTCAAT
Source organism: Plutella xylostella (assembly GCF_932276165.1). Lineage (NCBI taxonomy): Eukaryota > Metazoa > Arthropoda > Insecta > Lepidoptera > Plutellidae > Plutella > Plutella xylostella. Next base: position 1,765,530 of record NC_063988.1, read on the forward strand.
GGTATCGTCTTTGTATTGATACGAAAACCTATTTCTGTTTTCATAACAGATGAATCGTTCGCTTTTCAATATTTTTTTGCTGTTTGCTCGCAACGGGACCGTTTTGTTTGTTCTTCTTTTTGATACGAAGAATTTAAGTACCTATTTATTTATAAAGTAGAGTATAATAAATACTCAGGTCATGAAATTTTACCTCTGCTCAGTACCTAAGTTAGTATATCTTTAATATTAATTTCATTATAATCGTAATGTTTCTTATTTCTAAGCTAAAATCGAAGAAAAAATAAGACAAATCTAGAAGCAAATATAATATTGTTGTTAGAAATAAAAAAGGACAGGGGCAATGTATCTAAAAATCTAACCTAATATAAAAAAATAATCTGACCTAAAAGTCCATCCAACAGAACGATACGTTACTTAATCGCGGGACAATCGACTGTTAATGAGCGGTTCAGAATCTGTCAATTATCTGATATTCAAACAAAAACAGACTTTACACAGGCTTCTCTGCCAAGGAGTGCCACAACTTGTTTTTAGAGGGGACATTCGAATTACAAAACAGACGTCGGAATCTTACCGACTTGGTTTCAGTAGTTATGAAAGGGTTGTAGTTCAAGCGAAGTTTGACAAATAACTTTAACGGGTTTCAGTTTAACAGTTTCTCTTTCCAATTAAGGGTCTGCAAGGGGGAATCGAGGGTTGGCATTGTCATAGAATTATGTAGTAAACGATGCTCTACAACCTTGAAAAAAATCACACAGGTAGCCGAAGAGTCTAGCTAGGTGCTGAATGATTCGAATTCAAGTAAATGATTATGGATAACTGTAAATAAAATTCAGAATATGACAAAAAACCAGAAAATCACACTCCCGTATTGTAACAACTTTGTCGTAATTATTAAGAATTTTCATATGATTTTTATCATATTATAAAGTTAAAGGCTTGGGCTAGGCGCTAAATACCTTGTTTTTTAATAAACACACACTTATTTTGAGTAAATTAATCCCAAACTTGAGCAATTTTTTTCCCTCAAATCTTCATACAAATATCTATGGCGGCTTTCTGTGTTATAAAATCATAAACACAAGTGACGTTTGACTCAGTTGGCCGCTGGCCTCCAAAGAAGGGTCACGTCGGTTTAGGCAGCACTGACAGCTCGCGATCTTATCGTGTACAGATACAAAATCACTGCACATTGGTTGTCATTGCACTTTTTCAACTTTTATGACACCAACATAATTTGATTTGAAATTGAGGAAGCATAATTCTTCCAGTATATTCAATACATTAAATTAAATTAGATAGTGTGCAATATTCTCGTGACATTACAGTCTCGTAAAGGTCTGATGAGGAGCAGGAATATAGCGAATGGATCTAAGTGATGACAATACGCACGAACATTAGGTTAGGGATCAAAAATACAGTCTCTTGGTGCTGGTTGAGGTATGGTCTCGTGAGGATCTGATGAGGGCAGTAACACGGTGGTGGCTCAATTTTATTTCAAAGATGTTAATAGCTAAAGGCATCGAGTTTAGGCTATTAAGTATGTTTTTCAGAGAGAGAGAAAGAGATTTTATTTTTCCTCTGGATGTGTTAGGTTTACTGGGTTTACTAAGTTCATTCTGTTAATGTCATCAAGTTGTTATATGTTTATTTTATTATTTTTTATTATTATTTATTATCAGACAAGAAGTCCATAGTAGTTAGTAATACAATGTTCTTACATCTAGTGTTAGTAGGCATATATATACAACAAGAATATATTAATTGGTGTGTTTATAAGTAATAATTATTTATTAACAAAATGCTGTTGGTTCTCCACGAAAATGTAAAAATAAAAATAAAATAAATAAAAATAAATTCGTAACGTAAAATTGTCAATGACGGAATTTCTTCTATAGACAGTAGCCACAAAAAAAACAAACGATAGATGGCGTGATTTGAAGATAAACATACATTTATTCGACACATAGACAGCAACAACAAAAAAATACAGATTTAAAGAAAAGAAACACATACTTATACAAAACAACAAAGAAAAAAAAGAATACACATCAAAATAACTGGAAAAAATATAAGCCCCAATTTACTTGTGTGGGACAGGGAGTACCATAATATTTTTTTTGGGGTACTCCCCATCTATACGAAATATCAGCTTGATATCTTTTCCCGTTTCTGAGAAAAAGGGCGGTGACAGACAGTCAGTCAGACAGACGGACAACAAAGAGATCCTAAAACGGTTGCTTTTTTTCTTTTGACGTTCGAAACCCTAAAATTAAGTAAAAATATTATGCTGCTACCAAAAAATGTACTTAAAGGTATTGAAAAAGCGGTATACAGGGTTATTGATAAGTAGACCTGATCCTTTCAGGAGGTGATAGAGGAAGGCATTTCCATGCATTATCCGAAACTTAACCATTTCTAAGATATTTAATATTTAAAGATTTTTTGAATTTTTTACAAAATTTCATGTTTAAAACCGAAAATAAAAAAAACTAGCCATATTTCAATCCTTTTTTTGTTTGTTTTGAATTAGTAACATCTTAATAAACTTATTAAAATAATCAAATGTGCATTATTTGACTTAAATTAGACACAATACCTCAAAATAGATAAACATTTTTTAAAAATATTCAAAACCTAAAAAGAAATATGTTAAATTAAAAAAGAATTTCATCCAACAATTTTTTGTGCACTTCAGCTTAAAAACATTGTCAACTTATAAGCTTTCAAATGAGATACCTATTTCAATATCGAATCGATTTAGGTATCACCAAGATATGGCCAAAACAATCAGAAAAGGTGGACAAAATTCAACAGAAAAACTAACAAAATTAGCGCAATTTAAAGGTAAAAAGTGTGATGGTTTTCAGTCCTGTTCACTTTAGTATGGAAACCCCTGTTGAGTTTTCTTGACAAGTCCCAATGTTAATGGAAAGTATCGTAGGCGGGGACCAGCAGAGGGTTCACCATTTAGCTGAATGTTACTTAGAAAACGGCCTTGAGTGGCGGTCAAGTTGTTCCCCGCCTGCGATACTTTCCATTACCATTGGGACTTGTTTTCATGTTTTTAGCGTACAGTCGGGTTTTTCGTTTGTTTATAATTGTATTTTTTTATTTGTAAATTTTTAGTTGTTTTTATTTTATGAAATTTTACGTCAGTAGTTCATGATCATTTTTTATTTCAATAATTTTGGTGTTGTTATTTAAATACCTTCAATATGCATATTTTTGTAATGTGAAAATCAAGCCCTTTCATTTGATACCTTACACGGCAAAGTTGAATTATTATTTTTTCGATCATCACGTTATGTCCTCTAGAGGGCGCTATGTACATTTTAATGGAACGTCACATAGCCTATAACCATCGCGCCATCAATACGCTTCTAACAATACCTCATACATCAAAATAGAAACTTTGTTGGACATGTGACTTTTTACCATGGAAAACGAATATTTTTTTTCGCGAATTTGCAAATCTCGTAGAACAAAAGTTGTCCAGAATGACTCCTTGAGTCATCCCGTTTTGGCTTAGTATAGCCCTTTTGCGACACTATGTATTTACTTTGCTTTGTCGTCGGGGTTCAGTTGGCTGGAGGATGCCCGAAACTTATTATCTACACTTTAATACTTGTAGTTACCTTTCTACAAGTAAATACCACATTTGTTTGAGAAAGCTAATCGGGTTCCGAGTATAGAGTAAAGTGGCACCCCTATTAATTTCTACTCTTTCCTGGTGCCTACCAGTGTAAGTAAGAATTATACTTACTTACCCTAAAATCACCCAAAATGTACTTGAACATAATTGTCAATAAAGTTGGCGAGTAAAAGTTTATCGACCCACTGTGCAAACTTACATGTGTGCGTGTCACTGCGTGTGCTGTGTGAAGAGCATTGAAAACCCAAAATTGGCGCGGCACGTCACCCTGTACGGGCCCTTAACGAAACTTCAATGTAAATTGTAAACTCTACCGCCTTAGATTAACAATTTATGACCAAGATGGTGCGTCACATTCAGAAACAAAACTAAAAAACTACCCGCATTTTTTTAACTGTCAAACCGTTTTAAGTTCAATCTAATGACAACCATTGTACAAATAAATAAAGTCACAAATCTTCTAACCAGCATGGTGAGAAATGGTCCAAGCTTACGTAGGCAATTTAGCCCTTGTCGATATGCACAAAGGTTCCTTTCGGGAGCGCCGGTACAGATACTTACATCCCACAGAAAATAGAAGAGAGATAATAGATATTTATTTATAAACATTTTATTTATTTATTTATAAACACTTTATTGTATAATAATAAAAACAGTTACAAAAATGGACTTAAAAGAAGTAAGTATATACAGAGGCGGGCTTATTGCCAAGAAGCAATTTCTTCCAACCAACCTTTGTTAGGTGGAAAACTAAAGTTTTTAAACTCCTTTAATACAATAAAAAGCTATACAAAAACAATGTGGAAAGAACCTAAACTAAAACATATCTAAGATAAAAACGAAAAATACAAACTAACTACCTATTTAACTTACATAAATAATAATAATACAAATACACATAATACCTAAATGACAAAATAGACTTAATATATATCCGCTATATTTATATAAATACATATATAACTATATAATATAATACATATTATTTACCAACCTAAGGTTTTATAATAGTGATCCTTTACGCTCTTTTTAAAGGTAGCAAGTGAAGGTGAAAGTCGCACGTCTACGGGCAAGGTGTTCCACAAACACGCCGCCTTCACAGCGAACGAGTCACTGTAAGAAGCAGCGTTGCGGTCAGGCACACTCAACATCTTGTTCTCTGTAGATCTCAACGCTCGGCCGTGGGAACATAGGAATGAAAACTTAGATCGGAGATATTGGGGGGAAGTAGGGTTATTCAAAACATTGAATAACATGTTGAGAATGTGGGTATTCCGGCGAAGGCGAATTGGGAGCCACTTCAATTGAGCACGATACTCTGAAATGTGATCATACTTACGTAATCCAAAAATAAATCGGATACATAAGTTCTGGAGACGTTCGAGTCTGTTGAGTAGCTCTTCAGTGAGGTCAAGATAGCTTACGTCGGCGTAGTCGAGAATTGGGAGCAGTAGAGACTGTGCCAGCGTAATTTTAGTGGAAAACGGTAGGAAATACTGCAAGCGTTTAAGGGAGTGGAAAGATGCAAAAAGCTTCCTGCTCACAGCGTCAACTTGCGGGATCCAAGAGAGAGTTTCATTTTATTGTACACATAAAAGCAAAACAATATACAGAGCAGTTACAAATTAAAAAAAAACACATAGCTAGGACGTATACAAAGGCGGAGGCGGCAGCCAACCTACGACTGGGTGAAAGTGAAAAAATTAGAAAAATTAAATCTTTTAACTAATTTCAAGTTGGTACAATTAACCATGAACAATAAAACCTAATTATAATCAATGCATATATTATACAAAACATAACTACAATATATCTATAAATAACATCATAAATTATAATACTAATATAAATAAAACTGCATACATATATACTTTAAATTATATATGTGTAATATATAAATATTCATTTTGTACTTAGAAAGCTCGCTTATTGATAAAACTTTACTCATTTCACTGTAGTGTTATTTGCTTCAAGTAAATTCCCAATCAAGTGGATAATCAAAATCGAATGACGGTACTAAAACAGTTTTATGATTACTTGGAAAACATTATGATCTCTACCCTACATTCAATTTTGTTCTTTAATACTGTACATTTACTTACATTTGTTTGGGTTGTTTTGTTACTACTCATCAAGAATATCACTTATTCGACTTTGTGACTTCTAGATACCGTTTACAAATTCACATATTACCAATTATTGGGACTTTATGAATTATATTATCAAGTATGTCTTGCCGTGGAATTTCCGGGATTATAAAAAGTTCCTTGTATGAATTCAGAGTCAACAATTCCTTAGAAAATAACCGTAAGCATTGAGAACCTTCCATTTTCAAATGAAAAGCGTATGGCGCGATTTTTTCCGGACAAGCAAAGGTCATCAGCGTTCACCGCGGTGGCAGACTTTTCATTAGTGGATAATTTATAGCTCATACAAAATGCAGTGCACATCCCTCTCCAGCCATGACTAGCCTATGAATGAATGTATTAATAGGCGTGTTTGTATGGACTATTCGTTGTAGGTGTGACGCTGTAATAAGGCATACTGGCACACACATTCTTATGGGCGGGAATTTGGGCTACGAGTAAGTAGGGTAGGAAGGATAGGAAGTTTTATATACTTTCATATGTGTTTTTTGTACATAGGTAAAAATAAGAACTACATGAACAAAGGCATTAGCCGTGAAGGTTAAGGTTAGATATGAAGATAAACTTAAGATTAAACCGACTAATCACAAGTTAAAACTAACTTAAATCAATGTCAACTCATGTCTGCTGATGCAATCAAATTGTTGAATTATATGTATGACTGGGTTAAATAAGTTGATTTACTATGTATACACATTATGTTGTATTGTAACTTTTATCCATGGACTGGATGGCTAAATGTCTGGACCAGAACAAGGTCGTCACAATGACGGATCTGTGACATAAATATCCTCCTTTATCCTCATACGGCTACTCTTAGCCACGGCAGAAAGTGATTGCTATAAGCGATAAGCCCGTGTTCGTCGACGGTTTAGAAAGAAAGAAAGAAAGAAAGAAAGAAACATTTATTTGACGCACTGAACAATAAAAACAGAAACAAAAAGAACAAAAGAATACAACAACAAAAATATATAAGAAAAAACACAAAATAATACAATATAAACAAACAAGGTTGCTGTCCAGAGCGTCAAAAAGGCACCAGCTCAGCGTGTGCTATGGCCAGAGAGGCCACAGCGCTGGTTTTCAGCTGGCCCTTAGTGTTGTGACCTCAGTCACGAACGCGAGGTATATTAACTAGGATGGGTTGTGTTGTGTTGTGTGTATGTGTGTATGTGTGTATGTGTGGAATGTGTGTATATTTGAGTAAGCTAGGTAGGTGTATAAGTAGATATAAGTAAGTAGGTACATTAGGTAAAATATATATATTTGTAAATAATAAGACGCATAATACTAAGTTTATTAATAAACGATAAATAATACAATAGGTACAATATAAATGCATAACATAAATAAATAAATAAATAAATATGTGGGGACATCTCACACACAGCCATCCGACCCCAAGCTAGGCAGAACCTGTGTTATGGGTGTCGGACAGCTGATATATCTACACAAATACATTAGTAATTAGACATTAAATTTAGTAATATTAAAATAAATTAAATCAGCTGGTTTTTTTGACACCCGGTTCGTAGGGTTACCGGATAGATACTAAATATAAATATCAACACCCAAGACCCGAGTACAAATATCTGTCTTTAAACAAATATCTGCCCCAGCCGGGAATCGAACCCGGGACCTTCGGCTCAGTAGTCAGGGTCACTAACCACTACGCCATTCGGTCGTCGACATAATATGATAAGAGTTTAAATAAAAGTACGTCAGTATAGTAAGTAGGTAGCCGGTCCGGATATCGCGAATACATTATATACCTATATTATGTAGGTGGGTATAGGCCATTATGAAACGGCACCCACAGCCTGCAGCGGCGTAAAATATTTTTTTCAGTATCCGGGCGCGACCCGTTCAGTGCGCCCGCGTCATCCCGCCAGCCGTGCGTAGATAACGGGACGAGGCGGCGCCCGCGCATCCACGCCCGGATACCGAGCACCCTACGAACAGCTAGCAACAACCAACATTTAACACCAGTGGATACTAGTGATACATGTATATGTATAGTGTTCGTTTCATTTTGTAATGAAGGCAGCGTTGACTAAAAAAGAGAGGTAAGAAAATATGTATTGTTATTTATTACTGTTGCGAAGTCAATACACAGAAATTGGAAGTAGGTAGATGTATTGACGCCGATGGGTAGAATATAGATGTAATGATAATAGATGGAATGTAGTAGGTGTATACAATAAAAAATAGGTGTAAACAGTATGAACCATAATAATTATAATAAGTAGTACAAATTTATTACATTATATAACAATATTATTTATTAATATAAAAAAAAAAATAGAATAAATATTTAATGTTATTTCAGGGGAAACTTAGGCAGTAGACCAACCGGAAAAGAAAAAACAGCAAAAGTTATGATGTTGACGTGATGATCTACTGCGTGCAGCCTGCAGCCAAGCAGTCTGGAACATCGAGCCTTTGCTATGCGTGAATACCTAAGAAGTAGGTAAAACTTCCTATGGCCCTTTTCGTTGTTCTTCAAGTAGGATCATTCTGTACCGATATTTAAAAGTGGTAATTGATTTCAGGTCACGAAGGGGTGGTCTCAGCGTGTTCCATATGAAGCTGGCTGCATAACGGAACGAGTGGCGAAACAAAGCGGTTTTGTGCTTCGGTGTGACCATAAGATAAGTGGACGCTCTAGTATTAATTGTGTGATAGTCGCGAGACCATGCAAGTTTGTTGAATAGGTACTGGGGTGATTTGTACTTAATTACACCAAACAGAAGCGCAGCTAGGTGCAGCCGCTGTCTGGCGGCTACCTTCAGTAGCCCGCAAGAGTTGAGATAAGGGGTAACATGGGAGCGGGGGGGGATATCCACACAAAATCTAATACAGGCATTTTGTACCCTTTGTAGTAGTTTTTCAGTTTTTCTTAACAGGCATGGGCCATATACAGTGTCAGCGTAATTTAATTTAGAAAGAACAAGCGACTCACATAACTGTATTCGCAGATTAACATTAATGTAACTTCTAATTTTATAAAGTGTCTTGAGTCTGAAGAAGCAGTTTTTGACCATTTCAGTTACATGTTTTTCAAACCGTAAATAATTGTCGAATGTTAGACCTAGGTTACGAGCTTCGGTTACCTGTTCAATATCTACTCCTGCTAGTTTTATATTAGGGTTATTGATATTAGTAATTTGAACTTGTTTCCTTGAGCCAATTACAATATATTTTGACTTATCAGGATTAAGTTTCAAAAAATTTTTGTTAGACCAAGTTGCAATACGGTCTAAGTCCTGGTTTATAAGATCACAAGTATTGTTAACGTCAGATGGGGATCCCGATAGATATAATTGTAGGTCATCAGCATAGATATGGTATTTGCAATTTACAATTTCGTTGGTGATATCGCTAGCGTAAAGGATAAATAGCAGTGGTCCTAAAGTAGATCCTTGTGGGACTCCTCTGGATACTGGATACTCAGCAGACGCAACTGTATTGCCATCACATTTCCTAAGCTTAACTATTTCTGAGCGTTTATCTAGGTAGCTGTAAAACCATTTGACCGTATTAGCATCAAAACCGTAGTATGTCAACTTTGCGATCAGCAGCGGAACATTGATAGTGTCAAAAGCGCGGGAAAAATCCAACAAAGTGAGAATGGTGGACATACCCTTGTCCGCGGAAGCCAGTATATTATCTACCACGTCAATTAGGGCAGAAGAGGTGCTGCGGCCTCGACGAAAACCGGACTGTACATCAGGCAGAAAACCATTAACCTCCAGGTAGTGGGACATTTGGTTATACACAGCTTTTTCTAGAATCTTTGACATGCATGATAGCAAACTTATCGGACGTAGGTCTTTGTAATGACTCGGAGTAGGTATTTTGGGTATAGGACTAACCAGTGCAATTTTCCACGGATCCGGAAATGTTGAAGTTTTAATAGAGTAATTAATTATGAAAGTGATAATATTTAGGGTTCGTGGCAACGTCAGCATGATCATATCCAAAGATATGCCATCGCAACCGAGTGCATTAGATTTAAATTTATTAATAATTTTGCCAACCATTAGCTCGTCAATAGGTGAAATATTAAAATTGTATGTGCCATGTCTGTGAGATTCATAATAATTATATCTGATAAATTGATGTTATTGTTACCTGGAATGTCAAGGAAGTGTTTATTAATTATGTCTGGATCACTAAAGCTATCAGGTAGGCAGTCATTTTTGTGTTTACGGAGAACAGTATTCTTAAGATTCTGCCATAATTTTGCCGAGTTTTTTATATTGTTGTTTATGTTGGACTGAAAATATGCTCGCTTTTCATTGTGTAAAGCTGCATTTACTAAATGTTTCAGGTCCTTATAGTAATTGTTATCTGAAGCGGAGTTAGTGATACGGAACCGTTTATGGGCTGCGTCTCGCAAACTCATCATGTACTTCACGTTATCAGTGATCCACGGGTAGTCGGCGGCCTTCACACGGACAGTGCGCTCGGGAGCATGTAGATTAAATAATTTTATAATGTAATCCGTAAACGTAATTACCATATCATTGACATTATCCAAACTTTTAATATGTTCCCAATTAATTAAATTTAGGTCAGAGTTAAATTGTTCTAAGATAATATTTTTTAATGGCCGGTAAGTAATCCATCGGGGCAAAGGTTTAGGTTTTTTTATATTCAATTCTACCGTGATAAAGGCATGCTTTCCTAGGGTAGGTATGTAGTCGACATTTAAACATTTAATATCCGAGTCAGAGCACACGACATCTATTAAGGTTTCGCTGCTGGTGGTGAAATGCGTAGGATCGGTTACGTACTGTTTTAAATCAACAGTATGAGCAAAATCATCAAAATGACGCCTCTTGTAGTCAGTACTATTAGGTAAAAGATTAATGTTAAAGTCACCCAGCACAATCATGTGGTCATAATTAGTGAAAGCTGTTATACTGTCCGTTAACGCATCAAAGAATGTACTACAGTCTTGCCACGGCGGTCTGTAGGCAGTTCCGATAATCAGTTTAATTGTGTTTACAGTACAACTTAACCAGATTTGTTCGACGCCGGCCGCGGCGGGATGTGTGCGAAATCTTACCTTAAGACCCGTTTTCACATACATACCTACGCCTCCACCTCGCATGCGCTTACCTGGGGGTCTCGGTGTGTGGCGTAGTTTGTAGCCGGGTATGACGGGCGCGCGGTCTATTTCCCCTTCCCTGAGCCAAGTTTCGTTGATAGCCATAATGTCAACATCATAGCGCAGTACCGTGGCTATGAGTTCATCATGCCCTGTGCCCAATGATCCCGCATTAAAGAGCCCAACTAATAATGACTTGTTTTTACCGGTCATTCTGTACATAATATAGAAATGTAGATAGTTTGTATAAGAGTATAAGATAACGTATAAGATAATATAATATAATGTATATATAGGATATGTTTGTGATATGTATGATGTGTGCGTGGGAACTATTGTAATAATAATAAGGTGTAACTTTGCGTTCGAGCGTGGGAATGATAATAAGTCTTGTGTATAGCGAAGTTTTAAAAATTATAATGCCAGGATAACATAGTACTATATTAGAGAACTGGGGCACAGTTTGACGTCTGGGCAGCAACTCAATCAGAGCAGTGACTGGGGTACAAGTGGTACAACAATAAGATACAATATTCACATACAGTACAAAACAAAATAGGCACGTAGTACAAATAACACATAACAAAGACACAAACAGGCAAAAAGTATCAATAAAGGACAGCTAATATGGTCAACGAGCGGTTTATGACGCGACTCCAAATACACGACTAATGTCATCAGCTGACCGTATCCAGTGTCGAGGTGTGTCCTGACCCTGGCGGGCGTATATGCGTCCCTTCTTGGTCCAGAGAAACCTCCAGGACAGACGTCGCCCGACATCCCGCGTTTGGTAATACAGTTGGCGGTTATACTTGGTCAGCCTCTCGTTGACGTAGAAGGGGCGCGGCGCTGAGGACTGGCTGAGGTCGGCCGAGGTGGCCCCGCGGCGCACGCGGGCCGCGGCCGTGAGCTCGTCCTTGACGGCGCGCCGCGTGAAGCGCACCACCAGCGGCCGCGGCCGGCCCGCCGCCCCCGCGCCCGCGTCCCCCCCCTCGCCCGGCGCCCGGCGCCTTGCTCCCACACGCTCCGCGCTGACTATGTCGCTCTCCCGGAGCGTGACGCCCAGCTTGGTCGCCACCGCCATGATCATATGGGTGGCATTCTCCCCGTTCTCCTCCGGGAGGTTGCTGACCTCCACGTCATTGCCCAGCAGCTCCTGGTCCTTTTCGTTGAGCTCTAATCGTAGCTCAGCGATGACAGCCTCCAGTCGGGAGCCCGAACCTTCCATCACCCGCTTCTCCAGTACATCCACCCTAGAGTCCAGGGTGCTGATCCGTTCGTCTGTTGCGGCGAATGAGCTTTTGAGGTCCTTGACCTCCGCCCGGAACAGGCGGATCTCCTCCCGCACGGCGCTCAGCTCCTCGCGGAACAGGCGGATCTCCAGCCCGAGCTCCACTTTAAATTCTTCCGTGGTGTCATTTGCAGTGGAGTTGTGGCGGCCATCGGACACAACCGGTTCGGGCAGCTCCAGGGAATCCATCCCTTCAGCAACGGGAGCATCGACGATGGGTGCGGGCGGCGGGTTCCCGGATACACATCCCGGGCACACCCAGTTGGGGGTGCCTTCCTCGCCTCCCTTGAGGCAGAATGGGTGGTACACGGTACCGCATTTAGTGCATTTCGCACACTTAGCGATATCCGCCCGACCTATATATTTCTTACAGCCACCGCACTTGGTCATTATCGTGAGAGTAATTAGTTTACCACCGAGATAGCAAGTAAACTATGATTGCAATAGATGTCACTAGCGTCCGTTGTGATATCGGGATCCCTAGATGGCGCTGTTAGTGATTTTTTCAATTTTAAATTTTGCGATTATGAGGTAAACACACTTTTAGGAACTAAGAGGTACCCACAATTAATGTCCACAATATATCCTTTAGGCACTTTTAGTAACACTAATATTGACGTTAATACTGCACTGATAATTGGGATAACATTTAATGCACATATATGTAACCCGATAGAACTTTTAATAAACTTTTTGTGACTTAGAACTTTGTCGTTTTATTTTTAAAAACAGAAGTACACAACAGTAAGCAACACTCGTCGACGTTCGTGACGTCACACCATGTTTACATATGCATGTTAGAGGTACAGACCTAAAATCAATACCCAGAATCCAAGAATGAATATTTAACTTAGAATGTTTACAATGCAGGACATAAAATAAGTTCAGGGTATAAAAAAATTGTAATAGTAAGCCAAAAAGCTGAGACTCAAGATGACTTTAATAAATAAGTACCAAAAAAAACTTAATATAAACTTTGACCTGACTTTTACTACGAATGCCTTATTACATACCAAAATCAAATCAAAATCAAAATAAATTTATTTGTCAAAAGCACAGGTGAGTACATTTTAAATACAGGATCTTATTTATAGTGAAGGTTCAAGCTATGCTTTACCCAAGGGGCGTACAAAAATGCGAGAGTTCACACACCATGCATAAAAAAAGAAAAGAAAATTAATAACAATCTAAAGCAGTGTAGCTATAATTTACAATAAATGTCACGAGATATAATCAATAGCAGTCAATATAAAAAAATAATAATAATTAAATCATATAATGTCATAATTAATTAATAAGCTATATTAATACAATATGTCAAAAAAAAAAAAAAAATATTATTATTATTTATTGATAAATCAATCAAACCTTTAAATTGTTTGGTCTGAGAGAAATTCGTGAATATTATAATAACATTTATCTATAAGGAACTTCTTTAGTTTAGCCTTGTATAAATGAGATTGAAATTCTTTTAGGGCTTGTGGAATTTTATTATATATAAGAGGAGCCATATTTATGATATTTTTTCTCATTAGTGCTGTTTTGCAACTTGGTAATGAGAGTTGATTAATGTACGGTGAACGAAAAGGTACATTGCGCATTCGTGCATTGGATTTTTTTGAAAATAAATAAAGATGACTATGCACAAAGACACCTATTTCATAAATGTATATGCATGGTAATGGCATCAACTTCAGTTTTTTAAAGTAGGGTGCACAACTATCAGTGTTCTTTAGATTACACATAGCCCTAATACATCTCTTTTGTGCTTTGAAGATTTGTACGTTATTGCTACAATTTCCCCAAAATATTATTCCGTATTTAAGTGCAGATGATACAAAACCATGGTATGAAGTTACCACTGCATCCAAATTAACTTCCTTTCTGAGTTGATGGAGTGCATAGGCTGATCGACTAAGTTTTTTTAGAAGTTCTTCAGTATGTGGTTTCCACGTTATTTTACTGTCTATCACCAAGCCCAAGAATTTGGTTGATGATACTTCTTCAATGACATTATCCTCATAGGCTATTCTTGTTTGGGGCGGTTTTGATCTTTGGCAAAAGTGAATAATTTTAGTTTTGTCAACATTTATTTGTAGATTATTGTCTTTTAGCCATTTTATAACGTCTATTAATGTTTTGTTAATGTCATTTTCATATTCATCAAAATTATTACATTTAATTATGGCTGTGCTGTCATCTGCAAATAGTATGAGAGGTTGTGTTATATGTCTCGGAAGATCATTGATATATATTAAAAATAGAAGTGGTCCCAGTACACTGCCTTGGGGTACTCCATATTTAACTTTTTTAGGATTGGACGAGTAAGTATTAACATATCCGGTTTTTAAATCTATGTTTGATATTTCTGTTATCTGCATTCTGTTACAGAGATATTTTTCAAACAATCGAAGTACATTGCCCCTGATACCATATGATTGGAGTTTATTTAATAATATTCTATGATCAACGCAATCAAATGCGCTTGACATGTCCATGAATATTGAGCATATTGGTATTCTCTTGTCGATATTCATTATAATGTAGTTTAAATGATCAAATATCGCCATGTCAATTGTTTTGTTTTTTTGAAAACCTTTTTGCTCTGGGCACAGTATTTTACGTTTTGTCAGATAGATATATAGTTTTTGGTGGATATATTTTTCAAATATTTTTGATATTACTGATAGCATCGCTAAAGGTCTATAGTATTTCATATTTTCCGGATCTTCTTTTTTAAACATAGGCTTTATTATTGCTATTTTTAATAGGTCAGGGAATGTGCCCTTCTCTATACACACATTAAGTATGTGGCTTAGTGGTTGAGCTATTGCTTCTGAGACAAACTTAATAACCTTCGTTGAGAGGCCATCGTGTCCGACGCTGTTTGTGTTTTTTAATGATTTGATTATCTTAATAATGTCATTTGATGTAGATAGCTCAAGAAACATTGAATTTAAGAAAGAATCTCCTGTGCTATTGGTCATAGGGGATATAGATTCATCTGTAGAGCTGATTTTATCTATGAAATAGTCATTAAAACATTTTGCGATGTCAATAGGGTCAGTTATAATTGTATTATTAGTTTTAATAGTATTTATCGGTGGCTTAAGTAGCATATTTTTATTTTTATTTATGATTTGCCAAGTCGTTTTTGATTTATTGCATGAGGTGCGGATTAAGTGATTATTTTGAGCTTTTTTAGTCAACTTTATTATACGTTTCAGCATATTTTTATACCTATCGAATTTTGCTTTG
Organism: Plutella xylostella; assembly: GCF_932276165.1. Lineage (NCBI taxonomy): Eukaryota > Metazoa > Arthropoda > Insecta > Lepidoptera > Plutellidae > Plutella > Plutella xylostella. Next base: position 1,781,000 of record NC_063988.1, read on the forward strand.
TTTTGGTCGGTCGGAGAAAGTCGATATGCCCAAAGTAGTTTTCTTTGCTTCTTACTACATATTTTGATCCCACGCGAAATCCATTTTTCTTTCCTGTTTATCGGTTTTCTAATAATTTTTTCAGGGAAACACTGTTCATATAACATATTGAAGAATTCCATAAATTGACAATACGCTTTATTTGGATCTTCCATATGACAAATTTCTGTAAACGAATAATTAGACAGATATGATTTAAATTTTGTTAAATTTTCATTGCTGTAGTGCCGTCTTCTCATTAGTAAATAATTAAAAGCGTAAGTTTTTTTGACTGGTAATTGTAAAAGCTGTGCTGTATGATCCGATAGTCCTAAGTCTAAGACATCGCCTTTACAGTCACGTCGGATATTATGTGCAAAATTATCTAGGCAGGTTTTACTTATCAGCCTAGTGGGCTCATTAAATTCAAGTTTCAAATTATAGCTTAACAGTAAATTTTGGAACTCCTGTGTTTGTCTAGTATTGTTTAAAATATTTATATTAAAATCTCCACATAAAATAATCTTTACATCTTTTTTGTTATAAACTTTCTTAAGTATATTTTCACAGCATTCATAAAATATATCATAATTCTCCTTTTTAAGGGGGACTCTATACAAACATATAATAATGGTCTTATGATCTAACAATTCTACTGCACAACATTCTACATAATTTGGAACGGAGTATTTTTTTACTCCTGTTAGTTCCTTGTATCGTAGTCCATTTCGTACTAAAATACAAGCACCTCCCCTACATTTGGTTTTTCTCGAAAAATATGAAGCTAATTGATAGTTTGGAATGCTGAGTATGTCTTCATGACCCGACGGCATGAAATGTTCAGTAACGCAAATTACATCAACTTGAACTTGCCTTTCTTGTAGTTCTTTTACATGCAAAATAAGCCTATCGGATTTATTAATAAGCCCTGCAATATTTTGATGCATAATATATAGGTATTTATAAAAGAAAAAAATTATTGCTATTATTTTTACTCTTGGTCTCCGAAACATGTCCTATATTATCGTCATTCACGATTTTGTTATTAATGTAAGAAGTGTCTAGATTACTGATTTTATTTAATAGTTCCTTTAATTTGTAAAATATATTTTTCATTCCATTGTTGTTGACAGTTCCATATTTCATATTATAAGTTACATAATCATATGTCAGTTGCAGATTGGAGTCAAGAATGTGCGCATACTTGTGAGTGGTGACGTCTAACCATAAAAGGTTATTAAACGTTTCAACTCTCCAGTTGAACATGTTTTTGCTGTGGGAGCAGTTGTATGTTGGTAGGCAGATGACTATATTCGTGAAATCTATGGTTTGAAGTGTAGTCCTTATCTGACTTATCACGTCAAAGTAGTTACTTGTGCATTTGAAGTCTTCCTCGCCAATCATAATGACACAAAAATCGTTCTTTGTGTAGTTTTTTAATGTAGTTTTTATACTTGAGATAAGTGTAGCAATATTACCATTTGTGTGGATATGGTGACAGTATCTATAATTTCCTTGGAATGTATTTTCAACGATCTCAGTGATGTTGTTATTTTTGTTGCTGCTTATTATACAGATATTGTGTTTCTTCGCATTGTTTTTAGGTTTCATAGCTCCGTCTTTAGTTGTAATTGGTTCATATTGGTATTTTGTGGCATTTGGCAGTACTGTATCGGTCTGTGTTGCTGTAGTAGTATATGATGTATTCATAAGTGTAACATTTTTTGGCTTGGAAACTTTTGAGCCATTGGTTTTCTTTGGAGTAGATGAAGTCTGCTTAGTTTTCTTTGGTGTTACGTCGCATGTAACTTTTTTGTAAAGTACGCATTTCTTTTTCATTTCTTCCAATGAGGCCTTCAGAGAAGCATTTTCGAGTGATAAGTTTTTTACTTCTTCGTGCGCTATAGATAATTGGATTTTTATGTCGTCTAATTCGTGTCGTAAGTCTTCCAATTTATCACAACTTTCTGTTGATATATTCGGTAAGCTATTTGTGCTGCCATCTAGTGTTGAGGACGAGTAATTTTTTGTATTATCAGTTTCGGAGTGTCTCCTAGCTTTTCTTCGTAGTGTTATGTTGCTTGGAGACTCCATATTTCTTACAAAAATTGTCGGTCGGAGCGGGGATCGAACTCGTGTCTCTCGCTTGAGAATGCTTATAAGGCAAAAAGACAAGCTCTTAGCCGACTGCGCTATTGAGTCGATGTTATTTGATGTGAAACTTATGATCTATTTCATCAAATTTTTGTTTTTGTTGATTTGGCAGTTATTGGACTTTGGACTTGATTAAATAACGTAATCAGAATAACTGTTTTTTTATCACTTTATATCACTTTTTAGATCATTTTATATCACTTTGTTCATTGTAATATTGTTATTTATAGACTTTTATGTCCGCAAAGCATTTTAAGTATTGTTTTAACACTCCTTTAGCGCTTTATTTTTACGAATTTCACTTTCTTATTTTATTTGTTATTTACCAAATATTTTTAATACCACTTGTACTTATTATTTGGCACATGCTTACTATTATTATGGAAATAGATTTAAGTTTTCACTGTTATAGCTATTTTTAATATCGAATGTAAACAGAGACGAATAAAAATAGTACTGTTCTTGGCGATGGTGGCGCCCTCTCCTAAATAATACCTACTATATTATTTCCAAAAGCCGTCGATAAAAGTGCTTTACAATACAAATTTATATACAACTAGCTGTCCCCGCGCGCTTCGCTTCGCCTTAAAAAGTTTTCCCGTGGGAATTCCGGGATAAAAAGTACCCTATGTTTTTTCCCAGGGTCTAGACCGTATGTATACCAAATTTCATTCAAATCCACACAGACAGACACAGTTACTTTCGCATTTATAATATTAGTTAGGATATAATATACAATACAAACGGGCTCAGCGTCTCTCAGCTTGTTATACTTACTACTTTCACAACATCCTGTATATGAATACTATGCCAGGACTTCAGCTAAGAGCCTCCTTCAATGAGGTCAGAGGTCAGGTTTCAGTGAAGGACCGGGCGGGACTATATGTACCTAATTGGGACTAACGGAAATAGCGGCGAAAAGTGCGAGCCACAATAAACCCCATCTTATCTACCCCTCAGTGTGGCAACACTATTCATGTAAATAAGAGAGTGTTTATTTATATATGTCGCAGGCAACTGGTTTAATCTCCTGTTTGATTGAACCACTAGCCCGTTCATTGGATGGCGCTGTTCAGTTGTATGACTAGGCCGAACGTTGATTGTACAAGCGTCACAAAACGTCCAACTAGTTAGCTGACTTAAAATCAGTCAGGTGGTGAATAAAACAAATATGGCGTCTAACAGCTAACAGCTGACACAAAAAGCACCTATATTGTTAGTTTTTTGCAAATAAATTAGCTTTAAAGTGCGTTATTTGTGTTAAAATAGTGTGACAACATGGATTTATCTATTATTACGCCGCGGGCGGATAGTTTCAAAGAAAAAAATGTGGCGAAACTGGATAATTATGAACAACAATATGAAGGTACGTTTATTGTTATTGTTTAGTTAATTTGTTAGATAAGAGCTTTGTAACATAGTCTTTTTGTTGACTCTTGTCTGGTGATGTTCACCCTAACCAGACATTACAAAGTTGCTATACTATATCCCATTCAACGACTTCGCTGTATGACGTTCAGTCAAGACGTCGAACGTTACAATCAACGACTTGACGAGTTGTCCTTTAGTCATACAACTGAATAGCGCCATCCAATGAACGGGCTAGTGGTTCAATCAAAAAGGAGATTAAACCAGATGCCTGCGACATATACATAAATATGGTAGACAAACTCAAAAATAGAATAGAATAATTGGAAAAACACCAGCCATGTAGGCTGGAGTTTTGCCAGTTTTCACCTATGGTTTTATTAAAGAAGGTGCATAGTAAAATTAAACTTACTTCTCGTTAGAGATGTAATAATTTATGTTACTTAAACACAGGCCTATGACACCTTGTAATTTTTTGTAATAAAACAAAAGTAGCGTTTACCGATACCTTTTACTTCGGTACTCGGGCCGACTTTGCCACTCTGGCGCCATCTAAGACTCTATACATGGTGTTGCAAAAAGGGTATATTAAGCCGAAAATAAATGTTGTAATACCGATTTCATTTTCGGGATTAGATATACCATGCTGCACATGTAGGTTTCGGCTTAGTATACCCTTTTTGCAACATTCTGTATATCCCTTAATTTAATCATATCCGAGCACTTCTTGGGTTTGTCAAGCTAGAGTGACCCCGTATCATATCGGTGGGACGGCCGCCGCAGGCCCAGTGAAAACATTAATTAATTTTCAGGAACATGACAAAGTTTACCCTGTGTTCCTGAATAATGATCGTCATTGTATCTTGTTAATAAAGCTTATTTATTTATACAAGTGTTTGATATTATAACACACTCACGTGCAATGAAAAAGTTCCACCTGCCATTTACGTTCCATATGTATGTCACAAGAACTTTTTTATTGCTCGTAGTCGTGAGTGTATCAGTATTGTCAGCATCATAAGAAGTATATTAGCTATAATTTTTTATAGTTGTCCATAGTAAGTCCATAAGTAAGTATATCTCCGTGTCTTGTTTTTTATATTTATAAACTTCTCTCCTATCAGCCTATCGCACTACCAATCACTTTCTCGACATCACCAAAGGTTAACTGGTAGAGAATGCCTAGTAGCATTAAGTTCGCCTTTGTACAATATTTTTTTTATATGCAATAGATCATTTATAATAATAATAGCTTTCCGCTCTAGTTAAAGAAAACCGTAGTTTACCCTTTGCAAAGCTAACCTTATTGTACTATTTTAAATGTATTCAGATTATAATAGAGCTATTAAGATTTACCAGCATTCATAAACCACTTCCATTATTACTTACCTAAAATATTACGGTGAGTATCATAAGATTCATAAGTAAAAGCCAATAAAGCTAAAGCGATTTGATGAGTAAATTCCCTAGCTTAATTGTTATACCTGCTATAACACATACAAAACTAATTAAATTGAATACCTACATAAATTATGTATTTAGGGTCACTTTTACCAAACGCTAAGGGCCATTTGTACCAAAATATTAAATCTAGATTTAGTGTTAAATGATAACATAAATCTAGATTTGACACTTAGGGCCACTTGCACCAAAATATTAATTCTAGATTTAGTGTTAAATCTCGATTTAGTGTCAAATTTTATAAGGACCGACGTTTCTTAAATTGACATTTGACACTAAATCTAGATTTAATTTTTTGGTGCAAGGGGCCCTTAGGTGCATGTCATGTCAAAACTGGCAAAGTGCGAGTTGGACTCGCGCAATGAGGGTTCCGTACAAGTCTACTAACCTGAGATATTTTTTCTTTTAATTTCGTTATAATTTTGTACTACATCCGTGATTTCTTTCATATTTTTTGGACCAACTATTTAACCAACCCGTTTCTGAGAAAAAGGCTGCTGAAAGACAGACTTGTGGTGTTTCTTGGTGGGATTAATCATAAATCGATCGAATGGCAGATAAATTAATTTACCACACACAGAACCACAGATACTCAAACACATAAACATTATTTTCATTCAGAGTGGTTGAAAATAAACGTACGTGAATAAATTGACGTACAATGTGGATCTGTAATTCCGTAAGTTTAAACTTACAACCTCAAAACTTAACAACCTTACAAAATTGAACATATTCTTTTAAAATTTTGAGTGAAATTTTCAGTTTGTATGACAAAAGAACCTGATAGACTATGTGGGCAGTGAGCCTCATGAAACTGTATCCGACACAAATTGCCTCAAAGGCTTTGAAGAGAGTAATTTGTCATCCGTTCACGAACCATTCACAATCTTACGTCATCCGCCGGCCGGCCGATGTCCGTTACTTAATTCGAATACTTCAAAATCGAAGCACTTCGTTAGTTATTTAAAAGCCACAATGCGCCGACCAGCTTATGTATCGATTCGAATTAACATGCGAATGCACTCGGATTTGCATGATTTTAATAATCGCTGGATTACGAGCGCGTACCGGCGGAGAAGCGATAAAAGTGCGAAGGATTGACCCTCAATTTGAGTGTGAGCGTCTCCGTCGAAGCGGGTCAGGCCCGGTGAAATTTGTGAAATATTCAGGACCGCAGTTCAGCCCCAGCCAGCGCCCCGGCCGCAGCGTCGCGGGAGCCGCCATGTGCATCCAACCATCGGGCTTCACATAAAACTTAGCACAAGAGCAAGTTCGCAATAAAACCGTAGTTGAAGCTGAAAATTGTCTGCCAGGTCATGCCCCTGAAACTCGCGCTCCGGAGCCCCTGGCCGGCAGTTCTGCTCAGACCAGTGTAACAGGCGGTTGTGTCCACAATATTTTAGAGAAAAACCGAACGTTCGCTCAATCGGTATTCGGAATTTAAAATTTTAGTCCAACGGCTATAGTATTTTTTAGTGTAGTTTTTAAGGAGTGTATTCGTAATTTCGTAGTTACTTCATAGTGTGTGTGGATGTGTGTCAGTGGGTTGACTGTGTGTACTACTAAGAGCTAACTTCTGGGAGCAAACAGAAATTGAATGAGCCATGGAGAATAGGTGAGTACCTAAAATAACACAAAAGTTACTTTACAGCTAAATTGTGTGCTTTGTTTGGAAATTTTAGGATCACGAAGTTTTAGGTAATTTCAATAAACTACGCCCCGAGGGTGAGTTAATGTTCGTTATTGCTTTAAGTATAACTTTATCGGTATAATGAAGTTGACTTACCAATACTTACTAATTAAACATGGATTAATTATGTAATCCTCAACAACTCTGTTTTGCATGCTAAGTGCTTAGGTTTGTAAAGGCAGGTTCACAATAGTCTAGTGGGAAATACTTGAGATGCTCTTGAAAGGTGTCTTCAGACATTTCTCTGTGAATATTTTCACACTTAACGGGCTTTTGGCTTCGTTGTATTGTAGTACTTAGGGACGTTGTTGAATACACTTGGCCACAATTATTGTTCTTGAACCTGTAATGTTAATAAGAAGTTATATTTTTTGGCTACCTATCTAATGACCGAAAAACCTGAAGTTTTGAAGATGTTATAAGTACTTACAACTTTAATATTAAGAAAAAAAATTGTAAATCGCATTATTTTATTTTACTTAACAAAAAGCAGAGCTATGGCTAAAAATTTAATAGTCGTGTTAAAATTCGATAACAATTTTATTAAATATATTAATTATTACAGTCGTCTAAAGTAAATATTTGACCCCTCCTCAATACATCAAATATCTGCGACTGTACGATTTACTTACCAACGAATTTATTTATTTGATACTTTATTATACAAATATGACATAAGTGTAAAAAAGGTGGATTTAAGGCTAAAAGCATTTTCTACCAGCCAACCTATATATAAGAGGTACAGGAAAACAAGAAGAAAGGTGCAAAAAAAAGTATTTTAAACAGGAAAAACTAATTATTCGGTTCATCTAATCAAGTTACACATTATTATAAAAGGTTAATTCTTTTTTTAATGTTGTATGAGCCACCCATACATGAGACTATTTGATGACAGCGCGTACATGCGCGCCCTCAATTAAGGAAGTCGTGACATCTTTGTAAATACACGATTAGTACATTTACGATTATTATAAGTTTAAGCTTTAGTACATTATAGACCTTTATACGTATCGGTTATGTATTCATTCTGACACCCTGACATCCTGACATCTCTAATTGACAATAATCTTATACAGAGTGTGACAATTGCATACCGCTCTGTACAAATGTTAAGTTCCAATTTCTCCATAGTCGGTTTGACAGGGATTGATTTATAAATTAAACGTCATCTGCATATAAAATTCATGACAGATGTGTCAAAAATCAACCACTTAGAACTAACCAGAAATTGACACTTTATTGATTCGTAATAATTAATTCTGTAAGTATATAACCTTTTTATTGACAATATAAGGTATAACCACACTAGAGTAACAATCACACATTTTACACAATGCATAAAAAGAGGAAAAGCAAAAATACTAATTAAAAATAGCCCGGGAGCCGCTTTCAGTAAGTCACGTTGCAATTTTATGGAGCAGGTTATTAATGGACAAACGAAGGAATGGAATTTTTCATAACACTCATGTAGCCTTTTATTGTATCCTAATGTTAATGGCTTCACAACTGCTGTTAACAATCAGAAAAAATATGAAATAACCAAACTAAGGCCATGTTTCACAATAATGTCTACCTGTGGGATAAAAGACATGCTGTCACTCGCTGTAATTATGTTTTACACAGTGACAGTTTGACTTTTATCCCACAGGTAGACATTATCCAAACATTGTGAAACTCCACATCGACAAAATCTAAATTTGTTTAAACACAAGAGAAACATTAGAGTCAAACAATCCTAACTTTGCAATGGGTAAAGGATGGTTTTGTTAAACTAGTGTGTATGAAGAAGAAAAATATCAGTATTAGAAATAACAAAGAATTATTGTTGGCTGAATAAACTTCTTTCGGTTTTGGCAGGTGTCAAGTTACTGTTGCAAAGTTAGCGAAGTTGGACTCTAGGTTAGTAGGACAATACAGTAGTAAAAGTTAAACAATTGTATTAATTAAATACTTACTTAACAATAATTTATGATGAATAATCGAAAACTAATGAAGAGCGTGTGACAAAATTCAGTAAATTACCAAATACCTAAGCTACCAATATTTTTGCAAATTAAATATCTGCATTGACGTTCTCAGGTGTGAAACTGGCAGTTAGTAAATAGTGTTTGCTGTGAACTGTGGTAGAGAATGTGCTCTGACTCAGCATAATGCTGCAGGGATGCACTGCGCTGGTAGTTTTGCGTTTTTTTAAATTCTTTTGAAATAAACTATATTGGTAGCGGACAATATGAGGTTGCAGCTTACTGCTAGCGGCGTTACATCGGCTTAGGCGCACGGAATTATCTCCGGGTACGCCAAAGCTAGTTAATATAATATCTGGTTTTTGACAGTCAGGTGCACAGTTAATTCGCGCAAGTAGTACACAATGTCAAGTTCTCGCCTCACCGCCGCCGCGACGCCGCCTCGACTCTCGTTGAGTGAGCGATCTTAGAGAAGAGTTGTGTTCCTTCGAGCGGAGCGTCTTACGGCGCCACCTGTCGCAACGTCATTGCAGCTTTCCATGAGTTTGTATAGGATTCATTTGGCTGTTAGCGACATGTCGCCCGGCGACTACGTCCATAGAAATACTTACCTAGAAACCAGCAGTGGTCGTCTGCTGCAACCTCGAATCATATAGTTCGCAGCCAATTGGCACCTTTATGCCACGCCTCCAGTGATATTATTATGACCCTCCAATTTGTCATAAAGACCTCTGAATCATGCAATATATCATCACCTGTAAAATATGAATGACACTATCAGTGATTTAAACAAATTATTTTATCAATCTTCGACGATGTGACTCACAGCCGGTGGGAATGAAGAGATCCTTTGGAAGGTCACTCTACTCTACTTACAAAATTTCAGAGCCTTGCTGAGCTAACTGCGACTCTATCTCGAGGCATTAAACGTACTGCCTAGCATAACAGCTGTGTGGTACTTCGTGGTTCGAAAGCAAGAGTAGGCTCCACTGGCTTATCAGACGTGGACGAAAGGAAGGGTTACCATCAACATGATTTTTACCAAATATATGAGTATTTTCAATAATAAAAAACGACGATTTCGGCGACAGGCTTACTCTTATGTGAGCATTTAAATATATTATTTTTTTGTATGATTGATCAATGATAAGGTTATTGGCCCTATAAGTCATTGACCAAGTCAAACAGGGTGGTTAGCATAATAATACATATATTATTGTCTCAGCAAAAAATACTTCTATAGCCAAGCCTCAGTACTGATATGAAACAAAGTTTCTTATGTCCCTTTTTGGATACATTTAATTTATTATAGCGCCGACAACTACAGCAGGTAAAATAATTATGGATTCTGTTTTAAGTTGTCAAAATACAAATAATTTATGCAAAACTTAATACAAGTTATTGGTTCAAGTATGTAAAGCCACATCTTTGTAAGTTTGGAAAACCTAAAAAAATATCCGCAGTGCTCTCTAAAAAAGCGGCTAATTTACACATTACACATGGCAACACCTTACCATTCTCGTGTGTTCGTCACACGTGTGAGTCACCTCCACACTCAAGGTGTATCAAGTATATGCATACTCGCTTGACAAAATATTAGGCTGCCAGCTGGCTCGGTCGTGTCATCGTGTGGTCCTTTCAGTTTGCCGAGTACCTTAGCCAGAGAAACATGTATACTATATTGATTCTTCTTACGGTGGTGTTTGTGGCCTCAACTGCAAGCCACGACAGTGCAGTGTTTGCAAGTGAAAGTGATTTGGAAAACAGTGTGATTTTGCATAGAATCCGTCGAGAAGTTTTTAAAAACAAAGTGTGCCCCTCCGATAAAGTGCTGGATAATATTACCAAAAAGTGTGTGTAAGTATGAACTTAAAACTGTTTTTAGTAGATATTTACATAAGTTTGTGAGGATGAGTCCAAAAACTCAAAACTAAATGCACTATTGCATTGTTAATAACTGTTAAAATGTATTAAGCGTGCGCTAAATATAAATAACAGGTTCTGTAACTTGACAAAATATTACTATAGTATTAACGCAAAACCAACAGCAGCTGTTGTTGTTGGAAGGTCGAAGATAGCTAGGAGGCGTCATAGCGCGATTGGCGATAAACACGCACAGGTGATAGGTGGTTCGTGCATTAAACCAGTTTATGTACCTCGATAAAGATGCTCTAGGTATAATACAGATACAGGCTAATGTATAACATTAAGATTGAATTGGAATCAAAGTCAATCGATTATTGGTTGTGCAGTTGTGCAATATTTTTAACATCCAATTCTAAAATTGGTAAAACTGGTTTCAATTTCAACATAACAAATAACACTAGTCAGCAAGTGTAGTAACTAATAGAAACGCTGATCGATTTTACTATAATAAATATTTTACAATTCCAAGAAAAATACTAAAGTAGGTAAACTAAAGTATGCTATGTTCAGGTTTCGTTGCATTCAGAAACAGCAGCTCTAGTACAGGTTTTATAGTTTGTCGAAAACTATAAAAGTTTACGTTTTCTCGCATACTAAGTGGTGCCTCTAATGGAAACTATCATGAAACTTTTGACAGATAATGTATGCAGATGACAGAAGAAAACGAAAACTTTTTCGTTTTGATAAATAGCAAAACCTGTACTAGAGGATCTGATTATTTTAGAGATATTTAACCTTAACACCAGCAAATAGATGTACCTTCATAAGACATGTCGTATACGACTTTTCTCTCTGGAGATAGCGCCAGAACAGTCGACTAGCCTTCAGTCCGGATATTCCAGTATCCGGACCACGCCATTAACTTCATGACAGTACAGATAGCAACGAAACATACACTACGAATACGCTAACTTTGCAACTGGTAAAATATGTCTTATTTACTTACTAGTAGAAGGTAAGCTCAGGGTTTCATAATAAGGCTTGTTTCACATTTAGGCCCCTTCATAAAGAATCAGGGGGATCACTCTCTATGACGAAAAACGAAGTTTCGGAGCACTGCTGCGCGAAAAACGACTCTATCTCGTTATATTATACGTGCCTATTGCACGACAGCTCAAGCTAGTTTTTCGTCAGTATAGAGTAGCCCTCCTGAAATATTTAATTATCTGTTGATTAACCTGTAAACTGTTAGCCCATATAATGTTTCGCCTAACGAACTTTTGGTCCACAAATGTCTAATTATTGAATTGTATCGAAAACTGCATATTTATTTAACTTTAGGGTCCATAAATTTGTACGGAGCTTATTTTAAATTAAATTTTTATTTTTTCTTCAGGAAACCTATCGATAATTCCATCGATTACAAAGATTATCCCGAAATGGAATACGACATGGATAATACTTAAGAACCTATTAACGGTACGTAAAACAGGATAATATAATTTATACCTCGTTTCAGCTAGTATGATTCTTGACGTTATGAAGTCATTTTGAGGTCCAGCGTGTTGTAATGAATTCTCAAAGATTTTGCAATAGTAGGTATTTGTGGGTGATTCGGAAAATTTAGAACTGTCCCGAGAATCATCTTAGCTGAAACGAAATATAAGTGCCTAGATTATTAAAATTTAGAGACCACGAACAGGCAAACGCAGCGTGGGACGCCCTCCTGCCTGCTGGACTGACGACGTTAGGCGGGTAGCCGGTAGTGGTTGGATGAGGAAGGCCGAATGGCCGAGGACCGAGTGTTGTGCCGCTCCTTGGGATTAATTTAAGTTAATGTACTCGTAGTAAGATATACGAGAAATATATTTTGGAACGCAGTTCACTTAAAATTACTTAATTCTATTCTATATTTATTTTCCTTTTTTTTCAGACGCAATGTCTACTTTCGAAAGAAAAAGGAAACGAAGATACCTAGCTAAGAAAAGCGAGGGAAGATCCAAAACGATGTAGTATAATTATTCAAAAATAGTTGTATGTTTGTTGTACATACATTACTTTATTGTATATTACCTCTTAACACCTGCCTAAACAAGTATTGTATTCAATCTTAAATCGGTATTCGGTATCTGAGTATTAATGAAAAACTGTATGTGCGTATTGTGTTAGTTATTTATGTTTTTTTCTTTTTGTTAAGTATTATTAAAAGTTAAGATTTATAAGTACAGTTAAGTATGGAGTCCACCAGTGGATGACTAAGTGCTGCTGCTGATGATGATGAAGGAGGTTGGCTCTGACTGATCTTCCTGTGTCAAAAAGAACTTAACAAATAATTATGTGAAAGGTTCGTAACTGTGGTCAAAGGAAGAAAAATCTAGTCATTTTATGAAAAGCCTCAGTAAATGAATAGCTAACATTAATTTAGACTACTTATTTGAGCTAAAGCTTTTTCGCGAGTAGGTTTCATGTGCCTGATGTTTTATTTTTCGTGGGAATGTAGATAGATAGATAGATAGAATATTCTTTATTTGCACACACATATGAAATAAACTTACATAACTTAAATGTAGTTGTGTAGTAATGTTACAACCTGTAAAAAACTGTATTGATTTAAAATGTAAATAATTAATATTTAAAATTATTGAACTAAAGTAAGGACTACCAGTGAAAGTGTACATAATTTCCGCTGATAGCGTTGAATTATCCAAAACAAAACAAGTGATTATTGTAAAGAAATACTGATAAAATAATGTTTATTTATCGCTCTCTCAAAATTTGTTTATGTGTTGTAATCTATACGTATGTGAGGGTGTGCGTGTTGTGTTTGAATGTATGTGTCCATTTATATACAACAAGCTGTTCCCGCGAGCTTTGCTTCGCCTTAAAAAGTTTTCCCAAGGGAATTCCGCGATAAAAAGTAGCCTCTGTTCTTTCTCAGGGTCTAGACGATCTGTATACCAAATTTCATTCAAATCCGTTCAGTAGTTTTTGCGTGAAAGAGTAACAGACAGACAGACACAGTTACTTTCGCATTTATAATATTAGTTAGGATTCAGCATCAAAATACCTAAGTACTATGTATTTACTGTACAATGTTTACACATTTTATATGTAATTCTAATTTTAAACAAAGTAAATAATTTTCTTGAGTCGAATAAAGGCTGTTTACTGATTGTTTGTAAATGATAACTCATATTAACTGTATAGCAACGCAAATATTAAATGTTTACATTTCAAATTCGTTGGTTATTTCATTTTACCCGCTGAATCGTTTGTTAAAAATTAGTAGACCGGTATGTAAATTACTTCAATAGGTTTTTCAATGAGGAAAATATTTTCTATTCATATGGAAATTAGATACATCATAAGAGGGCCAATGCAGTTAGAAAGGGGGGGAAGGAACGAACAGATATGGTTTACTGCTAATCGTATCAAGTCTATAAGTATAATTAAAATATTTAATATGATGATGACGTAATATGGTAGCATAGCATAAGACGAAAGAGACTAATCCCTACGACACAGGGAATCCTAGTGTAGGGGTTAGGGATATTATAAGACTGTTTCAATGTTTTGGCTATCAATAAAGATATTTGTATTTGTATTTGTATTTATTTGGTACGATGACGAGCAAAACAAGGAAGAGCGTTTTGGATTCACATTGTTCAGGTTCGTCAAAAGTAAAGTGGAGCGTCTCCCACATGTTGAGGTATAGCGGAAACAATAGGTACAATTTTTCTCATAGATCCAGCCTCCAGTTTGCGCCATGTGGGGAGAAGTTCGACTCCGCTTTACTGCGCTCCGCTTTGCTTTCGACGTAAGTACGGTCAGGTGCAGAGAAACCTGACTCCCCTCTCATAGTAACAATGCTTCTGAGGGGGGTCAGGTTTATCTGCACCTTACTGTACATCGTTTATGTGCACCTAACACACTCCTTCACGCTTTACTGGAAAGTGTAGAAAGCTAGTGCTTATGTTGTGTACGAAAATAGTGTATTTCTTTCTAATTTTCCCGTTTACTTGATTGTCAGCTGCGGTCCGCTTCAAAGCTGTTTGCGCTCGAATTTTCCCCGAGGACATAGAAAATGGTTTATTACTTAACAAAATTTTCCGCTTGTGTTTGCGGCATCAAAAAAAATATTATAATTGTAATATCTAATACATAATGTAGGTAGTACGTGAAAATTGTTTTTCAACCTCCCATACAAAAATACGGGAGCTCAAAAAAATTTATTTTAAATTCAATTTGTAATTTCCAGATTTAGAACTGAAGTTTACATTGAATTAATACTTACTGGATACTACAATTGAAAGACAATTTTCGTTACTTCCATTGCTAAATGGATGCTACCGCTATTATGGTAAATGTTTTAGCACAACTTTTGTTTGTGCTTATTCAGTTATTCCATTTTCATCCTTATCACCACTACTGGAGATGCCATATACGGGTGGCAAATAAATGCTTTTAATAAGGATTAATTAAGGAGACGAAAGCCTCCCCAAGATGAGAGGGCCAACGCAACCTCTTCTCCAGTTGACATAAACTTTGGTAAATGAAAATTTATATTTCACTAGCTGTTCTCGCGCGCTTCGCTTCGCCTTAAAAAGTTTTCCCGTGGGAATTCCGGGATAAAAAGTAGCCTATGTTCTTTCCTAGGGTCTAGACTGTATGTATACCAAATTTCATTCAAATCTGTTCAGTAGTTTTGGCGTGAAAGAGTAACAGACAGACAGACAGACAGACAGACACAGTTACTTTCGCATTTATAATATTAGTTAGGATTAGGATTAGGATTTTAGTCTCAGTCCCTCTTTCGAACTATTTTAGTGTTCTTTTTTAATCATTAATGTCTGACCTACTATAATAGTGCTGACGATAATGATCTTCATGAAGAATGGGTTCTAGAGAATTCTATCCTATTCTAGTCTTTGCGGGGGCGTTAGTGCCTGCACCTGGGTTGAATGAATGTTTTCCCAAGCTTGGACCATTTCCCATCACGCTAGTGGTACAGGCGGGTTGGTGGGTTCACAAAACATCACTTCGTATTAATTAGGGATCTACTCCGAAATCAATTTAAAAACCGGTTAATTACGGGGGTATTGGTCTGTAGTATGGAGCAGCTGTTATTTTTCGGATTTTATTGACCTGTACTTAAAATCTTAAATCAAAATCAAACATACTCGGTAAGTTCACTAATAATATTTTACCCTGTGCCGCGTATGCGAACTCACAAGTGCATCAACTATTGATTTTGGAACGAAGGTAAAGGTACTTATAGATCCTATTTCCGCATTATGACCTTATGTAATACTCCAAATACACGTGCCCGTTTCGAAGAAATCTGATAGGTAGGATAATAAAATAATGTCTATTCGGTTAATGATATTATTATGATGGAAAAATTATGCTTATATGGTGTATTTCAGTTCAGTCTAAATATCCAAATTGTGCAAGATTTCACGATGTAAAAATTTTAATGATTGTGAATTTTTACTAAATAAAGTCAAGCATAGAATAGTAAAATTAGTTTCATGTGGTAATAAATAAAACTTTTATCATTTAAAAATAACGTTAAATGAACTACAAAAACGGGGTAAACCAGTTACTGAGAGGAGTGACGAACAGGTAACCATAGCGTGGGACGCTCTCTGGCTCGCTAGACCGACCATCTTAGACAAGTAATTAGTAGTGTCTATACATACATGTGAGGACATCTCACACACAAGGCCATCCGACTCCAAACTAGAATTATCTGGACGAGACAAGCCGAGGAGAGAATGTCCAACATTGGATGATTACGAACAGTTGATGGTGATGATTCATCGTTGAGCCTAAAGCTGCGTACAGACCGGCCCAATGAACGCCAAACGATGGATATTTATCATACATAATACAGGGCAGATTGCAGCAACGCAGGTCAACAAAACACGTTCGTTGGCGTTCGTTTGGCCGGTCTGTACGCAGCTTAAGATGAATGTTCAAAAAATTACCTAGCTGTAGTGACATGTGTGGGGAGATCCGACACTGTAGGTTATAATAAATTAATAAACTACACGAAAACGGCGTCACTTCCCTCTCGTTCAATTCAATTGGATGATCGAGCTGTTCAAAATAGCGTCTCGATTACAGTGACCTAGGGATATAACAAAAAAAAAAAAACATTCTTCCCCATACAAAAAATAGTTTTTAGGTGACGCTGTGTGATGGGGAGTAGATATTTTTTTTCGGGAATATCCCAAAGTCATAATAACAAAAGTTGTTCAAAATGAAAAGCTCTGTGACATACTTCCGGATGTGCACCTATGAAAGACTCAACCCGTATATGTATTAGTATTTTATTTATCCAAATTGATTGATATTAATTATTATTGTCGGCACTATAGGTCTATAATAATACTACTATATGTAAAATTTACTGTAAATGACTGTTTGTTGCCAGAATATAAATAAATAAATCTTAAATTCGTGAACTACTTTTTTTACAGCATTATCTATCTTTTGGCCTTTGGCACAACTACTCCGTTAAAATAACGAAAACGAAGTACTTACTTAAATAGTGATTCTTTTTAACCTTGCTCTTAACAAGCGTAATTTTAAATTTGCTATATCCTCTGTCTGTTTTCAGGATGTACTGGTTATTTTCGTACGTACATACGTTATAAATTACCAGTAAATGTACTATGATGATAGGGGGCCATCGGCCAGCAACCCATTATTTATCGATTCAAATGTTGTAAAATATACAGTCTGTTGCAAATCGTTTACAAAATATACAACTGTTAAGCCGAAAATGGAACTCAAGGGGTCTTTCTTTTATTCTGTATTGCGTACTGTTTGTATTTTTTCCTGTTTCCAAAAGTCGTAGAACAAAAGTTTTTAGAATTGAGCCCCGAGTTACCCCTTGAAGTCGGAGGCATTTATAGAGACCAGTGCAAGGAACATAAGTAACTACTTCTCTAACGAGAAGAAGAAGCCCAACTGTCAACCAATGAAATGCAACATGACGACGCTGCAGTTGTATACCAGAGTAAGTAAACTTGTGGTAAGTAGAGACAAAAGGCGGGAAATTAGGAATCAAATATTATGGCTGAGCCAAGGAACAAGTACCTTCTAACGAGAGTTCAGTGCCATTTAAACGCCCGCTCCACGTTCTTGACAGTTCCTATTTTCCCATTTAATCCGGATATAACTCGACTATTTGACACTCGGCTCTGCGTGTCATTTGATTTGTTTGACGGCTGTGTGGGCGTTATGGCTGCCTGTAGCACCCTGTAGGCCATTATGTGGTGAGAATTGGGGTAGATTGTGGAATATGTATGTGTAATTGTGTATACATGGTGTTGATTTCGGTATTGTTTGCCGTGAGGGAGTTGGACAGTTGCTTAGACATACTGTAATAATGATGATATTCTATTCTAGAGGTATTAAATTATGTGCGGTGGACTCAGTGCTTCCTACCTCACTCGAATTTAGCCTTTGTGCATATCTAATTAAAATCTAAACTGCTTCCTTGAAGCTTGGGCCATTTCACAACGTATGTACTTAGTAGTACTTACTGATCCACTGAAGGTTGGAAGGTTCACATATACATTATCAAGGTTTCCTCGCGGTAGGTGCATAATTCACCGTTAGAGCACGTGGACAATAATACTTAATAATAATAATACACTCACGGGCAAAGAAACAGTGACACTTAAAAATTCATACAACAATGCGCCGAAATTTGAACAAAATATTTACGCTTTTAGTTGATAATATTCTGATGCACCGTTAAATGTACTTAAATATTGCTTGTGAGTGTATTATTTGATTTTAACACATAGCTCCCCCTAATCAGAGGTCCAGAATAAATAACTATGTGTCATACCGATATGTACTTTTAGTTTAGGCCTTATTATACAGTGGCCTTTACTAAAATCAAAACTTTTTTTTGTTGCTATTTACATACATATACATATGTACTGACGACTGTAATCCCCGAAGGGCTAGTCAGAGGTGGTTCGCTTGTGAGCCACTTTTTGCAGCACATTTGTACTCATGTCATAGCTTAGGTTGCGAACCATATCGCCGTTTTGGAATAAGTACAATGCACTTAGGATACACATCTAGAATCTAGATGTGCAGGTTTCCTCAAGATGTTTTCCATCACCGTAAGAGCACGTGGTATTATTGTACTTAAACTCCTTTTTTGCTATTTTAGTGTCCATCATTATTTAATCATAAGAGGTGTTTTTGTACAAGTGTAAATTTCAGTAGGTGTCTTCGACTGTACTATTTTGTTTTTGCGGATTCGGACACGTGCTACTTTACTAGATTAGCCTCTAGCCTGAAAATATTTATTATTGGCTGTGGCTGAAAGTTTTTATGTGAGGAAACTAAGTATTTTTATGTGAATAAACTATTAGATTACTTAAGATAGTAACATAATATTATTGTAGACCAACTTTTGTCTCTAAAGTTACTTAAATCAGTTGGTTTTCATAAAGGAGCTTGCTTATCGGTAGTATGGCCTGTCACACAAATGCACCTACTGTGATTAAATCATAGTTATGATAGATAATGCTTTTCCCAATCGAAAACAACAGTATGTAGCTACTACTTACATGAAATGACCACAAAATAATATTGAAATCGCATTGAAAATGTTCAAGCTAGTAATTTTTAAAAGATAACTTTTTTTCCTATTGAAGTTGTTTCCTACTTGATTATGTGGTGGTCCAGTTAAATTCCCAATTTTCCTATATCTTTGACAAGCAAAACGTTGCCGAATGTGAGAAAAATCGAGTGCCCTATAGATATCACAGAACGTATGCCATAAAATGAAACCAACAATAGAAGCCAGCGATTGGATAATATCCAATTACATAAAGGTACACCTACAGAATACAGAATCTATTGTTGACCTAAATTAAGTATAACTTCGTACCGTTTTAGACTGTCACCATTGCTGTTAAGGTTCAAGTTAGCGTGCGTTGCTTGTCGTTGATAGCACCCGGAGGGTTTGTGGGTCAGATTGACAGTTCTCATAAACCTAATAATCTGTGTAACCGATGTCGCCTATTTTCGGCAAGCGAATATGAGCTTAAATCTGTTCTCGTAAGTTTATTTTAGGTTTTTTAAAGTGCAGTCTCGCTACAACTCCGCTACTGAATTTCTAAGTACGAAATTTCGCTGTTTGTTATTTATAAAGATTATGATTTCGATGTAAGTTTTCGAACTAACGTACATCGGAATCATAAACTTTATAAATAACAATCAGCGAAATTTCATACTTCGAAATTCAGTAGCGGAGTCTCTCGCGACCTATCAAGTGAGTACAGTGGAATGTTGTGATTTCTGACTACCCTTTCGGGCATTACAGTCGTGAGCATTTATGTATGTTGATTTTAAAATACAATACAGCTCTAAAAATCATTCATCTCGACATATTGGATAACCTGCCAGTTTCACACATGAGAACGTAAAGTTGGTAGCGCTGTGGTGGCTGAATTGTCTTTTAGTAGGACTTAAGTGCATGCTTAGATAGATTTACTTAAGCTATCAGTAAAACTTGATTTCTGAAACTTATTTATAAGTCAGAATAAATTCCTCACCTTTTCTCTAGAACTAAATCGAACTTAATTTACATCTTCGGAACTGATTGCGAACTGACAGAAGTTAAAATTCGAAGCTAAATTTAATTGGATTTATGGAATTTATCAAATTCTTCGACTGATTTAAAATATTTGGGATGTCCCGTATTATATACATAGATATAAAATACCAGAAAGCATTATTTAAGTAGATATACTTATGATATAATATTTTAGATCATTGTGATTAGCATGTGTTTGAAAAAAATAGGATTTACTGATATTTGCTGGTATTTAATTGATTGAGTGAGAAGGAAAATGAAACTCGCCGCTTGGTAGG
Organism: Plutella xylostella; assembly: GCF_932276165.1. Classification (NCBI taxonomy): domain Eukaryota; kingdom Metazoa; phylum Arthropoda; class Insecta; order Lepidoptera; family Plutellidae; genus Plutella; species Plutella xylostella. The sequence goes on from NC_063988.1 coordinate 1,801,433, forward strand.
TACTACTCAACTTGTCGAGCACTAACTTTTTTATTTACTTTTTAAATTTATGTTTATTTATTTATTTATATAAGGCACATCAACAGTACATGTTACAATACACTTATAAAAAAAAGGTTAGAGAGGTACTTATCAATAACATGTACCAATTACAGACATGCTCAACACTTGTTAGGCACATAACAAAACATAGAAATAATCATAATTAAAAATACAGTTTAGTATTACAAAAAAGAAAAATAAAACTTTAACTCACATTCTTTAAAAATTCTGACATGAAAACAGATATATAAACTTATTTAAACTATAAAAATAAAAACAACTTCTTAACACTAATATGTTATACATTATTAGTTAGAGATCGCACTAAGTACCTTATTTCTAAAAACTGCAAAACTATCCGAAAAAATATCCAAATTGTCAAATTTACTATTTATAGTGTTGAATTCCTTGCACATTCTATTGAGTGGAGCGTGTACACCGAGGTTGGTTCTGGAATGGTTTGAGTGAAATAAATTGGTTATACGTTTACGCGGGTAATTAAATGGGACTGATATTTTGATTTTACTGGAGATATTAGTAGAGTATATTTTATTATTAACAACATTATATAAGAACATGAGATCATGCTGAATCCGTCGATGCCGTAAAGAAATCATATTGAAATATGTCAACCGCTGTTCGTACGGACACCGGTGTGAGATGCCGGGGCTGATGAAGGCGAGGTGGCGGGTAAAGGCGCGCTGGATGCCCTCGAGGCGCTGCGAGTGCACGGCGTAGTGCGGGTTCCACACCACGCTTGCGAACTCCAATATACTCCTAACCAAAGCGTTATACAAAAGGATTTTCGTTTTATTACTAAATCCCCTTGTATTACGCTTTAGAAAGCCAAGCATCTGAGCCGCTCTTTTAGTGACACTGTCTATATGACTTTTAAAATTTAGTTGGCTATCAAGTATAACGCCTAAATCTTTTATTTCCTGAACTTGACTAATATTTTGGTTTGCAATTTTATACAATGATACTAAAGGGTTTTTCTTTTTGGTAAATTTTATAAAGTAACATTTATTTATATTGAGACACATTTTGTTTCTGTCACACCAGATTTGTATCCTATTTATGTCTTGTTGAATTAGATTTATATCGTTTACGGAATTAACTGTTCTATAAATTTTAAGATCATCGGCATAGAGAGAAAATTTACAATGTTGAATGCAGGAAGTAATGTCATTAATGAAGATCAAGAATAAAAGAGGACCAAGATGAGAGCCCTGCGGTACACCCGATACAGCAGGATAAATATTAGAGTCATAACCGTTAACAACAACACTTTGTGGTCTATTGTGTAGGTATGATTTAAACCAAAGCAACAAAGATCCCTTAATTCCTGAATAATTAAGTTTATGCAGCAATAGATTGTGGTCAACTTTGTCGAACGCGCTAGAAAAATCTGTGTAAATAGCATCAACTTCATGTCCCTTATCAAGTGCATCAGCTAGTTCTGAGATGTATTCAACTAAGTTGGTTTGAACTGAGCGGCCGCTGATAAAACCGTGTTGGAATTCGGAAATAAGTTCTCGAAAGGTGTGAGATAGAGATTTATACATGAGTGATTCGAATATTTTAGAAAAACAGGATAGAATAGAAATTGGTCGGTAGTTCTTAATATCACTTTGATCGCCTTTTTTATAGATTGGTATAATTCTTGCCTTTTTCCACTCTGCCGGAAAGATACCATATTTGAGGGAACTATTTATAATGAGATAAAGAGGAAAAGTTAGTCTAGATGCACATCTTTTTACAAAAATAGGAGGAATGCCGTCGGGTCCAGCACCTTTGTAAATGTATATGTTGCCAACAAGGCAATGACAATTTATTATTGTTGCCTATAGTTTTATAAAATAAATGAAGTGCTAAATAACAATCCTTTAGTACCTACTTATTACCAATGACAATGTTGCGACAGTAAGCGACAACATTTTATTTAAAAAAGTCACCGAAACCGGTCCAACATTCAATTAGTACTTTTACAACAACTTTTGTTTTAGAACCTTTGTGTATAATTAAACTTTTCTGCTCTTGTAAAGGAAAAGTAACGAAAGCCCAGTTCTGTAAAGTCACGTTGCAGAACACGGGTGATGGACTTACGAGTTTTTTCGGAAATCATAAGGGTGCCCGCACACGACCGATAATCGTTGACCGACTTTTTGTAGGAGGAAAATAGAGTTTAGTTTTTTTTTAAACGCTAGAGTGACCCTCGAGATATTCGGAATCTTGTAAAAAAGTTTCTCCACAGGGTCGGACCCTGAAGCTACCACCTTTCTGAAGACAATAGTTGGAGGTTGCAGGTGAAGTGAACGCCACTCGAACCGGCAGTTTTCAAGACGCTATTCAAAGTTAACAATAGATTAATAGTTCAAGTTGACTTGACTATAGGTTCTTGAGTTTATTTCTGCATCAAATACCTGTGTATGACTCTTCATTATTTGTGGTTAAAGGTCACGATAGGTAAAATTATAGTTATTTAGAAGTAATAGAAATCATGCCGTAAGTATTATATTCATTAACATAGCTTTTTAATCGTAGCTGCATCAAGTGATGTAGCTTTTGTAAGTTCAAAAGCGCATGGCGGTTTTTTACTTACGGTATAATCAATATAAAATGTAACAAAAGTAATTGCAACCGGTATAATTTCACATGTGTACATTAATGTACACACATTCACTCTGAATTGGGCTGTTCAATAATTCATGCTTTTTTCCCGACCGTGAAATTTACATCGTAGTTCCAATGGCGCCAGAACGTAACGTCACATTTTACGCACAGCCAGGTGATAAATGAGGCCGAAATGAGATTCCATTGTGCGTCGCGTTGAGTTACATACGCATTAATCACACGAGGACTCTTTCATTACGCTTAGGATTCTTTCAAAATCTGCTCAGGGCTTTTGCTGGCGGATTACTCAAATCTTCGTCTTTCTTGACAAGGGGTGTTGGATTAGAATCTTTATAAGCCATTATTGATAATAATAAATAATTAGACACCTCCTGTTGCAAAAGTAAGAAAAATAAATATGAGTAGGTACGATAAACCTTAAATACTCGAGTATTTAAGGTTTACATTGTAATTAAATACTTAGTAGGTATAGCTACTATGGCATCAGCAACGGCAGTTCAATCTGTACCTGAACATATCCTCGAATTTCAAGTGTTTTGATAGGTGATAATAATAATAATCATCAAGAGCATAGACTAATTTACCCTATATGTATATTACTCTATGTCACGAGGAAATTCCTAACCTCTTCATCCTGCATCAACGATCTAGATACGTTCTCTCTCTCTCTCTTATCTCAATATAGGGAGAAATAAAAACAAAAAAGCTATAAGTAATAATAATAATAATCTACGAAGCTGGTGAATGACGCAGGCTGCGATCATATTGGTATTGTTATATACAGAAAAAAGTAAGTATTAAAACCTGAAATTGTTAAAATAAACGGAACAAAAAAGTTGCAGACGGAAATAAAAAAAAAACTCTCCAGAGGGAATATTAAATATTGCGTAGGATTTAAAGTAATGACGACAGTTTCATAACTTTTAGTAGGTTCCGAAATTTGAAAAGTTAAGTTGTTACGAAAATGGACAGTATTTTTAAGCGATTTGATCATAGAAAGTAGTATAATACGACATATTTTATATTCTGAACAGTATTATTTACTTGTTCAGTTTATATTTAAGTAACTTTATTTATAAACACCTTATTGCAAACATCACAGTACGAATACATTGAAAATTATGAGAAAACACCGACTGTGGAAGTATAGGTAAGTATACAATTAGGCTCATTTATTGTCAAAAAGGAATTTCTGATTGATCATGTACTTATGTATATTTAACTATTTGTAATGAAAAACTTAACTTTCCATGTAGGCTTCGCGTGCATGTCTTAATTTATGCTTCAAACCTGCAAAGTACGACGTTGGAGCCTACAGCCTTCTGAAGAAACGGAAAAAGTTTTAATTACTCCGCCTAGTTTGAAGGATCTGCCATAAAGTATGTTAATTAACAGAATGGAGTAAATTGCAAAATAAAACTTAAAGTGGAAAATAAATTATAATAGCGAACCACGTTTTTATTTACCATACTAATCTGACTGAAGTTGTGTGTTGTGTATGAAAGAAGAGGAGAACTGAAGACAGAATATTACAGCTACTATAGTCAGAAATATCTTCCTAATAATGAATATAGTCAACGATCATTTCGGAGCTGTTCCCGTATGTTGGGATGGGACATTAATCTGACCTGAAATCTTACTGATATACCTAATTCCCCCCCCCCCCCCCCTGTCCAAATATTTAAATATATAGGTACATTTTAAAACATCTTACAACATACTTGTTTGTTTCAGGCGGGTGATGACATCGAATACGCTGAAAGTGGACAACTCGTCCCACTGCACGACCCCCTCGGACCGAGCTGACCACCAGGTGGTGTCCGTCAAGGTGGGCTGCTTCCACATCAACCCCGCCAACGCGTAAGTATAATAGATTTGATGAGCTAAATATTAATATCGTTGCTTTATACAGGGTGTTGCAAAAAGGGTATACTAAGCCGAAACCTACATGTGCAGCATGTTATATCTAAGCCCGAAACTGAAATCAGAATTTAAAAATTCGCGAAAAAAAAACATTTTCCATAGAAACTTTGTTGGTCACATGACTTTTTACTATGGAAAATGATTTTTTTTTCGCGAATTTCCAAATTCTGATTTCAGTTTTGGGTTTAGATATACCATGCTGCACATGTAGGTTTGGTACGTCATGGTACGTCCACCAACCGGCACTAGGCCAGCGTGGTGGATTAGGCCTACACCCTTCCTTCATTGGAAGGAGACCCGTGCCCCAGCAGTGGGGACGTTATGGGATGATGGTGACATGTAGGTTTCGGCTTAGTATACCAATTTTGCAACACCCTGTATACGTATAAGAAATGAGGTACAGCCGTAAAAAGTAAGTGTCCATCTATCGGTATCGTACGTATCGCAACAAACGGATTGTCATAAATGTAAGGAGAAACGGCGTCGGCAATGCCAATGAAGTGGCCACACTTGTGTGCATTTATATCACAAAGAATACTGAATGCGATGTGACCGTATGCGGAAAGGTGGACAAGCGTCCACGCAACCTTAAACAGGAGCTTATGAAAAGCGAAGTTCTGGGGCGCTGTTGCGCTGACTATGACTCTATCGCTGAGTTGCAGAAAGGAACATTAAGCTAATGTCGGCATTAAATCTATGCACGTCTCTTTCTGTCCTTATACTGTCAAAGCAAGGCAGCTATACATTTAAGGTCGACATTAGCTTAAAGTCCCTTTCTGCAACTCAGCGGATGTCATTATTATTTAAACGTACCGATTGCATGACAGATCTCGTTCGTTCTTTTTTTTTGTCTAGAGTTACCCTCTCAGGGTACCTATACATTTTCATAAAAAATTGTTAAGTGAAAAAAACTAGAATATAAAATTTCCGATAAAATATTATTGGTTTTCAGTTACGTCTAGACGAAGCACTATTTCAGGTTAATCAATTTCAATCATATTTTTCTATTGTCCTTTATAAGGCACTTCTGTGTATTATCTTACTCAAATAACTGTATTTATTTTTAGTGTCAAAATACATAGCGAAATATGATATCGTGGCAGTAAAACAGAAGGGTCTTTCACGGTGTTTAACGTCGCTGAAACATATAAAGTTTCAGGCTTATTTTGGGATACACAAAGCTTTACGAGCATTGTTAGAATGATTGGGGTCCCGGCAGAAGTTTAGTCTCGTTTATTTACTCTTATTGATTAGGTTGTGACGTTGTGAAAAACAGTTTTATTTGAAAACACTTTGACCTTTGTCAGATCACTGTGTAGATCGAAAATATTATGTAACTTACAGTAAGAGGGAATGGATATAATATGCATCAGACACCATTGATAGCGAAAGTAGAGAACATAAGATCGAAGACTTTAGTTGATACGTCACTCGGGAAGACTCATTTCTTGCACCCCAATGAAATTCGTACACTGCATTATTTTCGATTCCGGGTTCGTTTTCGGAGTAAGTAGACATTTATTTATGTAAGCGCAGACATTCAGAATATGCAGGATACGGGTACAATATGTTACAAGACCATTCACTCAACTAACTAATCATATCTAAAAACCCAAATAAAAATAATAAATTTATGTTTCCACATACGGTTCTACGGAGGCAGTTAGAAACAGTCACACAGGATGACTAACTTCTGAAGTTATCCGGATACGGCTGCCACAAGGCAAAAGTTGAAATGTCTGAACCTGGTGTTCCAAGATAGTGACTTTCCTCTGACTGAGAGGTCACTCTGGCTTACGGAAAACTAAGTTTAAGTTAAATATCCCGGTTTCGAGCCCTGGCTGGGTCAAATGATTATTACGTCTTGTAATTTCTTTGTGTTGTGTGGTATTTCCATCGGGCTAGCATATCAAGTGTGGAAATTATGGCAAAAAAACCCTCTAGTCTTGGGCAGAGGACTATAATGGCCCGTGTGTTTATGTGTCTCCTAAATTATGGAAGCGTCTCTTAACTTGTGAGAGCCCTATGTCCAGCACTTCTGCTGGACATAGGGTATACATGCTGGGTATACATGAATGCCTTTATGTGACTTACGTTACTGGCCAACAATATCTTATGTAATATGAACCAGATGGAGTGTCAGTGCAAAATATGCGTATCGACAAATAACACCCCTACTTCTACCACTGAGCTCTTATTTTGAAATAAATCAACTAGAACATTTGTGATTATATTCATTGGTACAATGGTTGTGATTACAGTGCGACAAACTTATCTGTTCCGGTGAGAGTTAACTAAATTAGTCCATATCTTATTATTTACTAATAAATTATGTATTGATGTAGATTAGATGGTTTATTAAAACCGCAAGGGTAAATTACCATTACAAGACAACAAGAATGAAGAAATATTAGACATTTACGTGAGTTCTCACCGGAACACATAAGTTTGTGGCACTATACTATAGGTTGAAGTTAAACCGGATTGACAGTAAACAACATGCGGGCAGTTTTTTAGCTTTGTTTATTGTGACACACCATCTGGTTCGTATATTTTATATCTAAGTGTTCAGCAGTGGCAGTAGGCTAACCCCCTAATTCATAAAAAAGTTACTGGACGCTTTAGCTATTGAACTGTTCTGTCACTTTCTGACAAACAAATTGTTCTCTGTCATAAAAAAGTTACTGGACGCTTTAGCTATTGAACTGTTCTGTCACTCTCTGACAAACAAATTGTTCTCTGTCAGAGAGTGACAGAACAGTTCAATAGCTAAAGCGTCCAGTAACTTTTTTATGAATAAGGGGGTAGGTATATGCACGAGTGCCTTTATGAACACTGACCCTTATTATGCGAACCTTTATTCCCGTATATCTACTGTAATATTCAAAATGGCCGGATGCGGTTTTTTTGCCATGTATTTATTACAGCTTACACAGCTGCAAAAAAACCTTCTTTTAAATAAGTTTACATAATGGAGAGCGCTTCGCTCCGTCGGAGTATGTAAATATAGGTAAGTAGGTACATAGCTATACGAGTTTCTTCGCTATAGAAAGGCTGAAATTTCAGCATCTTAAAAGTATTTGGGTACCGAAATAAAATATGCATAAAGGGACGCTTCTCACGCTTCTGAAATACCCATTCCTAGGCCAAGCCTAGTACCTATAGCCTACTGTACTACGATTTTCCAATTGACTCTTTTGGATTTGTATTTAGTATTATAAATATGAATTTATGCTATCTCCAACTTTATATGAAAATAAGAAACTTCCGAAGTTACTATCTTCAAAACAAATGCTTAAGTAATATGTAGGTACATTTTCAATTTACAAATAAAGGAAATTTTAAAATTAAATACAGAGGAATTGAGAACCTTCTTTCAAAGTCGGTTAAAAATGTCACTAAAGTCCGACCTCCGACGCATAAGGAGTCTGTCAGACACTGTGATACACTATTCAATTCGGAGGCTGAAACGCCCATTCATAATATTCATACGACTGTGTGAATGTGTGGCTGTAATTCATAATGTTGATGTTTAGGATTATAGGTCTCTCTCCACTATACATTGTGCAAACACTATAATACCTATTATGCTAACTCGACTGCACTGGCCTACTTTCCGCTCATCACATCACAATGTACTTACTATTTTGTAAACTCCTAAACTAAGCCTACACAGACATGGCTGGCTTTCCGTTCTCCGCTTGCCTTTTACTATACTTACCGAGGTCTGTATGTCTATTCTCCTCCTTAAAATACTGTCCTCCTTAAAAGACTGCCATTTTCCATTTAGACGTCACGTCACACATAGGTACGAGTACGCAACGTTTTCTAGGGCACGTTAAAAAACGTTTATTTATACAAAAATAAATGCATTCAGTAGTTTATAATTAAAGAATTAATAAAATACGCCTTTTTAACCGACTTCAAAAAAAACCGGCCAAGTGCGAGTCGGGCTCGCGCACAAAGGGTTCCGTAGCAGCAAAATTACAGTTAAATCAACCTATCTCAAAAACTATAAGAGATACTTTGATCAAACCAAAAATCGTTGAAAGAGTTAATTAGCATGCATCACCTCTATTTTTTTTAGAATTTTATACCCCGTAGTTATAAAAATAGAGGGGGGGGGACATACTTTTTACGACTTTGAGAGCTGATATCTCAAAAACCGTTCACTTTAAGAAAAATGTTTTTTAGAAAACTTTATATCATTTTAAAAGACCTTTCCATTGATACCCCACACGGGTATGTACATCGAAAAAAAAAATTTCATCCCTCAGTTACATGTATGGGGGGCCCCACCCCCAATTCTTTTTTTTACTATTTAGTGTCATATTTTTGTAGCGGTTCATACAACACATATTCCCATCAAATTTCATCACTGTAGTACTTATAGTTTCCGAGTAAATCGGCTGTGACAGACGGACAGACGGACAGACGGACAGACGGACATGACGAAACTATAAGGGTTCCGTTTTTGCCATTTTGGCTACGGAACCCTAAAAAGGAGGAGGTTCTCAATTCGTCGGGATATATATATATATATTTTTTTTAATGTATGTTCACCGATTACTCCGCTGTTTATGAACCGATTTTGAAAATTCTTTTTTCGTTGTATTAGGTTGAGCTCGCAAGTGGTCCCATTTTTTTTTTAGAATTTTATCTCACCCCCAAGGGTGGGTAAAGGGGTAAAAACAGGGTATGAATTTCGATTTTGAGCACATATTAACCGATTCTAATGAAATTAAGAACGTAAATATAGTTCTTATAACAAAAAAATATGATGGTGACCTTGAGCTGATCTGATGATGGAAACGGAACTTTTTTGAAGTTGGTGCCATATGTCTTTAGATTACTTTGTCACCGCACCAACATCAAAAAAGAACAGTTCCTGCTTAGGTATATTTGTACTGTCACATACGAGTAGAATTTGTGTAAACCTTAAATTATTTCTTACATTTTAGTGGTTTTTTGAAGTCGGTTTTTTTTATTTTTTTAATTATTATTAATCCTTGTGTAAATTTTCGATGTTTAGAACTGGACGATATGAGTTAATTTTGCTATAAATTGCGTGACCGTTTATTAAACGTTTCTCATAGCTCCGTGGGAATTAGTCCAGTTTTACGGTTCCATGATGGTCATACAACTTTGTTTGTGAAAAAATAATTTGGGTTCAGTATACTATAAATAAAAAGGGATAGATCGCGTACTGTATAGCAGTACCTATACAATTCTTGGAGACTGGGTTAACCCTATTCAGTACCCTTGCTCAAGGACTAGAAGGACACATTTCTTGTTTTATACACTCGTAAATATGTCCTCTAGGTATAATAAACATGTGAACTATAAGTGTAAAGGGTAAGGCACTTTACCACTCTAGAAGTCGTTAGAACTAGTGAAGTCTAAAATAAAAGAGAAACGTTTTATTTTTATGTGCAATTTTTCATGTTACGATGGTACTTTAAGTTCTGAGTACAATACAATGTGAAAAGGCTTGGTAGCCTTATGAAATACTCTTTAATTGCACTAAATATTACATAGTCAATCTTAAAAACCTCTACCTAAGATTAGAGATTCTATGCTATCTGCATATTGATGCATATATGCCATAGAATATTAAATACTGTACTCGTTATTCTATGATGATAGAGGTACTCGTTTACAGGTCTTTAGTAGTTAGGTATTACTAAAACAGAGATTCGTAGATGTATAACAATTAAAAAAAATCTAGACAATGATGTCGATTCTGAAGGCAGAAATTCTAATTTTAACGCTGTCAAACTAAAAAAAATGCTAGCTTAAAATGACATTTACGGAAACAATCATAGAGTCGAATTTTACACAAAGAATTAAAGGTTTTGACAGCTCTAAATTTAGAATTTCTGCCTTCAGAATCGACATCAATGAGCTCTCACCCCCAGTCACACTTTATCTTACCCTTGATATACCACTTTTTGCAACATCCTGTATAAACCCCCTCCTGCCGGCAGGCGCGGACGACGGCTCTACATGCTGCAGATGCTGGTGCTGGCCTTCGTCCCGCACGCGGCGCTCATCATGCAGAACTGCACCATCATGGCGCAGCTGTCCAACACACTCGCCTGGTCACTGTACCTAGACAGTGAGGTGAGTGGTATGAGCGGTTGCCAGCGGCCGTTGTCTGTGGTTTGTGGCGTTAGCGCAACGTCAAGCTGAGTTTTGACGCTTCGAAGTTCTATGAATTTGACATAATCAAAAGTAACAATCTGTCAGTAACTGCCAGTTTCTATATCTCTATCTATCCATAACTGGTAGTTACTTTAATACGATTTTGACATAATCAAAAGTAAGAATCTGTCAAAATCGTATGAAAGTAACTACCAGTTATAGATAGATAGAGCTGGCAGTTATTCGCATAAATATACATATTTGACGAGTCAATGACGCGTCGAAGACCCGTTTTTATTGGAGGTTATGGGTTGTATTGCATCGCAGTCACGTCGCTGAGAGTCGCGTAGTGGGAGAAGGGGTGAGGCCACATTGGTGCGTTGCGTCGTTGCTCCTACTTATATTATTTTTGTGACCGTTCCTTTCGGGAACGATGTCGCGGCGCGACGTAGGGCAGCGCAACGCACCAATGCGGCCTCACCAGGTAGTTATTCATCATTTATGTATCAAGATTGACTCATCGATGACTTTCATAATTACCTACAATTTCCCTAATACTAACACTTTGGTCGATTTGTAACCATTATTTATACTTACTTACCTATAACTGTACTAACCTAACCTACTCAACACGTCATTAGGTAGCTAGTCATGATATTTATGATAAGTAGGCATGCAAGGTTGAATCAGCTAACCAAATGTCATAGCTTACCTGCTTAGATTAGTACCTATTCAAGCCTGCTTAGTGATTTCTGACTGATTCAAGTATACAGGTAGGATATTCATATGGTACCTATCTATAAATAACTCATTACTCATCGTATCTTAAATAGCTAAAAATAAATATTTAGTGCTAGTTATCCGTAAGGAAATAGGTAAGTAAGTACTGTAACATTACTGTTAGAATTCATGGCTACGTATCTTTGAGGTTTCTGACTCACACAGACTCACACTTATCATACCAGAAAACCCTCACGGTAGTATAGGTACTTATATTTATATTATGCATTGAAGATTGAATATAAATAGGCAAAGGTAGGTCAAGCATGTACCTACGCTATACTATGTACACTCTACAGATACTGTTTCACTACACAAATAATAAATAACGTCGCCATCCATACAAGTGGATCTAAGTAAATATTTTATGTACCCGAACAATAAAATAAATAGTCGCTTTTAGTGATAAGACCGCCTTTTTTGTACCTATGTGTTTATATTTAAGCTTTGTATAATCTATTCTTGTGTACAAATAAAGAATATTCTATCTATCTATCTATAAATACAAGAGTACACGGTTTTTGTTCTCTTTATGGAGTAGAGAGAAAAGGGAGGAAACTCAATTACATTGATTTGTATACTTACCTAGTACATAGGTACTTCACGTATTTACTTCGAAATCATGATGCTATACTTTACCTACCTGTTTATTTGTGGTATGTGTGAATATTTGCTTTTCACAATTAGTATCCAATACTCGTACAATATAACTTTGTCAATACATCAGGAAATATCATGCAACATACCGAGGTATGACTCAGTTCAGGAGAAAACCGCAGAATCTTGTGGGTCTACATTTCATCTGTGTCAGTGAAGTCAGAGAGGTCAATGAATCGCCCGAGACCTCAGGTAAGGCCACATAATATGTACATAATTATACATACACAGTTGATACCTGGCGCACCGACACCTACAGTATCACCACAGCACCGCATATTAGGTCAAAAATGACATAATCCTTTATTAATAATTACCTATAATGGGTTGAACATGAATGTGTCCAAGACGAAGTTTATGGTAGTCGCGAATGAGCCCAAAACGACGACAGACTTACGCATAGGAGCGAACATCATTGAAAGAGTCGACAAATACAAGTATCTTGGGTCATGGCTGACGGACTCATGGGGGAGTGATACTGAAATACGAGTGCGTATCGAAATTGCCCGAGCGTCATTCATGAATCTGAAAAAAGTTCTGTGTTGTCGACAACTTTCTATAAAACTCCGTACCAAGATTCTGAAGTGCTACGTGTGGCCCATCGTCCTTTATGGGTGCGAGTCATGGACCATAAAGGAAAACTTCAAGAAAAAACTTGAAGCTTTCGAGATGTGGTGTTACCGACGCATGCTTCGAATCAGTTGGACCGATAAAGTCACCAATGTCGAAGTTCTGAAACGAATGCATAAGCAAGTGGAACTCGTGCGTACCATTAAGCAGCGCAAAGTAGCCTACTTAGGACACGTTTTGCGTAATAAACGATACCAGCTGCTACATACCATAATAATGGGCAAAGTGGAAGGAAAGAGAAGGCCTGGAAGGAGAAAATTGACGTGGCTGTGCAACATCAAAGAGTGGACCGGTGTAAAAACCGTGTAAGAATTATTTAAAACAGCCAGGAATAGAGAGCGCTGCAAAGAGCTGACTGCCAACCTTCAATGATGGAGAGGCACTATAAGAAGAAGATAATGATGAAAGTTTGTAAGAATGGATGGACGTGATTGTTACTCTTTCATGGCCGCTCCCAGTTTTATGTAAAATTAGACGGTAGGTTTTGATCCCGGAATTCCCACGGTAAACTAACACTTTTCCGTTTAGGACTAATTTACACTACTGTCACTGGAACTTTCTCATTTGTCGTAAGTGTAAAACTATTTGACTTTGACCCGTTCCATGCATCTTACCTCTACTTTAGATAACCAATTTGACTTTTACTTTGCCTCTACAGGTGAGTTCAGGCCTGTACGCGGGTGACACGGTGGTGAGCCTGCAGGAGGAGCGGCTTATGCTAAGCAAGCACCTTTTCACCACCTCGCTGCAGCCAGCCATGTCCAGGAGAAATAACACGTGAGTTTGTTGTCTAATAATTACTACTAGTTAGTCTGGCACGGGGCGCAAGACGCGCAGAAGAAGACGTGATAAAAAAATCCTTCGTGGTCGCTTTAGAGGCCGCTCGATGTGAGTGAGGGCGATACAAAACTTATGCCACGTCTCGAACCCCGTACTAGGCCTTTAGATGGTATAGTGGTTAGTGAGTGACGTAGTGACTGTTACGTAGGTACAATATAGGAATTAATAAGTAGCTCAGAATACGTAATTTTCTTCTAAATATAAATTAAACATACTCTAATATATTTTCACTATCAATCAATTACGTAGCGGCATCCAGTAACAAAGTTCAATGAAATTATCTCTAATTAATAGTTCGTAAATGATTTATTGTGATATAATTAGTGTAATGAAACTAACGAATTATCGAATGATAGTTCACTGATAGGTACATTTTTGACTAACTGGCCTTGCCGGTAGTTGCCAAGACTGCAGTTTGAGAGTTTGGGGACATACCCGAAGGCTGGTGATTCAATTGGAATATGCAGATGTGTGGGCACGTACTAGGATATACGAGCAAGGTGTTGCCAAACGGGAAATTACCCACATATTTTACAAATAAAATTACCAACTGGGTTTCCTAAGGTTAGCGAATGCACAAAATTGAAAAGTATACAATCCAATACATAATTATTATATGTATAAAAAACCAAATACGTGCTGGACTGTTGCATTAAGTGTTCCGTAGTTAGATCCACCCTCTGAATAACGTATTTTTTTACGTTGTTTTAAAAGTTTCAGTTTTTTACAGCTACAAGGGACCGTAGACCTGAATAAATGAATTGATTTCTCCATCCGTTCCCAACATAAAGAGTTTAAACAGACCACAACCAAATTGCGAATATTGTGATATACTTTACTAGTAAAGATTTTTTATCGAGGAAGGGAACCCTAAAAACTACAATTTTATAAGAAGACGAAAGTTGACAACTTTATGACAATATTTCTACTGGTGATTCTCATGAATAAGAAATGTTATGGCAACAATGGAGCAAGTTTTAATGTAGTTTATGATTTGAAATTTAAATATGATTAACATAATTATTCTTCACTTACGTTACTACTGTTAGTTTTATTGGGAAAAGACCACTTGCAGATAAAACCGTTCATTTATAATACATATTTATATATACTTCATTCATTATCATTACATTCATTCTGCATTTATTATATCAACAAGCCCCACATAGATAGGAAAAAAAGGTAAAACCTAGTTATAATAAATATGGGATTACTATAATATACCTAAATTAAATTATTACAAAATAATTATAATTTTAAATAGATACCTACTTACCTGAGATAAGTGTCTTATTATTAACTAGTGATTTGGTACAATAACCTATGTGTAAAATGATTCATATTTTCACCACTATGTTTAGCGTCATTTCGCCATAATTTTATACAAAATTCGTGAGTTTGCCGTAATTAGGTGCTACAATACACAAATTCGCTTTATTTCCATAAGCTCGGATTATCTGATATTTAATACAAGAAAAGCCACAAAATGATTCTGCGTAAATTGTGCTATACTATCACATAATGCATAACATTTTTGGCATTTAGCTTTTTAAACTAGAGGCCAAATGTACTCAAATTAAAACATATGCATTTTTTATGGTGTGGGAGATAGACTACAGTAAAAATCGGTAAAATGGTCATTCCAAAATAAGTAAACATGTTTCCCCTTATTATAAAACAAAGACTAAAGATAGTTCTGGTTTTAACCCTTCTTTAAACTGCTGACATGTACCTACGAAATCTCTAGACTTTACCATAGAATAACGAGTCCTACTGTACTTGTTATTCTATGACTATACCTTAGTGGTTCTAAACCAGAACCATTTTGAAGTCTAATTTAAAGTCTTGACTATAAGAAGAGCAGACATCTCAAAGAGCGTTTAAATTTTCCTGCTGTTAAACAAATGATGGATGCCAAAACAAATGACAGATTCTTCGCTCCCTCCAGGTCACACCTGCACCTGGCGTTCCTGTGGAGCGACCGCAACATGTCGCTGCTGCCGCCCCCCGCGGTGCCGCCGCACCCCCGCCAAGCCCTCTAGTAAGTGTTTTGTTAGTTTTCGGGATCGAGGCGGCTTTTAAGGGTGCCCGGCACACGACCGACAATCGGAAATCGGAAAAATATAACGTATTGATTGCAATCAAGTTCAAGGCATGCATGCTACAATATGTCGATAAGAAATTAGGTTCCAATGAAATTCGTGCGGGCACCCTAAGACAACTACTAGCTTGGGGAACAATGCCACCAGACCCTCATTTTTGAAATAAAAACTGTACTAGTAGTTACCGTTACTGTAATAGTTATTTAGCGGAAAGTAAACCTACGATATAAGTTACGTGAAGCAATAAAAAATTAAAGAAAAAACACTTATTTCAGACACACAGAAACAACAGAAAACATTAAATTTCTTGCTGTATTCTATATAAGAATACGAAACGTAAACCCGCAAATAATGCCCAAAATGAATAATAGATCACACCGAAGCTTACACTGCCTCGCTCTTTCAAAGTGTTACATTTTTAGCAATAAATAAAATATACTTACAATTCTCTTGGCCTTTACCTTGTTTTTTGGTAACAATTTTTTCCTTACGTTTTGTAGTCACTGTCTACCACCCTTTTGTACGTTGTGGGACGTGACTGGAATGGTAACATCGTAATAGTTTAGACACCTACGTGATTTTAGGCTCCGTAGAGGAAATAATACGATTCGTTACCTTTTAGGTAGCCCAGTTGTTTGTCTCGGTTGGTTTTGCTCGTTTGGCAAAACGGTGAAACATAAAGAAAGATAAAAAAGAGAGAAATTGAATTGACTGCTGGAAGTAACATCACCAAATATATTAAACCTAATTTTGGATTGGGATGAAATTATTTTCAGACATTTTATTAGGTATTTGAAAAAATAAAAGAACGTAATATTTATAAAAGGTATTGTATTTTTTTATACTACACAAGTATCTACCTACTATAGCCTCAGGAAAAATAAGTTTTGGAGCGCTGTTGTGCTATCCACGAGTCTACGTCTACCCATTGCATTTCAGCTCTCATTAGTTTGTTTTTTTGAAGCTAAAGTAACCCTCCTGTAATATTTATAGTTATACCTTGTTTCACGGGGAAAGACATCTGACAGGACCCTTATTACATTCGAATAAGGGAAGTTTTTGTTTGTATGAGCTGTCTTTCCTCGAGAAAAAAGGTATAGGTATACCAATAAAGCAATATTGTGTTGTAAACGTCCGGTCTATTGAACACCGTACCGACGTTTCTTTGACACTATCAGCCCTAGGGGCGGAATACATTTTGAACGGGTTTTAATATCGGGAGTGTATCGGAGTTGTATTGGTAAATATTACACCCTGTACAATTGCGAATGTGTTGCTGGTTAGGCTGTGCGCGCCCTGCGATTTTTTTGTATTGCGATGATTTTGTCGCAGAAATGTAAGTGAGTTTATAGTTTATTCGTCAATGCGCGCACTACGACAAAAAATTGCGGGGAAATTACGTATGTTAATATAGCACGACTTAAAAAACTTGACGGAAAAACTCGCTACACAAAAACATAGTGCGCGCAAGCTTACAGTTTTGAAGACTTTCAAATTACGCGAGTTAGGAAGATTTAATAGTTAGAATTACGGCGGGGATTGCGTATTTTTCAGACTGATGTCGTTAATAATTTATAAATATGTCCTCTTACATGAAGAATGTTAAATCAAAACTGAAATAATATATTTCGTTTCACTTTACATGCAGCCATTTTAGGGAAGATGTTATTAATATAATGTAAGTATCTTCCCTTGTAGTACTCATAAATTATGATTTGCATATACTTATATCTTTTACCAGGTTTAACAGGGTTAGCCCCAGTTTCTCCATAGTCGGTTATCTAACCGACCAGGGATTGGTTCATCAATTATACTATCATATTATACGTAATTTTCATATAAAATTCTTGACAGATGTGTGAAAAGTCAACCACTAATATCTGGCTATTCTCTAACCGACTATGGAGAAATTGGCACAGCATGACATATGATATGACATAGAGGTAGGTAGTAGTTCTGTATTTTAAAAAATTAGGTATGTTACCTACGTGATGACGAAATAAATTAGCCATTGACATACACCTACCTAACAAGCCACTACTTGTCATATCTACACGCTGTTATATGAGTAAATTAATAACCTGCAATTAATTAAACCGAATGGTAATTTGATACATAATATGATTTAACTGTATAATTCGCATATTAATTAATTTTATTGCCAACAACGACATATTTTAAAGCTTTACGATGTTCTTCTATTTTATATGATTGTTAAATGAAGATAGCGGTAGCACCTTATCTTAGTTGAGGTAAGCATGAGCAGATATACAAATTATTATGATGACCACTGTAGAAATGAAATACTTCACTGTGAAAAGAAGGTGGGAAGGCATATTATAAATACAAATTACAGTATTTTCGCTCAAAGCGATATATAGACAGTCATGTTGACAACCTTTGATTGGAAGCTTTGGTAAATTGGATAGATATAATATTTTCAAATAGTCGTTCTTATAGCTTAAAGTGATTCAGATAGGGTCAACTGTACTAACATTGACATTTTAACATTTCAGAGACTTGAATCAAACGGAGTCGCTGAGCCGGATGTCCGTGTACGGTGAAATTAATTCAATACTCCTCCTGTATATAGCCACGCAATGGCAGAGTAGTAGCTCCACGTTATGCAGGTAATGTGTTCTAGCTTATAAAATATTATTATACTAAAAATTTACTATATGACGGAAATGCTTTATTTAAGTATAGGTTGTACCTATGTATAAGCTGATAAGCTCATAGCTGTAATCCCCGAAGGGGTAGTCAGAGGTGCGCCGCAACTGAGCCACGAGTTTTGCACAGTATTTACATACATTTTTACTCTAGAATCAGATTCTAGATGTGTAGGTACCCTAATAACATTGTACTCAATCCAAAACTTCGATACAGATTGGTACTCGCGACCTATGACCCATCTAGAATCTAGATGTGTAGGTTTTCTCACGATGTTTACTGACGGTGAAGGTTTGAGATAGTGGTAAAAAAACATTCATTCTTATGAATAAAACAGGTCAATGGCTACCTGGTATAAAATCGGAACGGAAACCTGCACACCATCAATTCTTCAGGCATTATAGTCGTGAAAATATACCTAGTTAAAATATATTTAAGTTAGCATCATGACTTACTTTTCATTTCTGTCGTTTCTACAAGTATTAAAGCAGCGCTGCAATCCCTTTACCCAGCAATATTAATTCATAAATCAATTCCAATTAACCATTCCGTCGTTATTAACTGAAACCTCGTTGCAGGCAATTAGCGGCCTCCCATGAACTGGTTAAAACAATGGAGGGGTTCTCCAAAGCGCTTGCGTCGACCTTCTACCCGCTCACCCCATCGGAAGGGTTGAGGGAATACCAGAAGTACCAGATAGTTGGCAACGAACATTTACACTCGACGCTTCAGTATCTGGAAACGGAAAATATGGCAGACGAGAAAGTTCTACTGAAAGAGGTTGTTGTTTTGTAAGTAGATATCTTTAAGACTCATCTTTAGGGAGGTGTGCCACTGCTGCCGTCTAAACGGCGGGAGGAACCAGATAATTTGATAGGAAAATCATGGGTAAGACCTGCAACTACAAAAAGCAAGTTCGACGGGTTTTTTAAGACACAGAGTGAAGTATGATTGTGTCTTGTATGGATGACCCTTGTTTGGTCGACTGGTGGTATCCGTATTGACATTGGAAGCATTAGTACTCGAAACGATTATAGGTATTAATTCGTACCAGACCAGTACTTACAAGACCTATTATAAAATAGTAAAAAAAACGTATTTTTTTCCACCAGGCTGGAGGCAGCATGGATGAATAAAACATAGGGGTAGGAATGATTTATATAGGATATTTACTTATGTACTTATCTTAAAGCCGTATACAGAAATAACGCTTGTTACTAGCGCCGATAGAGTTTTCAATGGATATTTTGTATAAAGCCCTTATCAGCGCTGGATCGGAAATAGGTAGTATGAAACTGACAGTTATGTGTAGGTAACAGGTATGCTAATATCAGTGACGGTAGCAGTGGACAACAATCTTCATTAAATTGTAGCGATACGGAGACCTAGGTTTTACTCTAACTTGACGAAATGCGAAGTTTCGGAACGCTAATGGGCTAACCATAACTCTATCTCCTTGTATTAAAATTTACCGATTGCATGGCAGCTCTTTGAAACTGTAAATTTCATTAAGCAGGAGTAGCCCCCAATGATAGGTCTGTAAGTTTTGATATTTTATGTCAACCGCGTAACTTAAATACTGAAGATTGACAATTTTACGACTGTTACCTCCCTAATCCTTAAGGTCGGGGACGGGGACGGGAAATAAATCCTTAGGGACGAGATAACTTCCTTCACAGGAAGGAATACATTCTTAAGATTACAGTGACCACTTAAGACTGTTGCTTATTATATTTTAAGTAGAATATAAATATTATTAACTTTTTCGTTTCACAAAAGTATCAAAACTTACAGTGATAGAGGAAACTCAGAGTCGGCGACGTCATCACTAAATAGCGCAGCTTTCGAAATCAAATTGTTCCTATTTTTACTGTAGGTAACTTACGAATTTAAAGCGAATCGCAAAATTGCAAATTCAGCGATATCCATAAAATAATAGTACTTATGAATACTTGAATAGAGATGGTATGCATCTTTAATAACTTTTATTGTTTTTAGCTACGAGGCATCCAATCTGGAATTGAATGGGAATAATCGACTTGAATATTTAATGGAATCGGAGAAGTGTTTGCTCAAATTGAAACAAGTGAAGTACCGGTTGTGGAATATCGTTAAGTAAGTATTGATTCGAAGATTTTTAATACGAACTAGATGGAGGTCAGTGCAGACAAATAACACCTCTCTTCTACCAATGAAATATGAATTGCCAATTTCCCCATTCTCGGTTAAAGCATAACAAGGGAGTAGTGGTTAACTTTTGATTTTAACACATCTGTCATGAATTTTATATGGAGATGACGTTTAATTTATAAATCAGTCCCTGTCGGTTAGATAACCGACAATGGAGAAATTGGCACTAAGTATTCTGAATTAGTTCGGTTCGAAAATTTGTGACTCTATTCAATGGTACAATGGTAATGGTTGTCATTAGGTTGAACATAAAACGGTTTGACAGTAAACAAAATACGGACAGTTTTGTTTTTGTATGTGATCTTGTTCGTATTGTTAATCTAAGTATCGATTATATTATTTATGAATTGCCTAGTTATAAAAGGGATTGGTTTATTTGATATGGCGGCTATTATCCTTATTGAGTTTAGTATAATTTGAATCTCCAATCACAAATTAGGTTTGATTATGATTGAAAATTTAATATAAAGTAACTGATATATTTCATCTCTACTGGCCATTAAGAAAATGAAACGTGTGCATAATTTTCAGTAGGTACAGTATGGAAAATGTGATTTGGTGTAACCCGTGATAGGTTATCTATATTATATCGGCTATGAATTACAACCACACAAACTTACTTAAGGTACTCTACTAACTCAGTATAACTTTTGTTTCCTTAGTTCAAATCCAATTTTATTAAAGGTTTAGAGATGTCGTTTTAATTTTTCCTGAGCCGTCGAGATCGCTTTAAATCCTTAAGATTATCCGAGTCGGGATCTTACACTCAAGGGGATCCTTTTCTAAATTATGGTCGGTTTATTTATAGCATTAAAGAGAATGAAGGATTAGTACCAACTTAGGCTGGATTTGAATAGCCATCTGGGATTTTTGTGAAGAAACAAGTTAGTACTTATGCATCATGTCGGTAAAAGTTTCTGACGGTGCGGAAAATTAAGATTTCCATAAATTTAATTATTAAGTACCATGAGGTAACGGGCGATGTTTTAAATATTTAAGCATATTCTTTATTTCCTAACTTATATTATGTAATGCGTTGTTTTTACTCCCTTAAACATAAACGCCACTGATAATAAAGGCATACTTATTCAGAGTAGAGCAGAAGGGCTAGCATGGGGCGCAAGACGCGCACGTGACAAAAATTTGTGTCCGGATATAATAATATATATTATCATCTTCGTTTTATTACTATTCATGTACGTTATTCCATTTCTTCCATCAAAAGGTTCCCAGGTAGATATTACTATAAAGCCGGCTTTTCCTACTGTTTATTTTAAGTTTATAATTAAGTAGTTTTTTGCCTTTTCTTGCAAATAAACAGTAGGTATAATATTGCATTATATTCGCAGAGCGTCAGTGAAGCAAGAGGTGTGGGTGTCGCGGCGCACGCTGGCGGTGGGCATCCTCATCCTCACCATGGTGCTGGTGGCGTCGCCCGTGCTCATCCTGCTGCTGCGGCACACCGTCACCACGATACAGGTACACTAGCACGGGGCGCAAGATGCGCACGACAAGACGTGACAAAAGTTCTCCGTCGTCAGTGATCATCCTGCTGCTGCGGCACACCGTCTCTACTACAGGTGGGAGCAAGACGCGCACATTAGCAATTACATTATGATGAACACTTTTCGGAGGAAATGGATATATGTATTATAATTTTTAAGCTTATGAGCAAAGTAAAACACCAAATTCGTGTATATTATTTACTAACTAAGTAATTATCTTAACACAAATTAATACTTTTCTGGTACCAAAGTATATAAATAAATATTTTAAATAATCAGTGACAAAATTAACACGTAAGATAAGTTAAACTTAAAAAATAATTAAATAAATAACTTATATTAATTATAAAGGGTTTTTCAATTGGCGCGGGTAGATTTGTGGCGGCCCGTGGCGGCCATTTTGTTTTGGTGACAATTGTCAAATCTTTTGCTTATTATTCAGTTACTTATGCCAAATCACCATGGCAGGTTACACGATTGAACAGCGCGTACAAATGATAAAACTTTATTATCAAAATAAGTGTTAGTGCAAACGTTGCGTGCATTGCGCCCATTTTACGGTAGACGTGGTGGCCCTTCACAGTCGACTCTTCAGCGTTTGGTGGCCAAATTTGAAACAACCGGTTCGTTAATCCATCAACCCACACCTGTACGTTCAAGAAACACAAGATCAGCCGAGAACATCGCGGCGGTCCGTCAAAGTGTACAGCAGAACCCGAGGCAGTCGATCTATGCGGAAAAGTCATTGAAAATTGGACCACTCGGATCCGTGCCACTGTGAGAAGCCGAGGCGGGCATTTGAATGATGTCATCTTCCATACTTAATGGCATATATGGGCCTTTTAAATAAATAAAAAAAATTGTTGATACCTCATACGCAGCTTGTTTAATTTCGTTTCAAAATCTACCCGCCCTTATTGAAAAACCCTTTACAAAACAATCTTAAAACTCATGGACTAGAACTTAATACAAAAAATCTACATTAGTAAATATTTCAGTAACAACTTAAGCGTAAGCTGTAAAACTTCCGCGGCATGGCATCTTTATCGATGACGATAAACTAGTTTAATGCACGTCCTACCAATCACATCACTGTGTACCACCAGCAAATCGAAATAATAGTGACGTTAACTACGTCGATAACGTAATAAACTGAAACACCTGCCTCTGTGGTCTAGTGGTAGAAGCTTCGCTTCATGACTCAGAGGTCCCGGGTTCGATTCCCGGGGGACCATCAATTTGTGTTTCTAAATTGTGGTTCTAAGTTTGGTTAGGACATAGAAGGCTGATCACCTGATGTCCGAAACAGTGAAACGATCCATGCTGTCGGATGGGCATGTAAAGCAGTCGGTCCTGCGCCTAGCTCTCTCCAGTCGTGTCGGTCAATCCGTCCCATTGGGCTATGAGAGTGATGGAACAGAGAGTGCTCCTGTGTACTGCGCACACACTTGGGCACTATAATCTACTCCTGCGTACATGGCTGATCTCAAATGAGATTGGCCGCCGTAGTCGAAATTCGGCTAGGAGGATATTATTATAAACTGAAACAACATAAAATCTGGCTAAGAAGGCACTTTCGGTTTCAAGGCGGAAACATATTAAAAACAGAGACAGTTCTACCGAAAATGGGTCAGCTTTTTTGCGTCGGACTGTACCGCTCATGGCGTTGCGTCTGATGTTCATAGTGTGGTTCTAGTTATAGTAGAAACCCTACATATAAATTAACTAAAACCCCATGCCCCATCTTTTTTCGAAGTCGGTTTTTTATTTTCATAATTGGCTGAACACGTCTCGCGTAACTTTTCTATAGCGTGTTTCAACCAAAACTCCACTTTAGGTGACAGAGTAAGGATTATACTCACTACTCAGAACCCGAAACAAAATACATATAATATAATTTCTTCAGTCTTTGACGTGCATAGTTGCATACTGATGTCTATATTACAGGGTTTCCCTAGTTTAGACATCAGCGGATTACCGCATACAGACTAATTAAATATGTGATTATCTAAAAACCTTATTGTTACAAGGAATATTTACATTATTAAATTAATTATTGAGTAAATTATTATACTTCTATATATAAGTTCATTCTAGCAATTGTATTTAGTATGTGGTACTTTTTGTGTAACATTTTTGAAATAAAGTTTATTATTATATAAAAAAAGTTATAGGTAAGCTCCATTGACTAGACAAGAGTTGGACTCGCCCTTATATTATATCCTTCGCAAGTTTCCCGTTTCTCGTTGATATTCCTTGATTATATCGTTTCATCGTCTTCACCTTCCAGTTCCTCATAATTTTTGTCGTAGTCGATGCTGTAACAAGAGATTTTAATATAAATGTTGATATATTATGGACAATATATAACATAGATCTTACGGTGAAGGAAATCATCGTGTGGAAACGTGTATAATATCTAGATCGAGCATGAGCACATTCAGATAATATGTGAACCCACCAACCCGCAATGGAACAGCGTGGTGGGAAATGTTCCAAGCTTAGGAAGGTAGTTTAGACCTTGGGGATATGCACAAAGGTTCCAATACTTCCAATCGAGAGAGCCAGGTGCAAGTACTTACACCCCCACGAGAATAGAATAGAAAATAATTTTAAGAAAATTTAATAGGAAATTAAAATTGAAACATTTTTTCTATATAAGGTATTCGATACGTATGTGGGATGTGTCTAAATAAGTGCCGTACTCTCAAGCCGTAACTTTAATTTCCGCCCCGGAAATAGAACCTCAGAATGTTTTGTTTGACAGACTCCAAATGTTAGTTAACTCTCAGTGTCGCATAAATTATTTATGAATACCGAAAGCTCACTATTGATTGATTACTGTGTCTCCAATAGGCAAACGTAATGCAGCAATTTGCGTAGAAAAAGTGCAAAACTAGCAAACAAACACTCGGCACAGTCGGCGTATAGAGTCCTTCGTCAAGTCGCGCGCCTTAGAGTCGCGCGCCGCGCGAGTTGGCATCTACTGTTTTTTTATATCATCAACTCGCGTGCCCATGTAAAGTACATGTAAAGTACGGTCAGATGCAAACGAATTGAAACTAAAAAATATAGTTAAATATTGTCCCCTGGCTGATTAGCATAAGAAGGTACCGACTAGACAGTCGCCATTAAAGTAGATGCTTTGATTTCGGGACAATAAAGCCTATGTTGGAAGTGCGGAATGAGGCAAAAGGGGATGTGACCTATGACGCATGATACCCAAGATTGCTATCTCTCTCATCCCGTGCGCCAATTTTACCTGTCATAGCTATGTCCTTCAAGTTTTTGTTGCAAAAACCGGTTTAAAGGGCTAAAACGTCATCATTGTTTTAGTGACGTCGTTTTAGTGTTACTCCTAATGCGAAGCAGAGATGTACAGTGCATTACTTACAGTCTATAGTACAGTGCAAAAATATTAAAATGTGGCAGTTTTTACTGATGTTGATGTATTGTGGGGGTAAGTCTATAATAAATTAACTTTACTATATTACCAAGTCTATTTTGCCGTAATATAAAGACAGGGTTACGTTTTCGTTACCGTTATATTAAATACCGAATTAGCACTAAAATTTAAAACAAATTTCGTTTATTTCATTGGTCAAAGAGTCAGATACCTAACGGTAACAATTACTTCCAGGAAGTTCATCGCAAGCAGGTCCATCCAGTAATAAAACTGCACATGAAATCATAACATCCCAGCGAGGAAAGTCAATACATACATACGAGGAAAATACCCTATACATTCTAAGTAGTTACCTTAAGCATAAATAGCATTATAAATTATAACTTTTGTGGCTGACTCTACATATTTTCACAGTCAAGCGAGTTGACGACAAAAAAAGTAGGTAAATACGGGAGGGGCAACTCGCGCGCGGCGCGCGAGTCTAAGGCGCGCGACTTGACGAAGGACTCGGCGTATAGTTCACAGTCAGAGGCGAACATCCGAGTAATTAGGTATAATATGTTTAACATCACATCTTAAATTATGTAGATGTGTATTAAGTATGTAACGAATTGATTGAGTTATTTTGTTGTAGGTACTTAATTTTAATGAAGTTCCTGGTAAATTTAAGAATTACATCGAAATGCAAATAAATACTGATAGCATTTATTTATAGTATTCTACAAGTATATCAGTAGGATAATAATGGTACTTACATTTTATTAATTCGTACTGAATTATTTAAAATACGTATACTATGCGATTCTACCGCTATCCCGATAATAGTGTGACAAAAAAAATACAATGCATTTCCCTAAACCCCATAAACGTAGAGAAACTGGAATAACGCCCGTCCCACCAATCACATGGCCGTGTTTAACAATTATCCCGATAATATAATTATAGTCATTTTGATTTAATTTAATCCATATAGATAAAACATGCTTTGGTGACTAGACAGGTGAAACTGTAGTCGCGAAGATGCAGTCAAGAAAAAAAAAAGCTTGTAATAACCTAACCAATTGGTATATATACGTTAACGTATAAAAGCCCCCGCCCCCGGTCTTGGTAAAATATGGACAATAACACTCGCGGTTATATTACCTATGATCCAAAAAACAAATAAAAAATCGGTTCAGCCGTTTGGGAGCTACGCTACCACAGACCGATATTTTTAGTCGTAGGTTAAAACATATAATTAAGTACTTACTCTTGGCACTTCTTCGTGATCGCGTTAATTTCCTTCTCAGACGCACATTTCGGTACATCCAATATATGCCTTCTTATCCTTATCACTAAATTCTCAACTGTAGTTCTCGTTTCAACATGAACACCACTATTTCCCCCTAAAGTTAAAATTTCAACACTTTTATTTTCTCCTAAAGTGAATTGCTTATCACTTTCACTATCACTGATAGGCGCACAGTGGGTGCCAAGTACCACACACAAGGTGACCATAACTACGATAGAGGACCTCATGATTGGTTGGAGGCTAGTGGGGGAGTGACCCACGCCGGCCTGCCAGGTTATACTTATACTGATGGTCAGCTCTGACTCATGTGTGAATCTACAGTGACAGTAAAAGGATGTTCAGCAATATAAGGTCATATGCTGGATCTTTTTCTAAATGATTAATATTTTACCATAGCAGGAATGAGTTAATTATGTATTATTTGTTGTTTAAAATTTACCGATCCGGGTGGCTTAGCACGGGGTGCAAGATGCGCTCGCCAAGATGTGACATAAGTTCTGCGTTCTGCGCTAACTCACATAGCGCGAGCGCTAGGCCTTCTGGTAACAAAAAAACTTATTACAGGAGATAGTACCTACTTAGTAAAAAAATAATAATTTCTCCTTCGGATTAAAATTGTGCAACCACGGTAATTTTCGTGAGATGGTGCAGACTGCAGAGTGACCAAACGGATAAACCGATTTCGCAATACGGTGAATAATTTATTAGTGAATTACCTGCGAGTCTACGTCACAGGGAAAACGTTAGCAAAGGGCCAATGAGTAATATTGCACTTGTATCTTGGTGTACACCAGTTAATGCCAATGCCATGTGCAATATTTTTATAATAACTTTATTATACTTATGCATTACATAAAGCGTAGAAAGTTGTAAGAATATAATAGAATACTTCTTCTACTTTATTTTGCACCATTAAAGAAAACATTACAATTTCACAACTTATTTATAAAATAGTACAAAAAAGGCGGTCTTATTGCTTAAAGCAATCTCTACCAGACAACCTTTGGGTGGAAGAGACAATTTTAACATACTAAGTGGTGTCGTCAATCTATGTAGCTTACGTTAAACGAAGTTTTGGATCGCTACCACGACTCTTAGTTATCAAGATAGAGGCACATCCAGGAGGGTCACTACTTACACTCAAAGTTATGTATACTTGTATAGTCTTGATGGCCAAAGAAGCTTGACCCTATCAGAGTTATAGTGATAATGCTACCTAATACGTGTTTTACGTAATAGATACGTCACCGCAGTAACAAGTTTATTACTTCGACCATAAGGTTTATTACTACGACTGTTAGCGTGTAATACGATCATCAATCGTTTTTCCAACTACTTACCTTAATTAATTAATTATGATATTCATAAATAATAATCAAGCGGCAAAGAAAAATACCTATTCGAAAATATTGCAGTTATTTGAGTGCAGTACGATACGATACGATCATCAAACGGTTTTCTAAGTACCTTAATTAATGACGATGATGATAACTAGAAATGGTCACACGTCATGAAAAATATTCGTAACAGTCATGATTCTCTTTATAGTTATATGTATTATGTATGTATATCAAATTTCATTACCTATGGTTAGTCATATTTCAGCAGGCTGAGAACCTTGTTGGTCTGAAAGTCGTTCTTGGCCATAGCTTATATGAACCTCGCCTTGTTTTTAATGTTTTTAACTATAATCCCTTGAGTTAAGGGCGCGAACCAATTATATAATTGGAGTAGCCATCCCATTTACCGCTTGAACCCCTTGAAATCAGACACAATATAAATCTATTGGTGTCAGGCGCGATATCGCGGCTTTGGGTCGCAAAAGGTTAAGGGTTAAGCTTAATAACTTCAGAGGATGCGCAGATTTCCTAACGATGTTTTCCTTTACCGTAAGAGGACGTGGTTTGGTCAATATCGATCACATTGACTCATCCTTTATCATCCGGCATCCTTGCGTCGTACATGGCTGGTGGAAAGGCAGTCTAAAGGTATGCGTCCAACTTTCGGGATCGTACGCAACGGACGCATCCCATTCAGTATTACTCGTATTTGTTTAAAATTTCACACAAGTGCGTCCACTTCATCGGCATTTCCGACGCTCCATATATTGATGACAATCCGTTTGATGCGATACTTATGATACCGATAATAGGTGGATGCTTACCTTGATGATGGTGAGAGATGTGCTGTGCAATGTGCATCAGATATTTGAATTATTATACAAAATGTAGCACTAAAAACAGATTAGGTATATTTTTGTTTATTTTAAAAATCTATACGTACAGGATTTATAAAATGAAATCGTAAACTCTAATTCAGAAATTAAAAAAACATTTCGCTTGCGAGCATTTTGGACAATTTTTGCATTTCTTTTTCTTATATAAACGGCGGAAAATCGCAGTAGTTAGTAAAATTATTATAATTTTGTTCATAAACATTTAAAATAAATGCTTGTGTATGAAGAATGGTTGAGGCGCAAAAGTATTAGGTATTATACTAGGAAATAGGTGCTATAGATACTGCGTTTCCTTAATTTTCATCGTATCTTCCGAATCACATAATTTTTATATTAGGTTTCTTCAATGTTTTCGTTAATTTAATAACTTAGGATGAGTAGGTACACAACACACGGTTTTAGATATTATTATAGACTTTTGATAATAATTTTATTGGAAACCTGATAAACGTAGCCAAGTAACAGGAAGCGATTTGCAGGTATTTTACATTGCTGCCTGATTTTAGAAATATATTTATTTTGTTACTTTAGTTTGGTTGTTGTTTCATTCAAATTAAATTATATTTTATAGAAATCTGACGTTTGTGGCGACAGATTCTGCCAGTGTCTTCTTTAGACTAGCATGTGATATGAAATGAAACAGTTACATTTTCCATACGTAAGGTTCAAGACCTACTCTTTATAATAATCTATACAGGGTGGCCCAAAGAGTGACGTCCAAAGGAAAATGTTTGATTCCTTAGGTCACGGGGTAGCCAAATCACCCCCATGTATGTTCAGCAATTTTTAGTAGTTTAGGAGTTATGATTTTTTTTCCAAATTTTCTACGAAAATCGACCTCAGTGGATTAATTATGTTTTATTATTTTTTGGATAACTTTTTTAAAGCATTTTTTATTTTTGTGTCATCCTCTTAAGTTGTTCTTTTAACCATAAAAGTTTCAGCTTCCTAGCTGTAATGTAAGTTAGTTATTTTTTTATCGAAAGTTCGAATTATATCATCTAGCTAGACTGCTCTGAATTTTCTACTTGAAATTAAAAATTGAAAAAGATACTCTCATGGTCCCTTATTAATTTTAAAAACTCCGCAAGGTTCCAATATTACATAAAAATAAAAATAAACTATTGCTTAATAGGGTATTATTTGCAGAAAAAAGCCTTCAAAGGTACCTGGGTGGAAATTACCTAATTAGTAAATTGTTTCAGAAAGTTGAAATATTCCTGTTATGTCATTACTAAGGACTAATTAAGTTAGAAAATGTATCAAATTAAAGGGAAAATTAAATTATTTACTTTTTTTAAAATTAAAGTTACATTTTTGAATGTAAATTCTTAGAAAAATGTTTTAGTCTGAGTAGTAAGATTTATGAGATATTTTTTTTATTAATAATAAGTAAATAAACTCTAATCATTATTTTACACATTTACTCAAAATAAATTTTCAAAATGGCGACCTCCTTAAGTCAAAAAAGTGACAAATGTAAAAAATATGACATTTGTCAAAAGGTTGAACATGTAAAAAAAGTACCTTTTCTCAAAAATGTGACATCTGTCAAAAAGTTACATCTGAATGAAACAGAGAAGCGTATAGGCGACTAAAAGAAAAGTTCTTGCGTAGATGTAGGTTGTGTATTGCTATGGGAGGTCGCCATTTTGAAAATTTATTGTGAGTAAATGTGTAAAATAATGATTAGAGTTTATTTACTTATTATTAATAAAAAAATTATCTCATAAATCTTAATACTTATTATTAATAAAAAAAATATCTCATAAATCTTACTACTCAGACTAAAACATTTTTCTAAGAATTTACATTCAAAAATGTAACTTTAATTTTAAAAAAAGTAAATAATTTAATTTTCCCTTTAATTTGATACATTTTCTAACTTAATTAGTCCTTAGTAATGACATAACAGGAATATTTCAACTTTCTGAAACAATTTACTAATTAGGTAATTTCCACCCAGGTACCTTTGAAGGCTTTTTTCTGCAAATAATACCCTATTAAGCAATAGTTTATTTTTATTTTTATGTAATATTGGAACCTTGCGGAGTTTTTAAAATTAATAAGGGACCATGAGAGTATCTTTTTCAATTTTTAATTTCAAGTAGAAAATTCAGAGCAGTCTAGCTAGATGATATAATTCGAACTTTCTATAAAAAAATAACTAACTTACATTACAGCTAGGAAGCTGAAACTTTTATGGTTAAAAGAACAACTCAAGAGGATGACACAAAAATAAAAAATGCTTTAAAAAAGTTATCCAAAAAAATAATAAAACATAATTAATCCACTGAGGTCGATTTTCGTAGAAAAATTGGAAAAAAAATCATAACTCCTAAACTACTAAAAATTGCTGAACATACATGGGGGTGTTTTGGCTACCCCTTGACCTAAGGAATCAAACATTTTCCTTTGGACGTCACTCTTTGGGCCACCCTGTATATAAAAAACTAAAATCCCCCTCCTTCCATTCCCGCAGTCGTTCACCAAGTCCATCGAGCTGAGCACGCAACGCCTGGAGGCGGAGAAGCAGAAGAGCGACCTGCTCCTCTCCCGCATGCTCCCGCTCCCCGTGCTACGAAGACTGCGGGCTCAGAAGACCGTGCCAGCGGAGTCCTTCGATGCGGTCACGATCTTCTTCAGCGACATAGTCGGTTTTACGACTATTTCTGCCAATAGCACTCCCATGGAGGTTATTAATATGCTCAATATGTTGTACAGGTGGGTGGTGTTTTGATTGGTGTGTTTAGGTAAGCGTCTATCTATCGGTATGGTACGTATCTGACCAAACGGATTTTCATAAATGTAGAAACGGTGTAGGCAATGCGGATGAAGAATTTCTATACAAATAATATTGAATCCGATTCGTCCGATGCGTAGGTAGGTACCATGCGGAAAGGAAGGCGCTTACATTCAGAGTAATTACCCCTAGATCTGGTCAAATTTTGACACAGAAATATTATGAAATGGAATTCCAATTTCACAAGATTTGTTTAGAAATGAGGAGAAGAAAGTAGCTTATTCTAAGCGTTGACTCATGTTAATTTGTTTTGTTGGTTAGTCAGGTAAACCTATTGAATAGCCATAAAACTAACTTATTTTCTACCTGGCAAAGAATTCTTAAGGGCTTAGTAAAGTCGCCGAGATCATTGCTCTTAACGGTAGCATTTGCATGAGTCATACACTCAGTTGCAGAAAGCCTCTTTAAAATGTCAAATTAGCTATTATGTCATTACCACTAATTATTCCATTATTTTAAAGCTGTTGCACAAAACTTTTTTGGACATAGAAATTGCTCCTTTAAGTAATGACAAGTTCAACATATCTGCTCTGTGCTCATTAGGAAATGAATGAACTTTTGAATAGAAATGAGTGAACGAATGCGTTTTGATCATGCAAAAAATCATAAAGTTTGGCATAAAATTACAATAATCAAAGAAATTCTACATTATTCTGAGATTTGATTCACCTATAACAAAACGCAAAATTAAATGTTAACAAATAAAAATCAACAAACAATACCACCGCATCGTTTTCCTTTATAATTACAATGTTGTTTTACCTACTTAACTACATAACTGCAAAATTATGCTGATACTGGAAGATAAACAAGTGAAAAATGCAGATGTGACCTGAAATAAACTGCGAAAGAAAACGCGTTATTCGTTACTGTTTTAACTGGTATGTTAGATGCTGCTACGACCAGATTCTGTGGAAGACCATTGCCTTACGTATTGAAGAAGTACAGGAAAGCCGCTTCGTGGATATGTAGATGCAGGCTGGGCAGGTTTCATCAGAGAGCCAGAGGTGCAGGCATTAACAACCCGTAGAGAATTGAATAGATAACTTTTATTCAACAATCATACTTATAAATGTGAATTACCTACTATTGTAGTAATATTAAACATTAAAAATACAATTTTAAAATACAGTTTTTTATTTATAAAGAGATAACACTGCATAGATAGATTGCGAAATTTTGGTAATGAGTACTTGTGTATTGGTTCCAATTCAAGCACATAAATGTTTTCCTCTGCTATAATAACGATTAGAATTCTGTTTAAGACACTACACTGATTGAAATAGTTTCAAATACATAAATTATTATAAGAAAATAAATTTAAAATTGGTTATAATGGATGCTTATTGGGTCATTAGATTTGAAGTATATTTTAAGGGACCAAACGTCAAAATAAAGTCACTTTAGTGGCTAATGTGGGTTTGTGCAACGCAAAATTTAAGAAAAAACGACATTGACATTTCATTAGGGTAAATTTGACATTTCATTTGATAAATTTAAAAGTCTCATGAAACGTCACAATGCTTTTCTGCAACGACTTAATTGGACTTTAAGGTTTAATGATGTTTTTAAAACTTAAAGGACGTTTCTGCAACTGGGTGTTAAACTCATCCCGTGTGGCCGTTAAACTCAAGCTCGGAGGGTGTTTATTGCCTTTTTATTTTACATAACTACAATATCCTACTCATAGGTGACAACATACCTTCTCCCGTCTACCCGTTCTTTTGGCGCATCTTGACTTGATAGGACGTATTACTGGATAATTTTAAAACCTTGCTTAGCTATTAGGTACAAACTTAGTAACCTTTAGTATGAAAAGTATAAAGTTGGGTGTTGAAAAATTGGTTTAGTAAGCTGAAAAGGGGTTGATTCCACTTTTCAGGATACATCATAGGTAGATTTTGGTCATAATAATATAATATTGGACTTAATGTGAGTAAGAAGGTAGGATATCAATCACGTAGATTCTTCTAGAATTCAGCATTCATACCCTATAAGTACCTACCAAATTTTATAATTTATGTTTTCAGATTATTTGACGAGAAGATAGCTCAATACAACGTGTACAAAGTAGAAACAATTGGAGACGCGTACATGGTCGTGTCGGGCCTGCCCAAGAGAAACGGTGAGTCCATTCCATCACATTTCACACTTGTGTAAATATTATTGTAGGAGAACACTTAATTTTGAAATAAATGGTTCTCGGGAGTGCGTTTATAAAAATAAGTCAAAGCCATTGAAATTTCACCGAACCCTAAACATAATAAACAAGTAGGTATTGTGTATTGTGATAATTAGTAAATTGAATCGACGAAGACGCGCCGATAACGCACGCAAACAAAACATATAAACAAACAATAATTGAGACCACTCTCGCATTCTGTGGAGTTTACTCGAAACTTAAAGGTTCGAGAGAACTCTACATCTTAACTGTTGCACCTAGTACACGCGTTTACAACTAGATGGCGTTACTGTTGCGGTATAACGCTACCAATTTACGAATAATGTGCGTCAATTCTGTTAACGTAGACACAGGATGCCTTTTAATTTGGTCGTGTTATACGCCAGAAATATCCATTCAAGAGAATTCTAGTAAGTTCTAGCAAATCCAGTGTAGGTGGCGCTGCCGCGAAGTATAAAAGCGGAGTTGCCGCGGTCAAGTGCATACAGTATATTTCAAGAAACCAATCTCAGTGCAAACTGCGCAACAAAACAAGTGATAAAATGTCGGTGCTCCCTTACTACGACTTCGATAGGATGATGCAGAGAATGGAGCGGGAGTTCTTTAATTCGCCATTTCATCAGCTCTTCCCTCGGGATCTGTACCGGCCGATGGGTGACTTCTTCAAGCCATGGGACAACGTCTTCAGACCTTGGGAAGACATCATGAAGCCACTCGACCACGCGTTCAGCCACCTCGCCTTGCAAGACGCCGGT
Source organism: Plutella xylostella (assembly GCF_932276165.1). Taxonomy (NCBI): domain Eukaryota; kingdom Metazoa; phylum Arthropoda; class Insecta; order Lepidoptera; family Plutellidae; genus Plutella; species Plutella xylostella. The sequence continues at coordinate 1,836,223 of NC_063988.1, forward strand.
TCCTCCATAACAGCTGATGATGAGAAATTCCAAGTCAACGTCGACGTCCAGCATTTCGCCCCTGAAGAAGTGCAGGTGAAAGTGAAAGACAGAGAAGTGATGATTGAGGGACGGCACGAGGAGAAAAGAGATGACCACGGATACATTTCCAGGCAGTTTATTCGAAGGTATACGTTGCCTGAAGGGTGCTTGCCGGATACTGTGGTGTCTCGACTGTCTTCAGATGGGGTGTTGACGGTCACGGCTCCAAAAGTGCTTCCACTGCCGTCAGCTGGTGAGAGGATCATCCCGATAACTCATACCGGGCCGGTGCAGAAGCGGATCGGTCAGGGTGCTACGGTCCATGAAGTGAAGTAAATGCCAAAGAAGAATGCCATATTTAACCGTTATTCTGTGCCTATATAGACTTGATTTCTATCTCATGTGCAGTGGAATCAATGTGCTGAATGTATTATTTTTGTAAGACTGATTTTGTTTGTAAACTTTCGTTTGTTTTAGGATTAATAAACTTGTAATTAATTTTTTACTAATGATGTGTTTCTTTTCTTACCTACCTGTATTTTTATCTAGCAAATAATACCTGCCATATGTAAGTACTTATGATGTTCTTAGGTATCTTATAGGACTGGATGGACTGAATAGGGTTTTTTTTTCAATATTCAAGTACATAACCATACCCTATAGGTACATACTTACTCGTAAAGTCTGGGGGAAGGAAACCAGCGCCTTTTCACGTAGCATTTTAATACTTACTAACTTTTTTCGGATCGCCTACTTTATATCCGAGTTAAAAATATTTTTTTTTAGGATTAGGTACAACTAGTATATAGTATATAGCCTGTTAACACATATTTTTATTACATTACGTAAGTTAGGCAGGCCTTGAGGTAACTCCTAAAAATATCTGCACTCCATCCATTTGATCAATAGTATCAACATTGACACTGAGCTGTTGAACCGAGTAAGAAAGCAACAGTAGTTTACGATAGCGAAAATATATTATATCTGACTCGATAGAGTCTAACTATATTATTATTTATGGAAAAGTATCTACTTTCATAGTTTCCCACGTTCACGTGAACTATCGAAACAGGTAGTTGGATAAGCTTTCATTATCGATATAAATATCGTTGATGTGTGGTGATTTTACATGTAGAATCCTATCATTATAATGTTCCTAACTTTTGGTTGTACCTCATGTTAATATCAAAACACTTTAAACTGTTATCTAACTGGTATTATTGTTATGTAACTAGTCTGATGTTTGAAAATAGTATTAATGAAACAACCCTTGCTGTCTATGTTTCTGTATTAAACATCTGTAGCATTGTCGACAGCTAATATCTTCTTGTATCTTACATGTCTAATGCTATGCTATATAGTAGTCTACTGGAAATATGAATAATTAAACAACTGTTGCTTTTTTATGATTCTGTATTAAATATATGTGGCATTGTTCACATCAATCAATCAGTGCTACTTATTCATTTGCTGGAAATTAATATTATTTGTTACATTAATGTTTTCAAAGTACACTAGTATCTTGCATTATATTATTGTGATAGCTCATAAATATGTATTACTGTACCTATCTATATTCATGCCTGCATAATGTTTTTTTAGTTCTGTCTGTCTGTGTGGTAATGACTGTGTGTTTGTTACTGAGACTAGTATTTATATAACATAAACTATAATACCTACAGGTTTTGTTTGCTTAGTGCTATTTCACCTACTTATATCAATATACATAAATATTAATATTATATTTGGTCTTGCATTGTTGAACCTTTTTGTATCTAGATATGTACCTACTATCTACGTATGTGATGCTGTTCTTGAATTAATTAACATGCCCACACTATTTCCATGCAGGAGCATTGGGCTGTTTTACATCTGTGTATTGTACCTACATAATTATTTTTATTATGTGATATTCCTCTGTGTACTTGTGGGTGCCTATAATCATAGACTAAATAATCCTCAATATTTTCTGATATACCTTAGCAATGAGTTGAAACTATGTAACTATTGTTTTGTGGTTGTCTTTGTGTTATATACATACTGGAGGTGTACTATGTACCAGTTAGGATGTTGCTTGCTCAATTTAAATTCAGACAGGTTGAGTGTTGAAGTGGAACAGGAGACTGATTCTTTTTCAGCCACATATGTGTGGCACAGGTGCTGTGATGATGGTTTTGTCCTTTTCATAGTATATACTGGGCATTTTCAGCTTGAAAACAAATCTGTTTTATTTATTTGTCATTTGCACTGGTTTATTATGCATACACTTTAGTAAGTGGGTAGGTATGCCACCCTGATCTCTTTTCCATGAATAATAACAAATTCTTAAAATTAGGTCTATTTAATGCAGGTTCTTTAAATACAGGACATGATGACTTTATTTTCGCAATGGATCGTTTTCAGGCAGATATAGTTGCTATAAATGAGACGTGGCTGGGCCAGGGACAGGGGGCGTGCGCGCCCTCAGTGCCGGGCTACAGGCTACGCCATGCACCCCGCCCCGCACACATGGGGCGCTCTCGCGGGGGCGGTGTTGGTTTTTATATTAAGAATAATATTAATGTGCGTTACCTAAATCACCCTTCAGTTAATGTAGAACAATACTGGATTTCAACGCGAGTTAAAGGATACCGTATAGCTATAGGTACGGCTTATAGACCGTCGTGGATAAATCTAGATGTATTTATTGATGCCTTAACAGAATCAGTAACTTCTTTTTCTAATCATGATCAAGTGGTCCTACTAGGTGATTTTAATGTTAATATGATGGATATGAGTACTAATGAAGCTAAAAAAATTAACCAATTTATTGATTACCTACATTTAAAACAAGTAGTTACTCAGCCTACACATTACTCTGTGGGTAATGAGACTCTTATAGACCTTGTTTGTACTAATATAAAAGTTAGTGATGTCACTGTCACCAATATCACCGGGTCGTTGGGACACGCCATGATAAATGTAACTTTAGCCATAAAAAAAATTAAACCCCCAGTTAAATTCTTAACTTTTAGACCTATAAATCATATAAACTTAGAAAACTTTAACAGAGATCTTTTTGCATTAGACTTCGAAGCTTTAATTAGTTGCTCTACAGTGGATTTGGCAGTAAATCAATTTAACATCTTAATAACATCACTCTTTGATAAACATGCACCTGTTAGATCCATTAGGGTTCGAGAGGGTCAGTCTCTCCCGTGGGTGACTGACTCTTGCAAGCTAATGATTGACTTACGTAACAAAGCACATGAGAAATTTAGACTAACTAAATCTGATGAACATAAAAAGCACTATAAAGATTTAAAAAAACTTGTCGTTACTAGTATAGCCAATGAAAAACGCGCCTATTTTGATCAATTTATTAATACCCAAATTAATGAACCGAAAAAGCTTTGGAAAAATTTGAAGAATAAGGTCTTAGTCGATCCTTCTAAAAGTGACAGCTTACCAGATTCTTTTAATGATCCAAACAAAATTAATGAGCATTTTTTAGATATTCCTGGTACTAACGATGTTCCTGTTTCCAACCTTGACTTTTTTACTACTCACCGTTTTGGTACTGCTGTGTTCGAGCTTAACCCAGTCTCTGAAACTGAGATTGCCAGATATATTGTTGCTATAACATCCAATGCTACAGGCATAGATGGTATTAACCGGGATATGATTTTGCTTACACTTCCACATACTTTAACAGCTATTACTGCTATCGTTAATAGGTCTATTACTGAACAGTCTGTTCCGAAGTGCTGGAAATCAGCACTAATTAACCCACTGCCTAAGGTCGACCAACCCACTTCACTTAAGGATCTAAGGCCAATTAGTATTCTACCTTTTTTATCAAAACTAGTAGAGAAAGCCGTCTACACCCAACTTATAAAATTTATTGAGGAAAACAATATACTTCCATCCTTACAGTCTGGATTCCGCAAGAATCGTGGTACAATTACTGCATTGCTTGATGTTACAGATAATATTCTGGCTGAACAGGACATAGGTAATGCGACGATTCTATCGTTGCTGGACTTCTCACGTGCGTTTGATTGCCTGGATATTGATCTGCTTCTAGCTAAATTAACTTACTATGGTATAAGTGGTCATGCCATTGATTGGTTCAACAGTTATCTGTCGAATAGAACCCAGTCTGTCAAACTAATGCTGAATAATGGCACTAGCATCACATCAAATCCTTTACCCGTTAGTCGTGGGGTACCGCAAGGCTCAATCCTTGGTCCCCTTTTGTTTATAATTTATAGCACGGATCTAACCGCTGAAATTAAATATTGTAAGTACCACTGTTACGCTGATGATGTTCAACTCTATGCATCAGTCGCACCGGATAATTTGCAAAAAGTACTGGAGGGAATCAATGGTGATCTTGATAACATAGATAACTGGTCTAAAGATAATGCGTTGGTGCTGAACCCATCTAAATCGAAATATATGGTTTTGGGCTCCACTATGCAGGTCAGAAACATTATTAATACTAATGCTTTAACTATAAACATGAAAGGCCAGAGTATTGAACGCGTTCACGAGGCAAAGTGTCTGGGTTTGCTCCTTGATAGTGGTTTAAAATTTGAAAATCACATTCAGAATATTGTCAAAAACTGTTTTTTCCGTCTTAAAGTTCTATATAAAATCCGCTCCTTACTAACAGAAAAAGTACGCATTACGCTGTGTGAGACTCTAATCCTCTCTAGGCTGAATTATGGAGATACTGTTTACGGCCCTTGTCTTCTTGAGCGAACTCGGCGTCTAATACAGCGGGTGCAAAACGCCTGCTGTCGTTTTTGTTTTGACGTACCACCTCGAGGACACATTACTCCTTTTCTAAATAAAGCATCCATGCTAAACATGGAGGCCCGAAGGTACCTGCATACTTGTAGCCTAGTTTTCGACGTGTTAAAGTTTCAAAAACCTGAATACTTGTTTTCTAAACTTTGTTTCTCCCCTTTTCATGACAGGTATGGTACTAGATCTTTCCGCCCAATTTTGTCTGTCCCTAAACATGTTAGCGCCGCGTTTGAAGGAAGTTTCCGTTATCAAGCAACAAAATGCTGGAATAATATTCCACCACCTATAAGGCTCTTAAAAAATAAAATTAATTTTAAAAATAAAATAAAATTGTTTCTTCTTATTAAGCAAAAGACTTGATAACAAATTTAGTTATCTACAATAACTATTTATTCATTACATATTTTCTATATTTTTGTTACATCCGGCGCAGATCGTCTAACAATAAATACATTCATGCAATATTAATACTATGGTGGGTGCTCTGTCATCCACTGAGTACGACCCTGTGTCTCTTGCTGGTTAGCTGCACACCTTTACAACATTATCAAACTAAAATAGGTAATTTTTCTTTAAAACAATATATTTTAAGTAGTTTTTTTTTGCTCACAATTTATGTAATTCGGCACCCTTGGAACAATTAAATGGGAGGTAACTGAAAATCAGCGGTTTGCTCCTGGAGTAAACATCCACGCTGAGTTACTTCACCCTTTTGGTCCGCTTCAACACACAACCTGCCAAGTACAAACCTGTCTTTATCATAGCTACTATTTACCTAGTTATAAGTACAAATGTGTATATCTGTAATTGTGATTTGTTGTGTATGTAAGAAAGTGGATCAAATAAACGCTTTATCTATCTATCTATCTATCTGATGGTAATTAACTGACACCGAGGCCGAGATATTGTCAGACTTACTTGACACAACATTTTTAAAAAGAGAAACAGTCTATAATATAAGAGAATAGTATATATGCTAAGACCCATGACTCGAGCTCACATTTCCAACTAGATCAAACTGTTTGCATGAAGGTGGATATCCTTTTGTTGACTGTACTAAACTACACAGTGAGGTAGGAACGTCACGTACTTAATTTATATGTGACAGCAACACAATAGGACCATGACCATGACACATGATCAATCAACCAAAACATTACAGCATTACAGTGTTTAGTAGGTCTATGCATTACAGAGTGTTAAGGTAACACACACCTTAATCTCCTGCTTGACAGATTGGACACATAATTTAACAAAATGCAACCTATATCTGAACAGAAACTGCCCCGACCGGAACTCAAACCCGAAACCTACCGAGGTCAAGACTGTGCTATAATCTGCATCATCCGGTCGTGTTAACGACAAAAGCATCATGTCATAATCTAATAATGATGTTGTTTATTTACCAAAGTTGTTGTTTATTTATATTGTGCTGAGTCTAGTGTGGCAGACCGCCAAAGCTGACGGACAGCTGGTTTAAAATTAGATTTGGTAATTTTAGGGCTGAATCTTACCTGTTGGAATTTATATTTAACGATTGCATAGCACACATACCTACCTACCCAACCCAGTGATGAATAATCGATATAGTCTTTACTTAGTTACTTACCTCTTTTAAAATAGTGATGCTAGCTGGTAAAACCTTCAGGAGGTACCTAGTTTAGAACTTTCATGGAAATACATCCACCCAAATGATCATTACCATAAGCCACCAATGGTGCACTCTACAGAGCTGCAGCTAGATACCACAGGAATCCCAAGGAGCATCACAATACTCTGTCATAGTCCTTCCTCACCCATTCACCAAAAAAACCTCCACTCATCCTACCCTTTTCTGGTTTTTGGAACCCAGTTCGTAAAGTACTCTAGGAACTATGCTCAATTATGTACAAGTGACCCTGTATTCTTCTTCTTCCTTGCCTTATCCTTATTTAGGGTCGGCTTTGTTAGTCATGTCACGCCATTTTACCCTATCCTCTGTCATATCCTCATTCACTCCACACTCTCTCTCATATTTTCTTTCACCACGCCACGTCTTGTACGTACAAGTGACCCTGTATTTTAGTAAATAAAGATTTTTCTTTTCTATCTACCCACAGGCAACCGGCACGCATCAGAGATAGCGGACATGTCGCTGTGCCTGCTCCACAGCCTCGAAGGGGCTCGGGTGCCGCACCTGCCCCTGGAACCGCTGCGTATCCGCGCCGGGATCAACACGGGCGGCTGCGTGGCCGGGGTCGTGGGGGCTACTATGCCCCGGTACTGCCTGTTTGGGGACACGATTAATACGGCTAGCAGGATGGAGAGCACGGGGGAACGTGAGTGGTTTTGAGTTTTTGACACCAGTTATCGTACCATAAACTGAAATAATTGGTAGCATCTGACAGTTGTTTGTTACAGTCGTCCAACTGAAGTTGTTCAGGAGTCGAACTTTAATAAACCATAAACAAACAAGATAGATAATGCTTTTAGCATTTAGTCCACCCTTTGTACACTTATTTATACATTTGTGCAATAAAGGATTACATAATATATCTAATAAAAAAAACAAACCTAAGTCCGCATTTTAATAAGTTATACAATTAATTTTTTTTCTTATTTTCAGCCATGAAAATCCATATATCAGACACGACGAAGAAAGCGCTGGATGAAATAGGTGGTTATGAGGTTGAGTCACGTGGAATTATAGACATTGCGGTGAGTAATAAAACTAATAAATGTACAGTATGGGGCAGAGAAACCTGACCCCGCTCAAGAGATCATTATCATAATACATATTAACACCCAAGACCAGAGTTTAAATATCTGTCTTTAAACAAATACCTATATCGAATACAGCCGGGAATCGAACCCGAGATCTTCCTTCAGCATATCAATCAGGATCACTAACCACTACGCCATTCAGTCGTCTATAATGTATGAGTAAGGCTACTGTACGATATTTTAATAAATAATAGCAATAATTATATATTTTTCCAGGGTAAAGGGGCAATGGAGACATTCTGGCTGACGGGCAAGATCGGCGGTAACGTGGAGCCCGACAGCCCGCGCTGCCTCCGCCTGAACGACTACGATCAGAATATACTGGAATTGTTAATACGATCTTAAAATAATTCAGTTTAGAACTTAAGTTTTGGCATAGGTCTATTTTTTTTCAATACAGTTTTGCTTAGGAAGGGTAAGCGTTTCCTATAACTAGTTTATATATGAAATAGTCAAACTACACTGAAATAAACTAGATTTGTACATTTTACTATAGACGATACGTATAACGTATCGTAAAGCCTAGTCATAGGCCTTCGGGCAGCTTGAAAACATCTGAAAGTCGGGTTGGCCACTTACCCGACAACTCTTTCAGAACAAGCTTGCTTTTGTTGGGGTCCACCAACCCGCACTATATAGGCCAGCGTGATGGACTAGGCCTAAAACCTTTCCTTCATTGGAAGGAGACCCGTGCCCCAGCAGTGGGGACGTGATGATAACGTATAGCACTCCAGTGTACACTCTGCCACGCAAATATCTGACCCCCACGCAGTTCATTTAGATTTACTTAGAAGGGCCTCCTACCACTGTTAACACGATTCTTAGCATCAAATAGAGAAATGAAGAAAGAAGATTAATACAAATGGATAAAATAAATAGATTTATAGAAAGTTAATGGTAAAGAACTTATTTGGGACCTTAGGTAGATGAAAAGATATCGCTCAACTCTTTTCTAGTTTTTAATTACTTAGTTACTATTTATTATTAGAGTTGGTAGAAAGTATATTTAGTACCTACTTAGTCGTAGTAAGAATCAAAGCAAAAATTGTATACCAGGTACTTACCTCAATTTGTTAATTTTTGTGTGTAAATTAATGTTTGATCTAATTTCTCATAGGTAATTAATAAATAAATGATAGGTAATATGTAAATAGATTAGGTACTTTATTCTCAGCAAAAACCTTGGTTTCGCTTGCATGATTTGATTATGCCCTAAACATATACTTACTTATTTTTTTGTAATCGTAGAGTGGCCTCCACAGAAACCTGATCCCTCTTAGATTGACATAGGTATATGACATTGCTACTGAGAAGGGGTCAGGTTTCTTTGGAGTCCACTGTACATAAATAGACATAGCACAGCAAGAAGTATCCACAAAATTTTGAATGAACGAATTTTGAAAAGGGATCAAACGTCCATCGTTATTACTTGTATGTATTTTAAGCTGACTTAGGCACATATTCATAGGATGATGTATAAGTGGTGTAAATAGGTGCAGTGCATCAATAACAAAAGATTCACTTAGGGCGCGGTGCCATTGGTGCGTTATGTTGTCGCAGCGTCGCGTCGGTCGTCCCTGCCACAATATATTTCTTTATCACCGTTCCTTTAAGATTATGCGACACAACTTTACGCAACGCGCCAATGGGGCTTCACCCTCGCTTTTTTAAAATAAGTAGAACCAAACCCTTAAACTTAATAGGTAAATGAGGATTTTATCATAAAATAAGATTCGCTCAATTTAGATATATGTACTTATAGTCCTGTTACTCCCCTGTGGAGCTTAGGGCTACAGACATTCTTCGCCACGCTTCCCTATCTTGAGCCGCCTCCTCCACTTGGGCCCACGATAGACCTGCTCACTTCTTTCACTACTTATTTGTGTTATTTTCGTTATGCTCAACATTATATAAATTCTGCGATACAGGTCCTAGTGCGGAATTTGCAGATAAAACCACTGTAAACATGTTCTATGGAAATAAATGCTTTTTACTTCTTTTTTTTTACTTCATTTCCACCTCCACTTTCCAGCTCTGTACGGGTCTACCGTCCTGGTACCTCTTACACACCATAACAATACGTTACTGTCTTAGTAGTCAGAGGTGCATTGATGTATCCACTTTGTTTTACCTCACTGTTACGAATATAAAATGTATTACATAACTGTAATTTTTCGGTGGATTTTTACTATACCTAAAAGCAGGTCAATGTAACCAACGTAGTATGGTTTTACCTTATTTAACCTGCCTCTAAGTAAAAATTTGCTGATTAAACTTCACTTGTTACTGTAACATGGTTTGTTAACTTAGTAAAATATTTAAGGATGTAGATAAATTGTGTTGTAACGTCTCCTTAAAAAATTATGTAAAATACCTAACCATATTTTTTCACTCACGAAATGTTATTTATTATTTTAATAAACTAATTTATTTGATGTTCTATGTAATGAAAAAATATTTATTACCTGTCTACCTATTTTAAAAGTTTATGTGAATAAAAAGTTTGAAATAAATAGATTGAAATAGTATTTTTGAAGAGTCAATTTAAATACGTCAATTACAAAATAAATTTTATGATCAATGTTAGATATTTAGGTGTTTTATTGTAGTTATTATGAAATATATTTGAGTTCGATTACTTACACACGGTAATGTAATGTCCTCCTAGCCGAATTTCTTCTATTGACTACAGCGGCCAATCTCAATTGAGATCAGCCATCTACCTACGCAGGAGTAGATTATAGTGCCCAAGTGTGTGCGCAGTACCCAGGAGCACTCTCTGTTCCATCACTCTCATAGCCCAATGGGACGGATTGACCGACACGACTGGAGAGAGCTAGGCGCAGGACCGACTGCTTTACATGCCCATCCGACAGCATGGATCGTTTCACTGTTTCGGACATCAGGTGATCAGCCTTCTATGTCCTAACCAAACTTAGAACCACAATTTTGAAACACAAATTGATGGTCCCACCCGGGGCCATGAAGCGAAGCTTCTCTACCACTAGACCACAGAGGTACATAAATATGTAGGTATATATACTAAAACTTAAAAAAAAATAAAAAAAATAATTAAAACATGACTGTTTTGTTAGTAAGTATATAATGTATTCAACGTCAAGTATAAAATATAGGGGGCACTAAGGTCTATAACTATGAGTACTTCTTAAAACTAATGCAAACTGAATAAGTAAATACACTTTTAAATAATTAGAGAGATCATAGTCTGAGATCATTTCACCTAGGTTTCTAAAATTACAGGATTTAAAATTTAACCACTGGATCTACTGATCAAACTGAACAACATTCTTAAAGAAACATTGCCGTCGTCGGCTATAAAATATTTTTTTCTCTTCTATTTCACAAAACCTACTGCAAATGATGTTTCTATGGAAAAGTAGCTTAGTTTTAATCAGTAGATAGTGTGGGTATTTTTTTCAGTGTCTTTATTCCCCTGTATGCTATAACTACAGAGTGGAATATTTATATAACTGCCATAGTTATGATAAAAATCCATCCTGTCTATATCCTATAGGATTAAAATCTAACATTTAATTACATTTACTTATATAAAATTAATCACTAAATACGAACGTATACAATATAATGCTTGATTCATGAATGTTTCTAAATACATACCTATTAAAAGTATATTTAATTACACTACTTAGCTCAAAATTATAACTAATTTAAGACAAACGGATAAATAAAAAAAGTAGCATTCATTGAGTAACAAAATACCGAAGGTATCTCGCGCTAGTATCTTTTTATAAAATATCTTTGATACCAAATAAATAAATAATATACAGGATTGTAATATCCTGTATATATATAGCTCGGGTACGTTATCGACGTTATAATATATCGACACTCACCCTGCGAATAATACAATTCATAGTCACGTTTATCTACATCGATAACAGACTTTTGCAGGGAGGACAGAGGCTAAATCAGAAAAATTATAACATCATAACAAAAACCATAAAAAAATACAAAGACTCTCTACGTATCTTCAACCCTACGAGTATTATGTCGATTTGCTGAAAGGAACTTTAAAGTCTATCTCTTTATACTGTCAAAGCAGCAATATATTCAAGCTCGACATTAGCTTAAAGTTCCTTTCTGCAACTCAGAGTTACTCAAAACAATACAAACTTAAGTAATCTTCGCATGAGTCTGCGAGGCGGGCTGGTACCTCGGCGAGGTTTTTCCCCGTTGGGACTGGATGCGCGCGAGGAAACTCGGAGTGTAGTCGAGGGACGAAGTCGTGGGTCGGACGGGGGACGGCCCGGTCCGCCCTTCTAGCCAATACGTTGTCATTTCGCCTTTGCCCTGAATATAAAAAGTAATGTTTTAGCAAGATAAAATTGTGGTGCATATGGCAAGAGAAATCTCTTGCTGTGAAAAAAGGAAGGTCAATTTATTTTATAACTGTAAGCGTTTTCAGGATCTACTATGGTCACATTGGCCACAAGGCGTTGCAAACCAGCTAGCCTTGCACAGGGCGCGCTCGTCAAGACGTGACAAATGTTCTCCATCGAACTCGCTCTCGTAGCTGCGCGACGTGTGTGAGCTCCAGGATCTAGCGCCTCTGGACCTCCGAATCACCCCCTACCACTATTACAACACCCTGTATTTAAAACCCCTCGTGAAGGGCTACCTTGACGTCGACGACGCCGCGCGGCTGCATCACGAACAGCCCCGTGCGATCCAGCGCGCGCTTCACGTCCGAGGACACCTGGATCTTCATTGCTGTGGAGACAAGCAGTTTACGTTTAGAACATAAAAAATAGTAGTTAAAATATTGATAAGTGGCTTTTACAATGAGCTGTCTGTGTCTTAAAGGGTTTTCCAATGGGAAGGTAGCCTTGCTGTTAATCAAAAGATCAAGGGTGTCAGCTTACTACATGCCAAATAAGTAAGTATATTAAAAGTTTATTGGTTCTGCTGTTTCTTCTTGAAAGAATAATAAACAATAAAATGAAACACTCATTCATCCTTCATCATTATCATCCTGGGCAATCAACGAGTGTCGTTAAACTGACTGACCAATCCTTTCACCAAGTCATATTATGCTAGTGTTTGTCTAATTCGTTGAAGAAGGAGTCCATCATCCTGACTCAACAGTAGGATTAAAGAAATCTATAAATCCATAACAGCAAACAGCGCACTCACGCTCACTCATGCTCTACATGCGGCTGGCTGTATTGATGGTGTCTCCGAACAGGCAGTTGTTATACATCTTCATAATATTAGTAGTAAAACAGTAGGATTACAGTTAAACTACACAAAGCAAATCTTCAAATCCACAACAGCAGACAGCGCACTCACGCTCGCCGCGCTCTTCATGTGGTTGGCAGTAGCGCGGTATCTTCATAATATTAGTAGAGCAGTTACAGTCAAACTACACCACTAAGCAAATCTATAACAGCAAACAGCGCACTCACCTTCGTCGTCGACTCTCCATACGACTAGCCGTCTTAATAGTGTCTCCGAACAGGCAGTAGCTACACATCTTCATAATATTAGTAACTAGTAGAACAGTAGGATTACAGTTAAGCTACGCCACAAAGCAAATCCACAACAGCAAACAGCGCACTCACGAAGGCCAGTGCTCTCCATGCGGCTTGCGGTGTTGAAGTGTTGATGGTGTCACCGAACAGGCAGAAGCTATATATGTTCATAATATTAGTAATAGAACAGTCGAATTACAGTTAGGTAGGTACAGATAAGCTACACAAGGCAAATCTACAACAGCAAACAGCGCACTCACGTTCTCCCGTGCTCTCCATACGACTAGCAGTGTTGATGGTGATGGTGTCTCCGAACAGGCAGTAGTTATACATCTCAATAATATCAGTAGAACAGTAGGATTACTGTTAAACTACACCACAAAGCAAATCCACAACAGCAAACAGCGAACTTACGTTCGCCCGTGCTCTCCATGCGACTAGCAGTGTTGATGGTGTCTCCGAACAGGCAGTAGCGGGGCATCTTCATAATATTAGTAGTAGAACAGTAGGATTACAGCTATGCTACACCACAAAGTAATTCCACAAATCCACAACATCAAACAGCGCACTCACGTTCGCCCGTGCTTTCCATGTGGCTGGCGGAGGCAGTAGCGTGTCATCTTCATAATATTAGCAGTAGAACAGTAGGATTACAGTTAAACTATACCACAAAGCAAAGATTTATACAATTCTACAAATCCACAACAGCAAACAGCGCACTCACGTTCGCCCGTGCTCTCCATACGGCTAGCCGTGTTGATGGTGTCTCCGAACAGGCAGTACCGCGGCATCTTGCTGCCCACGATGCCGGCCACGCACGGGCCCATGTGGATGCCGCTACGCATGCAGAGGGTCTGGGGGTAGTGGGTGGTTGGGTTAGTATAGAGGTTTATTAGCGACGAGCTTAAAGGAGCGAGCGTGTTGGTAAAGCGGCTTTTGCACTTCTGCCCGGTGGCAGAAGTGCAAAAGCCGCTTTTATGTAGATATTTGGATACCACATCATCACTAGTATACACTGGACTGCAAATGTAGGTAGGTACTACGTTTTCAGACCACGTTGCTTAGTTATTTCAAAAGTGTTAGTCGAAAGGGCGGAACCAATTCGTAATTCAGAATATTTATTGTTTTATGGAAAATTTTAATTTAGCATGAGTCTGGGCAGTCACTCCTGAGTTTTCAACCATCTAAGGCATACCACAGTCAAGTTTCATAAAAAAGAAGTTAACATACCTGGTCGGGTCGGTGCGGCAGGCGGCACGCGGCGGTCGCCTCCAGCAGCTCCAACGCCATGCTCGCGATCTCCGTCGCGTGCTTGTTGCCTGGAATAGATGGAGGGATTATTTAAAATATTCGTACAACTTGAAACCTATATACTCGTATCAAACATAGACCAACGCGGACTCGGGTATCAGAATAAATTAATACACAATCATATCTTACTAATACACTCACTGGCAATGAAAAAGTTCCACTCACAAAATGCTGACACAACAAACATTTTATATAAATATTGAATAAAAGATTATTATTTATTTTTTATTTATTTGGTTATACCCCTGATATATGCTCTGTTAAAAGTAGTTAAGTCAATGCAGGTATTTTCTATTTAGGAGTAATTTGGGGCTTGTCTCACTGGAACTGTTTCATTGCCCGTGAGTGTATTATACGTAAAAGTTTGAGACGATGGACGTTTGTAAATCTTTCACGGAGAAACAACTGCAGAAATTTGGTGTATAGAAACCTGACTTCCCGTAACATATAGGCTACTATTATCTCGTAATTCATACGAAAATTTTTAAATACGAATCTGGCAGGGAAAACTAGTGGTGCTAAGCACCAAATTTCAAGTTCTAAGTTTACCATTCCTGACGGGCAGGCCGGACGCCACCATGTAGGAGTCGCCGATGGTCTCGATCTTGTACACGTCGTAGCACTCGATGCGCTCGTCGAACACCTTGTACACTGAGTTCAGGAAACTTATCACCTGGAACCAGAACAATATTGTTACACCAGTCATTATTATTAACTAGTTAAGTATTGTTATTATTGCGCCTCTATGTAGCACTAAGGTTTTTCTTTTTAACTGTAATTCTATGTAGTGTGATGATTAATAAATAAATCATTATGGTTACCTAATATCTGTAATCTTCTACTGCTGCCGCTACACGGGACCGTTATTGACGTAGATAAACGTCGCTGTGACGCTATTCGCCATAAATACGGCGCTGTGATTGGTGGTAAGCGCATTTATCGCTGTCAATATAAATACCTTAATAAATAATACCTTACAAAAGATTAGTAGCAGATCGTATGAATACGTAGTTTAGTTCCCGATTTTGCCGTAAATATTTTGTCACAGATTACATGATAACTTCAGTGGTTCGTACCTGGTATGGGGTGGAGACGGCAGCGATGGCTGTGAAACCGACGATGTCGCTGAAATACACAGTGACGGATGCGAAGAACTCGGCAGGAACCTGAAAACAGTAGTTATGGTAACTTTTTAATATATTTTTATGTTAGTTTTTAAATAATATGGGGCCTTACCATAAAAACTTAGACAGTATTTAACAGATGTTTAGCGCTGTCAAACTCCAACGAAATGTGTCAAAATTCGTTTTAAACACTTGTTAAACAGTGTTTAAAGTTTTTTTTATGGTAGCACAGTTAATCTCGACTAGAGTTTGCCATAATCGTGGAAAAAATTTAAAACAAATGAAGAAATTCATCACATCACGCATGATGGTTCCATAATAACTGGTTTTCGGAAAGCCGCTTTTTGTCGCCGGTTCCATTCCGTTACGTATATGTGCTGTGACCATAATGATACCTGTTACGTCTGCTTGAGCTGCTTGGCGACGCTCGGCGGCAGAATCTGGTACAGCAGCGAGTCGCTCAGCTCCTTCTCCGTCAGGTCGCGTTACTGTGTGCTGTGACCATAATGATACCTGTTGCGTCTGCTTGAGCTGGTACAGAGTCGCTCAGCTCCTTCTCCGTCAGGTCGCGTTACTGTGTGCTGTGACCACAATGATACCTGTTGCGTCTGCTTGAGCTGCTTGGCGACGCTCGGCGGCAGCATCTGGTACAGCAGCGAGTCGCTCAGCTCCTTCTCGTACTGCAGCTCGCGGGCCTTTTCTGTCAGGTTGCGGGCGTACACCTGGGAATTACAAAAAAACTATCTATAATAAAACGAGATGTAAACGTGTTCTCGAGTGGAGACCACGAACAAGCAACCGCAGTGTAGGACGCCTTCCTGCCCGCTGGACTGACGACCTTAGGCGGGTAGCCGGTAGTGGCTGGATGTTGTGGCGTTGTGGAATGTAGTGGCGCTCCTTGGGAGAGGCCTATTTCCAGCAGTGGATGAATATGGCTGATGATGATCATTGCGGTATTGAAAGTAACATCCTATACAGAAAAAAACTGGCTAAACTTTGTTAGATCGGCGCAAATAACCAGTTTCTCTCTGTGTTCTATACAGAAGTCAGAACTCATAATGATGCAGTTTATTAAGAGCACCTCCCTTTTCAATGAAGGAGTAGCAACCATTCCATAGATAGAACACACATAAATCGGATTACATACATACATAATCATGCTCACGGCTGTAATCCCCGAAGGGGTATTCAGAGATGATTTGCTTTTCGCTGTACATTTACACTCACGTGATAGGTCGCGATCCGTATAGACGTTATGGAACGAGTTTACAATTGTATTGACCTGTATAGTGTTGACGGCGTTTTTAACCAGTGCGATGATGATGGGCGACACCACGCACACCAGCACCAGGATGCCCGCGCACACCAGCTCGCTCTGGCGCGCTTCTAGAAGGTTCTCCGTCACGCCCTCCCTGGAAATTATGACAGCATGTTTGTGGCAAAGAATTTTTGGAAACGAGAGTGCACCAAATAGTAAAGCAGTGTGCGAATCATGAGTACTGTCGACTCAGTCGGCAAGCCGATAACAATTTGTATGGCATCTTGATCAGCGCCCCTGTCGATAACGTTAGAAACTAATAAAACGTATGCAGATTTCAGTGACTTGCCTATCGAATTGCTATAGACTGACTGTGGTTAATAGAGAGTCAGATAAATTATCCGTCGCTGACTGCCCAGGGTACGCTAGAGATATGTTGATATGCCACTCTAGGAGGCTTTTTTCGATCATGTGCAATAATAATGACAAAATAAAAACAGTGGCTGCGATTCGCAAACGTTTGCCAATAAACAATATTTATTTTGTTTCACGTACGCCGATTCAAGTGGCCTACCCACGATTATTATAGATATAAACTGTGTAATTAGTGCAGTATGTTCACATGAAACTACGCACAACTATCTCTAGTGGTATTGCATAATTACAGGGGTGGTCAAGTGCTGATATAGATTGATGATATTGAATCAGCTTAACTAAACGAGTCCGCTTTCACTACAACACTAAATAACATGACAATACGAGTGAAACAAAAATTTTAAAATTGAGATTTTCAGCCAGTTTTCGGCGTTATAATATTATAACGCCGAAAACTGGCTAGAATATTCTAGCCAGTTAGCTAGCTAGAATAGTCTATGTTTTCGGCCACATTCAAGACCTGAAAGCAAATTATGCGTTCTATTGTAAATAAAAATAAAGTCAGTTTTTCATTTAAATTCCTTATCCTCAGTTTTTAAGGCAAGTGTAATCGCCGTGAGACATCCTGTAAGTATAATAAATCATATCATTTGCTGCTTTAGTTTACTCGGGAGCTAGGCTGGCACAAAGGTTCCACTTCCACTCGAGAGAGCTACGTACACTAATTTCGCCTCCTCCCAGAATATAATAATATATACTTAATAGAATATAAGGTATAATAATAATATAATAATAATGGCAATAGGCCCGCCCCCTATTTGGCAATAGGCCCGCCCCCTATTACATTGGGACTAACATAACACTCTGGCGAAAAGTGGGTGCAGCAATGCACCTCTGCCTACCCCGCAAGGGAGTACATTAGTACAAGGCGTGAGTGCGTGTTTTTTTTTTTTTTTGTTTTTTTTTTTAATAATAATAATTATCTCCCTTACCTGATATATTCCCTAAGCTGCTTCTGCACGGCGCGCAGCTTATCCAGCAGGGTCCTGGTCTGGTCGAAGTATTCTATAGCATCGGTCACGCTGCCCGCCCTCGCCTTGTTGTCCACTATCATTTGATTCCTGAATATAAGAATGAAAAAATATAAGAACAAGTACCATCTCGCTGTTTTTCCTTCTTATTCCAATTATCTGATGTGGTGGTAGAGTCTGCATAAAGACTCACTGGAACAATTTTTTCCCACAATTTTCTGTCGTGAAAAGCGGGCGCTTACCCACCTGGTAATAAAATGGTAACTTAAAGAATTTTCATAAATGATGGCTTTAAGGCCAAAAAAAATACCTATCAGGCAAAATCTTCTTCTTAGCGCGAAACCTACAATACGCTAAATAATACATTCACGAGAAATGAAAAGTCCCACTTGCCATTAACGTTCCATATGTCACTGGAACATTTTCAATGCTCGTGAGTGTACATTCCCCGAAATGATAAACTGTTACTACAGCGCTTATAGCGATCATGAGCTCTCCTTTTTCCATAAGCTCAACTCACTTTTTCTCCAGCTCCTTGTACTCGGGGCTGTCCTCCTTGATGTCCTTGTGCAGCGGGATGAGCGCCGGCACCAGGTTCAGCGTGTTGTCCAGCAGGTCCCGGCCCAGCACCATGTGGGATATGAACCTGTAGACAATGGCAGAATAAAGTAAGGCACTTCTCCCATTACGATACGCCCGTGCGACTCTAGTATCGGAGACTTGTCGCCGCGAAGTATCTAACCTACATTTACGAGTATCGTAGTGTGAGAGTCTCCATATAAATCGACTGTAGCAATTAACAATGTCGTAACTGACTTTTGGCCATTTTTCAGATTATTGCACTAGAAGGTCATTATATCAATAAGGAAGGTGTTAGGAAAGTTTCAGCTCTTAATTATGAATATTTCCCGTTTTTTCTTGTGGAAAAAAGTCGGATCTGTTCATGGCAACCGCTTAACACTGTCGGTAAGTATGTTGCGACACTGTTCCCGGGGCGCTGTAATTGTATCACGCAACTTGGACACTTCCCGCCATGTTAGCGGGAGGAGTCCAAGTTGCGTGATACAATTTTATTATGTGGTCTTTAAGACCAATTAATTTATAAAAATAATGAAACTATAATGTCTTGCTCTAAATAATGGCAGATTTTGTGTATCAAGGAACGGGTAAAGATCTCAAGACAATGTATGACAGAAATTGAAGACTTGTGTACAAACATGTTCCATTAAAACGGATGCAATTAAACAAATATATACTTTTATAGCATCTCACATTAACAGGCATGCTTAATAAAATGATTTTTTTTAACAATGAATATTTTATGAAAATTTTCGTATGGAAGTGGTATAAATAGTACAGAGGCGCGAGCATAGGATTCGATACTATTTTCGAATCTACACGAAGAGTCGCTTTTACCAAACTCTAAACGTATTTAAATCAAATTTTAAATACATTTTGTACTAACTGACAGACGTATGACAGGCTACTAAATACGTTTAGCGTTTGGTGAAATTCCACCTAACATGGAAAAAACAAATGCCACTTTCGGAACTAACAAATTTGCCTTACATTTTGACAGTGACATTTGACGATACGCAACGTAAACGGAGGTTTCGAATCCTGTGCTCGGGTAACTGAACAGGTAACATTGTAGCAAACGGCACATCCAACAGTATAAACTGCGCATCATTTTAATTTTCAGTCGGATGTACCACATCCCACATTGTTACTTGCTTGCGTTTCAAGTACTACTGTTGTATATGGTATTACCGACTTTATTATTTGTTCTTCTTTCCCTTGTGATTGTTGGATATGGAAGAACCAACCTTGTTATTTGTACATAATGTTAAACTATTGAGTTGGATGTGGTACAATGTATCATTATTTTCTGTAAACGTTGTAAAATCTCGACCGGCTCTCTATAAAAGTTAGAGCCCAGCCTCACTAGAACCTCATTGACCGCGTTACCAGCAACGTGTCCAAGCTGTAAGTATTGAAATGTATGGTACCTAACTCACTTGGCGACGGTGTGGCATCGTCGCTAATACCATACGAATGCTTGGATACGTAGTTGCTGATGTGACCGTGGCCTAGTAAGAAAGGCCTCTTACTGTAAATTTACTATGGGCAGATTTTTCAAAAACAGTTAAAAGCTCTGGTATCTACAAAAATATTTTACTTTAATTTAGCACTCACATCTTTCGAAACCCCATACATAATATTCCAGAGTAGGTAATTCTGTATGGAAAACTGAAAAAAAATATATAATTTGCGTAGGTATGTCCCTTAGACTTTTTTAGTTGGACTGAAGGACCACGTGGTTCATGATTTCAAGAGCATTGCTTTTACATTCTGTATATTTATAGGTACCGATATTTTATTATTTTATTTGTTGTTTTTCGGATAACAACCGTCAATAAAATTCCTAATGGATTTGAAGATGAACTAGTGCAGTCACGTGCACTGTAAGCTGCAGGTTTCTCAGCCTCTTACTATACAGCTGCAATATATGCTAGATCTTTAGTGATAACAATAATAAATGACATCAGCGTAGGGAACAACACTCTCATGAACATCCAAACGAGCTTTTTGAGACACTTTCTTACTCCTCATAGTCCTCATTACAGAGTTCCAGGCTCCAATAAAATCTGATTTCCCACTTTCACTTTCAATATCCCCCTTACATCTCTCGTTAACAGGCTACCCAAACAATACAAACTCATTCTCTTGCTGTGCTCTTTAATTTTCTATCGTGATCTTACACTCAGTCACTGTTTCATCTCTTTCAAACATCATTACTTTTGCCTTTCATTCCCTTCATTTTTAAACAACATACCGGAAAGTTACTTATTTTTGCAGCTGTTCTACCGACGATGATAGTAAGACTTAATTGTCAGCATACAGTGTGCACTTAAGAAGTAACTTTTCGATTCGCAATCCTCGTTATCATCTTTTATATCCCTAACATAACTTTCTTTAAATAGATTAAACAGCCAAGGCGAAGCACACATTAAGCAGTGCTTAACACCCCTGTGGATGCTAAACCAGTCAGTGAAGGTTCTATTTATCCTAACGCAAGCCAAAGTTCCTAAAGGGATGCAGTGGTCGCGTCAATTGGCTGTCCACTCCATAAACGGACATTGTGTCCCACAAAATCATTCCTCCTTACTATAAAAGCCTTCCCTATATCTAAAAAGGCACAGAACTCTGTTAAGCCAGAACCTATCTGTGACATTTCGTAGTGATAAGATCGTAATCCACAAATCCCATTACCTTTCTTCAAATACCATGCCCACACATCCAAGATTTTTTATTCTCTGTCTCCCTATCTACCCTTTCAATCAATATTTTTGCATACAGAATCAACGATACTTAAGAGGCTGATGCCACGGTGAATGTTGTGGACCTGGAGAGAGCCTTTGTCTTTATGCAAAGGAACTATGACCGCTCCGCTCCAGTTACCTGGCACTGTACAACAGCAGCACTCATTGAGGAGTTGGTAAATCTCAGTTGCAGCCTCTCCCAATGAGCGCCACAAGACTCGGTCCTCGGACTTCCTCCTCCAACCACTACCGGCTACCCGCCTACGGTCCAGCGGGCAGGAGGGCGTCCCACCCTGCGTCTGCCTGTTCGTGGTCTCCACTCGAGAACTCGTCTACCCCAACTGTTATCGATTCTTCGGCAGATATGACCAGCCCACTGCCACTTTAGCTTGCATATTTTGACAGCTATGTCGGTAACCGTAGTCCTCTGACGGATAACCTGATTTTTGATACGATCTATCAAAGAAACCCCAAGCATTGCTCTCTCCATAGCACGCTGAGCGACTTGAAATCGGTGGACGAGTCCTACCGTCAGTGTCCAGGTCTCTGCACCATACGTCCTCACTGGCAAGACGCACTGGCTGAACACTTTTGTCTTCAGGCTCTGAGGAATGGCCGAGGAGAAAAAGTGACGAAGTTTCCCGAATTTCCCGTTCTTCGCATGCCTTAAGAAACTGCGACATTCAGTTTTGTGTCGAGAACTATTATCAGATTATCGTTGCATTATTATAATTGATAACTAAAATTTATCTTAAAAAATAGAAACAAAATAATGGAAAACTACAATGTTTATAGAAAAATTGATTCAGGAAAGCATCAATCCGACATCGTAAAGAATATAAAGTCCACTTAAAATAGCAGGATTTCCCACTTCCGACAAAATCTAGAGTAATAAGTTCAGTGAACATTGTTGAATCTCCCACTACCAACAAAATTTACAATACTAAGTCCAGTTAACATTGTTGGATCTAACTCTTCCGACAAAGTTAATCTGGGATTTGACGGTTAATAATGTCACATGTGCCTTTTTTCACCTTTCCTATCAAAAATACTAACTTTATATCTTACTACCTTGTGGCACATTTAAAACTAAGTCACCATGCCGAATTTGGTTAAGATAGATAGACTAATGTAAATTTTAGAACTATTTTAGTCATATTTAAAACTTAAAATGGCTCTACTGAAAAGTAGGGATTTTTCACTTACGACTATGTTAAATGCTGCAGTCGATTAATGTATATGAGATACATCGGCGGCGACTAGTCTCCGAGACTGAAATCACGCCGAAACCTAAACACTTGAAACACATCAAGGCAGAGTATTCTATCTAATGCTGTAATGACGTCAAGAGAGCTCTATATGCGTTTACGAGTGGAGACCACAGAAATACGGCTTGGGATGCCGCTGGAAAAACGACCACAGTGAAGTACGTAGCTGCTGGTGGTATAAGATTGAGGATGGGCTGATGATGAAAATGATAGTAATCTAATTACCTTTGATGAGCTCGCGGGTACAGGTAGCCTCGGCCGAAGTAGTTGATGCCGAGCACCGACGCTATCCCCTTGCATTCGATGCTACGGAGGAGGTTCTTGAACCCGACCAGGTATCTGGAATTATACAGTAGAGTTGCTTGAAAGGAGCCTTCCCGAGTGACGTATCAAGTATCCTTATAGATATAGACGTTTGACGCACTCTGAGCAGTCAGCGACTGAATCTATTCTGAATGGCTGCAATCTCTCGATCGCAGCCACGAGTCTTCCACGGCCCATTGGCATCTTAAACCTGATGATGTTACTATTATGAACCTGGAAGCGTCAGTATTAATATTATATCCCGATAATATTGTAGCCTCCGAATTCACGCGTCATCGTGATACTTGAATTTCGAATTTCTAGTCACACACAAAAGGGACGAACTTTACGTTTGCAAGCTTCTCGTTCTATGAATGCGGAGAGTCGGGAATTCATCTGGAAACTATTCTGAAATCAGGGCAGACGCACGATTTACGACGCCGTAGACACGACTCATACTCATGCATATAAAATGAGAAACGTGAATACGTCGAAGAGTGTCAACAGTGAAGCCATCCGGCTCCCTGAAGCATTACAAAATATAAAAATATTATAGCCTTTTTCCTGGAATTCACATCTTTTCAGCTTTCAGGAAAGGTTACGAAACTGTATAGTAAAGAAAACGTACAAAAATCTCGTTACAGTCTCTCGATTATTGCACTCGAATACGTTTCGAGGAATCGATACGGTTAACTCGATTGTAAATGGGTAAGTTCGCGATAAACATGAAGATGTGATTGGAAACGACTTTATATGCCATGTAACGAGGTCTGGGTGGGCTACCCCCTATATAAGAACAAGATGGTGGGTCAAATAATACAAAATCAAACCAACAAACTGACCGCGTACGATTATGTTTAACTTCAACCATTGACCAATGAATAAAGCTTCGATCATGATCGAAGGAATAAAGTCACAATCATATAACTGAACATTTATGTGCAACTAGCTGTTCCCGCGAGCTTCGCTTCGCCTTAAAAAGTTTTCTCGTGGGAATTTATTTATTTTATTTATTTATTTATTTATGCTTTTATTGCACAATTTACAAAAGAAAAAAAGTAGCCTATGTTCTTTCCCAGGGTCTATACCATATGTATACCAAATTTCATTCAAATCCGTTCAGTAGTTTTGGCGTGAAAGAGTAACAGACAGACAGACAGACAGGCAGACAGAAAGACAGACAGACACAGTTACTTTCGCATTTATAATATTAGTTAGGATGAAAACGTTCCACCCGCCATTGAAGTTTCATGTTTCACATAATTATCACTAGAACTTTTTCATTGCTCGTAAGTGTAATTCAAAATAGGAGCCCAGTGGTAGAAATAGGGTGTTAGGTATTTGTCGGGACGTTTCTTCTGCATTTTGTTCGTTTAGTTACTTAATCAAAGGTGGGACGTGCATTATACGTTTTTATTTACCGTGCAACCGGGTCTGGATGGGTCACCTTACCTCCAAATGGTGCTGCTGTCGGTGTCCTTGATCTCCGTGGTGAGGTGGTTCAGCAGCGCGGCGTTGGCCGACGTGTACCACTCCACCGCCTCCGTCATCGACGTCTCGACGTTGATGCTCGTCCTGAAATGTTACACTGGTATGTAATACATGTATGTACATAGTACAGCATATCTAGCGCGGGGCACAAGGCGCAAGTAATCCATTTCAGTAGCTTACTTTGATAGGAGTCAGGTTTCTTTGGATCAGACTGTAAATTATTATGAATCGAGTAATGAGGAAAGTTTATTTCGTTGGTTGGTCAGGGTAAACGAAGAGTAATATTATGACCATCTGCAGTCTGAACTTGTATTCCGTTCCTTTCGTTTGCGGTCGACTTTAATGACAGAAATTCCATTACATACCTAAAAATACAATTTATTTTCACTTCTCTTATTTTTCGGTCAATACTTTAAGAGACAAAACCGTGCCTTATAAAACGTAGGTATAATAAAGTCATTTGAAGTGTAATTGGAATGTCAATATCCTCGTTCGTTTTATTTACTTTTTTATGCTTTTCCCATAAATCGTCGATAAAACGCCTATCTATACTTTCTTGTCCTGATTTCATTAAAGTGAAGTGGGTCAAAGATACCACTTTAGTACCTGGGGGGTCACTATAATAGGCTGTTGCAAAAAGGGTATGCTAAGCCGAAACCTACATGTGCAGCATGGTATATCTAAGCTCGAAACTGAAATCAGAATTCTTAGATATAACATGCTGCACATGCTGGTTTCGGATTAGTATACCCTTTTTGCAACACCCTGTAGAAATGGAAAAACGAAGGAACGAGAGTCATCACACAATCGACACGTTTAATGCATCGCGACAGATTCTTGGTTAGCTTGTAAAGGTCGTTTTCCCTAAGCTTCGGAGCGTTAGCCACGACTGTATCTAGTTGTAATAAGCGTGCCGATTGCATGACAGCTCTCGTTCGTTCGTACGACTTCTGAGGGTTTACTCTATATGACAAAAAACGAAGTTTCGGAGCGTTACTGCGAGAGCCACAACTCTATCTTGTTGTATTAAACGTGCCGACTGCACGACAGCTCTAGTTCGTTAGTTTTTCGTCAGTATAGAGTAACCTTCCTGGTCTGAACGGCATAAAATGTTTTCAGATGATTGGCTTTGGCGAATCGTTCCTTTCACGCACCCTCTGTAGGTTTTGTATTGTGATGAGTGTTGTTTCGTGCTACTGACCAACAGATGGCGTTACTGGTATCGTAAATGGCTATTAGCTTCACATTTCATTAGCGGCGGTATGCCAAATAAAATGTATGAGGGTACTTCTGGTCGACCAGTGCAAAGGTACGACTAGTTAGTCATTTTGTGAGAAATTGTAACATTATCGACATCTTTGGTGTAAGATTGATGAGATTTAAGTTTAATCAACTCTGCGTGTTGTGGTTGAATTGTAGTTTTTGTGCATCTTCCGGAATAATAGGGGTAAGTTCTTAAGCATCCTTGTAGTAGACTTAGCTTAATACAAATGTTTATCATCCAATGTACTACCGTAACTTGGTGCTTAGTCCTTGTTTATTTATTTACAGCCTAAGGAAACGCCCTTATTATACACGGAGATATTATTTACGGATCTATTAAGGAAGACTTGGCCGCATATACTGTTGGACATTTTCACACGATCACTTATCAGCACAACAGCCTAGTCGGTGGAAGCTCGGACTGTGGGCCTTCGATCGGGAGTTCGAGTCCCGCGGAAGTCAATTCTTTTTGTTTTTTATTTTTGCCTTACAAGCATTATTTTATTTGCTCATCATTTTAAATGGTGTATTGAACGGTAATTAATAGGTTTTTCAATAAGAAAGAACTCTGCAGTTTCCATGTCAGTAAAAGCGATCAACGTTATTACGGTAAAATAACAATCTTAGGGCAAAATTTTGTAGGTTTACTGGATTCTGGTGCCACGGCCTCTGTTATTTCAAAAAACTTTTAGGAAAAACTAAAATATTTCGGATTTGACACTCACATTGTCGCAAATGAGAAAATTTCAACCGCTGATGGTACCTGTCATGAAATTAACTCAATCGTTTATTTGCCCGTCCAATTTAATAACTCATATAAAGTAATTACATTTTACATCATGAGTCAATTAAATCATGACATCATCCTCGGAATGAACTTCTTCGGTGCTTTCGACTTGTGCATTGACACAAAACGAAACATAACCTCTAATGCGATTTTGAACTCAGACGTAGAAATCTCAGAAATCGACATCCGAACTTCTATTGTCCCTCGTGAGTCGTTGTTGCCTAATCAACAAGTAGTTCTTGAGTCATTGATTCAAGAAATGAAAACTGAAATAGGCACAGGTCTAGGCAGGACTCATTTACTGGAGCATAGAATAGACACTGGAGACCATTTACCAGTAAATCAACGCCAGTACCCATTTTCCCCACCAATTATGAAGGAATTGGAACAAGAAATACAGGACATGATTGAAATGGATGTTGTAGAACCTTCACACAGCTCTTGGCGATCTCCAGTACTCTTGGTAAAGAAATCAACAGGGAAAAATCGATTATGCTTAGACAGTAGACAATTAAATAAAGTAACAAAAAAAGATTCTTACCCTTTGCCAAGAGTTTCAGTTATCTTAGATAGCTTAAAAAATGCGCAATATCTGTCAACAATCGATTTAAAATCAGCATTTTGGCAAGTTCCGTTAGAGGAGGAGAGCAAGCAGAAAACGGCATTTGGCTTGGCAGGAAAAGGACTTTATCAGTTTAAGGTCATGCCCTTCGGTCTCTGCAATGCATCACAAACCCAGCAACGTCTGATGGACAGGCTGTTCCCGCCACAATTCGAGGGCAAGGTATTTTCGTATCTGGATGATATCGTCCTGGTGGATAGCAATTTTGAGAGCCACATAGCTTCATTGAAGTGGGTGCTGGAGCAATTAAAAATGGCGGGACTAACAGTCAACATGGAGAAATGTCAATTTGCTCGGTCATCGTTGAAATACTTAGGATACATCGTGGATAAAGATGGATTAAGGACAGATCCGGATAAAGTAGGCGCCATACTAAACTACCCAAAGCCATCGACATTTACAGAACTAAAAAGATTCATTGGGCTCGCAAGCTGGTATCGGCGTTTTGTTCCGAACTTTGCCATGGTAGCCGCACCACTTCATGACATGACAAAAGGAGGTAAAAAAGGGAAGACCGTAACTTGGACGAATGAAGCTGAGAAAGCGTTCATGGACTTAAAAACGGCATTAACGTCAACGCCGGTACTTAAAGTTCCCGACTACAGTAAAGAATTCTCGATACAGTGCGATGCATCAAATTATGGGGTCGGAGCGGTACTCATTCAAGCTTTTGACGGGACAGAGATGCCTATAGCCTACACCAGTCGCAAGTTGACTGACAGGGAGTGCAAATACTCTGCCTCGGAAAGAGAGCTCCTGAGTGTCCTCCATGCCATTGAGCAGTTTCGGCCATACGTAGAGGGCAGTCACTTTAAAGTTATCACGGACCATAGTGCTCTTCAGTGGTTACACAAAAATAAAGATCCTCATGGACGATTGGCCAGATGGGCCATGTGTCTCCAACAATTCGATTATGAAGTCACACATCGAAAGGGAAAGGATAACATTGTTCCGGACGCACTTTCTAGGGCATTGCCTGAAGAAATAAGCGTCATCGAGATCACACCCTCTGATAAAGACGATTGGTATAAATCAATCGAAAAGGGCATCAGCGAAGGCAGCGCTTCATCTGATTGGGAAATAAATCAACAGCAGTTGTGGAAATATCTGCCATTGAAACAATTCCCGGACGAAAATTACAGCTGGAAACTTGTTATTCCAGAGAAGCTCCGCAACCAAGTTTTAAAGGAATGTCATGACGATCCAACTTCCGGACATCTCGGAATGAAGAAATCGATAAACAGGACTCGACAACATTACTACTGGCCATCATTAATACAGGACGTAAAAGATTATGTCAGGAAATGTCAAGTGTGTGCCAAACATAAGGTCTCTCAGCTTCCGCCATCGGGAAAGTTAGGATTACATAGAGAGGTAACGGAACCATTCCAAATGTTATCACTTGATTTGATGGGTCCTTTTCCTCGGTCAAAGCATGGTAACACTATGCTTCTGGTGTTTTCTTGCTGGTTTAGTAAGTTTTCCTTGTTATTTCCACTTAGGAATGGTAAAACATCGTTAATAACAAAAATCTTGGAAGAACAAATATTCTTAATATACGGCACACCTAAGGTTATTATTTGTGATAACGGGAAACAGTTTACTTCAAATGAATTTAAAGATTTGGCAAATACATATGGAGTAGAACTTTGGTTCACACCATATTACCATCCTCAAGCAAATCCAACGGAAAGAGTAAACAGAGTAATAGGTACAGCTATCGCTTCGTACATCAATGACAATCACAAGGAATGGGACCATTACATTCCACACATCGGGCACGCATTAAGAACAGCGGTACATGAGGTAACTGGTAAGACACCAGCTTACTTAGTATTTGGGCGAGAAACATCCGTTCATGGCACGAAATCTAGCCATTTTGACTCCAGTAATCCAATTGATTTTAACAGAGATTCCATTGAAGACAAAATTAAACTAAGAAAGGAGATATTCGATGATGTGAATACTAGGTTAAAGAAATCATATGAAACAAATAAACAATATTATGATAAAAGGCGTAGGGTTTGTGAATATCGCGTAGGAGAAATCGTTTGGAAGCGTACCAAACATTTGTCAAATGCAAATAAAAACTTTATGGCTAAACTGTCCCCTAAATTTGAAAAAGCAGTAATTACTGAAAAAATCTCAGCAGACGTGTACAAGCTTAAAAACTTAAGAGGTAAAGATGTAGGAAAGTGGCATTCCTCGGACTTGAAGCGTCTAGGATGAATCCAGGTTGGATTCTTTTGAGGAGAGGGGATATGTGATGAGTGTTGTTTCGTGCTACTGACCAACAGATGGCGTTACTGGTATCGTAAATGGCTATTAGCTTCACATTTCATTAGCGGCGGTATGCCAAATAAAATGTATGAAGGTACTTCTGGTCGACCAGTGCAAAGGTACGACTAGTTAGTCATTTTGTGAGAAATTGTAACATTATCGACATCTTTGGTGTAAGATTGATGAGATTTAAGTTTAATCAACTCTGCGTGTTGTGGTTGAATTGTAGTTTTTGTGCATCTTCCGGAATAATAGGGGTAAGTTCTTAAGCATCCTTGTAGTAGACTTAGCTTAATACAAATGTTTATCATCCAATGTACTACCGTAACTTGGTGCTTAGTCCTTGTTTATTTATTTACAGCCTAAGGAAACGCCCTTATTATACACGGAGATATTATTTACGGATCTATTAAGGAAGACTTGGCCGCATATACTGTTGGACATTTTCACACGATCACTTATCAGCACAACAGCCTAGTCGGTGGAAGCTCGGACTGTGGGCCTTCGATCGGGAGTTCGAGTCCCGCGGAAGTCAATTCTTTTTGTTTTTTATTTTTGCCTTACAAGCATTATTTTATTTGCTCATCATTTTAAATGGTGTATTGAACGGTAATTAATAGGTTTTAGGAATTAAGTTAGATTAAGATTAGTTTTAATTAGATATAGGTTTACTCCGGGTAAATGTCGGTTTCGTTAGGTTAAGGCTTTAGCAATATATACCATTGGAGTGACTGCTATATCCACTTGTATCATTTAAGAACCCCAATCATTACAGTATGATAAGGTGTATGTTGATTTTGTTTTGTATGATATATATTTTTTTCATTCCAATAAGTAGGTACCCAGGCCGACCTGCGCTTCAGGCTAGCGACTGGAAGGACACAGCACAGGACCGAGGAAAATGGCGAGTTCTTGTATCCGAGGCCAAGACTCATTTTGCTGGGTCGCTGCGCCAGCGGTGTAAGTAAGTAATAAATAGTAAGCAAGTACCCAGTACGAAGATATCACTATGTCAATTTCTTTTGAACCAGCTTAATCATATTAGCAACAGTTAAACAAAGAACCTGCACCTGACTTAATGTGTAGTTTTATAATCCAACATAATGGATATTGTCGTTAGGGATACCGCACCTCTTTCTCCTATACATACGAGTGAAGTGTACTTTTGTTCTACCGTAGGTACTTTGAACAATGTGTTTGCCTGGAAAGATACCTTGTAGGTATTCTTTATTACACCAGGGATGCTTTTATATCGGTTGCTTTTACATTTCTACGAGTACTTACTACAAAGTTTACAGGATGTCATAAAAAATATATGTATTATAAGGTATAATATTTATCACGAAAGATTATCATTCACAACTATCTTTCACTAAAAAACAACAAAACTACAACACAAGAAATGCAAATAATTTAAAGTTAATCTCCCACCGGACGTTGTATGGCAAGAAAAGTATAGCTTATGAGGGAGCACAGCTATACAAAAAATTACCTAAAGACATCAAAAATGTAAAATCGCCATTTATATTAAAAAAATTGCTCAAGTGTTATATTTATAGTTATAAAACAGTAATATAGCTGCTAAGGACTTATTATTTGTTTAGCTACGTAACCTACACAATATAATACAAAAATATTTAACTATAACTACAACTATTGTATAACTTTCAACAACTTGCATGCGCAAAAAATGTAAATATTATTATTTAAGGACTAACATAGATACTTAAGTTAATTAATTAACATCTCATTTTAAGTGAACAAATGTATATTATGTTCTTATAAGAATAAACGTTTAAACCTAAACCTAAACCTAAAGAAGGCTCCTTGAGTGACGTATCAACTAAACCTTAATTATGTATACAGTGCGACAAACTTATCTGTTCCGGTGAGAGCGAACTAATTTGATCCATATCTCATTACTTACTAATGAATTGTATATTGTAAAAGATTACATGGGTTTATTAACACCGCAAGAGCGAATTAACAATACGAGCAATCTTAAAATCGTATAGAATTAATAAATATTAAACATTTATGTGAGCTGTCACCGGAACAGATAAGTTTGTGGCACTATACGTCCAGTGTACCGCAATCAAAGAATGTACTTTTTTGTATTTTTGTAATTGTTTTTGATTCGTTTAAATTATAATAATATATAATATTATAGTGTATTGTACATTGAGTATGAATGGTCTGGAGACGAAATAGGCAGACGTTCCCCTCTGGCGGGGTGGTAGGCCAGAAAGGCCCACCGATTTATAAAAACTAGGTGCAGACTCAATCTAGTTGGCAAAGCGTTCGTTTCATAGAAAATGATTTGTTTACATACTAAAATGACAGCTTCAATTCATAGAATATCCGGATTCCGGATTTGATCACAGATTTGGTCATGGTTTATTGTTATTAGCTGTTTCCTAGCAACCAATGTCAAAAAAATGCAATAGTGATGTACCGGTATGTAGATATGTATTAATCGACCAAAAAGGTCATAGTTGGGAAGCGTCCGTAGTCGAATTGGCTTCAGTAATCGTAACTGATCACTGAGGTTAAGCAACAACTGACACGGTCAGCCATTGGTAGGTACAGCATGAGTTACCGATTTCAAATGGTTCTTTTGTGGACGCTTCCGTGCTTCGGACGGGACGCTAAGCCGTGGGACCCGGTTGCTGCTTCGGCAGCAGTCGTTAAGCCTAGTCAGAGGCCGCCCGAAGGGGCGGCTTGAAAGCATCTGACCGTCGGGTTGCCCACTTACTCGACAACTTCAGTGCATTGTACTCATTCAAAAACGGCCATACGGCTCGCGACCTATCACGTGAGTATAAATGTACAGCGAAAAGCGGGTGACTTCGTTTATTAATCATTCCTTATTAAATTTAACTGTAGCTAATTAATTTGAAATTAGTAATTCTAACCCATGTTCTCGAATTCATCGATAACACTTATCGATAATTGTTACATCCATTGGCAAGAAAAATGAGGACACTGTGTTCATTATTAAATGTCACTTCACGTAACCCTTATTGCTGGGAATTAAAACTCATAATGATATGTCTCATGAGACATAATCATGGTAAACGGTAAAATTTCCCCCCGCAAAAATTGGCAGACTTTTTTGTATCAAGAAAGATCGCTATGACGCTTCCCGAGGGTACACCCGAGTCCGCGTTGTTCTATGGTATTGTATAATATTGTAATCATTCGAAAACAGCGATACGGCTCGCGACCTATCGCTTGGGAACAAATGTACAGCGAAAAGCGGGTGACTCGCTTGTGAGTCACCTCTGACTACCCCTTCGGGGATTACAGTCGTGAGCATATGTACGGTGGCCTGCGCCTAAAAGTATACAGGCGGAGTTTTTAAAATAGTGATCCCTGATGATGAAGGGACCAGCTACATCTGTTATAAATCCAGGGACGTGTTGTGTGTGATGTGTGTAGCTGTGGTGTTTATGTGGATGTGCTTGAGCAGCATGTGAGCTTGAGATCTCTATTTTAAAAACTCCACCTGTATACTTTTAGGCGCAGGCCACCGTACCTATGTATGTTAAATTACTGGCAAATTCTATCAAATACGCTAAACCAGTAATGTTTGTCTTTGTAAAACCCGCATTTCACGACACACATTAGAGTTTATCTAGTGTACCTACAGGAAGCGACAGGCCCACCCAGTGGAAAGTAAACCGATTATGCAAAGGGGCATTCGCTGTCCATCATTTTAATAGTCTGTGCAGTGGGTCGCCGTATAGTTTTAATTACGATGCATGGCCATGGCAAGCGAATTAGATCATAGAGTGACACAAATGTGGGTAGGTAAGGCATTTACATAGTTTTTTCCGAACTCCCAGAAGCGTGCACGGCACTTAGTTTTTCTTCTGAAATTGTTTAATTTTCCTGAAAGATTAGGATACCGTAGAAGATTTAACTTTGCCTTGATGTAGAGTTTGTGAGTGTGGATAAAGATGGACGCATGTTTTACGGATCTTGGATGTGAAGAACACATCCAAGAGTTCGCGAGCTTGAGTGTAGACTTGGTCTAGAGGTGTTGGTCTAAAAAATCACGGTGTCGATGTACTTTTACAAATTAAATCAGAAAAACAGAAATAAACACCGCCGCAGCACAACAAACAAACACATTATTTGAAACAACACAGGCGTGGAACGTGCCTGTTCATTTTTATGAGAAATAACAGCCTTTCGCGTCGGCGTTCGTTGATTAATAAAACTGATAGGACTTGCGTACTCTATCAGGCATTTTTATTTTGGTAGAGATGAGTAGGTACCTATAAATTTAATGAATTTTCAGACATCGCGACAGAGAACAAACCTTTATGAAACATAATATTATACTCACGACCAATGAAAAAGTGTCACTTACAAAATTTTAACACATAAAATGACCCCATTTTATATTCATAAAACATTTAACTTAGAATTTTATAAAAAAAATACGTTTTTAGTTGGTAATAATCTGATGCGCTTTTAAATGTACTTCTTAATTGAATCGGCATTTTTTCCGTTTAGGAGTAATTAATTAGGCACTATGTCACTGGAACTTTTTCATTGCTTGCGAGTGTAACATGTAAGTGATAAGTAGGTACCTCTAGTCTACACACACCATCTACAGGGTGTTGCAAAAAGGGTATACTAAGCCGAAACCTACATGTGCAGCATGTTATATCTAAGCCCAAAACTGAAATAAGAATTTGAAAATTCGCGAAAAAAAAATTTCATTTTCCTTAGAAACTTTGTTGGTCACGTGACTTTTTACTATGGAAAAAAAAATATTTTCGCGAATTTCCAAATTCTGATTTCAGTTTCGGGCTTAGATATAACATGCTGCACATGTAGGTTTCGGCTTAGTACCTATACCAATTTTGCAACATCCTGTATAGGTAGTCAGCTGCTAACTATCTGTCCAAGTAAAACTTTCACCAGTCCAACTCTAGTGTTTGTCGCCGAAACACTTGGAAGAACAGCAAGAGTGTAACTTGATAATATTTTATCAAAATTGGATTAGCGTTCTAAACTTGCTCGTTCATCATTGTCAGCGGCTAACTTTGGTCACGTTATACAGGTTGTGGCTTAAGTGGCATTGCCAACAGAAAGGGAATTATGAATAATATTATGAATAACTTTTATAGCCAAGATTGGCTACTTAAGCCACACAAGGGCACACCAAAGAAGTGTGAGTAACCATCAGCTGAATCGCCGAAGCCGCATCGGCATGGATCGTCATCATCATCATCATAATCATTCTACATCAGCATCTGCATCATCATCAGCCTGTATTCGTCCACTGCTGGACATAGGACTCTTCTACGAGCGCTTATGCCTTTTGCTTTTTGCTCTACGATTTTTAAAATTTCCTGAACACTTCTTTTTACTCCTTTTTCTATCCCTTTAGATTGGCAATATCCTTTTCCCGACACCCTGTGTAACAAATTGGAGGGAGTACTCAGTTCTATCATAACAAGGAAACCATCACGATTGAGTTCAGTGACCCCAAGTGTTGGAGCAGTCCAAGTTTAAAGATAAATCGGAGTAACTACCACCGATCCGGAAGTAATTACTTTTAAGACATAATTAATTTTATTTTGTTAATAATTTACTTTATGTGGTGTGCATGATTATGAATTTATTGGTCCGATTTCGTTTGTGCACTTTAATTAGTGTTGCTTTGTAAGGAAAATGGACACTGGATGTAAATTTAAGGATGTTTAGTAAAATTTTCAGAAACAAAATACCTACTATTATATTATTTTACTTTGGCTTCTTATTCATTAAGATCTCCCGATTCCTATGGCACTTATACCTACTACTTAGGCTACCAATTAAAAACATAACCAATGTGCAATAAGTTCATAAACCTCAAATAATCTACATAGAAATTTAATTAGCAGCTCTCTCTCTTACTCTCGGCACTAATGAAAAGGACAAACAGCAGTTTAAATCCCTGAGAGCATCAAGTGGAGTCCTCACGTATTTTTCTAATGTGATTTGATTAACTCCACAAGATCTATGAAGCAATAAAGGAGAAGGAATGTCAGGGGTGCTCAACCTATCCAGTGCAAAGTTCTTTTTCTTTAGATCTCATTGGAAATTTAATGTTTCAGTCCTAAATAAGTAGAAGTTTGTATGTTTGATTGACACAGTTTTCTCTAAAAGGATGTTGCAATTGCAACTAAGTAGGTAATTATGATAAGTATTCAACCCTAGCGAACAGTTTGATCCAAATGGATTAATATAGGTAACTAACACATGGATCAAATATTAGTTTATCACTACATGGACTATTGCTTAACTATATTTCATGTCATCCATCATTCATTGGAGCTTAGAAGTAAAGTGTTTGTGCTGGGGGTGATGGTACATATCTCATTTACTGACTGTAGAATGTATATGTCGCAGGCATCTGGTTTAATCTCCTGTTTGATTGAACCGCTAGCCCGTTCATTGGATGACGCTACTCAGTTGAATGACTAAAGAACAACTCGTCAAGTGGTTGACTGTAACGTCCAACGTCTAGACTGAACGTTATTCAGCGAAGTCGTTCAATGGGATATAGTATAGCAACTTTGTAATGTCTGGTTAGGATGAACATGACCAGACAAGAGTCAACAAAAAGTCTATGTTACAATGCTCTCATCTCACAAATTAACTAAACAATAACAATAAACGTACCTTGATAATTATCCAGTTTCAGCACATTTTTTTTTAAACTATCCGCCAGCCGTGTAATACCTAATAGGTAAATCCATATTGTCACACTATTTTAACATAAATAACGCACTTTAAAGCTAATTTATTTGCAAAAAATAACAATACAAGTGCTTTTTGTGTCAGCTGTTCGCTGTTAGACGCCATATTTGTTTTATTCACCACCTGACTGATTTTAAGTCCGCTAACTAGTTGGACGTTTTGTGACGCTTGTACAATCAACGTTCGGCCTAGTCATTCAACTGAATAGCGTCATCCAATGAACGGGCTAGCGGTTCAATCAAACAGGAGATTAAACCAGATGCCTGCGACATATATAAAGTGTGAAATACTTATAGGTACCTAGTGTCAATAAATCCACTGATAGTCGTCTTTTGTTACTGGTCTTACCTAGTACAGTAGACTCACTCTAGCTTGACAAAAAACAAATGAGAGCTATAGTGAAATCGGTAGGTACGTTTAATACAACGAGAGAGCAGTGGTTTAGTCGGGAAAGCGCCCACTTCTCACGCCAGAGATGCGGGTTCCAATCCCAGCGCTGACATGTACCAATGAGTTTTTTGGAATTTAAGTACATGTTACACCACCGCTCTTACGGTGAAGAAAAACATTGTGAGGAACCCTGCATATCTAGGCCTTAGTTATACATATTATTATACACAAACGTTAACTTTCGAGACAGCCATGTACTTACACTGCCACAGAGAATATAATATTTTAATTCTTTCCTTCTTCATACTTTTTTTTTGCAAACCTTTGTACTAGTTTTCCTGTACCTCCTGAAGGTTGGCACGTGGAAAATGCTCTTAGCATTAAGCTAAGCCCTACTTTTGTACATGTATTTCTTATATTTGTGCAATAAAGAATTAAATAAATAACAGAAATGAAACGAGATAGGGGCCTGGTAAGCGCTGCAGCTCGAAATCTTCGTTTTTCTCTAGCTAAAGTGACCCCTACAGGTGCAATTATTTACAATGAAAGGGTGGAAGGCGATTTATAGAGGGGTATATAGGTGCAAGACATTTCAACATCGATTTTATTAGAACAAAGTAAAAGTACTTAGTTTGTTCATTGAAGGTTCATTGTTCGGGTACACCCGAGTCCGCGTTGTTCTATGGTGGTTGTTATTTTTAATATCACACGCAAACTAAATTTCCAAACTGTAAGTATTAAAATTTGAAATCTATCTCGTTTTGAACACAAACCTACGTATTTATAATTTGTTTGTGCAGGTTATTTCATATTTTACGGGCAAAGCCGACACATCATTAGTCGTAAGATTTGCGTGTGGGAGACGGGAAAGCCCCGTTTTTCCATTTAACGCATCATTTGTCTGCCGACATTCTTTACACATTTGGAGGGTCAAAATAAATGTTTTGTTATAAACAAAGAGCCTTTTTTTCGTTGACGGATAAATGAAAGAAACTGATTTCAGGTTGGCGATCGTATCCAGAATATGCTTAGGTGGACCCTAGACTTACAATAACATTGTGCAATATATTTATTGTGCAATAAGATTAAATAGAATTTTAATCCAAATTACGTTTGCGCAATCTTCAATATTAGCCCTAGACGATAAATTATAATGCACAATTTTCAATATTGTTGTATTTATTTATAGCATATAGTATAACGCATACTAATAGTTACTAATGCTACTTACTCATTTAATGAATTTTTGCGTTACTATAAATAGGTATGTAAAATTCCTCCTATGAGAATTTGTATTGAAAAGTAAGCGCTTATAAGTCTCCTGCTTTCTTTCTGCATACAGCCTAACCCGAACCTTACACACCTGACTTACCTCAAATCATCCAGCTCCTTCCTGAAGGCGTCGCTGTCCACCGGGCGGGAGCGGTTGCGGAACACCAGCGGCGGCAGGTCCCCCATCTGGCTGATGGCGCTGTCTGTGCGCGCGTAGCGCTGGGTCAGGTTTGACCTGGAACGGATTGAAGATCATTAGGGTGCTTTAAGAGACTATATGCTACGTAGCTATGCATTTAATCCACATAATCTTAATGAACAAGTGGGAACGGATTTTATTCAAATCATCGCAGCATAGCTGCACCTGAACTACATCGTTGGTGGAAATTGTCAGCAGACAAACTGTTCGCCGCCGACTGAGTTAGCGACGTATCGGTTTAGTCTACCGAGTGTTCACAGTTGGCTAGTTTTGCGCAACTTCATCGCAATTTCAAGCGTGCCTATGGCTTGGATACGGGCGAACAGTTTTTCTATTGGGAACGCAGTCTAGAACAATACTCTAGCTTAATTACAAAAATAATGCATGGGGATTGTCTTAAAAAAACGACATAAAGCTATAGAGTCGTGATGAGCGTAGAAGCGCTCCGAAATTTCGTTTATCGTCAGCTAAAGTGACCCCTTTGGCTTAAAGCGTGGAAGCCTTAAGACAGATTTCCTCTATTGGTTACGTGACTGGTCGCTCCATTGTCTTCGCAACTATTTTCAGTTACTACCCGAAACCTTCTGCCGGCTTTCTAAGTGGTTCGCTATGGATGCGTTTGATACCC